>NC_143451.1:10265714-10901428 GCF_987193195.1 Phasianus colchicus
CGTGCTAATTGCTTGCTTTGCTTCAAGCTCAGTAAATCAGAGCTGGATGTGGATAAAAGGGAGAGCAGCAGTGAACCCTGCAGTAGGCTCCATCCCTGGAGCACCCATCCCTAGAAGTACCCATCGCTGTAGCTTCCACCCTATGGACACCCACCCTGTGAGCACCCACCCCTGAATGCACCCATCCCCAGAGCATCCACCCCAGGCGAGGCTGGCAGCTGAGCAGCACAGGTGACCACGTCCACGGAAATACCAACAGTGCAGAGGGAAACTCCCAGGGCAGGAATGTGCCTGCAAGGTCGTTGCCAGACCTGGAAGAGAAATTCAGTGTTAATCCACATTTCACTCAACTGTAGCTGCTTCCTCCCTGCATCTCAAGCCATAGGAGCTGGATTGGATCCAGAGTCTGGGTTAGACATGTGGAAGAGTAACAGAAGCAGACTGAGCTGCGGGTGTCCTGGGATCAGCCCTGCCCCTTGCAGCTGGGGTGCCCATCCAGATGCAGGATGTTGGGAGCATGGAAGCTCCATGCTCATGGTTCAGCCTGGATTTAATCCCAGTGGGTTAACCCCACAGGCTCAGCTGAAGGAGATCTCTGCTCATGTCTCTGAGCAACTCTACCCTTATCAGCACTCTGGACAACTTTGGAATAGGCTAAAGCACAGAAAGCACAGAGATAGCGTTATCTCCCTGCTCTCTACATCTACCCCTTATCTCTGGCCTTTCAATTTCCCAAAGCAGCATAAGCGTGATGGTGTGGACAGGCCATGGTCCAGCCCCACAGCTGCTGCAAACCAATGGGGCAGGGGCTGGTATGACCCAGCACAGCCTGGTATGGCCCAACACAACCTGGCACCACAGGGACATCCAGGGCCATCACCACACCAATGGGGCTACCAGCCCTGCCCAGGGACCATCACCACACCATAGCAAGGCTCAGCCCAGCAGGGCGAGGAGCAGATCCAAGAAGGGAGGAAATTTCTCAGGGAGTTTTCTTCCTCCAGAGCACATGGGGCCCTCAGCCATTGTGTGTGCATGGAGACCACAGCAGTTCCTCCTGGGCTGCCGGTTCCTGCCAAACCTGGGCCCTGCTGTGCCCACTGCCCTGCTGGATGCTGCCGGGCTCCTGGGAGAGGCTGGGAGCCGGGAAGGAAGCAGAGCCGCCCCAGACTTGGACTGGGTGGGGTGGGAAGTCTTCCTGCCCGCCGCAGCCCCCAGGGTTCGCCTGTTGCAGGGCTGGAACACAACGCGCCCGCTGGCATGGAGGGGTGGGTGCCAGCATCACTGTGTCTGCTGGAGCCAGGCTGGGCATGCAGAGCCCCACATGGCATGCAAGGAGACACAGAGCAGCCCCATCCCTGTAGCACTTATGGGGTGGGCCTCACCACAGCGGAACAGCCTCGTGTTTCTGGCAGGGACTCTGCAGAGAGCAGACATTGTGCTCTACATGGGGGCCACGGTATGGAGACATGGTGCCAGGATACAGACCTGTTTTTCTTGCCTCCTTCCTGCTCTCCCTCGTCTCACAGCACCCCATGGCCACAAGATGGCATGGCAAAGCCATCGGGTGCCACTGCGCTCCCCAGCACCTCCTGCTCACAGCCTCCCCACAACCCCTGAGGCTACAATTCATCTCAGGGTCTCCATGGGACAGCTCTAGGATTCCACATCCCATCCACAGCCCATATGGCTGCAGGCAGGAGAGAGGCAGAACTCTCCTGGGGCTGCTCATAAAGGAGGGATTGCTTCAATGCCTGTGGGAGAGGAGTAATTAAACACCTTGGAAAGGCTTCTTCCTGATGGCCGGGATTGCTGACCCCCAGGGAAGGCCCAGACCTCTGCAGAGCACAGAGGAAATCACTTTGTGGCCCCGGGTGAGAAATAATCAGCCCATGCTTCACAGCTGCAGGAGGAATGATTTTATGAGGTGAGTAGTGGAAGGCTGGAGGTTAACCAAGAGTCTCGCTGGGATTGCCCCAGTATTGGAGCATTGCAGTGCGTTTTTGCTGCACAGTGCTGCCACATTTCCCACCCCAGTGCCCTTCATCACCCTCTCTGCATCTCCTCTGCAAAACTGACCTTTGCATTTCCCACCTCCTGTTGTCACTCACTTCCACCAAGAGCAACAATTTGCCTCTTTGGCTGCTCCAGTACCTGATGGGCAGTGTAGCAGACACTGTTTGAGTGCCCTAATGGGTGATCACACATCATTTGTGCCATCTGTGTACCATACTGTACTAGTGATGAACAGAAACTTGAAAACCCTGGGGAAATTGAGAGAAGGGGCTCAGTGGGGATCCCAGCACAGGAGCCATCTTCAGTCCTGGCTCAATCTTTGCCATCTGAACTGACACCCAGCCCGGCAGCAACTCCCTCATGGGCACTGAAAGTAATTCACCATTACACTGCAGAAAAAAAAAAAAAAAACTGTGTCGAGAAGTTAAATCATGTCAGAAAAATCTGGGAGTGACCAGAATGCTGCAGCGCCTGCCCTGGCTGAGCCGCACCAACCTATGCTAAAAGGATAAGAAAATTGCACAATGACACAAGTTTCCTTTGATTGAGTCTCAGTTTAATGAGGGCAAGATCCTAGGAAGCAAACAGTATGTGTTTGTGTCATATTGCAAACAAGCAAGTACAGAAATCTAAAAAAAATAAACAAAATAAATATCTTCCCTGTTTGTTTCTCCCCAAGTTCATAGCACTAAATTGACCTGAAAACAAGATGAATTTACCACTGCATTTGGACAGTGGGTGAGAAAAAATCTGATATATGTATTATTTATTTATTTTTTTAAATGCAATTGTCTGTATGCTTTCAGAGGTCAGAGCAGCCAGAGAAGCGCCGATGGAACTCAGCAGTCACTGAAAAGTCCCCATCGTGGGCAGCTGGCACTGCTCAGCTCCTGGAGCATCCCTGCCCAGCCTTCAGCGCAGCACAGCGATGTCTTCAATCGGGCGAGGCTGCAAGGAGAAAAGGGACACTGTGTTATAATATGATTATTATATACTACCCATACTTCGCTCAGAGCTCACCTACCATCATTGCAGACCCCTTCTGCCCCAGTATGATACTGTGTATGCAGACTGAGCTCTGCAGCTGCAAGCAACCCTATAAACACCCCAGTCTTGAGCTCGGTCCTGCCAGCAAGGCTCCAGATGAGATTTTACCATGAAATCAGAGCACTGCATCCTACACACAGGTCTGGGCCACAAGTGTGGCACCCAGCACCACTCTGCCCCTGCTTCCAGTCAGAAGTCACCAGAACAACACAGGCGCAGCACAGCTGATATGCCTGGGCTTAAGGGGGTTTGGCTATGTGTTTTGGGGCTGATCCAAAGTGTTGAAGCATCCCTGGATTTCAGCTGGATGTTGGATCCTTACTGACGTAAGAGGAAAGAGGTTTAATGTTTGGAAACAGTCCTCAAACAGTCCCACGCAGTTGAGCAAAGCAGAGAGGGCAGGAAGAGGGTATCTGGGAGGGGTGATGCTGGGAGCTCCTCAACCCCACAAACACCCCTCTGTTGCACTGACAGCTCGGGATGCAGGCATGTCATCCCTCAGTCAGGGGCACAGAAATCACCCAGCCCCCCTTTTCACCCTAAAATCCAAGCGTAGCCTCTTTGAACAGATCTGACCATCCCAGCTCACTACGCTGGGACTTCGTGGTCCAAGTTTCAAAATGCAGCATGGACTTCTGCAAACTCACACGCTCGCACCTACCCAGTAACGAGGATGGAAACCCCCCCACCCATCAGGAGCCGGGCTGTCCCGCGGGGTCCCTTCACTTCAGACCGCCCGGTGCCGGGATGCTGAAGGCAGCGAGATGCTCCTCGCACCCAGCGATGCTAAATCTCCTGAACACCGACCCCGCGCCCCAAACCCCACGCCGGCACCCGGTGGCCGCTCTCCCCGTCGGTTCCCGGCTTTACCTGAGCTCCGCGGGCGGAGGGCGGCGGCCGGGCGGGGGCAGGACGCGGCCCCCCCCAGCCCCAGCCCCGGCGGAGCAGGCGCTGCAGGAGGCGGCCGGGCGGTGGTGGCGGAGGGTCCCCCGCGGGGCTCCCCGGGGGCTGCGGTGCGGCGGCGGACGCGGTGCCCCCAGGGCGGTGTGGAGGCTCTGCCGGCAGCTCCCGGCGCCAGAGGTACGGGGAGCGGCGGACGCCCATCAGCAGCCCCGAGGCGCGTCCCACCGTGTGGTACCGTGGGCTGGCGACGTGCTTGTACCAAGCTCCCGCCGGTGCAGCCGGCAGCATCAGCCCCAACAGCACCAGAGCCCCCCAAGCGCCCCCCGACAGCTGCCCCCTCGCCATGGCTGCGGGCAGGAGGCGTCTCGGCGGCCCCGGGTGCCCCAGAGAAGGCAGCCCCGCGCCCGCACCCCGCCGGTTTATACTGGAGCCGGGAGGGGCACCCCGCGGCTCCGCCCCGGCAGCCCCCGGCCGCCCCCCGGCAGCCCCGGCCCCGCGGACCTCCTCTCCGCCGCCCGCCCCTCCTCGCCCCCTCCCGTGGCCCCGAGCGTCCCTTGTGAGCATCCCCTGCAGCACTGAGCATCAATCGTGCCGCCCCGAGCATCCTCCCTGCAGCTTCAAGCATCCCTTCCCTCCTTGAGCATCATCCTCACATCCCCAAGCATCTCCCCTACAGCTTCCAGCATCTCTCCTATCCGTGAGCATTTCCCTGCAGCCTCAAGCATACAACTCCCGGTTCAAGCATCGTCCCTATGGTCCTCTTCACAGCCCTGAGGGTTTTCCGTGCAAACCTTAGCTTCCCCTCTTCATCCCTGAGCGTCCTCTGCATGGTGCCAAGCATCTGTCCGCAGCCCTGTGCACCTCTCTTCAGCTCCGCGTTCTCCCTGCACCCCCAGGACCAGCCCGACAGCAGCAGGATTTATTGCTGGAGGAAGAATCACAGAATCACAGAATCACAGAATCACTAAGGTTGGAAACGACCTATAAGATCATCCAGTCCAACCATCCACCTGTCACCAATGGTTCTCATTAAACCATATCCCTCAACACAACATCCAAACGTTCTTTGAACACCGCCAGGGTCGGTGACTCCACCACCTCCCTGGGCAGCCCATTCCAGTGCCTGACCACCCTTTCAGAGAAGTAGTATTTCCTAATATCCAGCCTGAATCTTCCCTGGCGAAGCTTGAAACCATTCCCTCTAGTCCTATCACCAGTTACACGAGAGAAGAGGCCGACCCCCAGCTCGCTACAACCTCCCTTCAGGTAGTTATAGAGAGCAATAAGGTCTCCCCTGAGCCTCCTCTTCTCCAGACTGAACAATCCCAGCTCCCTCAGCCGCTCCTCATAAGGCCTGTGCTCCAGACCCCTCACCAGCTTTGTTGCCCTTCTTTGAACACGCTCCAGGGCCTCAATGTCTTTCTTGCAGTGAGGGGCCCAGAACTGGACACAATACTCAAGGTGCGGCCTCACCAGAGCTGAGTACAGGGGAACAATTACTTCCCTACTCCTGCTGGTCACACTGCTTCTGATACAAGCCAGAATGCCATTGGCCTTCTTGGCCACCCGGGCACACTGCTGGCTCATGTTTAGCCGAGCGTCAACCAACACCCCCAGGTCCATTTCCTCTACACAGTCTTCAAGCCATTCCACCCCAAGCCTGTAGCGTTGCTTGGGGTTGCTGTGGCCAAAGTGTAGGACCCGGCATTTGGTCTTATTAAACCTCATCCCATTGGCTTCAGCCCAGCTCTCCAGCCTGTCCAGATCTCTCTGTAGGGCCTCGCTACCCCCAGGCAGATCGACACTTCCAGCCAACTTGGTGTCATCTGCAAACTTACTGAGGGTGCACTCAATGCCCTCATCCAGGTCATCAATAAAAATATTGAAAAGGACAGGCCCCAGCACCGACCCCTGGGGAACACCACTCGTGACCGGTCGCCAGCTGGATTTAGCTCCATTGACCACCACTCTCTGGGCTCGACCCTCCAGCCAGTTCCTTACCCAGCCAAGAGTGTACCTGTCCAAGCCACGGGCTGCCAGCTTCTGCAGGAGAATACTGTGGGAGACAGTGTCAAAGGCCTTGCTGAAGTCTAGGTAGACTACATCAACAGCCTTTCCCTCATCCACCAGGCGGGTCACTAGATCATAGAAGGAGATCAGGTTGGTCAAGCAGGACCTGCCCTTAGTGAACCCATGCTGGCTAGACCTGATGCTCCAGTTGTCCCGCACTTGCCGCGTGATCTCCCTCAAGACAATCTGCTCCATAACCCTCCCTGGCACCGAGGTCAGGCTAACAGGCCTGTAGTTCCCCGGGTCCTCCTTACAGCCCTTCTTGTAGATGGGAGTCACATTGGCAAGCCTCCAGTCTTCTGGTACCTCACCAGTCAACAAGGAGCACTGATAGATGATGGAAAGCGGCTCGGCTATCACCTCCGCCAGTTCCCTCAGCACTCTCGGGTGAATCTCATCCGGCCCCATGGACTTGTGACAGTCCAGTTGGAGTAGAAGGTCTCTGACCGTTTCCTTCTGAATCATGGGTGGTTTAGTCTGGTCTCCAGCCGAGACCACCTGGTCGAAAAGTGGAATATCCTGAGGAATAGAGAAGAAGAAGAAGGAAGAGAAACATCTTAAACTGACTGCAAGCGAGGAACCACAGAGGGGATCTGCAACCATCGCCAGCCTCACTGAGGGCCAGCTGCAAGGCACAGAGATGTGGCCTGGAAGAGCCATACAACACCTGATTCCCATGGAACACCTTCCAACTTGCGTTCCTCTTCCCAAAGCCTATTGCACTTCTGCTGCTTTCACAGCTGTTTGCAGTGCTGCTGCCCTTCCTCTTCTGCAACTCAGTTCTTCTTAAATAGGTTATCATCACTAATTTCACAACTTCCCTCAGGTGACTTTTCCCCTCTAGATCCCCTAATAAAACCAAGTAGGTCAAGTTTATGCTCATCAGTGCAATCCTAGTTCCTTCTGTTTATTACCCAGTCTGTTGGCTTATCATGCTGATCTATGTCATCTCTTGGAACATCAACTTGATTCATTTTCCTCTCAGCATCTTGCATGCTCCCGTGTGCGTATTTCACTCTCTGCTGTTATTTTAACCCATTCCCATGCAGGCGGGCTCCCCTTACCCAGCTCCCAGCCCCTTCTTTCCAGCCTATGGTGGACAGAAGTTCTTTGGGAACAAAGCTTTCTTGTGCCCCATGTGCTCAGCACACACAGGTTCTGTGCCCCTCCAGAAAGGAGTGCAATTCCTAATTGCTAAGAGGAGGCTTCTGGCCTTTTCCCATGCTGAGTACAAGAAATTACGTGTGTGCAGAACAGGAAATGTTTTTGTTATTGATCTAGAATCAGAGAATCAAACTTATCTGTGGCGTAACTTCTTGGAAGCACCCGGATTTACAATAAGAACCTAGCCTGGCTCCATCCTTCCCAAGCAGATCACTGATGGACAAGCTATTTTTGCTACACTTTGAGTGCTCTGGAGATGATGAAAGGCCGCATCACTCCCATGTTTCAACAGAGCCATTAATGAATGGCAGCAGTACAGCACACAGACAATCACATCGCAGCCCCAGTCGTCAAACCTCGGTTCATGATGGGACATGCACTGTCGGGTTTATTTCCCTCAATAAAAAGCCATTATACTTCCTCTCACCCTAAGATCAAGAGCCCCAAGCAACCAATGTCAAGTCTGGAACAGGCAGAGTTTTGCTTCCTTCTCTGCCCCAGCTCCCGATCAAGCAGGCAGCTCAGCAGCTTATGCTGTGCTACATCAATGTGCAGACGTGGGCTCAAACTTCCTACCAAGAGAGAAAATTTTGCATTCCCAGACATCTGCCTGAAGTGTCTCTTCCATGTATTTTTGGCATAACTTGAATAACGTGTCATGCTGACAAACTCCCTGGGAACTGAGCTGAACTCTTTCCTCACCATCTAAGCACCTGGCTGTGCTGCTGAAAGATTCTTCTTTAGTTTTGGACCAAAACATCTTTTTGTGAGGGGAAGGCTCCGCTTCCTCCTGGTCATGGATCTGTGCTTGGTTCCACAACTCTGCAGGGCTCAAGCATCAGAGCATGAACGAGAACTTCATTCTGCAAAACTGGGGGGCAAGAAGGGTGAGCAGCCTGGGCGTCACACCTTAACTCCTGCAATAAACCCAGCCAGCTCTTGTTGGAGCCCTGCCGCCACCCGATGTAACACACGTTGTGCTCTCGCCTCCCACCACACACATTACTGCACCCATTCAGGATTTGTGGCTTTTGAGAATGATCTAAATGAATTTGATGTCCCAGAAAGAGGCACTTGAAAAATAAACCGGCGTGGTTTAATGGTAGCATTTTCCACATTTTTATTATAATGACTCTGGTGTTTATTGGAAGGTTAGCAACTCATCCGAGCATGAAAACAAGGCAATTTAAAAGGCCAGCCCTATGATGGGGTCTTTGGCACACTAAGTCATTACTGCTCCTCCTTTACATGACACTTTTTGGCCATTTGGGCTCTCCAGCATCTCACTGTGGGTGTTCGATGGGAGGATGGAGGCATCATTTTCAATATAGGCAAAAAGAGAACCTGTCCTCCTCTGGCTGCAGGGTGCTCTGCAGAGCTACAGTCCTAACTCATCTCAGCTGGGAAGCTGAGGGCAAGAATTTAGGGTATCCAGCCTGAAGAAAAGGAGGCCAAGAGGTGACTCTCTGTAACCTTCGGAGGAGGGGAAGTGGAGAGGGAGGTGCTGGACTCCTCTCCTGGTAACTGAAGGGAGTGTGAGGATGGCACAGAGCTGAACCAGACTGGGTATTGGCAACAATTTCTTTAACTTGAGGGTGACCAAACAGTGGAACAGGCTTCCTGGAGAGCTGGGTGATGCCTCATGCCTGCCAGCATTTGGACAATGTCCTCAGTAATATGCTTTAATTTTTGATTAATTTTTGAAGTAGCCAGATGGACTCAATGATCTTTGAAGGTCCCTTTCAACTGGACTTACTCTGTTCTGTTCTGTTCTGTTCTGTTCTGTTCTATTCTATTCTATTCTATTCTATCCTATCCTATCCTATCCTATCCTATCCTATCCTATCCTATCCTATCCTATCCTATCCTATCCTATCCTATCCCATTCCACCCCACCCCACCCCACCCCACCCCACCACATCCTATCTTACTCCATTGGATTCCATTCTGCTCTGTTCTGTCCCATTCTATTCTGTACTATTCCACTCCATCCCATCCCATCCCATCCCATCCCATCCCATCCCATCCCATCCCATCCCATCCCATCCCATCCCATCTCATCCCATCCCATCTCATCCCATCCCATCCCATCCCATCCCATCTCATCTCATCTCATCTCATCTCATCTCATCTCATCTCATCTCATCTCATCTCATCTCATCCCATCCCATCCCATCCCATCCCATCCCATCCCATCCCATCCCATCCCATCCCATCCCAACCCCTTCCAATCCTATCCTATCTTATTCCACTAGATTCCATTGTATTCTGTTCTATTCCATTCTATTCTATCCTATCCTGTCCTGTGCTGTGCAGTCCTATCTTATCCTATTCCATTCCATTTCTTTCCATTCCATTCCAACCTACCCTACCCTACCCTACCCTACCCTACCCTACCCTACCCTACCCTACCCTACCCTACCCTACCCTACCCTATCCTACCCTATTCCATTCCATTCCATTCCATTCCATTCCATTCCATTCCATTCCATTCCATCCCACTCCATTCCATTCCATCCCATTCCATTCCATTCCATTTCGATCCATACCATCCTACCCTATTCAGTTCAGTTCTGGTCTTCTCTTCTATTCCACAGTCAGTGCCACTCCCCGAGGCTGCACAAAGTGCAGTGCTGCTGCAGACAGCTGTCCTTCAGGAGGGGTGTGAAACTCAGCACCCGAACCACCAGAGACACAGATTCCACCAGAGGAGGTGAACACGGTCAACTCCCTGCTGCCCAGGGCCAGCACTCAGGGTCCCCACACTCCGTCTCCTCACACCAAATTATTGCTGCTCACCCTTCACCGACTTCTGCTTTATTTCAACCCCGAGTGACTGCGGTTTAACAGCAAGACGAAACAATTCCCACAGCTGTGGCTCAGTGAATTCTGGTGGTTCCCAACGCAGAACTCACCGCTGGATCAGCCCATGCGTTCTGCTCAGCAGAATGAGCCATGCAGAGAGTGGGACCCACAGCTACCCTGCGATAACAGTTGCCATTCCTCACATCTTCACTTCATCCCAGTGTAATAAATTCAAGTTTGAAAGTGATTCCTTTCACCAGTGATTCAGAACGTGCTGATTAAACACTGTTTCTTTGTTCCCCTGAAACAGATCCAAACAAACTGCAGCATCTCACTGTGAGCAAAGCAGCACCTCGGCTCAGTGCTGAGACCTCCCGTGTGCTTTGGAGGCTCTGGAGAGAAAGCGGAAGCAGTAAATGGCTTTTCCTAATGTTTCAGCTCTTCCTATCATAGTGCCCTGCATTCGTTATTTTATTCCTAAGAAACAACATATTCATCCCTATTTTTAGGCTTGCACACTATTTTGAGAGATTTTTCCAGGGTCCAGTCACATGGAAGTTAAACAGCGAGCAGCAAAGTCTCCAAAGGATAATAAACTATCTCAAATTACTTTGCTCATGGAACAAAGCGTGCTGCAAATGTCACACACGCTATTACAAGAGCAGCAGAAGCCTTTACATGAAACAATGGATCCATTAGCACTGAGCTTGAAAAAAAAAAAAAAAGAGCCTGGTCTCACAGCCCTTTCGCACAGTTCCATAGAACTTGGGGCTCTGAGCCATAGGAACTTTGTTTGTTCCCTCAAACTGCGCAGCTGAGCTCACACCACTGCACCTTCGATCACTGCAGATTTCAAAGCCCTGTATAGAGAGTAATTAAGCCCCGTTGCACCCAGTTGAGTCAGTGGCACCCAGTTGAGTCAGTGGCTTTATTTCTGCTTCAAACTGAGGGATGGAGAGGGATTGACTGAATCAGAGATGGGAGACAAAGCCTGGGCAGAGGCACATTGGGCTCATGGGCTCCGCCTGGCCCAGCTCTGCAGAGCGGCTCAGCTCCGATGTGACTCGATGACATGGCACCACCAAGTGCACTGTGGACACGGCACAGCAGCACCGACGATCAGGATGAAAAATCATGAGGATGTGCTATGACACTGCCTTCAAAAGCAGTAGGGAAGCAGCAAAGACAAGAATCTGAAAAGCAGGCAGAAGAGCAGGGGAAAAAAATAAAAAGGTTTTGTCAAATGGTTGTGTCTAAGGCAAGCAGATTTCTCAGCCCCCTCCATTCCATGATTCAGTCTTTCTCCTGGAAGTAATTTTCAATAGCGAAAGCGAGTTAATGCTCAGATGTGTATGCAGAGTATATTTGGCTCCAGTCGGAGGCATGTTTACTGTAAGGGGGAAGAGTTGTGAAATGAATCTGTACTTTGACAGCTCCGAGATCTCTTAACCAAATCCCAAACAACCCCAAAGCACTCTCCTATTTTTTTCTGCAATTTAATCAGATGAGGCTGGATTGCACATGCAGCTATATGCACCGAAGGTGATTGGAGCAGAGAGCTGCAAGGCATGGAGCTGAGAACCAAATTTGCCTGGAACCAAATCTGTACAAATGGAGCTTGTTCAGTTTGGCATGAGTGATGCTGGGTTAGGAGCTGTGTTGGTGAAACCCTTTGAGATAGCAGAAAGGAGGCACATAGCAGCCTCATGGACCATCAATTGAAGGAGTGACAAATGTGTTGCAGTAAAAGGAAGCGATGTCCTGCTCTCCATACCAGTGGCACAAGCAACCATGGGGCTGGTGCGGCCAAGTTGCATTGCTTTGTCCATTGATGTTTGCTGCCTTAATGCTAGTTGGAAGCTGAGCTCTCCCTGGGCCCTCACTCTGTTGCACTCTGTTGGGAATTTGCACATTGGCTCTTCACCTTGAAAGCTTAATGCTGTCTCTTCCCCCTGCTGTTCTCTGAATTCCCATCTAGGCACTGTGCCTCTGTTAGCTGCACTTATTGTGCTCTCATCCTCCAAAGAGCAGTTGCTAAAGAAAACCCTACCACCAGGCTTCGAATGCCTTAAAATACACCTCTGCTTCCCAGCATGTACCTCTGTTTGTGCTGTAGGGATGGTTCCCTCCCTGCTTCTCGCCCCCTTTAAGGAATCACTGCTTTTCAGAAGAGAGAAGCTCGTATTACCAAATTATGTTTGTTCTCAAATATAGATTTTGGAGGAAAATTCCCTTGTGAAATCTGAAATTGTGCAAAGCGTGTTGTGCCTCCTGGCAAATCAAAGGGCAGAAGCGTGTGTGTGCCTCCCTGCTACCCAACTCCTACAAACAAAAACAAGCTCTTGTTTAAAGTCATTGCAGACTGGGGTATTAAACGTGGGAAACTAACAGAGCATCTCTCTGTCGGTCCCACAGATACAACTGTTGGCATGTTTGATCCCAAATGGGGAGTAAAAAAAAGACCAAACCTGCTGACACTGTGTAGCTTGAAATGCTGCACAATAGACTGCAGCGTGCCACAGCCAACCAGCAGGAGGGAGGCAACAGGGAGAGCTCAGCAAAGGGTTGGAAATGCAGGAAAAATGAGGAAGTTACTGCTTTTAAGAGAAACTTTGTCCAGTGAAAGCGTATCTCAGTGTTGTGCTCTAAGTGTCTTCACTGCAAATGAACCGCATCTGCCTCAAGCTGCGAGGCTGAAATTAATCTTAGGCATAACCTTTAGGTCTGCACTTTGACAGTATTTTAGTGCTAAGTCATAAATATTTGATCTGTTGCTCTTCTGAATAAAATGGATTTGTTGTGCTCATCTGCAGGTTATCAATTATTCCGCAGTATATTTATTGCTGATTAAATGACTCAAAGAGTGCCTTTTTCTTCTGATAATATTGTGTGATATTTAGGGAGTAAGCACAGAAATTAAATACCACTAGAATCAATGTTAACCCTTTATTTAGGGGAGAAAACACCACCATCTTGACAACACATAGAGCCAAGTACCAACCAAGTTATTTGCAACAGACACCAGAGCTTAGTTAATTGAATATGATTGCATCTCTTTATGGTTTTGGGTCACACATAGTGCTCAGATCCGGACTCCATCTGCAATCCAGGGAGAAATAAACCAACATCCTTAACCCATCAGCAAAGAATGATTCAATCCACTGAAAGACTATTATAAAAACCTCTTTGCACCACGAAATAAATTAATCCACACCCATGACTCACACATGCTGGCAGTGTGATTCTTCAGAATGACGATGAGCTGAAAAATGGCTTCGGAAAGAAAGTTTGGGCATTGGCTTTTAGCAATTCTTCATTCTTCTTGCTGGAGTTCCAGATGTCAGGAAAGAAGCAGCATCTTCTGCAACGACACAGAGATGGCACAGAGGTTTTCCTTCCATTTTACACCCATGCACAGAGTCAACACACAGTAGCACAAGCAGGGCTGCTGCCAAAAGGTTCCTGCTCTTGAGCAGAGCCATGCAGTGAGGACAGAAGCAGGAGTTAAACAGGCCTGAGCTCTGCTGAAGGCTGCAGAAACCAGAAGTGTGGGGATAATGTTTGTTAGGATTGCGTTTGTAGAGGCCAGGGCTGGAGCTGGCCCCCAGCTTGCACCTCACAGCTCTCTATTAGAAAGAAACTTCCTGTTGGTGATAGGTGGGCAGTTGCACTGGCTGATCTTGTAGGTCTTTTCCAAGCTTGGTGATTCTACGATGCTATGATTCTATGATTCCTGCATTCACTTTAAAGCCAAGGACTCACTGAGACTGCAAACTCCAATCAGCAGGAAAAGTCACTCTGGGCTTGTACTGCTGATGGGAGTTGAGCTTGTTGGCAAAGGGACACAAAATTGTCAGCGGTCCGTCCCTACCACAAAACCCAGAACTGGAATCTGCCAAGCACAAACTCCGGTTGTGCCCTGTGGCTTTGTCACAATGTTCATTGTGATGAGTAATATCACTTTTAAGCCTAATTATGCAGGTGTATTTATTATCCTAAGCTCGGCCACGGCGCTGGGGTACTTGCGTAATTTCACAGACGAGTGACACTTAAGACAGCACATTACTGTCGGCAGCCTCCATCTCATTTCATGCTAATTGCTCTCCAAAATGGTGTGATGCAGTTTGGGCACAAAAACATTTCCAACAGTATCATTAATTTGGAGGGGGCGGGGGGAGGTACATTTCCTGAAGTAAATGCAGCCAACATTCTCGGCCATTCCTAATTATTTAATACAGCCCCATCCAAACCCACTTCAGTGCCGATTATCTGCTCTCTACTTTGAAGTGTGATAAATGGGTCTCTTTAGGAGGAAGTAAATATTACCTGTTGTACACAACGACCCAAAATGTGGAATTACTTAGTTGATCTGTTTTCCAAAATACTCATCTCATACATTACTTTATTTATTCTACAGTGCAGATGTTGTTCAGTGCTGCTGGTGTTGGACAAGGTAACATCGTGACACATTGCAATGGACTCGCTGTTTTTTTAAATGATCATTTATGCATCAGAGAAATGAAGACCCTCTTTTAAGACAACTGACAAGGAATTCAGTGAAAAGAAAGCAGATCTGAATGATGGAGGTGCTGCTCATCCAGGCCTCCAGCTAGCAATGATGAACGAGAGTAGATCCTAAGAATTTATCATACATATAATATATGATTTAATACCGTTTGTCACCATTTCCCTTTCTAGAAAAGTGACTTCATTTTGAGATGTTTTATCACAAAGTTAATATGCTGTGCCACCAAGTAACTTGGGTGTCTGCCCAATGTCCTGGGGTCACTCCTCAGGCCCCTTGAACACCCCTCCCAGGAGGGACCCATGGAAAATGGAACCACTGTGTCATTTCCAGGACAGATGGCAGCCTTGACTCAGGGGATGGGACTCCAGGAATGTTTGCTAATTGCGGTGCCATGATGCTCATCTGGTGACACATATGATGATGTGGTAGAACAAGTGCCCCATGACAAGACCTCGGCGTTTCTCTGGACTTTTTGACAGATCCAGCAGCATTCCTGTCTTTGAAGGGGATCTGCTCTGATATTTCACAGAGGAATCCGGGAAAAAGAAAGATGGGACACCACAGAAGTCTGAAATAAAACCCAGTTTATGACCATCTCTGTGCCATATCAAATAGCATTTATGCTTTTCAACTTCATCTCCAGAGGAACATGGCTGTGAGCTGCATTGCCTCTGCTCTCAGTGCTCCTGGAGCACCCTCTTCTGTCTGAGGAGCTGCGGCTCTGCTCTGTGAGCACCAACAGGACACCACGACCTTTAAGAGGTGAGCTCAATCCTCAAAGCAAGTGCGGGAGCACAGGTTCCTCAGCCAACAACCTGACGTGTCGATGATGAACTCGAGCTCCATTACCTCGTTCCTGAAGCACCGGGCAGCTGTCATGTGCTCAGATACTGAACGCATGAATCACTGCCTGCAGCACATACCCAAACAACATCGTTTTTCTCTAAACACTGTAACTAATGTATGTGTGAACACAAATACGATCTATTTGTGTTCCTGTTCTAATGTGTGCAATATTCAATTTTCTGTAATCTTTCATGTACATTTTGGGAGTTTTTTGTCTCTTGCACACAGCCTACCAGACACCTACATAAACCCCTTCTGGATGAGGGGATTGAATGCAACCCCTGTAAGCGTGCAAGTTGGAAGGAAGTGTTGATCTGCCTGAAGGTAGGAAGGCGCTACAGATGGACCTGGATGAGCTGCATCTATGTGTTGAGGTGAACAGGCTGAGCTTCAGCAAGGCCAAGTGCCAGGTCCTGTGCTTCGGTCACAACAACCCCATGCATTGCTGCATGCGTGGGCCAGATTGGCTGAGAGCTGTGCAGAGGAAAAGGATCTGAGATTGTTGGTTGACAGCCACTGAACGTGAGCCAACAGTGTGCCTAGGTTCAGACTGGGCATTGAGAAACATTTCTTCTCTGAAAGAGCAGTCGGGCCGTGGCACTGTTGCCAGGAGGGATGGGGTGGCCGTCCCTGGAGGTGTTCAAGAGCATCCACGTGGATGTGGCACTCAGGGATGTGGTCAGTGGGCATGATGGGAGGGTTGGACTTGGGGATCTTGGAGATCTTTTCTGACTTTGATGATTCTAAGATAAAGTCTGATCACAGGGCACAGCCTCTGACCTGACGCATCCACCATGGGGCTGTTTGCACCACCAGGGCATAACAGAGCCCAAACCACAACACAATCACAGAGCTGGGCAGCCTGGTCTGGTGGTTGGTGACCCTGCACATAGCAAACTAGGTGATCATTGTGGTCCTTTTCAACCCAGGCCATTCTATGATGCTATGAACATCCTCAAGGCGCGGACAAGGATCACAGAGCCCAACCCCATCCAGAACCACCCAAAATTCGACCCCGAACTCAGCGTAGCGAGAGGGGCCCTGACGCGGAAGCGCTGCAGGCGGCGCTCCTCCACGATCGGGGCCCGGAAGAGCCCGGGGGCACCCTGACCTCGCTCTCTATGGTCGCACGCCGGAGGACGCGGGCTGACGCCAGGAGGCGTGGCATACCGGATGTCTTCGGAGGATAATCGGGAGAGCGAGGCGGCGCTCTAGGCAAAAACTCTATGGTCAACCCAGAGCGGCGCCGTGGAGGCGACTCTCTATGGTCGGCAGTCGGGCAGAGAGTCGCTGAGCGGGGTCTGTCCAGGGCGGCGCTCTAGGCTTCCTCTCGATGGTGCTGGCGGTTGCTAGGTGGTGCGGGGCCTAGGCCGCGGCGGGTCGGCGCCGCCATGGCCGCCTCGGCCTCGGGCGTGGCGGCGGCGGCGGCGGCGCTGGGGCCGGCGGAGGGCCCGTGCGTGCTGTGCTGCGGGGAGCTGGAGGTGGTGGCGCTGGGCCGCTGCGATCACCCCATCTGCTACCGCTGCTCGGTGCGGATGCGGGCGCTGTGCGGAGTGCGGTACTGCGCCGTGTGCCGGGAGGAGCTGGGCCAGGTGAGGCCTCGGCGCGACACGGCGCCGCGCTGCGAGGAAACGGAAGGCGGGCGGGGGGCGGCGGGGGCGGCGTTGGGCTCCGCTGTGCTCCGCTGTGCGGGTGTTAACGAGGCGGCGCCCCGCCGTCCCGCACTGCTGTCGGGTTTTGGTCGCCCCGCGTGCCGCTCAGCGCGTCGCCACGCGGCGGGGATGGAGCCAGGGGTGGGGTTGGGGCTGCGGGGTTGGGGCTGCGGAAGCTCCGCTCAGGGATGTGGCTGTGAGAACGTGCAGCGATGCGGGGGAGAAGTAATGCTGCGAGAGGAGAAGAGCTCCTGCGTTGGGCGAGAGATCGCGGAGAGGTGGAGATGAAGTGAAAGCGGTGCCCGGAGGAGGGGGTTCGCCACCTCCCTCTGACAAAAGCTGCGTGTTTAGCTTGGCTTCTTCTCGTGCCGCTCAAGTGGCGTCTGGGACTGAAGATCCCTGAAGGTCTCCGAGTCGGTGGGTGCCACAGATGCTGTGGTTTTGCTGTGCTGGGTTTGGTTTTGAAACTGAGCTCACCGGCACCTGAGCAGTGTCCATGTAGGGCAGGACGCAGATACCCTTTGGACCTGATTTTACCGTAGAATCACTAAGGTTGGAAAAAACCTTCGAGGTCCCCAACTCATCCCACCATACTCACTGACCACGTCCCTCAGTGCCACATCTCTGTGGTTCTTAACACCTCCAGGAACGGTGACCCCATGTCCTCTCTGGGCAGCAGTGCCAGTGCCCGACTACTCATTTGAAGAAGAGTTTCCCAGTAGCCATCCTGAGCTTCCCCTGTTGCAGCTTAAGGCCATTACCTCTCTGCACACCTCCTCTCTTAGGAAGCAATCTGTGGTGTTGCTTGGCTGCTGTAAAACCACTGGTCTCAGGGTCGCAGATGGACTGTGAGCACTTCAGCTCTGTAACAGTTGGTGTGTTTATGTGGCCTGAACTTCAGTTCATCAAGACATCTTCTCCTCTCATTTATTAATTGTTAAAAATGATCTTTTCATTGTAGTTGACTCAGTAATAGTGTGTGGAGTTAGAAGAGGCACATACATCTCATCAGATCTCAGCTGATGCTGTACTGGTCAGTGTAGGCTGAACTGTATGTGTCACAGCATGGTGTCCAGAGGAAATGGAAATAACTTTAAAGATGGCTGGCACTGCGTGATGGAGGAGAAAGCAGGATATACTTGTTATGGTAATATGTGCTCTCAGTGGTGCGTAATTGCTGTGCTGGAGTTAGGCAGGATTGCTTGTTGACCTGTGAAGTCACCCTGATGTGTGCTTGGGTCAGGCTTGGAGGACTGGTCAGTGTGTTTGTTATACACGTGTGTGTTTGTCCTTGGAACTGCTGCAGGAACCTGTGATGGACTCCAGTGATAAAATCTGCTTTTCTGCAGTTTGTTCCTCTCTTCTGAAAGTTTCTTCAGGTTGAAATGAAGTGAAGTTTACGAAAACAAATGTTTTTAAAAATAATGTGAGATTGACATTTATCCAAAAATCTCAGACTTGTAGTCACTTTGTTTTAAGCCTGACATTTCAGAGGAGTGTGTGTTTATATGTTTGTATACATACACACACATACATGCGTGTATATACTTCAGTGTAACATATATTTTAGTAGTAGCTTCACTATAAAGAAAGCTTTAAAAACTAACCTAGCCAAAACCCAGAAGACTTGCTCTGAGGTGTTTCATCCCAGCAGGGGTAGAGGAGTGACTTCACAAGACTAAACTGAACTTGTATGCTATAACAGCTGTTCCATTAATGCTGCTGCTACACCAGCACTGCCCAAACTGGGCAACAGTAGGCAACAGTGGGAGCAACCAGCTTCTCTTAGAATGGATGCACTGTACAAATAATTTGGGAAGTGATGTAGTATTTTCCCTCACTTTACTGATATTTGAGGAAAGAGGAAGGAGTGGTCTCTCCATCAGACCCTGAGTCATGTCACTTTCCCTTGCAGGCTGTTTGTGTGGTCTCCTACTGGGAGATAGGAAGCAGCTGAGCGCAGGGCTCCAGGCAACAAGTGGGTTGCATTGCTTGGAGCTATTTCTGCCCCGTGTACATGGTTGTGGTAGCCAAGCATCATAAAAGAGTTTCCTAATGTAGTTCAAAATCCAAAGACCAGGCAAGTCCAGTTCACCCTGCATGCTGCTCTTGCTGGAAGCTGATAAGCGGTCGCAGTTGCTGACAATTGTGGGGACAGTGAGCTGTGGTGACACACAGCTCTGGCCCTGCTGTCTAAGCCTTTGGCTATGGTGAGATTCTGACAAACAAAGGTTGTGCTGAGGTGTTGGTCTGCCATCCTAAATACTCACAACCCATATATGCCATCTCTGATCCTTGTGTTGTGTCTCCTATAGGTCGTCTTTGGGCGGAAGCTTACGTCTTTCTCGACGATAGCACTTAACAAGTTGCAGCATGAGAAGAAGTATGACATTTATTTTATGGATGGAGAAGTTTATGCGCTGTACAGGTAAGTACGAGAATCTTGTCTGTAATTTGTCCCTAGAACATCACGTTTTTATCTATTTTACATGGCCAGAAGTGCCTTCTTTAATGGAACAGTGTGGTTTTATGGAAATGGTGACTTTGATGCGGTGTCCATTGGTCACTGTGCAGCACAGGTGGGTTTGGTGGGGTGAGGGCAGCACAAGAGGGAAGGGAGCAGCTCCTCTGTTAGATGTACAGAAGCTCTGCCAACAAAGTTGCTTTTTGCTTTTTTACCAATGGCAAACTTGCTGCAAGGCTCTTCATTTCTTGTCTGGGTGCTGTGTAAAATAGTAAAGGCAAAATTACTGCTATAATGGTATTTATCCCTGCGTTGCGTAAGGAGTAATCAAAACCAATTGTACCATACATCATATGAAGAGAAGAGCATCCTCTTCCTGCAAAGGTCTTGGTTATAAGTGGGAGAAAAAAGGTGAAAATGTAACTTTGTGATATGTTTATAATTTGCATTTCATGAGATTGGGCAGTGGGTTTTTGTAAGCAGAAGCAGTTGGAAACATGTTCTGATTAATTATACACCAGCTTTGGGAATTACTTTTGATGGTACTGTTTCTGGAGGGCTGCTGAGATCACTGCCCACAGAACAGTAATCAAGTGTGAGTGAGTGGCAGTTCCCACTGAGACCAGTGCTCTGCCTTCAGCTCTTGTTGGGAATCGTGCTTATTTTATCTCCCCACCCCATCATATACTTCAGTTGCGGTCAATATAAACCATAACTAAATCAGATGTGAGTGTAGCCCATATCAGCTTGATCTTCAGTAAGGCAGGAGTGTGTTGCACAGACATGTTCCAGTCCATCTGCAGGCTGTGTGCTGGTACTGTGCTGCTTTCAGTGACTGCTCAGCTCGCTTCTTATAGTTGAAGCTTCCAAGTAACTTTATTCTCTTTTGTTCCTGACTGATGACAAAGTATCTTTGGAATAAACAGAATGCTAACCTCATTACAAATAGCTGGGGGAGCAATAAGAATGTAGAATTCTTCCGTGGACAGAATGTTTATCTTTCAATAAAGATATTAGGTTGCTGAGAGGGAACTGAATAAGTTTTAGCAGATCTTTCTTTGTCCCTTAGGAAGCTGCTGCAGCATGAATGCTTTTTATGTCCAGATTTGAAGCCGTTCAATACCTTTGCTGATCTGGAACAGCACATGAGAAAGCAGCATGAACTCTTCTGTTGCAAACTCTGTGTTAAACACTTAAAGGTGAGTTGGTTCAATGCTTTAATGTGATGAAAGGAGAGGGTGGTTCCTTATGTGACTTGCTGGAGTACTTGAGGTGGGGAGGAAATGCTGAACAGCACCACTCTGCTGCTTAAGTTTCTCCTGTCTGCCTGCAGTCAGGTCAGTTGATTTCTTCTGAGACTTTCTTCTTCCATAAACTGATTAATGAAAGAGTCCTGAAGGTTCTAAATGGATTATGTTTTAAATTAAGCCCAACCATATTAATAAGCTTCTGAGGTTAGCTCCTCCCCCACGATGCCTGTAAATACCAAACCCTATCTGTCTGATAGGAAGTTAATCCTGAGTTGTAGACAGGCTTTGTTACAGCTCTAACTATAGTGATTTAGATATCTATTAGGACTTACGATGACTTTATGAGCTAAATCTGTAAATGAGAAAATATTAGTGGTAGTTCAGAAAGCAGAGTGCATCATGGAGTGATGAATTTCTCTCTCAGCTCAGAGTCAATGTAGCGTTTACAGTTGAATCATGTACAGGATGAGAATCCATCTTGTTGGTTTAATGAAATATAATTGTATTTCATTATCTTGTTTATTTGTTCAGAGTGAATTTCCTGTATCTTGTTGGTTTGGTTGGAAAGTGAAACATGAGTGTCTACAGTTGAGGTCTGCTGTGTTTGATGTACACACACAGAACACAACTGGGGCTGGTTTAAAGTGTAAAGATGAAGCACTTAGTGGAAAGCTGAGTGGCATGTCTGTATTGAGCCTGAAAAATACTCATCTTACTGTTGCCATTACTGGCTTCTTTTTTGTTTGTTTCTTAACCCATTTGGACTTTACTTAGAACAGCTGCTGTTCTGTCAGATGGGCAATGCTTTTTTCAGCCTGAAAGTCTGAATTTCACCTTTTCCTGGAGCTCAGGTTTTTGTTGTTTGGTTTTTTTTTGTATTTCTCACTGATGTGTCAGGCAAAATCAGCCATCGTTGCTAAATGAATGCTGGGGCTGCTAACCTTTGTGTCTTGTAGTTGTCAGCATTGTTTATTCTTGTAGGAGGGAATTTAATTTATGAGCATGTATTTTTAGAACTCATTACATGTGGTTTTGTCTCTGAAACCAATCGAATATCGAATCAGAGAAATGCATTTATGTTGTGATTTCACAGGTGGTTCCTGCAGGTCAGACTGTAGGTTGTTGCCCAAAGGGACAGGATCCAGGAGTGGTCAGGGTTGATTAGAATGAAGACCTTTTTTGCAGGGTTAGTTTTCACTGAACTGATTTGACTCTCCGATCATTAGCACTAAGTCAAGAGAAGGGGAAGACAAGGCAGCCTCTTTTAGTTGCAATGTCCTTTGAGCTTTGCTCAAGAGGTGCTTCCGCAGGCAGCCTAGGTAGGTAGCACTAGAGTGGTAAACTAGTAGAATACGTTGGCTTCTAATTTCACAATACTGAAGAAATCCTTTTATTTTGGAGAAAGCTTCTGTGTTATTAATACCCACTGCAGATAAATTCTTAAACTCGCAGAAGCTTCGGTCCGTCAGTGCAAGCAAAGCCAAGTGAACCTTTTCCCAGAGTGAGTTAAGAATCCTTGTTAAAGAGACAAGAAATAAAGGATGTTCTGTTCTCAAGGATATGCTGATCTTCCTGGCATCTTCAGAACCCTTTCTATCAAAACAGCCTGTGTGTTAGTAGGAGCAGAAGATTGGCTCTCAATGCAGAATTTGTTCACTGAACAGCATTGTTCTCAGGAAAAGAGAAAGGGTGAAGTTGATCTGTTTCCAGTGTTTGAAATGAGTGAAGTGTTAGCGAGATGCAGTTTGGATCTATCACTTGAATCTTAGTTCCTAGACACAGAAAATTTGAGTTGTGAGTTGTCAGATCGCATCTTTTTAAAGGAAATCTGTGACTTCTTCAGGTAAGTTGTGTGGAGCCTAGCTTATTCCATTCTTACATATTTCTTCAGATTTTTACATATGAAAGGAAATGGTACACTCGTAAGGACCTTGCTCGCCATCGAATCCATGGAGATCCAGATGACACCTCCCATCGTGGGCATCCCCTGTGTAAATTCTGTGACGAGCGTTATTTGGATAACGATGAGCTACTGAAACATCTGAGACGAGATCACTATTTTTGTCACTTCTGTGACTCTGATGGTGCTCAGGAGTACTACAGGTTTGCAGAAACAGTTTTATTTTTCTTTCTGTAGCTTAAATTTTAGAAAAATAGTTTTGGATCTGTGAGTTTTCTGAAAAGCAGTGCTTGAAAAGACAGTGCAGGAAGGTTGGCTATAGGCTCTTTTGCTCCTTATACCAACAGCTGCAGTAACCACTTTCTGTTCAGTTCATGTTTTAAAGTCTTCCTCTTTGGTGTTAATGTTAAGCGTTGACAGATGGAGTGAAGGATAATCATATAGCATTGGTAAAATATGTTTGAAGAATTGCATCTCAGCCTCTTTTCTTTCTCCAGCGATTACGAATACCTTCGTGAACACTTCCGTGAAAAGCATTTCCTTTGTGAAGAGGGACGGTGCAGTACAGAGCAATTTACCCATGCTTTCCGCACTGAAATAGATTACAAAGCACACAAAACAGCCTGCCACAGCAAGAACAGGGCCGAGGCCAGGCAGAACCGGCAGATAGATCTTCAGTTTAATTATGCTCCTCGGCATCAGCGGAGAAATGAGGGTGAGTGTGGCTGCAGGGTGTTGCGATGGCCAGGATGTATTCATTCTTACTGCTTTGGTATTCAGAAATATCTGGTGAAGGCTTCTTAGCTAGGAAATTTCTTTGCAAGATGGTAGAGAAACCCTGGAACCAGGGCTCTGAGAGGCTGGGAAGTTTGTTCTTGATGATATAACCAGAAATTGACAGAGACACAAGCATCGTGTATGTGATTTCAGAGTTAGCCTTTCTTTGAGTGAGGGGATGAAGCAGACTTTTCCATGTGGAACATACAGACTTTACCATTCCTGGAGGTTTGATAAACTGCTTAATCATCAGAAGGAAATCAAGATAGATTTATTGTAGTAGTGTAGTTTTGCTCTTTTTCAGGCATAGTATGTAGCCCAGAGTAGAGAAATAACTTTAAGAATAATAACTGTCCCTCCTGTTCAGGTGTTATAGGTGGAGAGGACTATGAAGAAGTTGACAGGTTCAACAGGCAAGGGAGGTCAGGCAGATTGGGTGGCCGAGGAAGTCAGCAGAACAGAAGAGGCAGCTGGAGATACAAGAGGTGAGTAGCACAGCATTGTGTGGATTTCTGTTGCTGCTTAGTGCTCTTTCTTATCAATTAACAGAGCTTTGGTGCACAGGTTGGAAGGAAGTAGGGACAAAGTTTGGAAGATTCCATAGTGAATCCTTAACTGAGAGTACAACTAGTTTTCAGTCTAAGCCTGTGTGCTGGCTGAGTGCCTGGTGAAAGTGAAATTGCTCTCTGAAGTTTAAGCTTCCTGGAATTGCCAAAGAAAGCAATCACTGTGATCTTCAACACATGGGTTAACTGAAATCAGAATTCTTAATTTCAGCAACTGTGGTTGTGCTAACTTCTTTTTAGAAGGATTTTTCCAAAGTAAGTGATAAATCTTTGGAGGTTTAATGGACTTTTTGGTCTGGGTAACTGTGAAATTCCTGTTCTAAGGCTCATGCTTTTCATTGAACAAACAGATCTCTGTGTGGACAGACTGAGTGCTTTGGAGAAAAAAGAGGGTTAAGTATTGAAATGAAAGTTTGCATTTATCTGTCTCTTCATGCATATAAGACCTGAGTGCTTTTTACATACTGCACCTCTATTTTTCTTCTTTTTCTCACTGGATAGTCGGCTGGTTCATTACTGGTAATTTCACTGGGGAAGAAGTCCATCTCTAAACACCTTTGTATGTTGGTGTCGCATGTGGATTTTGCATTCATTGAGAGTTTGTTATGAGCCATATTTCAAAGAATCTCTTTGGTCTACAAATAAGACTGCACGTTTGAAAATAAGAGAAGTAGGTGTCTGCTAGCATCCTTGGCACTGTCTCTCCCAATTCACTCCAATTGATTTCTCCTATCCTGGATTGTTATCACCACATGTAGAACTTGCAGATCCCCAGGTAAAATATTGCCTTTCTCACTAGCCAACGGTGTATTGGAAGAGTGGGTTTGTTTTAGCCTTCTCAGCAGGTGGCAGCATAAGGCAGGGACAGTCATCAGAGCTTACTGCAGAGAGGTGACAGGTGGAGTGTGAGGCAACGGTGCCTCGTAATCCTTGCTGTTTTACCAAGAAAATCTGTCCTGTCCTGTAGGGAAGAAGAAGACAGAGATGTTGCAGCAGCAGTCAGGGCATCTGTAGCTGCTAAACGACAAGAAGAGAAGAAACGGGGAGAAGACAAAGAGGACAGCAGCAGTAGAGGTAAAAAGGAGGACTTGAGGGATTCTGAAGTACCTAGCTCCAAACGTGTGCCAAAGTCTTCAAGTGAAGCTACAGGTTAGTGTTGAACATGTTCTGCAGCTGCAGGGAGGCACAAAGGTGTGGTGATGGGTCTGGAGGTCAGGCTGGCCAAAGTGTGAATTGCCATACATTGTTCTCAAAAGTCAGTGGATAAGGAGAGAGCTGTGCAGAGTCTTAATCCAGCAGCACTCATTACAGTGAAGTGTGTCTGAGTGGGCTGGGATTTGTATAGCCAGTTATATTTAAAATGAAGGTGGGTAGAAATACCAAACAGTTAAAGTATGACAGTATCTGTGATGTTTTATCCAAATAATACTATCTAAGACTGCCATATTTCTACTGTAGCATGCAAGAACTGATGTATTGTGATGTTTGGGATTAAGTTAGTTCCAGTAAAAGTTTGTAACACGTTGATAGAATTGTTTTGATATTACTGTTGCTTCAAATCCCTTTTCCGCTGTTTTATTGCTTCTACAACAGGGTTCCTGCTCAAACTTTATATGCCTTCATAATGAGCTGAGAGCTGCTGAGAGCTTAGTTGTCTAATGGGTACAGCTCAGCTGGGGATGACAGGCAAGGCTATCTTACCCTGCTGCTCAAAAGCCCATCTTTTGCTGCATGTGTGTCAAAGCTGTTATCAATCTGTTTTTAAGCTGATGCAGTCCACAGCACTGCATTTTAAGACAAAGCCTAATTGGGAATGATTTATGTTTTGATGAAAACTGACTGCCCAGGAGCTAATTGCTTAGCAGTGTGGGCATCTGTGCAGCAGAGGTGTTGAACAGCTCAGAGGAGCAGCTTTCCAAGTGGAGAATCAGCATACTGAGTCAGAGTATCCTAACCCTGTGCAGGCAGCTGATTGCTGGCCTCTGGGAGAAGTACAGAGCAGGCAGCTGGGAGCATTGACTTCTTAGTTGTGAAGGAGTCATCTAGAGACTGTCTTATCAACCAGTGTTTTGCTCACATTAAGTTCCATGAATTGCCTGTATGCTAGAGCTCGTACCTTATGTCATAATGGTGAATGCGGTTCACTGAAGGAAATGTTGATACATGGACTTATTGCCCTTTTGGAATGTTGGTTAATGACATCAGCAGCTGCTGAAAATAGAACTTGTTAATGCTGCTGTCATGTTCGTTGATAGCTTCCACTTTGAAACTACTGGATTTTAGTTGAATATATTTCTTTGCTCTTTTTGTCAATACCCCAAAAGAAGCAGCTGCTAATGGTGCTCTAAGCCAAGATGACTTTCCAGCAATTGGTTCTGCAGTAGGACCTCTACAAGGGTAAGTTTGTTCAAGACTGCAGCAGTGAGAAAGCTGATTTAGAAACTTAATTGGGTTGTGTGTTTCTGGAAGAATTAGTTTTATAGATCTCTTCAACTGTAGGTGCTCCCCCCTGTCAGTTTCCCTTCTGCTTTGACCTGTTTCTGTGTTAGCTGCTGCATGAACATCATGGGCTGTTGCTTCAGTTCGTAGCTTGATTTTTATTTTATTTTATCTTATTTTATTTTTGTGGTGCAGTTCCAGGGAAGTTTTCAGTATTCCTGACTCCACTCATTTTTAACTCACTAGCTTATCTTGAGGGAGCCATATGCTGTTGGGGTTTTTAAATTCATCATCTCGTTAAATGGGTGGTAACTCTATAAATAGAGTCTTTGCAGGATGTGGACACTAGAATGTGCTAGAAGCCTGCATGTATGGCTTGCTGCTGGTCAAGGTAAGGTGTGCTAAGATAGCACTGATAAGACAGCAAGGCTAGTGAGACTGCTTTGAAGAAACTCATCCAGACACGTTTATGTATTTGCATCCTGTTAACAGTTATGCCAGCTGTGCCACTCTAAGTGATGGATTGAAGAAGAATGCAGTCAGGCATGAAGCCTCTTTTGCCTAGTGGAGTTTTGCTGTCTGTGCAGTGGTGGTGTAACTAGGTGTACTTTTCCTTTCTCACAGCTCTGCTCAGCTAGCAGCAGTTAAGCTTAAAGAAGATTTCCCAAGCTTGTCATCCTCTGCAGCACCCGCTATCTCTTCTGGGATGTCTATGACGTATACAGCGACTGCAAAGAAAACAGCTTTTCAAGAGGAGGATTTTCCAGCTCTGGTGTCCAAAATGAGGCCTAACAATAAAACAGTAACTAACATCACATCTGCGTGGAACAGTGGTTCCAGTAAAAATGTGGTCAAAGCCATTAGTAACCCTTGTGTAAATCAGATAGCCAAAAAATCGTACTCTTTGAATAGCACTAAAGGAAATAAGAAGAGCAATAAACTCTCTCAGTCAGATGATGAAGACGGCAGTAGTGGCTTGACAACCCAGGAGATAAGGAACACACCAACAATGTTTGATGTATCATCCTTGCTGGCAGCTTCTACCTCACAAACTTTCACAAAAGTGAGCAAGAAAAAGAGAATGGGGGTTGAGAAGCAGAGACCATCATCCCCTCACCTGTTACAGGAGACATCATTGCCCAGGTCTTGTATTGAAAAGCTGCCAGAAGCAGAGCGGACATCAAATGCTGCTTCTGCTCTTCATGCCCCTGACAGATCTGCAGCTGTCGTGAATGGTCATTCAGAAAAATCATTAGCAATCTGTAGTACACCCAAAGAGCCCCCTGGCCTTAAAAAGCCCACAGTGACGAACCAATGCCCTTTACCTCAGGAAGACTTCCCAGCTCTTGGGAGCTCAGGATCAGCTCGAATGCCACCGCCACCGGGTAAGCACTTCAGGGCACTGACAGCTTTCTTGGCTACAGCTTAGAGAAATGTAGCTACAGTTACAAGGCAGCCTGAGTAAACAGTCTTGAAAGTCCTCCCTCTTTGTAAAGTAATATCAGGCGCTATGAAGCACTTCTTGACCTGAACTTTAAGGCAACAGATTTCCACCTCTTTAACATTTAGGTTTCTTCTGAAATAGTGATGACTGCACTGTTGACTGTTACTTCTTGATGCTTCTGGGGAGTCAGACTGTTGGTGTTAATTTTACTTGCTGGTATGTGGCTGCCACAGATAAGCTCTAACTTCCTGCCCATTTCTGCTTTCATTTAGGCTTTAACACTGTGGTGCTATTAAAGAGTCCTCCTCCGCCTCCAGGACTGTCAGTGCCTGTTAGTAAACCCCCACCAGGTTTTGCTGTTATTCCATCCACCAGTATCTCTGAACCTGTCACTACATCTTTGAAAGAGTAAGTAAAAGTCCTTTTGTTAGAGTTACTTTGCACATTGCATCTTGAGATGTGCCATAGAAGCTTCAGACGGAGCAGAGAACACTGTCAGGATTACTGTAACCATGTGCTGCTGACAGAAATTGCACGTTTAGTTGGGTGGAGAAAGGGAGAAAAGAATAATCATATAATGTATGTCTGCAGCATATTTCCATAATATGAAGCAGTATCCAATTGCATTACTTCTGTTCCCCCAAATGCAGGCCAAAATCCAGCCATGGGACATACTTGATACCTGAGAACTTTCAGCAAAGGAACATTCAGCTAATACAATCCATTAAAGAATTCCTTCAAAGTGATGAGTCCAAGTTCAATAAATTTAAAACTCATTCTGGGCAATTCAGACAGGTGAGTGAGCAAGAGCCTTTGTGTTCCTGAAATCCTCCTCTGCTCAGTTCATGTAGAGCCTCTGTTTGTGGTTGGTGAGTGGACTAGATGCAGGTTTTCTTTTTTAACTGTGTGCTCCTCTGTAGCTCTTCTGTAGCACTCGCAAAGTGAGCGTGGTGTGGCCTGGGAGAACATGAATCTTTTTATAGATGAATCGGATTATTTTTTAAGTTTCTCATTATTCCAATTTTCTTTTCACTGAAGGGTCTGATTTCTGCAGCACAGTATTACAAAAGTTGCCGAGAACTGCTTGGAGATAATTTCAAGAAAATTTTTAACGAGTTGCTGGTGTTGTTGCCAGACACGGCTAAGCAACAAGAACTGCTTTCTGCTCACAATGATTTCAAAATCAAGGAAAAGCAAAGCTCAAACAAATCCAAAAAGAACAAGAAGAACGTTTGGCAAACGGACTCCAACTCTGATCTCGACTGCTGCATCTGCCCAACATGTAAGCAAGTACTAACGCAGCAGGACATTGTCACTCATAAAGCTTTGCATATTGAGGATGAGGAGTTCCCTTCCTTACAAGCAATCAGTAGAATCATCAGTTAGCTCTTATGAAGACCAATAAAACAGTTTCTATCTATGAATATGCACTTTTTGGAATGAGGTTTGACAGTGTAGTGTGGCTGAGAGCCGGTGCCAGTACACAGGTAACTGTTAGAGAGCCCTCTCAGTGCTGTTCATAAATACTGTGCAAAGGGATCACTGGACTGCGCCGTAGCTAATTAACATCCAAAGTCTGAGCTTCCAAAATGCCTGAGTAGAGTTAGGCCAAAATTGCAGGGTGGGCAGGCAGGGGGCCACCTTTCTCCTGTAACATGCAATAGCTGAGAAAATACTTTCTGATCTGAAGTCTGACTGGGGACACAATAGGGGAATATGCATCTGGCTTGGGGGGGTTTCCTTTCTTTAGGGAAGGGTGGGAGCAGAAGGGGGGGAGATACTGAATCACTGAAATGAATAGAAGCAGAAGTGACTTCCCTTATATTCTGATTTTTGTGCTGTTTCTGTGACCACAGAAATTGAAGCAGTCTGGGCTGCAGAGATGCAGAACTGCTCCTACTCGCTGGTGAATAGGGCCGTTTCAGTTGTGTTTCTGTAAACGTTGGGCTGCTCGTATAGCTAAGAATATTCCTGTCTGAAAACTGAATTAATTTTACTACTTGAAGAATTGGACTGATCTGTGTGATGAGTTGAACCTGAGGTTTGAAGTTGCCTCTGACCTTTTATGTAACATGTTCTTTAAAGAAACTTTTTTTGTAGCACTGCATGTAGAACAATAATGTTAAGGCTTTACTTTCTGTAAAGCACACTTCACGGTGATTTTATTTAATGATTGCCACGTTTCTATTTCTTGGATGTATTAATGGTGGTAGCTCCAACCAACGGCATATTGGGATATTAAATGCTGCTGATCACTGACCATGTTTATCTGCAGTGCCTTTAAGTGCATTTATGTGTTTACAGTGGTCTGCACTAATGAGGATAATTTGTTCAGGCTACGGAGTGTTTACATCCTGTACCTCCCTTGGTGATGTTGGTCTGCAGTAGCTTTGCTCATGTTGCTTGCCATCTGTAACTTCCACCTCTAGGAAAACAGGAGCTGAATCTATTCATCATTTGAAATAACTTCTCCAGCAGCAGTTATGATGTGACAGAATGACATGTCCTCCCTGTAGTGCACTTCCATGGCTATAATTAAGCGTCTGATTCCTTGCCCATCTTTGCAGACCAGGTTTAGTTATTTTTAACATGTTGAGATTAATTTATGTAATTTTTAAGTGACAAAACACTGCTTTTATATAAGCGTTTCTATGAAATTGAGCTCAGTCTATTACTGAAGAGCTAGTCCTGGCTATAGCATTTCTTCCTTGCCTTATACTTCTTCATTTTGCTTGCTGTCAGGCTGCAAAGTGCTTTCGATTTCTTTTTCCAAATAATTCAGATTGTTTTAAATACCTGAATGTGTTGCACTCAGCACAGGGGCCAGATTGCATGCCCTGAAAGGGGAGGGAGGAGCATTAGGCTGCATGGCTGTTGATAAAATGCATGAATACATGGCAACTAGTAACACTGCCGTGTTCCTGGTGCAGGGCGCTGCCTCTCGAGCAGAGCCAGCTGTGCCACCACCATGACGGTGCTCCAGTTTGGATGCCAGCTGCCCAAGTCAGCAACAGATCTACATCCTCAATTCTTTCCCCTGACTGCCCCTTGGGTTTGTAAAGCTCAGAGGCAACAAAGCGTGTATCTTCTGCAGGAGTTTCTGACGTCTTCCCTTTATTTTTCAGTTTATTTTCTTCTGTGTTAGCAAATACGTAAGTTCCCAGCTGGTAGGTTGTGAACTCACGGTGCTGCTGTAAGTTTCCTCGAGGTGCTCGGCTCTCCTTGGCCTGATGATGCAGTTTCCTTGCTCCCTGTGCTCACCTGATTAAATAAAGCATTACCAAATTTGTCCAGGCTGCTTCTATTCATTTTAAACTCTTTATTGAAAATAAGTTGCAGTTGGTACACAGACACTGAAAATACATCATCACAGATTGCTCTCTCAAAAGATATTTTTTTTTATATATATTTATATATATATATACAAAAGTTGTAAACATTTTTAACTTATTTCCATACACAGTCCACTTTATACTACAATCCACGTAAGGTTAGTGACAACTGCAACTCGTGGAAGCGGTCTGCTTATACAGAGGTATCTGCAAAAGAACTTAAATTTGCAAACCACATTTGGTATCGGTTTGTTATTAAAACTTGTAAAGAATTTTGAGGTTTAAACGCATATTGCAACAAAATACAGGCAGCTGAACTTGGGTTTCAAGTTGGTACAGTGAAGGCCATGTCTCAGCCTCATGGATGGTGGGAGGTTGACACACAGCTTCTAAATGCAATCTAGAGTAGCATTATGAATAAAACAGAGTGGAACTCGACTTGTCTGCTCTCCCCAGGAAGACAAAGAAGGCTGAAAGGAAGTCTGCAAATATTACACAGCTTTTAGAGAGAGGAATATTGATTCTACACTTTTACTAATGAATAGACAATGATTGCAGTTGGTTTAATTCTATTCAACTGCTCTCAGGGCTGCAGCAGGCAGAAGGGCAGCAGATGTGAGTGGGGGGAATGGGACAGTGCTGTGGAGGAGGGAGAAGGGGACTGATAACTCCCAGTTAAGAGCAGCCAGTGGAAAAAGCAGAGCTCCCAGAGCTGTCACTGTTGTAGCATGAACTCAGCACTGCTGTGCAGCTACCTGCAGACTGCCCAGTGGGAAACTCATCTTACAAAGTTCCTCACCAAAACAGCAAGCCAAATCTAACTGCTCATGGACATGGTTAAAGTACAGGAGATGGTGAAGCACATTGCTGGGGAGATGATTTTACTGAGTATTGGTTAAGCAAAGCTTCTACCTTGCTAGGAATAGCTTAAGATGCCAGGAGCAATTTCCAATTAATGTCTTTATTTCAAATCCTTTTCTAATGGGTTTAAAGTATGAGTTCATGCAAAAAAACAAAACAAAACAAAACAAAACAAAACAACCCATAATGTGGTTAACTTCATTGCTGAGAAATGCCTGTGTTGCCCCAACAGAGCCTCACAGAGCACAAGGATCTGGTAGAATAAATCTCCAGGAAGAAAAGGTACAGGCTTGCTCATGGTCTATTCTTTATACTGACATTCAGCCCTGACACTACACAGGAGCTGTCAGCACATGAGGCTGAGGGCAGCCCAGTCAGCTGCCAGATTTCTGGAGGGCTCTACAATGGCTTCTGAGAGCAGCATGGGGCTAGCAGCCAGCAGCAAAATGCTGCTGGATTTGCAGCAAAATGCTAACATGTCTGTAAGGGCTGGTCTGCTGTGTTACAAGGAAAGCAGCTACTGTACCACAGTGAACTTACAGAGAGAAAAAAAATGGGTGAAAGAAGTATGAGTGAGTGATGGTAAAACAGTCTGAACCTCAAATGAGATACTGCAGGGATCCAATGATTCTGCTCTTACAGCCCATACCTGCACACGCAGTCTGACTGACCCATCATGAAGATGCTACAACAGTTAACAGACAGCACTGCAGAGCCTTGCAAAGTGCTTGGAAACAGGACGCTGTGCAAGGGGTAGGCATGAGTCATCACGGCCAGGAGAGGGCTGGTGTCTCACGCTTCCTTAATTAAGGTTTTAATTCAGCAGGGCCTTGTGCTACCAGCCTGGGGGATGGGGAATTACACAGGAGCTGAGCAACAGTCGCCAACAAACCAGGAAATGTTTTTCTTTCAAGGTGGCTGACTGCTGTTTCCAAGGCATGAGTATCTTAGGTGTCGCAGTGCCACCTTAATTGCATTTTTTCCCACCTTGATGCAGACTGAGGAATGACTGTGCTGACCTCATCACTGCTGCCTGCAAAAATTGCACAAACTGAGGGATGCCTGCTGGCTCCTGCCTGCCCCAGCAGCACCCAGAGCAGGGGGAGGTTTCTCTGGCAGTGTTGGCATTGCCAGACCACAGCCATGGAACAGCTTCTGCTCTGCCTCACCCTTGCCAGGAAACCCAGGCACCAAAGCCCCTTCCTCTCCTGCTGAGTACAGCACATCCAGGTCCTCACGCACAGTGCCAAGCAGAATTTAAACATAATAATGCATTCTGGGGGGCAGTGACTGTAATGAGAAGCTGACCTTGGGAAGAACGATGGTGCCCAGCCTGGGGGTGAAGTCACAGTTGTGCTGCTGTCCCCATGCCATAGTGGCTGCTCTTAGGTCAGTGACAGCGTGGGGGTGCATGGCTGTGTGCATCCATGTCCCACAGCCACGGGTGGGAGGGGTGGAAAGAAAAGAAATGCAATGTAGGCCTGGGGTGCATACATTCAGATGTTGTAATATTCAGCACGTTTACACCACTGATCAGGACACTTCTCGCAGTCAGACAGAACTTTAAGTTCTTTACGGTTACAAGGAAACTCTGGAACAGTTATATAGTTAGAAAAAATACAATGTACCGAACAAACATTATCTCACATACAATCAATTTAAACATTTAAATTGATTATAATTTTACTAAAATATTAACACAAGTACTGTTTGTGCTGCTAAAATTTCAGTGTTCCCTCTAAGGAAAATATTGCTACAGTTCTACTGTACCCTGTATTAAAATCTTTTGCCCTTTTATTTTCAGCAAGACTGGCTCTAGAAAAATCACAAGGGTTAGAGAATTAACTTAGGCTTATACTCTACTGGGGTTTGGGTGTCCCCACTCGATGCACAAATTTCTCACTGCTCACCTACCTCAACCAGCACAGGCTGATAGCAGACGCCCCCAAGGCACCTTTCTTGCTTCTTGCATCAGCTCCAGGAGCCTCCTCCATCAGCAGTGCAGCATCCTCCTGCTGCTGCAGGGAGCAGCTATGCTGGCAGTGGGGCTGAGCTCTTCTTAATACCAAGCTGACTTCAGAGTGCATGGCAAAGGTACTGGGGGGACATTGTGGAGCTGTCACTGCAAGGAAAAGCTGTAAGGGATGCCAGGTCCCTTTGTCACCACACACAGAGGGCTGAGCTCTGCAGGAGAAGTGTCTGAGCTGGGAAATACCCGCACAGCTCCATCAGCACTGGGTGCTGCCAGGCAGATCTGGATCCAGGAAAGCCAGTGCTCACTGTAAATGCAAGTTTTAATCTGACCTAAATAGCGGGGTATTCAAGTTATGCATTTTGTCATTGATAATGACTGCCTGTGATGAGGTTTGCTGCTTATTAATTAATGCATTTATTTGCAATTTAGCAGCAGAAATGAGCTGTGCTAATGATGATGACAAAAAACTGCTGGATTTTTTTGCTACAAGAACAGCTAGGGCAGTCCTTTATCTATTGCTTGTGAGGTCAGAAGGCAACACACAGCTCTGCCAGCAACAACAGCGCAGCAAAGGATCCCTGCAGCCAGGAGGGCTGGGGGGACTCTGCCACAGACAGGCTGACTGCTCAGCCACTGTGCTCTGTCCTCAGCAGCACCCAGCTCTGCTCACAGCCACTGCACACCCAGCATGTCAGCCACTGATGAGCATCTGCTGCACTTTTCAGATTGACTTGGTATTAACAAGGCTGTAATTCTGCTGCTGGTAACCAAACTCAGCCTCCTCCTCAGGCGTTTATCATCCACTCTATTCTCCCACTATGGGCAAACATGTGCCACATGCACCCCCACAACAGACTTCAAAGCCCATCAAGTCCTTTCGGTGCTCGCTTTGAATTCTGCATCACCAGGGACTGCAGTGCAACACACACATTTACACCTGAGGATTTTGCTGCAATTACGACAGATGGTGGCTGCTCCCAGTAGAAAAACACAAGTTACATTCTGCTTCCTAATTGACTGAGAATTTGAGTCACTGAGGCACCCACGCCTTTTGTGTTGGCAGCTCTGGGTCTGAGGGTGAGCAAGAGTTCAGTGTCGCCAATCAGAACTATTTGGAAATTTGCAAACTTCAACAACCCCACAATGAAGTGGAACTGTAACACACCATATTTTCCACTGATAAAAGCCTATTTCTAATTAGCAGACAAATATTGCTAAATTATTTTCCAAAGCAAGTTTCAAACACAACTTCCTATATCCTCAACCAGAACCGTGTGGAAGCATAAAAGCTATTAGGATATTCAACATAAAACCCAAACTTCTGTGCTCCCATGCCCCCCTGCACCCTGAACTATGTTTGAAACACCCGTTTGGTCGTGGTTTTTTATACAATAAATATATACAAATAAAAGTAACACAGACACCACTTTTTTCTTTGTAAATTTGGCACTTTCCATGGCCTCTGCTCTCTGTGTTGTACATGAAAGCTCTGCCAGGAGTGGGACTAGTCCAGGGCCAACCGCCCCAGCTGCAGCCCCCCTCACTGCAATGAGGCCACATCTGTGTTAGCTCTGGAAGAACGAGATGAACAACTCATCAGCTACCTTGTTTTCTAGCAGGAAAAAGTATTTTTTTGGCTTTCCCAGGCACTCTGTGGCACCTAGTGCCCAGTGGTGCTAAAACAAGCCTCGAAGAAGGTACTGACTTATCTTCTGCCACATGGAGTAGCGACCTTCTTTCTTCCAACTTAGAGGGAACACTGCTTTTATAAAACCCTTGGACAGGTAAGACAAGAACCAATACCACTGTACAGAATTCACTGCACAACTAGCTAATAGTAAGGAACCCAGCACTGACTTGCCACATTAAGGAAATGGTACTGAATACATTTGCAATCAACCGGTTAACTGTACTGCACCATAGGACTCGGTCTATTTGTACACGGCCGCGCGCCCTCCTCCCTCAGTATGCTGGCACTTGGTAACCTTTCGGGTTGGCGTCCGAGGTCTCGGTGAACGGAGGACTCTGGTAGGTCTCTGTGCTCTCAATGCCACTGCCAGTGGGGTACCCGGGATACGCAGCATTGGGGTCGGTGGCAAACTGGTCGGTGGCGAAGAGCGACATGTCGGTGCCCAGGCGGTACCGCTGCAGTGCCTTCAGTGCCAGTGCGACCTGCAAGGGATGAAGAGATTTGGGGGGAGAGCCAAGCACCGTGGGTGATTGATTGCTGCCTCCTGCTCCTCCACAGCCATAGAAACAACTGGCCCAGGATGAGCCAGGTGTGCAGGGCATACTGGTGCTGCACCACCGTGCACCGCTGTGCCACACCTTGCATCAGCACTCTGTGTTTCCCTCTGCCATCCTTTCCCCCTCTCCGTGCCTCCCAAATCACAGAAGAGGCCTCAAAGAGATGCTTGCCCTTCAGCCTCCTAACACTGTTCATATTCATGCTGCAAAGCAAAACCTTCCCCTGAGACCTACAAGTTCTCCCCATGCAAAACCAAAGCCCACACTGTGTTCAGATCAGGTTCCCACTGTCATCAAGGAAGTGGCACCATCAAACCAACTACTGCAAGGAGTGGAAGCTGTCCCAGGCCAGTGAAATAGGTCAATCCTGCAGAGACTCTTTCACCCTTTTCCAGGTTGCAAGTATTCAGGTCACAAATTGTGGGAAATGGAAGCAGCAGAGCTGTGAGAGACCTGCACTCACCTTTATTTCAAGATGTTTCATTAACAATTCAATTAATTTTTAAATGACAGACTCGGGATAAAAAAAAACCTGCCCACAGACACCAAGACTGGCACAGCCTCAACTCCCCCTGTAAGACCCAAGGGCAACAGGTGCTCCCCTGCTGTACACTTATGGCCCTTTGGCATTTCCCCTGGCCCAACACTATTTCCCTGGCCCTGGCACCATGGCAGCGCTAAGCCCAAGAGCTGCAGGCACTGCTGAGCACAGGCTGGGTCTAGCAACTGTCTGTGATGGACCTTATGTATTTGCTGCAGCATTTTGCACCTCTCCTAAGGAAAGCAGCAAAGCAGACAGCCTGGTTTCCCCTAGGGGCTGCCAAAATCCCCCACAACCCTATGGGACAGGCTCATCACGGTGTACTCCTGGGGACTCATTTTCTTCTAACCAAACTGCTCCCTAGGGTCTGAAACGAGGGCAGCATGTGGGCAGCAACATATTTTTGATGGAAATGCAACTCGCTAGTTGCAGGAGAAGGAGAAGTTTGGAAGTTCCCAGGAAGAGGGGACTGGAGCTGGGCTTCCTGGGTAAGAAACCACAGTTTCAGCTCCCTGCAGAGGGAGAAGGATGAACTGCAGGTTTCTTCAGTACAGCTCTTCACCACTCACCACGATTCACTTCCCCAAACTGTGCCCCAGATTCCTCCTTCAGCTCAGTGCTGAGCCCATAGTAGGTTTCATTTCTCCTCTCCCCAATCTAGCTCTGAGTTGGGTAGTTTCTTCTGTAATTAGATCTGTGCCCTGTGGATATCCACAGGCACAAAGCCCAGCTCTGGGGTCCACGCAGTGCTTGGACCCTCACCATGACAGTGGCAGGCAGTATTTGTACCATAATGCCCTGGGTGTAGTGCTGTACCCCTACATAAAGAGCTGCAGGTCTCACAGGTAGGGCCCTTGAAAAGTCCAGAAGCTGAACTCACCCAGACGATGATGGAGAAGAAGGAGAAGGCAATTGCTGCCCGGGCAGCATCTGCTCCTTGTGAAGCCCCTTTGCTCATTGTTGTCCGCTGCCACTGGTTTGCTAGGAAGCAGAAGGCTACAAACCACAGGAAGGATAAGAAACCTGGAGGAGAACAGAGCCAGTCAGTGCTGATACTGCCATCATCTCCTCTGCTCCAAGAACCCCAGAGATCTGGGTGTTGATGCACGAACATTGCCACCAAGACATTCAAACAGCAATAGTGGTCCTGGGTGCCTTGTCCTGTGGCATGACCCAAACAGAGCTATTTTGAAAGAGGTGAATTTACAATTACTGAAAAAACTGAACTGGAGAGAACCTGTAGCATCATCTTGCCTGTTGCCTACCTTCAGTTTAGCTCACCTAAACCTTACCTTCATCTTAAGCCTTACAGGGACAGCATGACCTCTAGACATGGCCTTCTTGCACTTGGGGGGACTGCAGCCTGCTCACAGACACCAAAGTGCTGCCAGTCCATTCCTCAGCACCCTGCTGTGCTCACCTTTTGTTTCTCGGACACCTGTGGCTTTCAGAACCTTAGGGCTGGGCACTGCACAGCTGCTCAGCAAGTGGAAGGGGCTGTGTGCCTGCTCCCAGCCTCACTGCACTTCAGGGATCAAGCAAAAATGCTCCAGCGATTATGTCTTACTGGACATGACCTGGCTGATCAAGATAGGGCTGCAGTTCCTCTAATTCAATCACCAACCAACAGCATTGCCTGATGTCAGGGAGCTTAGAACAGTCACAAAGCTAGCCACAAGCACACACTGTAACAAGCAGTAACACTTTACAATGCTGTGAAAAGAAGCTGCATAACCTGGAGCCTTCCATGATGCTGTTTTAAGGGCCTCCAGCTTTCTGAGCATCCCCAGCACAAAGCTCCCTGCATTTGCCAATGTGCACACAGAGATCCAAGCCCAGCAGCAGGATGCTGAGCTACAAGCCTCTTCTCAGGGATTATCAGCACATCAGAGCGAGCAGCCACACTGCCAACCCCGTGAGCATAGCACAGTGTGGCCGCAGGGAGAGGAAAGCAGCTTCCTTTTTTTTTTCTCTCTTTATCTTACCAGCTCTTAAGTACAAAAAAAAACCAATGCTCATGTCCAAACACTGTGCAAGATTTATAAGGCTTCTTGCTTTTAATTCAGAATTTGTGCCTAGGAAAACACACTCCTTGTTTCCTTTCCTTACACAGCTGGACCTGGGGAAGATGCTTTGGCCAGCTTAGCCAAGCCAGGCTCTTGATCTGCCCTTACAGCAACACACCCTCCATCTAGGATCACCCATACTTTCCTCTTCCAAATTCCAGACTAACAAAACAGCCTTTTTTTTTTTTTTCATAAGATGGTTAATGCCTGCTACCAAAGCCACCTCTGCATACACATTTTCACTGTCGAGATGATCCACCTGTCCTCAGTGGTAAATGAGACCTCCCATGCTCACAGAGCAAAATTCAGGAAGAAGTTTCTTGCTTCAAATCCACACATTTTGAACACAGCGGTCTTGGGAAGATGAAAGACCAGAGATGTGGCTCACAGAAATGTGAGAGCAACTCATAGCAGGTTAACTCGCAGCATTGTTGTGCCAGGGGCATCCTTCCTGTGGGGCCATCCAGAGCAGGAACAAAGGGACAGTGGGGTTCTCCAGCAGGATCAGGCTTCATCACTGGTTTACAGAGAGTGGAATTGTTTGCAAGAATCTCAGTGTCACAAAGCTGATGCTGTGCCACAGCCATGACACAGGGACTCCCCACCGCCTAGTGCTCTAAGCCCCATCTGTCAGTGGTATCTTCCAAGGGTTTTCAGGACTTAAAATGACATCATCCACATCTCTGACTGTGCACCGGCTGTGCTGAGTATTGCAGCTAACAACTTCCTCTGCAACACAGATACTGGAGCTGCTGACCTGCCCAGTGCTGACTGCTGGGGTCTGACACCTTCAGTGGGAAATGCCTAGATGGTGTTGCTCCTGCTGCTGCCCACGTGCACCTCACTTAGGTCTCACAATGCACACAAGCCTCTGTCCTCCTGACATCAGGACAGCTCTGCTTAGTTCCTGAGAAGAAAACTGGTTCTCTGCAGGCCTTGGGAAAGGAGGAATGCAGTATTGCTACCAGTGGACAAGAGAGGGTCAGGTATTCAGAGCACCTCCAGAAGTACCAGGCGGTGTTTATGCCATTTGAAAAGCTGACACATGCTTGTGTGTGAGATCACGCTTCCCAGTGAGCTCTAGGAGGAACTATTTTTGTTCTGTACCAGCACCCGTTTCCATTTGTGATCATGTTCACCCTCTGTTAGCACTCCTGTGTGATGAGACTGTGCCCAATACTGTGACTCATGCCTGGGATCACTGCTGCCTCCTCTCACCTGCAAATCCCAGGGTCCAGGCTGCCCTGGTGCCAGCTGGGTACCATCTCATAGCTTCAGTATATTTCCAGGACCAAGTGGAAATGGGTATTTGGGACATGTGGGTTAATATCCATGGATTTTAAGACCCTGAGGAGGGGACTGATCTGACAGTGGATTGCTGTGGCCACAAGCACTGCTCCTGAATCCTGGTGAAAACACGCACAGGAGAAGCTCTGCACCCTCCAGCATACCAGAGAGAAGGAAAATACCAGGAATAGCTATAAGAGCCAGCACATAATTATAGTTTTAGGATTTGTAGACAACAGAGTGCAAACACCAGGAAATATACATTACAGTCGTAATTACAGCCTGGTTCCAAGCAACACACATCTACAGGAGCAGCTGTAAGAGCAGATGGAGGATAAAGTTGCAAGTGCCACTGACATAGCACTGTGGCTGTCCTGCTTGCACCCAGCATCACCTACCTGTGGACTCAGAGGCTGCAAGAGGCAGAGCTCCCAGTGCCCCATGGGGCAGCACCATTGTGGGGACAATCTCTGTGCTGCAGGCAGCTAATGCTCCTTGTACATTGGGGTGGAAGCAGCAAGCTGTCAGTGCAAGTCCTCTGACCCACCACTGATCTGGTGTACAAGTCCTCCCTCCTTCAAGTGAAAGGAAGCTGTGGGTTAGCAATTTGACCAACTCCTTCCATGACCTTCATAGGCAGCAGCTGCCACTTCTGCCTCCATGCAGTCAGCACCAGGCACTGGGGGAATCCAGGAACAGGGGGAATCCAGGGACAGAGTGACCTTTATCTCTCTCATCCCACCCACTCACTGCTTGATGCTTCTCACCCTCTTATTTCCCAAATGCATTTTCAGCTTTTATATTAAAGCACACAGTAATGCAGAGATCATGTGCAGAGAGAAAGGATGAAACAGTCACAAGTAGGAGGAAATCAAGAGCCAAGGAAGAAAAGAAGAGGAAGGGTGCAGTGTAGAAGTCCCACAGATAAAGTCCCTAGAGATTAACGCAGAGGCAGTAAATGCAAATAACTTGCAGTTTGCTCTCTATCACATATGAACAGGTTGACTCTGAGGACACAGAGCCCACGGGCTGCAAGTCCCAAGCTGCTTGGGGTCACATGCCAGCAAAACCCTGCATTTGATCTGTGCTGCAAGATCTGCTTCTGGAAGCAACCAACTGCTTGGAGTTTCTGCACGAGTGGGTGTACAGGCTACAGTAGTACAGAAGGTTTGGGGCAGCTATAATTTTAGAAAAATGAAGGCACAGAAATAGGAATGGAATAAGATACAGTGGGCATGAACCCACCCTGAGATCTCCCATTGAAATGAGAAAACTTGCAGCAGAAGGGTGTTTTGCACACCAATGGCACTGGTAACAGCTCTGGCCACCCATGATCAAGAGAGACGAATACAAGTCGAGATACAAACTGCAGACATGCAGAAGGGAACAGAAAGTCCATCTGGTGTGAGGAGACATGCAGTGAGGCTCTCAATCAGCAAATGAGAAGGAGTTTGATTAAGGTGTGAAGCAGGATACGTGGTGCAAAAACAGGGTCTGGAGACAAAGAGCTGGAAGGTCCCCTCCATACCCATGTCCCACGCTGAGACCCTCAATTCAAGCTTGCACAAGCAGCAGGGGAAAGTCACTGGCACACACTGGCACCCAGCTGAGTAAGAAGCATGCTGCCACTCTCACATCTCTCCCAGCAGCACAACTTGCCTGTAAGCGGTTTGCTTTGCAACATGGAAGTGGTCTGCCTGTTTTCTACCAAAAAGCATGCAGAGGGGAAGAACCAAGGGAGGAGGAAGGACCCTCGCAGGTGACACAAGGCACTCAAGAGTAGCTCACTCATCCCCTGGTCCCAGTAATAAAGTCAGCACTGGCAGGTCAACTGTATTTGGAATTTGTGGATGGGGAGGATTTACCAGGACAGAGCCCTGGTGCAATATTGAAGCCTGTCCCCATGAGCAGAGCAATGCCTGTGGGCAGAAGCCCATCTTCTGCAGCTTTCTGCAGAGCCCCATGACTGTGCACACTATGTATGACAAGGACAACAGAGGAACAAGGCAGAGATGGCCCCATTTCATACAAGCCTGGCAAGGGAGAGTGCAGCTGCTACAAGGTGAAAATCAGGGAAGGATCACAGCCTCACACCAAGACACATATCCAGGCAGAAGATGGATGTGGACACTCCCCTTCCATTTGAATTGAGGAGCTGCAGGCACCAAGCCCCACAGAAAGGGCTGTAAATACCAGCTCACAGTGTCTGGGCACCAGAGCTCTAGCACCATGGAAATGCGCTTTCCAGCAAGGAGAGGACATCCTTAACTACAGGCAAGCATAGGCAGTTGATGATGGATGTTTTCATCTGGGACCAGAGAGTCATCAGCTGTGCTTGTGCTGGATAAATCACCTTCAGACTTTGCTAACACAAGAGCCTGGAAATTGAGAACATCAGCTGCAAACTCAGCCAGAAAACTCCCAGAGCAGTCAAGCAGAGGACAGTGTCTCCCAGCGCCGCACAGCCCATCACCTCCTGTTCATGTGGCTGAGTCAAGGGCTTGGGACAGCACAGACAATCCACGTGAGTCCTTGGAAGATCCAGAGCTATTGGCAATTCCCAGCCCTGTAGGCAGTGAGGGATGGCAATGGTGTCTTAGCTCCTGCTGTAGAAGCATGCTTCTACTTTGTGCAGAAACACATGAACAAAGTGAAAACAGATCCAGATGTAACTGATGAAGTGACTTTCATTAAGAGGCAGAAACAGGAGATGTGACAGGGTAAAATGTGACCACCAAGCTTTTGTTCCCCAAGTGACCTCAGTGATCCCAGCTTCAGAAGCAACACAGGTGAGCAGGACACTCCACTGACCCCAAACTACCACATACTGGCTTCCCCACTGATGCCTCTGGGTTCACTGTTGGTCAAGACAATCCATCCTTCTCCCTAAGACATGAGCTGTGCCATGCCCTGAGAGATGAGAGCAGGACTCAAGCACGGAACTGCAGGCACAGCAATGGCCCTGCACACCCCATGGAACCAGCAGTGTCAAAAACAAGCATAGCAAAGCCAAAGTCATACCTGAAAAGCCCAGGTCCAGCAGGACAGCTCGTTTGCGGTCCTTCACGCTACTGATCTGCTGGAACTGGAGGTCCACAACAAGGAAGAAGATGCATCCGAAGAAGGCAATAATGCCAATGGCAATGCCATAGCTGCAGGCACTCTCATTCTCATTGAAGATGCAGTGTAGCTCAGGGTCTGTGCCATCCTTGTTCACGTAGCACTCGTTCACAATTGAGCCAAATACCACGATGGAAAAAATCTGCAAAAGGAAGGAGAAAACACAACTTGCAGCTGCTTACATTTAACTGTTTTCCAACAGCAAAATAATTGGATTCAGTCTTGTGAGGCTCCACAGCAACATGGCATTTGTTGGATAGATCCCCACACTCAGCTGGCTGGTGGTCCTATGCCATGGGCTGGAGGATGGCATCTAGGGCTCCAGTTGCTGTAAGCCTGTTTGTTTTCAATGGCTTGACTTGCGGCATGTTTTAAGAGATGGGAAAGGAGGGGAAGGGAAAACTAAACAGATTGGTCAGGTCTCTGCACAGTTTTTCTGCTTGTGCTGCTTTGCACCATCAGACTGCACTCAGAGAAACCCCTTGTGTAACTGCAGAGAAGAGAGAAATGAAGTTACAGATAATGGAGATGCTGAATGCACACTGGATGGGATGCTCGGGGACACGGGGAGCAGCTCACCTAGGTGTCATGGGAAGGAGGAAGAGGTTATGGTTATGCTGCCATACAAACAATGGGGTAATTCAACCCCATAGCAGAGGCTGAAGGATGCAGTGCCTGCATCTGTTATGCAGTGACCCAGTTCCAGCCCTGCAAGAGACAGTAGAGAAGGAGCTCGCTGGTGGCTGCCCCATTCCTGATGCTGACTGCTGGGACCCACAGCAGAGCCAAGAGTAGAGCCCCAGGCCCCCAGCACACAGTGAAGGAGAGAAGCAACTGCCCCACAGTAGCTTCAACTCCAGGTCCCCAGGGCTTTGCCTTACATCCTGGCTGCAGGAAGGGAGCTGGGTCATAGCATATGGCTGTATTCACAGTGCTGCATGTCTAGGTAAGTCCCTTATCCCTCTCCAAAACCAAAGGCAGCAAGCAGAAGCCACAGGACCAGCTGCATTCACTCTTGCAACCTGGGAAGCACTGTGCTGCTGCTTCCATTGCTGGGCTTAGAGAAGCAAGACCTGTGGATGCCCTTGCACCACACTGTGTATCTCTGATCTTATCACTTGCTGCCAGCACCACAGGATCCCTGCATACCTCCTTATCCTGCTGGCTCTCAGGATGCAGCCAGAGGCAAGGTATGCAGGCAGAGACCACACACAGCTCTTCACTGCTTCCTCTGCAGTCACAGCCCTGTACTGAGCCCTGAGACAAGCGACAGCCAGATGCAGCAGCTCACAGCCACCTGCAGTCCACAGCTCTTGCAGTCACTCTGCCTGCTGACACTTTACCTTGCTCCATAGTGCATAAGGGCAGCAGAACCAACAACAAACAAACCATTCAGAAAGCTTCCAGCACACTGCAGTGTAATGCTGTGACAGCACAAGCACTGGCCTCATGTCTCTCCCCTGGCTGCCCTGCAGTATTCTACATGAACAGCCCTTCTCCCTCTCCTCCACACTCTTCCCAGTTGGGATGAAGCTGGGACAGAGGCAGTTCCAACTGAAGCTACTTGCAAATGCAAATGTCTCATCAGCAAACCTGTCTTAGATCCTCTCCACTAACTCCCCTCCATATTGGAGGGAACAACAAAGAAGCACGTCTACAGGAGTGCAAACATATGACGGATTGGTGCAGGGTATTTTCTTTCTCTGTGGGGTGTCATCTGAAATAAATGATGGGCAGAAACAGTGCTAACAGTCCCTGGAGAACATCTTGCTTTAGGTGTGCAAGCAGCTAGCAGAGCATCTGCCCCATGCTCACTCCCAGTTCCACAAACCCATGAGCAGGACAACCAGGGACAGAGTTCATCTTTAAACTGTCAGCTAGGAGCTCACTCCTCTCGCACTTGCAATTCAAGTTAGCTCACTGCTGGGCCATGTTGGGTGATGGAGATGCTCTAGGACCTTCCTGTCAATTGAGCAGGCATCCCTGTGCTACCCAGACATTCTACTTTCCTTCCAAGCATTCCCTCATCTTCAAATTTAACCAAGGTCTGGGGTTCTTTCCCCAATCCTCTCAGCCCCAAGCACTACCACAAGCTCACTGCTAACGTGAGTCACTGCCTGCATTCACACCCAGCTTCTCATTGTCTCACATCATCATGTAAAGAACAACAGGGCTGCAGTGTAAGAAGGAAGCAACAAACAACAACAAACAGCAATAATAATTTTCCCAGAGCTTTGGCAGTAGCTGTAATATCAGCAGTTGTAAAAATCTGTTCATAAATAATGCAAAATTGTTATTTACTATCAGAAATAGCAGCAGCATTTATAAAACAGGCCCTGGAATAAATAATGTGATTCTGGAAAACATGAATAATTGAGAACTTCTGATTCCACTGGATTATTTCTCTGGCAGGCCAGTGAACTTGCACTTAGCTTCTCAGATAAGAGTTTTACTAAATCCTCCCAGCATTAGCAACCTGCCTTACTTCTTGGTGCTTTCAGATGCCTCCAGCCTCGCAGCCTGGCTGGGTGATGCAGTGCCACGGTTGCCCACAGATTTGGTGTTGCTCCAGGGAGAAAGCAAAACCTATGCTGAGCAGAGCACATCAACAGGCTGGAATGCAGGATCAGATCTGGTAAGGAAGGATGCCCAGAGAGCAATCATGGAGGAGCACAAAAGCCAAAAGGTGCCCGTAATGCACACAGCACACCTGGGACCAATGCAAATGTCACCAGAGATGGTACTTGCAGATATCTCACCGCTTAGCTTTAAATTCCATTGAGTTTTACTCCGCTCAGTGCAGGGAATTCCATCTGTCTTGCAGCTGGGGGATCCCACAGAAAGGGGCTGAGGGCTGAGACAACCACGGGATGCACAGCCCAGCAACAAACAGTGAGTGCACGTGTTGGATGGAGGTACTCAAAACATCATGCTGACTGAAGGACGCCTGTCAAAACAAGCTTGTCAGTGAGAACAAATCTGTCCATGTTTTTTCTCCCCCTCTCTTCATGATTGATATTAATTTTCTTAAAAAACAAAATAAAACAAAACAACAACTGGTGCTGGTAATTCTCATTTTAATGAGAATAGATTCGGTGTTGTCTTGCTATGTGTAGGTTAAAAGAAAGTTGAGGAAATGGGTGTAGATGGGGAAAAAGTAAAACCCAAAGGATTTTTTTTAAGTTCATGATAAACAAGTGCCAGTCCCCAACTACCTCCAAAGCCCTCACTTGCTCAAGCTCTCAACCAGTTCATCAGAGACCTGAGAGAGAAAATGCAAGGTCAGACTCTCCGCAAGCGGACGGAGAACCACTCTGGTTAGGAGGATGCAAGAAGAGCTGTACACACTGCAACACAGATGAGCTGCTTGGGCAAGAGAGGATACTGCCAGGCAGCAAGTTCTTCTGTAGCACAGGACGAAGAGGTGTGAGTACAGCAACCTATGATGGGGTTTGAGTACAGACCATGATTCTGGAAAACAACTGCTACACAGCTGAAACCAGAGGGCTTTGAGCATCGCCCTATGACCAGTGCTCCAGTGGTGCACCCCAGGGGCTCTGGGGCAGACAGGTGACAATGCTCAGTTGGTGGGCAGCACACTGTTGAATGGCACCTAGCTTTCTCCAAAAGAAGGGAAGGAGCAGCCTGCTGCAGGGTTTGCTCACACCAGGTTTTTGCCATCTGGATATGGGTGGCTGGCCAGGCTGCCCTGGCTTGGGTCTGCCATCACACTTTGCAGATCTACATTCCCTCCTGCAGCATGAGTCTGCCAGACCCCAGACCTGCAGGTATTCTACCCACACTGCTTTCAGCCTTCTGTCACCCAGGCACCTGAAATGTGCATATGGAGTTCTGACAATCTAAGCACAGTCATCACAAGGAAAACAAAAAGCAAGAAACGCGAGAGCATGAGCTGAAAGCACCAGCGTGTGAGCTGTCAGCCATTTTAAGGTGAGATGTTTCCAGTGTCGATGCACTGTGCTTCAATCGGGGGCCTATGAAAAAACACTGCCAGGAGGTGTGGAGTTGTAGGAGACTGCAGAACCTTGCTTTGATTACACACGCAAGCAACCGCTAATGTCAACATCGAGGAAATTTAATGCATGGAGAAAAATGACCTACCCCTAATTTGCTCTGCAGTAGCTCTCAGTCAATGGTGATAGGCACAACCCAGATGGACAGAGCCAGCACCTACATCAGGCAAGCCCTCACCAGATGCTGCCTTCTCCAGCCCCCTCTGCTCCTTGAACCACTCCTGAGTGAGGATGAGCAGCAAACAAGAAGGAAAAATTACTGAGGTCAGACATGCACAGCCACATCCTGCCCAGCACTGAGCATTTTAGCCCCCACTGGGCTCTGGGCTGGGGATGCCCTGTACCACAAGGACACCCCGCTTAGATCTGTCCTGCACCCCAGTATTTCTCACCCTCCGAGCTCAAATTCTGAGGGAATCTGATCCCCTGCCCTCCCCATTTCATCCTTACAGCCGTCAGTAACAGCAAAGTTTTCAGCACACAGCTGCATAATTCACTGGGGTGTGTGAAGGCCAAGAACCACCCTAAGCACTGCCAGATCTCCCATGAGGACTGAGGATGTGACCACAAAGGAAAAACCTGATGCAGTTTCTGGCACAGAACCGGATAGCGTGATGCCGACCATAATAGGGTTATGGACATGTCTAATGGGCTAATCAGACTGTGAAGGATGCATGTTGATGACCACATGACTGCTTTTTACTGAATTACTTTTTCTAATGCAGCAAAAGATGTTGGTTGAAACACAGCATCCATTCAAAGTTCTTGATCTAATGGAACAATCTAAGCATGCATCGAACTGACAGCATTTGGAATCAGTGATGACAGGAAAACGGAAATTCAGCCGCATTTTAAGTTCAGATGTGGTAAAACTTCTGTATAATTCCATTAACAAAAATGTAAAGCTTTAATTCAGCCTTTAGTCTACAGCCCACGGAAAATGAAAATTAAGATGGAAATCTGGTGACCTTACTGAAAGCAGCCAGTGCTAGACAAAGCCCAGGGCAGCCAAGATCACAGCACTGACTCTGAGCATTGCCACAAGCTCCTGAGGCACAGCCCAGCCCTGCAGCCCCTCTCTGAGAGCCACGAGCCCTCCATGCTGTGGGAGACCCTGCAGCCAGGGCAGAGGTTCCTCAGGAAGGCAGGAGGGACACTGTGCCCATGGTGCAGCGCAGTGACCACCCCTTGCTCTCCTGCTGCCTTTTGGCTCCTCTGCTACTAAGTTGTTCTTTTTTTTTCTGCTAAAAACAAACACAGCCTATACTATGAGCACACAGCAGGCAGCAGCATCTTTCACCCTCCCAAAGAAACCAAACAAACCTGAAAGAGAGCAGAAAGGGCCCACTGCCCCCTCTAAGAACCCTACCCATAACACATCCATCCCAGTTCTTACCCAACTCATCCCTCAGCAAAGCACACTTGTCTCACTGAAAGATAATGATTTACCATATTATGGACTAATACACAGCACAAAAAGACTTCTCCTGGATCTGAGCCAAAGCATTCTCTGGTCCTATAAATTCACTACTGCATATCAAAGGTTATGGGGATTTCCACTTGCTACGCCCATGGCTAGGCAATCAGTTTTGGCTGCTGTTGTCCCATCCTCTAATAAAGGTTATGCTCTTAAAGGCAAGGAAAACCCAAACAAAATGCTGAGCTCAATGAGCTAACGCTAGACAGGAACAGCTCCCAGCCAACAGGTGATGAACTACACTCCTGTTTCAGCTTTAGGAAACCAGAAAGGCTCCAGGCAGGGCAGGGTAGGTGCCAGCCACAGGCAGTGCTGTGCCATGGCACACATCCTGGGTCAGTGGAGCAACTCTGAGTCACACCAAAGTCACTGTAAGGAAATGCTGAAGTAGCCCTTGAAGCTGTAGAAAACTTGCAGAGATCCAGCATGGCAGAAGAAACCCCAAAGCACACATGCTGGGGCTGCCAGCTCTTGGGTTGAAAGCTGACATGTCAAGGAAAAAGGCTTTTAGTGTTGCTTTTATTGAAATTCATACCACTCACTAAGAACATTTACTTTAATAGCATATTTACCATAACTGCTTTTAAAAGTCAAATCTAAAGGTGCATTAAGCAAACAATTCCCCTTAAAAGCTGCATGGCTGCTTAGAAGCACATATAGCCATGGCATGACAGAGAGGGGAGCTCATGGTTCTGAAAGCAGACCTTGGTGAGCATCAGCTTTGTTTTGTTGTGCAAAAAAATGCCCGAAAAGGAAACCACAAGAGTGATCACATCTTCTTCTAACAAACTGCATCAGACACAGGGGGAAGAGATGAATGAGGAACTGTTAAATGGTTCTTTCCAGCTTTTGGTTTTACAGCTTATACCAGGATAGGTTTTTTTTCCTTTCAGATATTCAGAATTGCAATGTATGGAGAGGCCACGCTATGAGGTAGGATCAGAATTCCCCTTTCACCAAAACTTACATTTGGGAATTTCTAATCCAAAGTCACCATTCACCTGGAGGCCCCTCAGATGTCTGTAAGGACCAGAGCTGAACCAACAGCCCCGAAGCAACAGCTGGAGCTGCAGAATGGAGCTGCATCCTCCTTGGCAATGATGAAACCCCATCAGCAGGCAGCAGTCAGTGGGTTGACTGGCTGCCCAAAGCGAGGGTCTCCACTGCCCACATCTCATTTGAACCAGCACATCTCAAAGGGCCACCAAGGCAGCTCCCGCCTCCAAAAGAAACGCTATCCAGATGGACCTGGACTGGTTTGAAACGTGGGCCCACAAGAACCAAATGAGGTACAACAAGGCCCAGTGTGAAGTACTGCACTTGGGTTGGGGCAAGAAGTGGGGCTGTTGGAGCAGGGCCAGCAAAGGGCACGGGGATGCTTAGATGACTGGAGCACCTCTGCTGCGAGGAAAGGCTGCAGGAGCTGGGGGTGTTCAGCTTGGAGAAGAGAAGGCTGGCTTGGCTTTATGGTCCTTTCCAACGCATCCATTCTGTGATTCTATAATGGCAGCAAGGATTAAGCCTCCAAGGATTGCTCCTACAACACAGGTTAAACATGCTTAAAAAGATACGACAACAAGCAATAGGAAGGGGAATCACATGAAAAAAAAAATGCCCCAACACCTACACCCAGCTCAAGGGGTTTCTGAACAAGCCCACAGGCTGTGGCTATGGGCAGGCCAGCAAAGGTGGGGGTTGTGAAGCAAGTAATGGAGTATTGCAGTGGTTGTGGGGTTGTGCCACACACCCCAGCCTGGCAAAGGGAAGCTTCAGGGCGGAACAGAAAGGCAGCAAGATCTTAGACAGATGCTGCTTTGTAGTGCATCGCCTGCCGCCTCCGTCCAAGCTCTCCATCTTAAAACAGGCTGTGGGTTTGATCTGGCACGAGCAGAAAAGCTAAAAAGAGCCTGGGCACACTTTGCTTTGCAAAAGCTGCAAGAAGTAACAGCAGCCATGCATCAGGCGGAACGGAAACTGGCCCCAAGCGCCCAGCTCACACCAACCACATCTCTGCTCATGCTGGAGGGCAGCCAGTGGCACACAGCTGGGTCACAGCATCACAGCATGGGGACTCCACACCCCTATGCTGCATCTGCAAGGGAGGGGGTCCACAACAGATCTTCCAGCACATGTGAGACAAAGGAAGCATCTACATGGCTTCAACTTGTACTTTCTAGGCCTTATTGAATCTCACTGCACATTGCAAACCCTGTGCATGTCATGTTCATAAAAGCCAATGGGTCCCTTCACCTGCTTAGAGTTGACCCATTCTGTAGTTGTACATGCTCAGTTTTCTGAACACAGACCTACAAAATGAATGACTTCTCTACTGAACAGCCAACAAGTACACACACACAGATATCTTCTAAGCTAGGATTTTTAGTTCATCTCCTATATGTTCTTCTTGTTGCCCACAAGTCCAAGGAGGGTGAGTTCTCTGGCAGGGTGCTGGCAGATCTTTTTAAAGGGAACCCAACTCAACACCTGTTGGCCAATGATTTATTTGACCATACCCAAACCAACATGTTGCCAATGATTCGCCGTGTGGAGGATCCCACTGGATCCCAACCAAGTCCTCCAGATTGAAATGATACTTCTAGGAAATGCCTGCCAGCAGGAGCTTCACAAACCCTGCCCCACACCTGGATGTTCCATATCCATAACCTCCACTTTCTTCCACTAATGGAGCCAAGGGCTTTCTCAAGGCCCTGGCAAATTCACTGGCTCCAATCCAGCCAAACAATTAAGTATGTGGTTGAACTTTGGGCATGTGATTGCTGCTGAAACTGCTCACGTGCTTGATGATAAGTGCATGCTCCCATGTTATGCTGCTCAGGCACCCCAGGGTTCCCCTGCACAGTGTGATGGCAGCTGGACAGGCAGCCCCTTCGCTCAACACCTCTCCTTCCCTTGCTGCATGCCTGTGGCACTGCTGAAGGTGACACAGAGCCAGCAGCCATGGCCTCCATGCATGAGTGAGGATGAGCCCAGGGCCCAGCTCTGAGAACCAGAGCCTGCAGGAGCAGAGCTGAGACTCCACGCCAGGGACTTTGGGCATTGCAGAGCTCTCCAGCCATGCTTTCAGATTGTAGCAGGTGAGAGCCGGGCACTGCAGCCTGGCAGCGCAGCTCTCTGGCTGCTTATTCATGGAGCAGCAACGGGCAAAGACTTCACTGAGTGGCTGCAGCACAGATCCCACCTCTTGTTCCCCCCTGCACGGCAGAACTCACGTATGGGAAAGGACCAGCAAATATGACATCCATTTGGATGAACAGGGGGAGCTGGGCAGGGCTGGCTGTAAGATTTCATCTCTCTTACACACGCACACAGAGAGCACGGATGGGAAGAAAATGTCCTCTGCTTCTGTGCTGCACCCTGCTCTCTCAAGCTCAAGCACCAGGGATAAAACCACTGCAGGGCTACGGCATCAGCCACCCGCTGCACCGTGCCCGTCCCCACGGAACTTCCCACGGGAGCCAGCGGCCAAAGCGCTGCCCGTTGCACGGTGCCTGCTGGCTGCACGCCGCGCACCGCACGCGCAATACCCGGGCACTGCAGACCGCACGGGCACCGCACGCTGCAATGGGCACCGCTCTGTGCCCGGCCACCGCACGCCGCCCGCGCCGCCTTACCCAAGCCGTCGCCCGGAGGATGGTTTGCGGCTGCTTAAGGAAATCCAGAGGATCGACGGCGCCGCCGGCCCGGCCCGCTCCGAAGGACGCTCCTTCCATCTTCCCCCACCGCCCGCTCCGCTCCGCTCCAGCGCCGCTCCGAGCCGAGCCGAGCCGCGCGCGCTCCCCGCGCCGGCCGCGCGCCTTTCGCGTGGGTTCGTCCGCAGCGCCGCGCGCGGGCAGCGGGAAGAAACACCCGAGGGGTGGGGGGGCGGCGGCAGGTGCACGCGCCCGGCGTGCTGCTCACCGCAACGCCACCGCCTCCCATCGCGGGAGGCCGAGCTCAGCCGGCGGTGCGGGCACCGCGCGCCATCGGCACGGGCACCGTGCTGCAAACCGCGCAATGACCTCAGACGGCATGCAATGGCCATGAGCATCATGCCACAGCCAGGGACACCACGACACAGCTAGGGACACCACGCAATGCTCATGAGCATCATGCTACAGCCAGGGACACCATGTAATGACCAGAAGCACCATTCTACAGCTAGAGACAGAATGCAATGCCCATCAGCACCATGCTACAGCCAGGGACACCATGCCATGCCCAAGGGCACCTTGTTTCAGCCAGGGATATCATGCCATGCCCATGAGCATCATACTACAGTAAGAAACAGCATGCAACGCCCATGAGCACTATGCAGGGACACCACACAATGACTAGAAGCACCATATTACTGCTACAGACAGCATGCAATGCCCATGAGTATCATGCTACAGCCAGGGACACCATGTAATAACCATGGGCACCATGCAATGATGAAAAACATTGTACTGCAGCCAAGAGACACCATACAGACTTACTGCAGCCAAGAGACACCATGCAGACTGTAAGCACAATGCTACAGCCAGGGATACCATGCAATGACCATGAGCACTGTGCAATGACTGTGAACACAAAGTTATAGTCAGGAATGCCATGCAATGGCCACAGGTACCATGCTGCAGGCACAGGCACTGTGCTACAGCCATGATGAAAACACTAGAATCAGGGACATCGTGCTGTAACTTGGGACATCATGCTGCAGCCATCATCACTGAGCGATAGCTGTGCACAGTGCTACAGCTGAGGAACATGTGCTGCTGCTGCTGGAGTCCCCCTGCTGCAGCTGCAGTCACTGTGCTGTGGCTGAGGCCATCTTGCTGAATATGGCCAACCTGCTGTAGCAATCACACTACAGCTGGGACACCTTGCTACAGCTATGGTCACCATGCAGAGGTGAGGTCTATAGCAAGGGCAAGCCATGCTGCTGGAGCAGAGGTGCCGTGACTCCAAGCACAAATGGAGACAGATCACCACACAGACCTGGGGCAAGAGGTAGGAAGCAAAGAGAGATGGAGCTCCCACTTTGAGCGGGAAGGGAGGCAACCAGAGGTGTGGGACAGGAAGAGGCCAAGAACCATCCCTTCCCCAGAGAAAAGACAAAGGAGAGAAAGGACAAGAAGCTTACAGAGGGAAACCCTTATTACAAAGGGAGTTTCCCCCACAGCTCCAGGACCTGGCTCCTTAGCTTTCTTAGCACCGTGACGATGATCCTGGTTCCATAGATACCGATACCATGACAACTCTGACATCATCTCTGCTTCGGACAGGAACTGCAGGGAAGGTGCAGGGAGCAGCACGCATGCACGGCTGGCACTCAGCAGGCCTGCAGGCAAAGCTGGGGACTGCAGGAGTTCCATCACCACCTCCCCTAGAACTGTGCAGCTCACTGTCCCTGCAGGGGGACCTGTGCTGTTGCTGCTGGATCACATGAGGTATGGGTAGAGCAGGAGTGCTAATCCCTTATTGGGCAAAATACTGCAAAAAGCAGAGGATTGCCACACGCTGGGCCACATCTCCAGCTCATTGAAGCCTCTTGCACATTTGTGAGTCTGTTCTTTTTGGCTGGTGGGATCAGGGTTTATTTCTGATTCTCAGTAGGAAAAGCATGATTCAGTCTTTCATTCCTCAATGTCACCAGCTCAGTACAATTCCCATTTTACTACGTGAAAAAGTAGAAAATGCCACATTGGGACCTTCTGCTTTCCTCCCATGGAAAACAGTCCCATGGGCCTGGCCAGGGCTTTCACCCCAGCACCAAGAGCATCATCTGAATTGCAGGTTAAGAACTAAGAACACATTCATCTAAAGGTTTATCACAGGCAAGATTTTCAAAAAGCTTCAAAAGTTTACAAGCAGCTGTTCCAGTGACCTCAAAAATCATTTTGACGCTTTGAGGAAAAAGTCATCTTGTCTCTGTTAGCCCAGGGTTACAGCACTGCTCCCACTGCCACAGCTCCGCTGCCCAGCTGGGCCAGCAGGGCATGTTCTGGACAACACAAAGAACAACAAGGGTACTGCCTGAATCTGTTTAGTAGCCATCTTTAGTCTGCATGTAAACTGTATTTCTATTTCACTTCCTCTTGCTGCAAATAAGCTCACAGGTACAGTGAGACAGCAGCAGCAATGGGCAAAGATCTTGAACACTTTCTTCATCAAATGGGGAAAAAGAAGAGTGTTTGGAAATGTACTTCCCAGAGCATTTATTCAGCTTTCACAAGCTGTCTGCATTTACTGTCCCCCTCAGATTTCAGTGACAAGGAAGAAATGGAGCAGCAAGCAGACAGGTGCCTGAGATCTGCACATGTTTTCGAGTTCAGTGGTGCAAAACAAGGGTTTGCCTCACACTGCTTATAATCACAGCAACTTCTTAATCTTTGCCACCAATGCACACACAAAAAAAACCAGTTTGTTTTTCATGTGGGGTAAGTACCCGGACACAATGACCCTGAGGAAACAAGATGAGGAGCCACCTCCTTCCAAACCCATTCAAGTCAGCTCTACCCACTCAGTGGAGGGCTGGTTTAAGCCAGCTCCACAGAGGTAAAAGTGGCAATGCTGTGTTCAAGGGCATATGACTGAACATAACCAATGTATGAAAGCTTACCACGTTGTCAGCTGAATGGCCATAAGCTATGCTAGCACCATTCTGTGATGCAGAACATTATTTGCAAAAGTTTCCCAGCAGACTGCAGGACTGCATCCTGCTCCGCTCCACAAAGTGAGTGCTGCTACACCTGGGATCAGGATCTGGTCAGAGGGAGTCTGGTCAGGGACAAGAAGAGTTAACACAAGTTCTTCCAGTAAGACAGATCAGATTTTCTCTGTGGCAGAGGGGAGCAGTGGAATGCCCCACTGCTTCTGCAAATGAAACAACTGGTTGGCCTCAATTACTACTTCAATAACCCCAAAGAAAAATACTGATGTGAAACTGCCCAGCCCACAGAATAGCTTTGACAATGTATTTATAGCGAAGCTGCTTCAGCCCAGCAATTCAAATGAGCTGAAAGCAAGCACTCTGCAGCAGCATGGCCTGAGGGAGACAGGCAGGCTTCAGCCATGGTTTACAGCCCATTGATTTCAGCAGTTCCATGAGGTCTGATGTCTTTTATACAGGCGCAGGTGGTAAAGAAGCTTGCCCTTTACACTGCTTGAACAGCATGCTTGAAGCAGTCCTTTTGCTATATGTTCATTTACTTCTTGCTCTGAAATGCTTTGCTTTACATTCATTAGAGTTTGACTAACACTGCTTTCAGCCATTAGTCTTTAGAAAACAGGACAGTCGGTGGAATTACTTTTGAGAGGTGCTTAGAAATTCAGGATCCAGTAACAGAGAGAATGGACGTCCTGATTATCAATACCTTAGAACTGCATCACTAGAAAGCTACTTCCTCCCCTGCGCTCTAAGAGATCAAAAATTATCTGGAAGATCCCTTATTAGATGGTTACTCATCCACTTCTGAAATGCGGCCATTTCTTAGGTGGAATTCAGCACTTACCATGAAAGTATAAACAAAAGATAAGCATGCTACAAAAAATGCAGAAAGCTTTACTCACTGAAGTCACCTGGGGAAGATCTGGGTAGCAAAATTCAATTAATCAAGATAGCATTTGTTTAGAAGAGATGTCAGAACTTGCATAAAAAAAATGAACCAGGTTTCCAAGTGAAGTTGCAGGCTTGATATCTTATCTGCTAAACTTCTTTGTTTCTTCTCAAAATATTTTATAGCACAAAAATTTTGGGGCTTTCTGCAAATCAGTAATCTAATCTGATTCAGTACCTGGGCTGAACTCTGCTATGTGATAGCACACAAACAAACCAGGAAGAGTGAGGCAAGAGGGAAATAAGATCCCTAGCTATTTTCCAGATTTCATTAGGACCACAAGCAGTAGTCACACTGTGTAGGTCTTGGTCAAAAAAGTTGACTTCATTGCTCGTATTCTGCTACCTGCATGGTGCTGTTACAGGTAAGGAGGTACAATAACGAGAGCAGAACTGACAGCTAGAAGGACATGGGGCAGCCTCTGAACAGCTCAAGCTATGCTCTGACATGCACAGCTTCTGCAGTTCTCACTTGAGTTACATTAAGCTCTGTGTCCAAAAGAGCTCTCTCAGCTCAAGTATTTTGTTATTATTGTTTCTACCCGTGTCACACTGCAGCACAACATCCACAGTGCAAGTTCTGAGCAAAGAAAGGGCTAGAACATTTGCACAGTGAACATGGCACTTTAGTGATATACCAAAAATAAGAAATGTCTTCTTGCTTAACACAGCAAATATCAAACAGCGTCCTTGGATTTTAAAGAAAGATGTAACCTGACATAAGGAAGATCTGTGGGACAGGTTAAGATGAGTGATTTTATTACAGTGAACAATCTGGGATCCAGGGCTGTGCAGTGCAAACACTTCAAAATAGTCTCCGTCAAAAAGACTGCCATCTAAATACAAAACACAGGCAAAGGCTGGTGAAACTGCTATTTTTATTCCCATTTTGCAGAAGCTGAAATGTGGCTACAGAAGATAAAGTGACTTACCTGGAATCTAGAAAGAAACTTATGGTTAAGAAAGAATTCAACTTTCAATTCTGCAGCCACATGCTTTGCCCACACGGGCCTTGTCTCATCTATCTCACTTACCTTTCACCCTACCTAAGAAGCATCACATGAAGCACAGTCTCAGTATCCACTATTCACAGTGCTGTGAGCTACGTGTCAATGACAGAGGAAGCAGGGAAAGTCTGCACAAAGTCAAACTTTGTGTTTTATAGGAAAGTCCCCACCACGCACCAGGACTTAAGTTAGAACTAAAGCTTGGCATTCTGGGTAAAACAGAAGCTTTGAGAGAACTCGTGAGATTGCTACCTGGTGTCTACAGTGGGAAAGACAGTAATTCAACTCAGCTGTTCCCTTTCTTTCTGAGGGCTGGCCACAGCTGAAGTCATTTGCCCACGACTCATGCAATTAGAGAAGAGGTACTGCACGTATTACAGAGTAACTGAAGTCACCAAAATCTCCACCCACAGACCCACAAAAGAGACTGAAACAGCCTGCCCTTCTAAAGTGGAAGAAAGAAAAGGGAAAGTCAACTAAATACACACTTTGTTGCCCTCTACTGTTTACATGGTTAACATGCAAAGCAAATTTTCTCTGTAGTTAACACAGACCTGAGAAGAATGCTGTAACAGATGACAGAAGCCAAGAAGCATGATGGTATGTAATATTTGTGAGAAAAAAATCTTGGGCTAGGAAGAGACTTCTGCATTAGGAGCGCTCTGAAGAAAACCCAACAGCCTGCGCAGGGACAAAGCATAGAGACAGAGGGCACCTTTCAGCAGCAAGCAATAAAGCAAGGTCACAGTAAACAGGAGCAGAACTCAACAGGCCTGAATGCCAGCATCACTGCCTAGGCAGTGCTGGATGCTGCGAGTCCATCAGGGTGATTTTCAGGGCTGGATTAGCCTTCACTAACCTTGACCATGAATTCATTGTGCATTGATACAAACACCTGAGCTGGCAAGAAAGTAGCAATGGTGATTATATACACTTCCTCCCAACATGTGCCAACCCAGGCCAGAGCTCCAGCTGACTCCAGTGCTGACAGTCCTGTCTGTTCTAGCTGATGGCTACCTTATGTGCTACATGTTTTGCTTTACTTCTTTTACCTCCATTCTTCTATTAGCCTTAAAAAAATTTGAGTTAACTTCATGCAATCTTATTGGCAGTTTCTACTGAAGTGCTTATTCCTGACTATACAAAATACTGAGCAGTTCCTCTCCATCACTCAGACAAAAAGCCTGAACAGCCATTTGTAGAATGGGGGGTGAAAAAAAAACAATGCTAAAAGAGAGGGGAGCAAGGGGGAGAGCAAACCCCTTACCTTCTCCAAGTCTTTAAAACTGCAACAGGAAGAAATAACACCCACAACCTCTAGCAGGCTGCAGAGACCTGCAGTCAAAGCCACTCCAGAGAATCTTAATGCAAGTTGGAGACTGCATACACCCAACAAACTGCAAAGGAACAGCTAATCCCTGAAAAAATGTTGAAGGCATAGCGCTGCTTCCATCAACATCTGCACCTGCCACTTGCTCAAGCAAATCTGCTTCCCATTCATGAAACAATCCCCCTGTGGCTCCCTGCTCTTTGCTTTTAGAGGAAAGAGAAGTCAGTTATGAATGAAAACCAGTCCATGAAAACATCAAGTCCTTTGTGAAGCTGAAAGATTATCTAGGTGCCAATTACAGAGCAGCAGTGACCGAGCAAGGTCTCACCACCTTTCCTTAAGCACCACCTGCTGACTGCACTTTTCTTGCAAGGGTTCCTCATACTGATAGGAAGCAGCTTCCCCTCACTGTCTCTGCATGGCTGTGGAGTGAATTTGCAGTTAAAAGACTTCGCCCTCCAGTGGATGACACCCTCAACTGCCATCTAGCTCAAAAATGCAGCAAGATTTAAGCTACTACAACTGTAATGCTACCTTCATTGCTGTTAAAAGCATATCACAAAAACTATCCCCAGATAAAAAAAAAAAAAAACACCTCTAAACAAACAGGCAAGGACCTGGTCTGCAAAAATCACTGCTGCTTTTTATAGCTTCATGGTTTGATGAGAATTGCCTGAACTCAGAAGCACAACAGAAAAGAATCAGCTGCAGCCCCACCTCAACCAATCAATACACACAGAATCACATTTCAGCAGAGCAGCCAAACACAGACAGCAGAAGGTTAGACATACCACTACACTGCGATACCTCTTCCTAAGACTTCATGCAGCAGGGAAGCTAGGAATAAACTCAGTTGCTTTATTATTTTCACATTGACAGGAAATATAATTTGAATACAGTTATTTTTAAAACTAGGTTTAATCAAGTGCATTTAGAATGTACATTTTCCCCCTTCTTTTTATGTACACAACCTTTCAATAGAAATTCCATACATACAATTAAAACATTGAATGTGTTATAAACGAGCAGCAAAATATCCTCCATTGGACAGTCAAGTTCACAGAGATGCTATGTCTGAGAAACAGTAAGTCAGAGCTCTTCTGCAAAGCCACAAATATGAGAGAACAGAGCGTAAGCATAAATTTTAATCAAATGGCCATTTAGCAAAGTTACAAACTGCCCTAATAACATCCTGGCAGCCAGAGCTTGTGCCCTCATTGTATGGGCTCATCCACTGAAAATGATGGCTTCAGCTTTAAGGCAATTCCTCCTTCTCTGCACCACTGTCAGAACAAAACAGTACCTGCTGGCAGGAGCTTTTCCTTGCGCAACACAAGGAGACAAAGGTTCTGTATTGCCATAGCCACTCCTCCTGATTTTGAGAGGGATACACAATATATTATTATTATTTTTTTCCTCACTGCACTGTTAAGGCATGGACAGAAGCACCAGCCCTCCTGCATATCACCAGCTGCTGGCCAGCACAAGGCAACAGCAGGTCCAAGGACTTACCAGCAAAGACCAAGCACACTTGGTACAATTCTCTGGCCTAGCTCATTCTTAGTATTAATATGAAACGGGACATGGCAGTTGCTTTACCAACCTGCTCATTTACGCTGATGCAAATTAGTGAGAAATCTCATGATCTGCTCCATGGGCAACAGAACTGTCACAGGGTAGTGGAGGGCAAATTAGAAAGGAAGAATAAGAAGTTTCTCCTTCTGCACAACCAAGTGCAAAAGAAAATACTTGTCAACACCCCCAGGTGCTAAAATTGTGACAGAACTGGGCAACTTAGGCCATGCCTGACAAAGGGAAGGGTACAGCCTTTTTCTTGGTCTTCACCCCACTAGTGGCTATGTATCTGGGGAATTTTGTTTGTTGTTTTTTGTATTTTTTTTTAACAAAAAACAAGAACTAAGGGCTGGAATTTATTTATTCTAAGAACATCAACATGCCAATAGAGAAACTTTCTGAGCACTTTCAGTAGCCCACATAACACCATGAGGTAGGAAGTCAGACTGCATACTTCATATAACACTTACCAGTTTTGTTGGTTTTGTGTTTAGGAGCATTGATAAACAGAACATCCCAGAACAACCAGTCCATAAAAATTTGTGTCTTACTGTTTTAACAGGTCCAACTTGAAAAGGCTTTAGTACACCATAAAACATTCAAACATATTTCCAAATTTCTGATTGCTTTTCTGAACAGTAAGGAGCTCCACACGTGAAGGTTTGGGGATCAAAGTTCTCACATACAGGCTATCATCACCAGTACTGTTATAAAAGTATTATTACCATTTCCACAAACCTCTCATTCTATCAAAAGTAAATTTACAAACCCACTGTAGTGCACAAAATAAGGAAGCTTACTAAAACACGCAAGGAAAAGCTCAGCAGGAAGTACAGAAGAAAAAGCCCCCTATTATCATGATTTGTGCAAACTCCTGCAAACTTTCCCAGACAAAACTGCAATAAGGGCATAATATCACTATATATTTCAAGAGTTTGAAAGTATTTAGACTTCTTTGTGTGTGTGGCTTTATAGAGAAATGCATTCATACTCATTAAATCATTTATGCTGCTATTTCACTTGAAAGTGAAATTCACACTTATGTATCAGTAACATTGATGCAATACAGCTGACATAGGGAAAACACCAATAGAACAGACCAGTTTCTACAGGGAGAATCCTTTGAGTCTTCTGTGCAATAATTCTATCCAAAGCTGACATCAGTCTTAAGGAAGACTCAAATACTGTAAGGCTATTTAAAGCTCTTTTGTTCCAGAGAGATTTTTAGCTAGGTAAAAACACCAAAATATCAACTAAATCAGTAAGTAACAATCATGAATTTCAAAACACAAACAATGCCTCAGAAACACTGCATGCTAAACAAATCTGAATATGCTCCATTACAGATATCAGTCTCAGAACATTACAATCTTCAAAATTGACAAAAATTCATAGCAGAGATGAAAAGTTACACTTTTAAAAGCAATTAGCTCAGTAGAACTTGTCATACTGCTTCCGAATTGAAAGAAAAAGAGGAATCAATTTAAAACATCTGAATTTAAACCAGCTGATACTTTATGATAATTATTTTGGTCCTGTTCTAGTCTCCTTTTTCTATAATACCCTCTTACATGATAAACTGAAACACAAAAATAAAACGAGAAATCAAGGTTCCATGATTTTAGCATTTAAATTAAACGTACCTGCTTTCAGGTCTTTTAGCAAATCTAACAACAAGCATCAGAGATCTCTAAAAAAGTTTAAGGGAGATAGGGCAAATTCCTGCTGTCTATCAGAACAAAAGAAGTTGAAATGACAGTGAAATTTCTAATGCATCAGGATCGTAATTGCAAATAAGCATGAAATGTCACAGGGCAGCTCCCTACAACTGCGTGCAAGGAACAGGAATTCAAGTCAAAGATACAAGCAAATGCCCCTCTAATAAGGAAATGTAATGAAAAACGATACACAAGTTTGTCAAGTCAGTCAGTTTAACACATTTCTGTGCCACCTGTAAGGCCTCAGTTCCTCAGACAATGCATTTGATAAGACAATTTCCCAAAGTGCTATTAGCATAAGATTTTCAAATTGGCTTTCAGAATTGGTTCCACCTTTATTTCCACAAGCCATCTCAGTCATGCTCATACACACTCACACATATTTACTTGCACATCTCTACATAGTGACTCAACACCAGAGTGAATCTGTTGGATTTCCAAAGCAGTCCCCTATGGATTAATCACAACTACCATCTTTCCAACCATCTCGCCACCGCTCATCCACACGAGAGCAGTCAAATTCAGATTTGCCCAGTTTCCTGTTCACTTCATTGTGAAGAAGACATAACCACTGGGAGAAGTTATTTCTGTTGCTAGTATCAGGCTGATTTGTTCGCAATCTGCAAACAGGGAAGAGGAAACAAATGTTACTGCTTTAGTCACCATTTTTAATACCCAAATCAGGCACGTAGCACACAAACAGCCAGTCTCCATTTCTGTTACCATGAGAAGAACACAAAACAGACTCCAGGACAGAGCACACTGTAATCATCACAGGCTGAATCTCCACAGTAAAATGCCAGTGATCACAACTAACCTGGTTTCATTCAGTTCCCAGTCTTGTCAATTGTAAAAGGCAGAGGAATCAAAAGGCTTAGCTGTGATAAGCAGCAAGAAGTACCTGTGATCATCAATACACTGATTTTTTTTTAGGATTCTTAGCAGAGCAATAAATGAAAAACATTAAGCAGGTTTTTTGTCATGTGATACTTGATAATTTGGTTTCAAGCTTTTTTTTCCATGTTCATCATCCAAAAAAAAAAAAAAAGAAAAGAAAAGTTCAAATTTTTGAGAAACATGTTGACAGTGACAGGGATAGAAAACTACCAAATTTCAATGCTCATTTCAAGTATTTGCCTCTGTTGCTGTGATGTTGTGGCTATTCTGAGATACAAGCACGCTTGCCTACCAAACCCAGAATCATTCCAATTCCTGGTTTGTTCTATGGTTGCGTGCAAGGCCAGTCTGAACCAGAAGGCCATAAACTGCCTCAGGGAGGCCTTGGAGGCAGCATTTAACCCAGCAGCACTAGAAAAGGTATTTGTTTTCTGAATAAGTCTTTCTTTGATCTATGCAGCGGAAGAAACCAGTTCAATTGTCCATAAACCCCAACAGCAGGAAGAGCAAAGATATGCAAATACCCACGGCGGGCCAGCATTTCAGGCCCCTTCAGCAATAACAAAACAAAAAAAAAAACAACAACGGAAGAAACCGATGAGGCAACTCACCTTTCCCTCAGATCCTCAGCGCAGTGCTCACACGGGTAGAACTTGGAGAAGAGGTGGATGAAGTCCTTCATCTCCTGCTGCTGGGTGCCCGAGGGCCGCTCTGGGTAGTAGGCCGCCATGGTGTGCAGGAAGGCCCAGGTGCTGCGGCCCAGCTGCTCGCTGTCCAGGGGGCAGTCGGGGGGCGGCTCCTTCTCCTCCACCGCGGCCTGAGGAAAAGGAGGGGGAGAGCTGTGGGGGAAAGCATCACGGGGAAGGGACGGCAACAGAGCCCAGAGCCACACGCACGAGGGGGAGAAAATGGGAGCCCCGTGGCACTCCCAGGGAGGGGGAAGGAGGAGGGTGCGGCCCCACAGCCTGGGGGGCAGGGGGAAAGCCCGCTGCTGGCCACGACCCACACCCCGCCTTACCACGCCGCCCGCCGCCGCCTGCTTCCTCTGCTCGCGGAGCCAGCTCTTGAAATCCGTGCAGGCCCTGCAAGGCTTCTTGGGTTCCTCCTCCGCTCCAGAGCCGGCAGCCCCGGGCGGGACGGTGAAAGGAAAAGCGAAAGGGCCGCCTTCAGTGCCGGGGAACGTCGAGGCGCCGCGGCCAGGCCGGCCCTCACTGGGCGCCGCCATCTTGGCGCCGCGGTGCACTGTGGGCCGGGGGCGGCCGTGTCCTTTGGCGGCGCGGGGCTGTGGCTGCCCGGCCCTGGGGGGGCGGTTTGGTCTAAAAATCACGGAAGCGCCCCTCAAGATTTTGAAGGGGGGTTTTGAGGATGTGAAGCCAGAGGGTTGCTATTTTCTTTCAGTTTAGTTCAGTGCTGTTGTGCCCTCAGAGGGGTTTCCAGGCTGTAGGATGGATATCTCACCATGAGCTCTAGAACACAGTTTGCACCCCTTTCCACTTTTCACCTCTCCGTGCCCCACGGGCCAAGTGAAAAACACAGCATTCTCTTTAATACATGTGTGGCTGGGATGAAGCTGGGCCAAAACAGCAGCTTAGGATGATTTAAATCGTCCATTTGAGTAGGGTTTTTGACACACAGCCCTGCTCCCATTCGGACAGCACCATCCTCCCACGTCCCATTGAGCAGCTGTGGTGGAGGAGTCCTCCAGAAACAGAAATGGCTGCATATCTCCACATGCTGTTCCTTCCTGGATGTTCTATAGCTACTTGAAATGCACCCTGAGTCTTTTCTCTGATGTTAAATTAAGTGCTGTTCCGCTGCAGATTCTGCAGAGACGCAATTTGTGTGGAAGGGGCTGGAAAAGTACTGTTCATTTTCGGCTCTTACGTTCTGATATATTTAACCCAGCGTGGTGAAACGTTTTTGGTAGATAACACATCCAAGAAAATGCTTCAAAGATTTGCCCTTAGAAAAGATTTCAAAACTTAGTGTGCTCTGCATGGGAATGGCCTGTGTGTTTCCTGTCCACACAGCACTGCGTTGATGATCTGGATCTCTGTCCTTGGGCCTGGCTCTGTTATTCATATTTGCAATTTCATGAAAACATTTTGTGGCAGTTATTCACAAGGGAAGGAGAAGAAACATGAGCAACTGCAGCTACTGGCTTTGTCTGAAGTCGTAGACAACTATAAATATAAAAATATCTCATGTATGAAAGAGACAACCTGGTAAAGGAAAAGATATTTTTTATATTTGTTTTCCTGCACGCCAGTAAATATTTAAATGATGCTGATGACCTCATGCTTTTTTTCAAATTCTGAAAAAAAAAGAGTATGCTGGTATCTGGAAGAGACATCATGGGAATTTCCTGCAGTGCTTTACTGCTCAGCCTTCTGGCAATTACATAGTTGCAGAGATGCTTTTAAGTCAAAGCACTGTCCTTGATTGGCTGTTAACAGTCTGTTTGCTTTTTTGTTAGTGATTACATTTATTTAGCCAGTTAAATTACAAGCAAGATTGATTTTTATTTGAAAACAAATAGTTCATAAACCCAAAGAAAGCTGTCGCCTAATGTGCGATCTGTGCTCAGTGTTGTTCCCCCTGCCCCTCTTCTGGTCAGAGGGAGCAAGAAGAGCAGAAATGTTGCAATGCTCATCTACGAATAATAGTGAGGAAATCCACTTTCCTCTCTCTGACTGAATCTAAGTGCAGTCTGACCGTCTCCTGCAGTGGGGATGAAGCACCCTGGTACTGCCCAGGTGAGGCTTCCTCAGCCCCAGTCCGGGCATGCAGTAACCTGCAACAGGCTCTGCTAACAACACACCTATATCTTGCTTAATGTAATTGTATCTGGAAGACAGGGCTCACCAAAGCCTACCGGATAGGTACATCTTCCGAACAGTAACTGGAATAGGGGATGTAATGACGCTAATTACCAGGAAACATTGGTAAACTCTGTCCAGGAGAAAAAGTGAAGGGTGTGTTTGTGTTTCTGAGAGGAAGACTGCTGTTTGATGTTCTGCTCTTATCTTGGCATTCACTAAATTAGCTCACGAGCTGGCAGGTGACAGCGAGTGCACAGGGAAGGAAGTAGAAGCGGGGCGGTAGCGGGAGTTGAGCTGTGTGTGAGGCCAGGCACGCATCCTGCTGCTCACCCTCTGGCCAGGTGGATTGGGCACCTCTAAGTCCCACATAGGAGTGGGGGCTGAAAGCAGCAGCAAGGCAGGAGGGAAGAACACAAGAAAGGGAGACTCCAAGAAAGCAGCTCTTCTCTCTGCAGTTGGGCCCCCAGCTGCAGTAGGGTGCATGTGCATTTGGGTATGGTTATGGTGACAGGAAACCTCTTAATTTTCACAGATAACTGGCACAACTAACAGACAGAGGACACAACTCTTGCTGCTACCCTTATGGCCCATTTTCTAGGATGCAAAGGATATGGAAAGGTAACACTCAGTCCAGGCTGCCTGCTGGCGTGTACTTGTCTGTTACTAGATTTTGAGCAGAGAACAGGGAATGATACTTGCAGAGGCTTTTGCTTCACTTTGGAACCTAAACATCACTGACTTTTCATGAATGTATTTTAAGTGCTTTAGAGAATTTTCACAGAATCCCAGACTGGTTGAGGCTGGAGGCATCTCTGGGTCCCTCTGGTCTCTCCATGCTCCAGAGCAGATGCCCAGCATCACATCCAGATGGCATTTGACAACTCCAGGGGGGAGACCTCACAACCTCTCAGGGCATCCCATGCCTCTCAGGACTTACCCTACATCTCTCAGGACTGTCACTGCATTTTTGGGATGGTTGTTAAGATACTTCCAGTTTAATATAACAGTTACTCTGCCAGGAAGTTGACACCTGTGCACAGGTTAGAATGTGAGCCTCAAGTCCAACTAATTAGAAAGACAGCATTAAGAATTAGTCATGCAGTTTGCTGAGAACTCACAGTGAACTAGGAAATAGCAGCTGAAAAACACAGTGTATATTTCTAGGCATATGATTCATATATATTGAACAGCTTTACACAAGAAACATCACTTGCAGAGTTTCACAAGACACGAACCTGTCTCCTGTTAGCAGGAAGGAGCTCGCTGCCATGCCTCACACCTCACTGTCAGGGACATCAAACCCTGATCACATCTGTCCTGGGATACTGAGATCTATTCAGAAGTGCACTGTACGGGATCAGTGCTGCTGGGATTTCAGTCTTCTTCTTCACCCTTCTGCAGCTCTCCCTGACTTTTGCATGATTCCTTTTTCCAGAAGTAGGTCAAAGCAAGTGGACAGCAGTAAATCATAACAGGTGGTGGAGGAAGAGATTTTCCTCATATAACAATTCTGATGAAAGTGTGTTGACTTTTTAGGGATTAACATCACAAAGCAACAGTTTGCTTTCCAGTAGACTCTTCTCTACACTACATTGTTGAGTGAGGATTAAACATTGCTTTCCCTGCTTTATGAAAGGAAATAGGAACACAGACGTGTAGTTTTCACTCTGAAATAAAGGTGAGTTTTTAACTTGGACTCCCAGAGCTGGAGGAAACTCCAGAGAGATAAGTAAGGCACTTTGCATATTCTGCTTGGTGGTGGGGAATGAGGAAAGGGTAACAGAAGAATTAGCATTTCTCTGACTAATCTGCAAGGAATACACTGGTTTTGTCTGTGATCAAATTTTACCACACTTAGTGTGAAGCAAGAATAGATTTTACCTGCGTGAAAAGAGTATTTCTGCATACTGGCTAATCCTTGCTTTGTTTCCATTGGGTTGTGCTCCTGAGGATGTTCCCCACAGGGTTCCTGAGGTTCCATCCTGCCCTGCAGTGGGTCTCAGCACAAACACACTGTGCTCTTACCACAAAAAAACATTCACCAAACACCTCTTGTTTCTTTGCTCTAGGAAATGGTGCAAGAAACTTTCTCTTGCCACGGGCTTAAGTTTCATTCTTATCCTTCCTGGAAGTTTTATTCTTGAATCACGTTTTTGCCCTTTGTGTAACCTTAGGAAAACACACAGCTTTTACAAAGGAGCTATGAAATGGTTGCAACAGGTGCTTCGTAAATGTCCTTTTAGTATTTTATGAGTTATAAGCACACCAGATGAGGAAGGCAGTTTTCTCCCCTGCCCTTGGCAACTGTGTCCTGAGGGCACTTAAGGGAAAACCAACAAATCTGCCCTGTATTTTCACCTCATTGGTGGGTGTGAGGTCTGGGGGTTGCCATGCTGCAATGGTTTTTACCATCTGGGGCTGGGATTGTGCTGCCAGTGGCCTGAGAGCATGGGGACAACAATGGGGGTGTCCCTGGCACCTGCCCGTGGCAGGAGATCAGCCTGCACTGTGGGCAATTTGCTGTGATCCAAACAAAACTCCACTGCTGGGTATTGCAGAATGCATTTTGGGTGCTGGGCAGATGCTGCAAGTTCATCACCTGGACACAGAGTTCCTGCAGCCCTACTGCATCGGGCTCCAGCTGTTACACACACGAGGTCATTATCACAGCTCTTCTTGCTCAGTCCCTCACTGATTATCATTAAGGAAATCTTTCATGAGGGAGTGAGCCACTGGTGAAGTTCAGCCCTGGGGATTGCTGTGTTCTGAATTGGATTCAGCTGCACACTGAAAAATGCCTCATTCTGTGCAGCAGCTGCAGGAGTTAAGAGGAAATCAAATACCTTCTTCTGGATTAAGTACTGTAAAATCTCTCATCCCAGACTTTGTGATTGTTGGACTTCTTATTGTTTAGGAGGTGAAGGATATTATTGTCAACTCTGGTGTTTGATTTTTTTCCTTTTAATCAGTGTCTGTTTATCTATTTAATAGAAGTCTAAAACCTCTTTGTACTCTTAAAATCAGCTTTTAGCAGCTGGCCTTTTCATTAGAGGTGCTGATAGGTTATGTGCTATCACATAAGGTGACCTTCAAGAACAGCAAAGGGCAGGTTTTGATCCTGAAGGTGATGGAGGAGAATTCTGAGCTCTCATACTAGCATCACTCCCAGCAAATGCCCCCCTCTGCCTTGCCCATGGCGCAGCACCTTCCTTTTGCTCCGTCTTGCAGCTATAGGAGCTTAAGTGTGTTTTGAGGACTTTTCTCTCTGCCTTTCCCTGGTGAGTTTGCAGGGGATCACTGAGTCCAGCAGTTCCTCCCGTGTTGGACATAAAAAGATAAATGCATGAGTTTGGGTCTCACACAGCTGCAGCCGTGAGCAGCTCAGACCTAATCCTGTGTGCGGAAGAGGATGTTTGTAACACGGGTTTTTTTTTTCATGCTTGTGTATTTGAGATCAACAACTGTTGCTTGTTGGGCTTTGGAAGAGGCTGCTGCAAGGCTTGAGTTCTGGCTCTTGTGGATGTAGGGTTGGTTCAGATGATTGTCCCACTCTGTCTGTTTGCCCTCCAGTTCAATATGCCGATTAAAAGTTATTCCTGGTTCATATGAAATGAAAAGAAAATCATACCCTTAGTGTCTATTTCATATGGACATTTTACACATGAAAAGTTGTTTTTGCAATTGAAATATGACAGGGAAAGTTTCTGGGCCTTTGTGCAGTCCTGCAGCAGCACCAAATGAGCTCTGCTCAGTTATCAGACAGGGGTGGGCTTTTAGGGGCTTTTAGGGGCAGCTGCTCTGCTTTTGCTCTCATGCTCAGGCAGTGGCAGAAGTAACTGTGGAGAAAAATCCGTATTTGTGCTCTGCCTTCTCAAAGCTGAACAGTCCCATGCTATGTATTACCTGTTATTTAATGATCTCTTTTGTACCCCATAAAACGATCAAAGACAAATTAATTGCTGTATCTCAAAAACTGCGTAAATATACACTGATGACGCAATGACAGCTCCTAACACTTGGAGTCAAATGCTCTCCTTCCTGGCAGTCATTTCTGACTGCTGTTAACAGTTACACACCTGCAGGTACTGATTCTGGGCAGGGTGGTGTGGAAGTAGCAGGAGACATACAGTAAGCACAACATACTGTTGAGGAGATGTGTGCCCAAATGAGCCCATGCAGAAGTGAAGTTAATAGATTCTTTTGGACCATTCTCCATCTGTCCCTGCAGACATGACACTGACCTGCAATGGTTTTGGAGTGATTTGAGGGTGCTCTAGAAGCAGTACCATGGGCACCGGTTTCGCTCATGCTTTGCTTTGAGATCCTGCCACCAAGCAGTCTATCTCAGAACATCAGCTCTCCGTGCAGTGTGGTGGATTGCCAGCCCCAGGTGGTCCCAAGCCTCTACATAGTCTCATCCTTCTGTTGTGGCATTGAGCGATGCTTTCTATGTCTCGCTTTTGCTTTACAGCCACCCCTCTACATGATTGCACTGAGAGCTTCGAAATGTGGCAAAGCTTTTGGGATTGTCAAAAACGCCATTACTTACTCTTGTTGCTCTACTGGCAATCACAGTATTTACACAGAATGAAAATATAGCTAAACTTCCTCCAGCGATCTGGTACGTGTTCAGAGTTCAGATTTTCTGAAGACTTTGATTGTCTCTAGCTTCTCCCACTTAGGGTAAACAGTTTTACACCTTTACACTTTTGGAAATCCATTGAGCTTTGTGTTTGCTCTGGGACAGAAAACCAACACGGCATGTTTTGCTTGGTGTTGGCCACTCAATGGCACCAGCACACATGACCCCATCCCGGAGCACAGTTCTGCTGCTGGAGGAGCTGCCACTTCCATTGGTAGCCTGCAAATGCTAACAGTCATAAAGAATAATCCCTCTGGATACAGAGATCTCCTTCTCTCGCCACAAAAGCCAGCCAGGTTTAACAGCATGTGACTTTGCTGACCAGCTGCAAGCAGAGATGGAGGATCTGACCCTGGAGCAACAAGTCTGCCTTGTATCTATGTCACCCTGTCAGCCAGGGAGTGTCCAGAGAAGGCAGGGAAGGGGTTTTCCCACCAGATGCGTGCATGGGACTGAAGTGCTCGCTGTACAACTTTTCCTTAACAAAGGAGAACAGGGGTCCAGCAGCAATAGATCAGACTTCACCAACACACCTCCTTTGTCCCCAGCAGCTGCCTCCCTGCAGGGCAGGGGCGGCCTCACGTGTTTTCATGAAAACGAAGCCCTAATTAGTGTATTTTTTTTAGTGTAATTTTGTCTGACTTCCCAATGGGATTCTGTGTCAGTTGATTGTGGTTTTTTATGTTTTTTTTTTTTTAATGTTTGTGGTTTTTTTTTTTAATAGATGAAAGGTACTCTGCACCTGTTGCTAAGGGATTTAAGAAGCCCAGTGTAATTAGAAAATGGAAGGGAAGGCAGGGCTGAACTTCTCTATTTGGGCTCCAATAATGATAATGATTCAATTCAGGCTTCATCAAAGAAGGGAGAGCAGGCAGGGCAAGCGCCCAGATCACACAGATGCCCCTAGACCAAGCTATAACCTGAGGCATGCACAGCCTCAGGTCAGTGAGAGGACGGCCTTCCAGGGCTGTAATTACCCACCAGGCAGTGCCTGAGGGCAGCAAGGAGCCGTATTGCTGCAATGAAGCAAATCCATCTCCTTGCTCAGCTTTTCCCACCAGGCAGGCTGTGCTGCATGGTGCTGGCTGCCATTGCTGATCCATAGGCAGGACCTCAGGGTGCTTTAGGTGCATATTTACACATGAAAATCTTTGGAATTTCTTCAGTTATGCCCCTGGGACTCTTTCATACTTTGCTGTGGCAGTGTTAGCATCAACATCTCCCATTTCTTTCTGAGAGCACGCAGGTGTGGATAGGGCTACCAGGGCTCCTTTTGAAGTCGAGCACCTTTTATTAAACAGGTAGGAATAACTAGTGAAGAAGAGAGATTTGTGGCAGCTGGCATGCACATGAAATCCTGCCTGATTTGTGCTTTACAACCATGTTTGAGATCAGCTCTGGAGACTGCTGTGATTGCAGCCTAAGCTGTTATGGCTACAGGTGGCTCCCATAAGAGTGTTGGTGCAGCAGAGCCATAAATGCATCCATTGAAGGAAATGCAGTGTGCTGTCTGAGAGCAGCTGCTTCTGCTGCCCAGAGAGCTCTGCTAACACCAGGGGATGATGAACCCAGAGACAATAGAAACCCAAGGATGATAGAAACCCAGAAATGATGTACCTAGGGATGACAAACCTGCCTGGCAGCAGGGAGGACCGTTTACTGGCAGCATTCTCTAAAGCACGCGATAAGATAAGGCGCTTTTCTCCAGCTCCCTGAACTATGCCCCACCGTCTGTGCTCAGTATTTGCACATTAAAGACAGAGGAGCAGAGAAAAGGCATGTGATAATTGCAAAATGACAGAGTTTTTCCTCAAGCTGCTGGGCGGAGGAGGAAGCAGTGAAGGAGTGTGGCCCAAAGCGCTGGTGCCCTCCCTCCAGCACGGTGTATTTAAACTGCAGGAGGCCGTGCCCTGCTCAGCCTCCAGCTGCAGGACAGGCAGTGTGGAAAGATGAGCCGGTTCCCAGTGGATGTGAAGGCTGTAGGCTTGATGCAATGCAGAAAGCAAAAGGTATTTTAACCTGATATGGTTTTTTTTTTCCTTAAATGCTATCTATTTTTAGATATTTCAGGAGTATGCATGCTCATTATCTTTCAGTGTTATTAAAGTGTTATTATTTAGGACATGGGTTCCTTAGATGTGTTCATAATTGTCCAGCTCATAAGAAAGTGGTTATCTGAGACTCCGCTGTTTTTCTCTTCACTGTTTCAGACTTTCTTTTTGTTTTTAATGCTCATTTGGGACCCTAAAATTAAGGAAATACTTTGGTAGGTTTAGTTTTTAATTTCATCTCTTACGTGACAGTCTGGCAGCCCAAACCAAAAACTAAATCACAGATCCTGTCAAATGCTCATTGCTTGAAAACATCCAGTATTGAACATGATGATAAGGATGCATTCTTTTTCTCTTCTATTTTTCCAGAAGTATATGATGTTCGTGTCCTGGTCAGATCAAAACAACATTCTCATCTACCGGACACTTGAAGAATTTAAGAGATTCCATGTAAGTGAATATCTCCCTGAAATAACATCCACATCCTGGGGAAGGAGGAAGGAGCTCAGCATCTCTACTCACTGCTTTGTTTCACTTTTAGAAAGAACTAAAGAGAAAATTCCCCATTGAGAGTGGATCGCTCAGGAGATCCGACCGGACCATTCCCAGGTTTAAAGGTAGGGAGGAAAACTCCCTGAGGGATCAGCAGACACGACACAGCCATTGGGAACAGCTGTTGTGGAGGACATAAACCTTAGTCACTAGCCACCACTGACTTAAAAGAGCATAGAAACACCTGGGTTTGGGTATAAATGCACTTGATCAATATTACACTTTTATTGGCTTAGGGTTCTTAGTGAGATTTACACTAACTACAACAAATTTTAGATATGCAAAAATTTTATCAGGAGCTCTTTAAAACAAGGAAGCAGAGGCAGCTGCATATGCTTTGGGTAGGGGTGCAATCAGCAGGGCACTGCCATGCTCAGGCAGAAGATGCTGCTCTGATCCAGGTCTGCTATTGTCTTGGATCAACTTTGCTCTTGTTATTTTACAGATATAAATGGGAAACAGAGGAAGAGCGGGAAGATAAACAGGTCCCTGGAGCGACTGAAATTGCTGGAAACGTACTCGCAGGAACTGCTGAAAGTGGATGCTAAAATCTCCCAGGGCGAAGATGTGATTCAGTTTTTCAAGGCACAAACTCAAGATCTCGATCCCTGCTTTCCTGAAGACAGGTGTGAAATTCTATTTGTATTTTTTTGTTTGTGTATCTCTTCATAAAATTGTTATAGAGAAATACCAGTTACACTTTGGAGCAGAAGAGCAGAGATGTTCTACCCAAAATTTCTACTGTTTTGATATCTAAGCTGCTCTTAGTCTCAGAATAACCATAATTTTATTGAAATTACTACTTTACAGCCTTCCATGGGAGTTTTCAGTAAACCAACATCAAACTTTGCTTTTCAGTGTTGTAATCATGCCATCAGAAATTGGAGGGGAAAAGAAGAAAGAGGTGCAGCAGCAGCAGCCTCTCTCCATTACGTATCCCCAGGTGTCTCAGAGCTACCGCTGCATTGAAACCTTTGAAACCAAAGACACAAAGAACAAGACTTTCAAAGTCGCTAAGAAGGAAATTGTTGAAGTGTTACTGAAGGACATGACTGGTAGGTTTGATTAAAATCCGTCCATTTCAGGGATGAACGCTGAAAGATTTCTAGGTTGATTTAAGGCTCGGCAAATATTAAGGCTGTAACATCAAGCACATGGGTGACATTGGTACACATGGGGTGTTTACCTGGATTTAGGAGGAAACAAGTGGTCTGTTCTTTTCTAATCGAGGGATGCATGGGTCTGAGCTGAGACCTCTGCTAGGACCTTATTCCCAGCAGAAAGCTTCTCATGCTTTGCAGAGCCCAACACATCTGCATGCTGCACTCTGGTCTAGATAGAGCTCTGCCAAAGTGCCAGAACTGAGCTGCTCCATGGAACATCTGCCTATGGCTCTTGCCTGTGCCCCTACACTGGGATGTTACTGATCATCTTTCTGCTTTCTGCTGGCTTTACAAATTTTGTTCTACTGTTTGTTGCAGGATGGTGGCTTGTGGAAAATGCAGACAAGCAGATAGCCTGGTTCCCAGCCTCGTACCTGGAACAGATCAGTGTTCACAAGGACATCCAGGATGTCGGGAGCTCAGATGAGGAGGGTGAGTATGCTTCTGTCCCATCTCTGCTTTCAGGATCACACCTTGCTCATCCTTCATAAAATGGGTTCTGAAGTCTCCCTCGGCCTGGGGCTGTGCAGTTGGGCAGAGTTCTTGCCCAACTTTCCCTCTGTAAGACAACGCAGCCTTCCCTTCTCCCCCCAGGCAGCCTGTACTTTGTCATGCGGGCCTACGAGTCGCAGAAAGCAGATGAGCTCTCTCTGAACAAAGGCGTGGTGGTGGAGGTGGTCAGGAGATCCGACAATGGCTGGTGGCTCATCCGGTAAGGATGACTTCTCCAAAGCTGGTTTGAGATGAATACTTTCCCTTTCCTGATGCCCTGTGTGCACACAAGCCTTGTGTGCTCCCCCACTTTTGTCAAGGCCAGAAGAGTCCTTCAGTTCAGTGTTTCTTTTCCCATTTCCTCCTCAGTTACAATGGGCGCACAGGCTACATGCCCTCCATGTGCCTCCAGGCCTACAAGAACCCCCACCACAGGCTGCAGACCATCATGGGCAGTGGGCTCCACATCTCCACACCCAACCTTTGCTCCTCCTTTCCGGCTCCCCAACCCCTGCAAGACAGCACAGCGCGGGATCGCACCTCAGGGAACGGCAGCGATGAAGATGTGAGCTCCGTGAGGAACAGATCACAATCTCTGCCCAGGGTCGTCTCCACTCCAGACCTGGAGTCTGACAGCTCCTCGCTCAGCTCAGGCAGTGAGCCCAGCAGCGTGCTGAGCTGGAAGCCGGACTTGTCCAGGTCTCTGCCTGAAGTGGAGCAGGCAGTGAACCCAGTCCTTGGACAAACCTCAGCCACGCACAGCAGCAAATCTCCACGTCTCACCTACAAGGACAGGAACGACTCAGGCTTTGTGGAGCCATCTGCTGCTGACCTGAACTCCCTTGCTGACTCAGAAATGCCCACCGGTGCCCCCAAGGTGCCCACGCGTCCCTCGGCCCATGAGATCCTACAGAGATGCAGCACAGTCACCAAGCGGGCCCTGCAGCAGTCAGCTGCCTGCCCACCCCTCCATGCCCTGCATCCCCTGCCCAGTGCTCACTAGGGCCTCTGCCTCACACTGCAGGGGCTGCTGCTTTCAAAGCTTGATATGGTTTTGCTGGGTTAATGCTGTAGGATGCACACCATGGCCAGGGAGCTTTAACCAGGGCACACCACTGTTACTAACAGAGCTGCAGTAGGATCCAGCAGTTTCTGTTTAACATAGGTCAATTAGGGCTCAGTACCCTCCCTTGGACACATATTTATCCTGCAACACCATTTATCAAAATGTCACAATTTTCTTGCATGAATTCTCACACTGTGGCTACCTGACAATGCTGGAGAACAGAGGTGTGAACACCTATAGCTACAGACACGTGAACAGCATTTATCTGAATCCCTGGAATAGATAAAAGTTCTATTTTTTTTTTTTTTTACTTTAAGGTTACATGAACTCAGGTAGCAGAAAACTGGCCAGGCAAAAGTATGTGTGAATTGACTGGACCCTCTGAATGGCTGAGGACAAAAAACATTGGTAGTACCTAGGAATTTCATCTCTTACCTTGCCTTAATGACATTCTGCAGGCATAGAGATAAAAATGCCTGTAGTACAGTTTGTTTGCTGGCTGGGTAGGGTGGCCAAGGCCAGAGCTCACAGTTACGAGCAAAACTTAAAAGAGGGGATCTGATAGTTACTGAAATTTACAGTACTTCCTATACTAAATTCATCTGCTAAAACTGAGTTAGAAAAAAGTGATAGGAAAACCTAGGACTTTATATAGATTGCTACCTTTAATTTTAGTTAGCTTTCCATGTATGTCTGTCTTTTATTTTTAATCAGGCAGTTTTGCCAACTTGCAAGGTGTTTGTATTGTTCTAAGTTTTAATACTTGTCTCTGAAATAAAACACATAAAAATATCTAAAAGGACTGTGTAGTTTCTGTACTCCAAATACTTGCTTGTTGGAGAATTAAAATCACACCCATGTGCCTGTCAAGTGCTGCATTTGGGGCAGGAAAGGTGACAGAGCTGCTTTAGTCCAGCCTACATTTTGCCCAGGTACACAGAATATTCAGTGCTTAGACAACACTGATCAATGCACACCTCCTAGCTAAACTTCAGGATATATATAATGTGACCAGTAGTATCTCCCAACTCCATAGCCTTTACAATCACTGTAAAGACAGCTCGCTCACAGCCAGATTCTGCCTTTCCTCCAAACTGAGCACTCCTACTGCCCAGGCCTCAAAATCCAGGCTGTGAAAATACAAAGGGAAGCCACAACTTGCCCAAAGGAACAAATCCTTCCTTTCATTAAATCCCAAAGACTGAACAATGGTCTTGTTTTAGAAATTTAATTAAAAAAAAAAAAAGATATTATAAAATACAGAGTATTCCAGTTGCTGTATCTGGTGGGAAAGCAGTTCGGGCTCCTGTCAGGAAACAGCAGCTGGTGAGGGAAGAGTCACAAAATCACATCCTCCTGATGTGACACATCAGACAGCTTCATGTTTTGCCACATGAAGTCAATGAACATGGAGGCCTGCAGCAAACGGCTCAGCCTCTGAAAGTGGCGCTCTGCAAAGAAAGAAAACTGGTGGTTGGTATCACATGGGGAGAAGTTTACCAGAAATGAGTAAAAAAAAAAAAAACTCTCTTCTGTTTAGAAGTGAGCAGATGGAACATTCACAACTTAAGAGGAGACCTCACAGAGGCACAAACTGTGGAAAAACTCTCTGTCCAAGCCAATAAAGAGATGTCACAAGGCACTACGTCACACAACACCAGGATCTTAGAATGATGTGAGTTGGAAGGGACTTCAGAGCTCATTTACTTCCAACAGCACTGCCACAGGCAGGGACACCTTCCCCTAGACCAGTCCTCAAAGCCCCATCCAACCTGGCCCTGAATCCTTCCAGGGATGGAAGATCCACAACCTCTCTGTGCACCCAGAGCACAAAACAGGGAGAGAGTTCAGATCTCACATGAGCAGAGGGCAGCTGAGATTGGATACAATCAAGTTCCACGGCACATCATTGCAGGCACCTCCCAACAGCTCTAGACTGGATTAACCTGCCCACTGCCCAACTGTTCCTGCAGCACCGCTCACCGGTGTAAGGCAGCAGGGACTCCACAGCAGATTTAATGCCCGAGTACTGCAGGAGGTTGTCTGGTGCTTCATGCTTCAGGAGGGTTTCAATGACAGCTTGAGCCTCATGGCAGTTTCGAGAGTTTGTATTCCATGTCACCAAGAATGTTAACACTGCCTCTAGGGAAAGAAGGACATCTGTGCATACTGCCTGTGCAAGAAAACATCTCCTCTGTCTCAGAGATCAGCTTTAATTTCACTTCAGAAAATAAGCCCCAAATCTGAAAGGTTTGAGCTCTAAAACCATGCAGTAACAAACCTTTCTGATCCTTCCGCAACCGAGCAATGTTCTCTTCCAAGCGCTTTCTTCCATCACTCTCCTTGAGGATGGCTAAAAAGAAGAAATTAAGGATTAGGGAAATTAAAAAAAAAAACTTTCAAGAACAAGACCCATGCCTTCCTCCTACACCGCGGATTCTGTGGAAAATAACATTCCTTGTGACAGTTCCAAACCTTTAGGAGTTAGTGGAAAACGGTAAAATAGAGGCTTTCAGATCATTTGACTTTAATAATTTACTTTAATTTTAGTTTATTAAAAATTTCAAACTGTAGTCTGTGTCTGACTTCAGTCAGTGTCTATTTGGAAGAGATGGAAAGCAGAGAGGGCAGAAAAAAAATCTTCAGAGTACAATGTGAACTCACCCTTAACGACCATCAACACTGTGTGCGGACGATCCAGAGAGATTGCCAAACCTAATGCTTTGAGGTATCTTTTCTCATGAAGCAGGTTAGAAAGCTCTTGTTCTCTGGAAAACAAATCAGTCAGGAGTATGAGACAAGTATGTGGTTGATGGCACAGCATTCAGTACAGAAAGTAGCTGATTTGGCAGTAATGGTGTGCAGAGGTTTAATGCCATGAAGTTAATAGTGCATGCCAGTGAATGGTTCAGTGCCCTCATTGTGGAGATAATTACCCTAGGCACGTTCAAGGGATTCTTGAATTACTCAATGCTGACTGAAGCGGGACAAAATGAAAGTAGGTTTCAGTGGTTTGACATGCCTTATCTTAGTAGCACAAGCATGAAACCAACCCATTATCAAGCTGACAATATTATAGCAAGGATTTGCAGGAATTAAACCTCTACAAAGCAGAAAAGCCTACTGGTGCCATGGCAGCATTTGAATCTCTACAGGACAGCCTTCAAATTCGGGGGAGTTGGATGGCTCTAAGTGTGGAGAGTTTAACCAGACATAACACACCTTTCATGGCCCACTACTACCCAGAATCAACTTACTTCATAATCTGCTCCTCCCGTTTAGCTTGTGCCTCTTCCTGTTCAATTTCAGTGACATCCTATAAAACCAGGATATAACTTTGTCAAACCTTGCTTTAACTCAGATGAAAGAGTCACTAAGTGATGAGAAAATCATCTCTGCAGCAAGATCTCCAGGTCAAGTCATTTACATTTTAAATCCAGCAACTCACAATTCCCTCCAAGCTCTCTCTAGAAGACCAGTGCTGGGAAGGCCACTTAAAGACCAACTCCTGTTACTTTTAAAGCATCAACAGGAAAAATTCAATATGGCCAAAAAAACCCAAACCAGATAAAATAAAAAATATCCAAGATACATCTTCATGATGTAACTGCAAGGTGCATAAGATGAGAACAACATGTATCATGCTGGAACAGTGAGGAACAAATCACTGAGACACTGAATGCTGCAAATGCATTCTGACCACTAACCCAGAGAAGAGACACAAAGACCCTGCACTGTACCTTCCATAGTGTGATGGAGGAGTCGCTGGATGCTGTCACAACCATGTCGTCTTGCTTGTTAGAGTGAAGACCCCAAATTTTATCTTCATGGCCATCTAATGTTTTTACACACTCATTCGTTTTAATTGTCCAGAGTTTTAAGAGACCATCAGAACCACTTTTGGAAGAAGAAAAAAAACAAAAACACAATCTCAGAGAATCACTGGATAGACCATTCTTGCTCTATCCCACCCAAAATATTGAATAAACTCATTCCAACACTTACCAAACATGAGCAGAATTAACCAAACATCTTGAGAGATCTAAAGAATTTCAACCTCTTCCTGGTAGTTCTAGCATCCCCTCAAATGATTCCATCTTGGAATGCCCTATTACCTACACTACTTCATATGCTCTGTTGGCATTTCTGGTCTGTTACATTTCAGCCTTTCTGTAAGAAAGGGCAGTTCAGGACATAAACTGCATTCTTCCCTGCTTCTAGCTGGAGAACAAACCCTCTGCAGCTAACAGTAAGAGTCTAGCCTTGGCTGCTCTTGCATTACCAAAAGCAGTAGGGTGAAATGCATCCTTAGCTCTGCCTTGTGGTGTATGTCACTAACCCAGCAATGTCAGTGGAACTCACTGGAAACACGGTGTAACTGGAGAGGAAAACAAGCCACGTCTCTGCCACATGGCATAAACACGGCACCCTTCTATCAGTCTTTCTAAAACTAAATCCACTGCACAATCTTTCTGCTCATACCAGCTATGTTTTCTGATTAATTCTGGCTCCTTGTGTAGGCACTTACCCACTGAGCAGCTGTGTTCCTCGGCTTACAAAAATGATTTTCAGTACAGAGGCATCATGACCTTCAAAGGTCTGGAAAACAAGAAAGACGCTTTAAAGTATTAGAGCTGTTGCCAGGTTCTCAAAGAAGATCCTCTTTCAAGGGAATAATACTTACTATCAAAGCCGAGATAGGTAAATTAAAAATATATATATATAAAATAAATCAATCTCTGTAACATGTGAAAGTTGCCTAGAGCAAGGAGCAATCTGAGCTGTCATTACCTTCAAACAACTGAAGTCCTGAAGACCCCAAAGCTTTAGGGTTCCATCTGCTGAAGAGGTGGCCAAAATCTGATCCACTGGAGAGAATTGCACACACCAGATTCCACGCTTATGTCCAGTGAAGACACCCAGCAAAGAGCAATCAGAACAGGACCACAGCTTGGCCAGCCGATCCTGTGAGCCCGTGGCAATGAGCTTATCATTTGGAGAAACTGCCACGCTGTTTATGTCCTGGAAAAGTCACAGAAATAGAGAGCAAAGCAGTTTGAGTCTGCTTTTGCTGTCAGACAGCTAGGAATTGCAGGGTATAAAACAGGAGAGCACTTCAGTACTAAAAATATGCTCTCGCATCAGGTGGAACTTTACCTTGTCATGACCTCTCTCAGTCACTTGTGCATGAAGTGTTTCTGGACTGGAGATCAAGGCTGCTTTTGCTTTGGAAGTGAGAGATTCTGGGATATTCCACACTTTTATTGTGCAGTCCTGGCTGCTTGTCACTATAAAGCTTTCTTTCAACCTGAAAGGAGAGGAAAAAAAGCATGCCAAGCACAAGAAAGCAGAAGAGTGGTTTTCACCGCACTGAGAAAAGGCCTTCTCCCCAGTCAGAATTCACAGTCACTCTGCTGTGACATTAAACAGAGCGTGAGTGCTTTTGAAAGTTGTCTTTCATTTTACTTAAGTCCCTGGGATAACCTCCGTCTATTCAGCTGTTAGCCAAGAACACTACTAGCTTTCTTCATCTGCACACTAAGGTATATGGCAACTTTTGAACAAGCTGGGCTTCCAGACTGCTAGGCAGCACAAACAGAGTAGAAGAGCTCATAAACAGATACACTATTTAAGCAAGAACCTTCATAGGAATACTCCCTCCATTCCCCAGTCAGTCTCTCCAAATTACTTGAGCATTATCTGGCAAATTAAGCAGCTGCTGCTCTTTAAGCCAAACAGAAGGTAGACTGACAAAGAAATGCAAGCTTCACAGCTTATGGACAAATGTGCATTCTAGAAAGAACACCACAAACATTCTTCCTTCAATTCAGAGCACTGTGACAAGCTGGATTCAAACATGACAAACAATGTTATTCAGAAACAGACGTTCACCAAAACATTCACTGAGGACCAGCAAAGCAGCCGTGACTCATGCTTGCAAAGGTAAAACTTTGTTTAACTTTTATTACCTTGAGCAAGAGACAGCGCCTACCCCATGAGCATGACCCAATCCTTGGGCCACACAGACCACCCTTCCATCTTTATTCATCCGCCACACTCGAATGCTTTTGTCCTGTAATGGGAAAGAACAGACAAGAGATCAGCCTTCCACACATTTATTACATCTGTAAGCCTGGCTATTCAGTGGCTTTTAAGCCTGTATCTTTGCCTGCATTCATCAGAGCAAGGGAGCAACATTTAAAAGGTATAATAGAAGGCTCTTGTATTTTAGGGATGTAGCAGTCAGAACTGCCATCTTAACAAAAGCCCTCTCTGCCATACTGGAATATAACAACTCTATCCATAAAGATCACTAGCAATGAAGTTTCATTCAGTGAAGAACGCCTACGTACCTTAGCACAGCTTACAAACATCAGGCCTTTCCTGAAGACATCCAAAGCAAGAATTGTTTCTAAACAGAGGAAGAAAAAACAGCTGGATGCAAAGGAATACTGAAATCAGACAACAGAAATGTATTAATTAGTATGGAGTCCACAGCTCAATGATTAGGGCCAGGTTTGAGAGACTCAGGAACATATCTGCACTCCTTAAGAAGTGACAAGTTGCTTATGGGATTGGTGCAGGTCTGTCACTGCAGCCACAAAACAGCATTCAGAGCAAGCACTCCCACACCTACACCCTCAACTCCAAACTAAACTGATTTCAGTTAGTGAGAAGGACTGAACTGACAGACCTGGATAAAGATAAAGCAACATTTGCAAAATCAGGAGTGTATAAATAAATACTTTGCCCACAAAATTAAAAAAACAACAACCAAACCACTAAAATAAATTGTGATGCTACTCCAGACAGAGCCCGGTGACTCCAGTCCTCACAGAAGAGTTGTGAGAGAAGTGGGATAGAGAAATACTTCCACATCTTCCACCCATCTCCATTAGAGCTGACCACACACACCTGAGTGGCCATAGAGGATCTGGCAGTGTGACGTTGACAGTTCGAACACTTTCAGCTGAGGGCTGTTGGTAGCCACAACAATGTGAGAATCACCAGGCCCGAGGAACTTCACATCCAGAACCTCATCATTGTAACCCACAAGCTGAGGATGGCAGAACAGAAAAAGTTTAACAGAGTGAGGCACCAAATGGTACCATTCTCAGTGAGGCTGCATTCTCATTATCTTTCATTTCATTCTGATCTTCTTAGACATAAGCTGCAATACAGAAGGGATTTTTGTCTGGGCCTCTTCTGCTTTCTATTTGACTTTATTTGTGCAATATTCCTCCAACTCCACCAGTGAAACTGGCTTCCTGGCTTGTAACCAAGGAATGGTTCAGGAACAAGCTTTCAACAATAAAGCTTGTTATTTCAAGAGTAAACCTTTCACTAGAAACAAAGCTGAGCCTAAAATACTGATAAAAGAAGAAAAAAGGGTGAGGGTTGTTACCTGCTTCCTCAGCTGAAGAGTTTGAGCATCATATAAAACAATGTTGTGCTCCACAGACACTGTAACTATCTCATTTCTCTCAGGCACAAGCATGCAGTGGGTGAGGCTGTGCTCACTGGCTTCCTCCTCTGACTCCACAGGCTCAAAGGGCACAGGCTGGATGTACACACAAGCAGCTGTAGCAACTTCCCAGATTTTCAAGACCCCTAGCAAATAATAGAAATTATGTCAGAGCCACTGTTTTAGACAGTGATTGTTCAAGGAATATAAAACAAACCTTGGCACTGTGTAGTGGTAAAAGCCACACAGCCTTAAGGTCTGATAAGTGTTCCTCATCTGCTATCATTGGAGGAAATCAGGAGAAGGCTTTGCTCTCCATCCCCCAAGATTTCAGCCCAATGCTCCTGCCACACAAACCACATATCCCAGGAACAACAGCAACGTAGCACCTTAAGCACAGTCCTTCCTTGGCCTCTAACTTCAGCAGCAACATGACAGGATGCTCACCTTTGCTGCCAGCCGTGAGAAAATGCAGCCCTTGTTTCTTCACACCCAGCTGAGAGAAATCTCCTTGTTCAGGCAGCAAGATGGCAGCTTCCACGCTCTACAAAGGAGTTGGCCAAACACCAGCTTAGCACAAAGGGTTAGAATCCCATTGCAGCAAGCAGCTGTGTTAACAGCACTTTAGTGCCAAAAAGCACACAAACCATGCTTCACTGCCCCAGACTACACTACACAGGTGCCTAGAAAAGGCTGGCAGATACAAAGCAAGAACAAAGTTTTCTAGCAACTGTCCCTCCTTCCTTCTCCAGAAATGGTGCATAGGTGGCATACATTTCTACAAATTGCCCAGGCACAACTACACCAAGCAAGTACAGAGATAATAAACAGCTTCAGACAGAGTTTAAAGGCCTTTGGAAATTACAGATAGAGTAGTCTCACATCAAAATATATAAAAACCCACATTTTATTTACATACATGTAAGAAATCATACATTATATACATAAACCTTACATAAACCTACAAAGACAACTGCGACCTACAAAGGATCTCAAAGGAATTAAAAAAAAAATGCAATTTCACCTCATAGATAGGGACAGTTCGTTTACTTTCTCTGGTTTTCAGGTTCCACACCATGCAGATTTTATCACGGCCAGAACTACAAGATAAAAAAGCAGTTTCAGCATTAAAAAACATTCAACTCAATCTCTAAATTCAAATTTGGAGTTGTGGGAGGCTCAGCATCCGTCTGAAGAAGTCCACAATGCACTGTCAAGTTAAGACTGGATACTTCTAGCAGTTCTTACCCCCACAGGACAAACTACCCCACCCGAACTTCACTCAAGCACCCAATCTCTGCCAAGAGCCAGGGTTAATGAAAAAGTTAAGCCTCTGCATTTTTTTTACCTAATGAACGTGTTTCCATCTGCAGTGAATGCCAGGGAGGTGACAGCACTGAAGTGGCCATCCAGCACAGCCACACACTTGCTGGAATTCAGATCCCAAATTCGGATTTTGTAGTCCATTGAAGAGGAGAAGAGTTGCAGACGGGAGATATCAGGGTGGAACTCAACGAGGCTAGAGAGGAGAAACACTTGAATGGAGTAGGAATAAGCTGCCTGGCACCTTCTTTGCATTAGACAAATATTTAAATAGAAATGCATTCTACACACAGAATTTGACAATTCACATCAATCCCAGCACGCAGGCATCACATTAAGTGACTGAAAAACAGGGCTCATCCTTACTGTACAACTCCTGAAGATCCTTTCAGGTTGTGTGTGCAGTACTGCTTGATCATATCCCAGATCTTAATGGTGCTGTCACAGCCACCTTGGAAAAGAAGAGCATACAAGAATGAAGAAAGAGGGTCCAACACTGCAACAGCTGCAAAATTTAATGAGTAACAAAGGCAGCAGAAAGAAAAATGAATCCAGGAACAGCCATCCACACCAAGAGAAGTTCATGAGTACTTCACACTTACAGAGAGCTAGACAAAATCTGACTGCTTACAGAAAAGAAATTTCAAGTAAAACTGACACATTAGAGTTCGTGCCTGCCTTCCATCTTCAAGGAACCCTAACTGTACATTTAGACTAACTATGCCACGCTGTCTCATAAATCCCTGATATTTGCCAGCACTTTACTAAGAATATTTTAGAGTACTGGAAGAACTCTCTCAATAAGACACCTTACATATATATAAAGCCTCTTATGATCATGTATGTAATAGAGAGCTCACCACCTCATGCTGCATTGAGCTAGGCTGAAATAGGATCATACCTGTGGCTAACAGTGTTGAAGTAGAGTCAAAGACCATGGTAGCCACTGGTGCTGTGTGCACTGACTTCCACGTGCGCACACATTTGTTCTCTCGCCAATTCCACTGCTTCAGCAGCAGGGCTCGGCTTCCTGTCACAAGAATCTATGGAAAAGCAAGGCAAAAGAAAGCAAGGTCAGCCATTTCTATCAGTGACCATACACAAACAACACAAATATTGATTACTTTGATGTTCTTGAACCTCAGTATCTCGATACTCATTCATAAGACTACCACTTGTTCCAAAAATATGTTAGGAAATGCATCAAATGCTTAACAAGTGTCCACAAAGACCTCCTCAAAACTGAGAGACAAATATCAGAAACAACAGGAAACCTCTCCCAGAAGCTCTGACTTGCAGTGCTTCAGCATGTGCATGGGTGCTGAAATGCAGCTAGAAGAAACTCCGGATTTAAATGAAATATCAACTAATAGAGCTTCTGCATATATACAGAATAGATTAAAATGTATTCCTGTCCCTAGATGCATCTTTGTAGTTAATTACAATAAAACAAAACAACAGTAATTCCTATATCTGACTTGAACCCAGAAGAGATGACAGACTCCACAGAGTTCCCTGGGGATATTCCAGGCAGAACACTCCTCAGTCTTCACTGGACTTATCAGGAGGCCCAAGAAAGAAAAACACACAACAAACACAGCCATACACATACCTCATCATCAGGGCTGAGAACAAATGAAGTGATGTCCTCTTGGTCATCCTTGAAAAGTGATAAAAACAGTTATTCATCCGTTCACTGCTTCAGAGTGCTCTCAAGCCTTCCTCTGCCACAGCTTCTACTGACCCAAGCAACACACACAGTGATGAACAACGCAAACCCCAGCCAGGTTTGCAGTTCTCAGCCCCCTCTATTCCCACTCCCCAAAGCTTCAAAACACATCAGTCACGATGCCTGAGAGCCGCGGGAAATGCTCCAGTGTTTCCTCACCTGCTCAAGGCTGTGCAGCAGAGCTCCCGTCTCGACATCGATCACATTCAACTTGGTCCCACAGGGGCAGAACATGAACTTTCCATCCCGGCTTACCTAGAAAACAGAGGATGGAGTGCTGAGAGCAGGCAGTGAGGGCGGCCCAGCCGGTAGCAGGGCCCCAGCCCTTTCTAGAGGCACTGACCGTATGTGACCATTACCTGCACTCGCCCTCCTTTGTAGAACGGCTCGATTTTCCTCGACACAGCATAACTGAAAGGGGAAGGGAAATGCGTGGAGAGATCGTTAAAGCGAAGACAGCGCAGCTCGGCCGCTCCCGGAGGCGAAACTTATGGACGCACAGTCCAGCCCCAGCCCCGCTTACTTGCTCTTGAAGCGCACCGCGCTGCCCGCCGCCGTGGCCATGGCACCCCGCGCTCCGCGTGCGGGCAACTTCCGGGGTTTGAGGGCGGGACTTCCGGCTGCAGGAGTTGGATTTCCGGCGCATGTGAATGACGCACGGCCAGACACAGGAAGCACCCGCTCTGCCCGTCCACGTGGGAGCCCCTTCCGGCTGGACGAAGCGCTGCCGTTACGGGACGGAAGGCTGCTGGTAACGGCCTCCCGCTGATCCGGGCTGTGTTCCAGCACTACACCCACCTTCAAACCCCTGATAGAGTTTGTGGACTGTACGAAAATACAAGTAACAGGACTCGAATAAGTGTTCAAGCAAGTAAATTTTTATTGAAAGTACTCGCTTTACTTATATAATCATTCTTTTATAACCGTTCTGTAGAGCTTTGAAGTATTCCAACTGTAAATCCTCCACTGCACTTCTCACAAAGACGCTTTTTGTCTTATCTTCACATGAAGGATCTTAGCCGGGCTGCTACACCTGCAGGGAGACTCACAGCACTCACACACTGCCCTCACCACAGTGCAAGGCCCACCCGGCCCCCCATTCAGCCACCCCCAGGGTCTTTCAATGAAGTTATGGGAACATGGGTTTCACTCCCCACACACCGTCACCGTGGGCAATAAGCTTTGATGTTCCCTATGCTGTCGGCACGGTTATCTCACCAGAGGCCACAAGAGACCGCAGGTGATTTTCAGACTGTGCCAAAGGCCCCTTCCCAGCCTGCTCACTAACAGCCCTCAACAGAAATAAAACCCCAACAAAGGCTTAAAAGCTCTAAACGCTGCTAAAAGATAGAAGAAAAAAAAAGAAGCGAACAAACCACGCCTGCCCACCCCACACAAAACAACCCAACTCACCACTTCCACGCTTATCAGACAACAGCCCCACGTGTGCGTACCTTTATACCATGAATGTACGCATGCGTAGAGGCAGCACATGCGCACAGCTTCCAGTTGCCCTCCCGCCCTGCACCCTGTATAAGTAAGCGGATGGCGCCCTCTCTGCGCTGTAGTGTATTCTGAATTCAGCGCGCCGGGCCGGCACAGCTGAAGGTGTTCTCGCGAGAACACTCTGACTATAAATACCGAACGGCGGCAAGTGGCGGCCTTCTACTCTACGAACACGTAAGTGGGGGTGGCGGCGGTGAGGCGGCTGTGTGACACCTCCGCTCTATCCGCGCCCATCTGAGCCGCCTGCGGCGCGGGGACGGCCGTGCCTCGCCGGATGGGTCCCGGCCGGGCTTTGTGGCCGCGCCGCGTGGTTATTTCTAATGGCGAGCGGCGGTGTTTTAGCTAACGCCTCTTTCTTTTTGGATAGCAAATGGCGGACGACGCCGGTGCTGCAGGAGGGGCAGGAGCCGCCCGAGGAGGCTTCCGCGGCGGCTTCGGGACCGGGCTGCGGGGCCGCGGGCGCGGCCGTGGTAGGGGCCGAGGGAGAGGCCGCGGGGCCCGCGGGGGCAAAGCAGAGGATAAAGAAGTAAGTGGCACCAGCAGGGCGGGGAGGGTTATGTCGGCCCGACTTGGGTGGTGTTGGCTTACAGCTCCTCTAGAAGCTGCTGCGAGCCTTTTTGTCGTTTGCTTGTTTCTTCCCTAGTGGATTCCTGTCACCAAACTTGGTCGCCTGGTCAAGGATATGAAGATCAAGTCTCTGGAGGAGATCTACCTCTTCTCCCTTCCCATCAAGGTGAGGTTCTGTGGATGCTCAGAGCTGGTGAGCAGCGTGCAGCAGGATCTCGGTCTGAACTGTGAAATTAGCATTAGTTGCTGCATTTGTTATTTAGAGAGCACAAGTTGAGCCGTGTTGCTATTTAGTTTACGCTGGGCTCATTTGTAGGGAAGAGCAGTGAGATTTGTGTGTTTTATTTTGTTTTGTGTGGAGATCACAGCTAAGAAGTGTGGCTGTGTGTGATTAATTGGCTGAATCTTGTAGGAGTCAGAGATCATTGATTTCTTCCTGGGGTCTTCTCTGAAAGATGAGGTGTTGAAGATCATGCCTGTCCAGAAACAGACGCGTGCTGGTCAGCGTACCAGGTTTAAGGTAATCTCTTTTGCAGATTTTTTTTCTTGAACATTGGGATTGTGATAGCTGTGTATCAGGAATCTAAAGCCCAATTTTCCTTTGTTACTTTTAATCTAGAAAGCAAAACTGTAAGGGGAGAAATGTGCTTCTCAAATATAATGAATCCCAGAACGACCTGGGTTGGAAGGGACCTCAAGTATCACCAAGCTCCAAATCACCTCTGCAACAAGGGCCACCAACCTCCACATTTAATACTAGACTATGCTGCTCAGAGCCCCATCCAGTCTGGCCTTGAACACCTCCAGGGATGGAGCATTCACAACCTCTCTGGGCAGCCTCTTCCAGCACCTTACTAAGCTTCATAACTGTATAAGCTATAGGAGCTGCTTCAATAACTGTTTAATTGTAGTGTACTGTAGCTGTTAAATATTGATTGTATGCTTGTGGTTATCTATGGTGAGATCCTGCTGGATTATGTTCTGCTGAGAGTGTGTTCCTACATGACAAAGCCTTGGCTGAAAACTTTCCTTCAATTTTAGGCTTTTGTTGCCATTGGAGACTACAATGGCCATGTTGGTCTTGGTGTTAAATGCTCTAAAGAAGTTGCTACTGCAATTCGTGGGGCAATCATTTTGGCTAAATTATCCATCGTACCAGTGCGACGAGGTTACTGGGGGAACAAGATCGGCAAGCCTCACACCGTGCCTTGCAAGGTAAGAACAGCTTGCTGTGCATTGCCTGTGAGTCACGCTGTGGTGTGTGCTGTGGAAGCTGTAACCTGTTGTGCTCATAGGTTACTGGGCGGTGTGGATCTGTCCTGGTGCGTCTGATCCCAGCACCTCGTGGTACAGGCATCGTGTCTGCCCCTGTTCCCAAGAAGCTGCTGATGATGGCTGGAATTGATGACTGTTATACCTCAGCCAGGGGTTGTACTGCCACACTTGGCAACTTTGGTAAGTGTGAGGTTATTGCGTTGTAGTTTAGCTATGTGTGTGTTCTGTTTTACTGAAAGGGAAAATAATGCTGTGGTATTGTTAAATCCATGTTAAATGGAAAGCTCCCAATCTCCCAATCTGCGCGGTTGCACTTGCTTGAAGTAGTGTAATTGTCGTAAATGGAGAGAGAAAGGAAACTGAATTTTAAGAGTATAACAGAGAGATCTTCTTATGGTCTCTCTGTTTCCTCTGAAATTCTACACTTCTGGAGATGAGTAAGTGGATACAGGAGTTCATTTCTGTAACAGTGATGTGCAATGTTTAACTTTTTTCCATAGCTAAGGCCACCTTTGATGCCATCTCCAAGACATACAGTTACCTGACTCCTGACCTCTGGAAAGAGACTGTTTTCACCAAGTCTCCTTACCAGGTACACATGCAATGCTTCCTTCAGTTGCCAGCTTATGTTATCCTGATAGCTGATAAGTTTGGGGTAATACTTAATAGTATTTCATGGTCCAAGAAGAAAGAAAGAAGTGAAATATTAAGACACAGTACACTGTATCTGAAAATCCCATCCAAGTGTACACAGCTTGTCGAAAGGGGTTACAATGCTGAGAAGGCTATCACAGTGGTTTACAGAAATTAAATGCTATTTTTCTTTTTATCCAGGAGTTCACTGATCATCTGGCTAAGACCCACACCAGAGTCTCAGTGCAGAGAACCCAGGCAGCTGCTGTGGCAACTACTTAAGTGGTTTTTGTACAAGACAATAAAGTGGTCAGTGGACAAGAAGTTGGTTTGATTTGATGCTTTTTGCGTTGGGTAGATGGATTAAGTCCGTGCTTGGGATCTGAGTAGGCTGGAGATGTAGGTGGGCTACAGCCTGAACATCTGGGTGGAACAATGTTTTACACTAACCCTTGTTAACTGCGTATTAATCCTGAGTGGGGTTTATAACTAAAGAGAGGGGAATAATATGCCTTTATACTATCCTTTCATAGCACGTTTACTCTGAGGGTGCTCCCTACCATGGTTGGGTAGAGCAGAATTAATGGTTTGTAGTAGTGGAGAAATCCAGCAGGGACACCCCAGGGTGTCCCCACAGCTGGGGTGGGTATGTGGAGCTCACTTTGTTTAGAGGGTGGTAGCAACCAACTGGAATGCAGATCTAGAAAAGGAAGAATTTTAAGTTTTTCCACACCTCTTCAAAGAATGAGTCTATGCTAATGGTATGGCAGATGTTTGGGTTTGCAAGTTTATTGTAGAACATCACAGTTCACAGATGCAACACAGGATTTGATAAAAGCACCACTGATGGAGGTGCTAATTATTCTGTATCTACTGAGATGCATTTTCTTGTGCCTTCATTTCTTCTATCATCCTGTGCTTCTGCTTCATCAGACATGTCCTGGCATTTCCGTGGACACCAAGATCACCATCTAAAAGGAAAGGTAATCGTGTGAATGTCTGAAAAGTAGCCCTCAGCAACTAGGAGGAACTAGGTCTGACCCAGGTGAAGTGTGGCACTCAAGCTGCAGTGCTGAGAGAAATGCACACAGCTCTGGGTACTGCAGGAGTGTCAGCTGTGCTTATTGAAATGTCACTGCCCAGGTGACCCACCTAGTGGTGGGTATGGCACATCTGAATGCTGAGCCCAGATCTGTAGCATTTTCCAAGAGGGAGTTTTAAAGCAAAGATGAGATCTTTTGAACCTTCCTTTCCCCATATGCTGTTACAGCTAAAGGGGATGTGAAGGCTGCTGTACTCACATCTGTCTTGGTAGGCTTTGGTAACCTGTGCAAGCTGCTTCGCTTCCTTGGCACAATTCTGAAAATGGTTTGGTCCTTCCCTATGCTTGCATGCACCGAGCCTTTCCCGGATTATCTCCACAATCTGCTGATCCACCAACCTGTGTGGGAGATGAGTAGGAATGCAACTGCAGCACATGGACTACAGAAGAGCAGAACAAAGGGGTGATAACAGAAATTCAGTGCTGCAAAAATCAGGTCATGCAGGATGACAATAATGCCAGCCTGCCCAGCTAAGCAGGCTCCAGGAGACAGCAGGACTACAACCACCCAGGGGGTTTAAGGGGGTAGACACAGTGGCTTAGGTAACTATTCAACACCCCAAAATCCATGTGATTCCAAGCCAACCCCTGCGACACCCATAGCTGACCGAGAAGAGCGGGAGCGCTCTGTGACTGCCTGCTGGGGGCAGCCCTGTGCCAGCCGTACCTGTCCCTCCTCCACTGCGCTTCAGCCTCATAGAAGCAGAGGTAATCCCCCTCCAGGCACTCGCTCACGTCGGGCACACGGCGAAACTTCTGGTGGTAGTAATAGGACTTGTTCTTGGCTTGCTGGCGCTCGATCCACTCTGCAACAGCAGCGGCACAGTCAGGCACCTCACAGCCCGCTGTGTCGGTGCGTCTGTCTGTGCCACCACCGCTGCGTGCACCGCCTGAGCCCGTGTCCCCGCGTCTGTCCCGCCGGCCGTGTCCTTGTGCCCCCGTGTCCCTATGTCTGTCCCGTGTCCTTGCCTCCTTCCCGTACCGGTGTCCCCGTCCCCACACCGCGTCGCGGCCCTTCCGACGGGAGCGGGAAGGCCGCGCTCAGCCCGGTGGGCCGGTCTGTACCTCGTACGAAGGTAACGGGCGCATCGATGACATAGTTGAACGCGGTCTGGATGAAGGTGACCGGGTTGGGCAGAGTCGAGGTGCTCTCCAAGACCGGAGTACGGCTCGGCGGCGCTTTGTACACCTCCGGGTCCGGCTCGTCCGGCATGGCGGCGGCGGGGCTCGGCGGACGGCGGGGACGAGGAGAAGATGGCGGCGCCCCACACAGCGCCGGCGGCGGCGGACGCAGAGGTCAGAGGGCGCGGCTCTGCGCATGCTCCCTCGGGGCGCGGTGCATGCTGGGAGTTGTAGTCCGCCCGCGGCCTAGCTGCTATGGCGGTTAGGCGAGGGCTGGCTTCACGTTTTCCAGCATAAAAACGTAGTATCGCTAAGGTTGAGAAAGAAGATCCCAAGTCCAACCCCAAGCCATCCCACTGTGCTCACTGATGTTGTTCCTCAGTGCTGGATCTCCACGGTCCTTGAGCACCTCCAGGGATGGTGACCCCACGCCCTCCCTGGGCAGCAGTGCCAGTGCCCGACTGCTCTTCCAGAGAATGGTTTCCTCACTTTCCACCTGAATCTCTCCTGGTGCAACGTGAGGCCGTCGCCTCTCATCCTGTCGTTGTTACCTGAGGGCAGAGGCTGGCTCGCACCTCACCACAGCTTTTCACTGTGCTCACTGTGCCTGCTGGCTCAATCTCTATCCCAGGAAGAATCACAGCCTTTATTCCTGGCCTGATGTAGGACTTATTAATCTGCCACTGGCTGTGCCCCTTGAAGGAGCTCCCACAGTTTGGCTGTGTGCAGTTGGGAAGCTATTGTGATTGGTGCCATTCATGTTGGACTTGAGGAGGGGAAGCCGTAAACTGAGACACCAGCAGTTGACCTTTACCACATCCCAACTGTTAGAGTAAAGCTGGCAGCTTTGCTAAGTGTGAAATGAATATCGCACCCAATGAAGCTAGTGGCTAAATTTGTGTCTTAAGTATTAAACAGGAGGGGCACATAGTGATAGCCTCTTCCTGCTGCTGACTTGAGCTGAAGACGTCCCATGGTTTGTAAAGCTCGGCACTGCTGCCTTTTGGATTGCATGGAAAGGGGCAGTGAGCAGGGCTAGGTTATTGGTTAAATTAGTGCAGCTGAAGTGGGGCTGGACCTGACATAACTCCACTCGGGTTGGAAAAAAGGCTTGATGGAAGGTGCAGCCAGGTTCTCTAACTGGTCTCCAAGGAAGGAGTTGTAGTGGGCATAGATCTAACTCCTCGGTGCTTGGGCTGGCCCCTAGTTCCCCTGCCTTGAAGCCAATACCATAAGAATTTGTCAATGTCTCTCTAAAATGCTATTGCTTTTCTTTGCCTGACACAACCTGACCTTCGGATTGGGGCTTGTATATTTAGCTCTGCTAATTTGGTTTCAAGGTACATATTTAACCTGCACATGTTCTTATTACTGATTCCTTTGGGCATCCTTTCTGGTTTCTTCCGATTGTTAGCTGTGCTTGCTTGGTGCCATTTGCCTTGATGATAGAGCATTGAATGTGACCCTGTGAATTCTGAGCAGGCCCTTTTTGATGATTCTGAAAATAAAAACTACAATTAACAACACAGTATAGCAGACCTATTAAACAACATATTTCTCCTTGAAATTGTTGAAGCAGAAAGGAAAAAGATTGTTTTCAGTTAGTCTGCACTATTTTTCCAGAAATGTACTAAATTCTTTGTGTGGTAGAACCTTAAACAAAAGCCCATGCCATTACAAATTCTCTCATGTTGGAAATAAGAAAGAGCCCAGAATCCTTCCAGTATTCACTGATGTTAAAAGGGATGTTTCCCCTTGTACTTTGGGTTCAGCCCTTTGAGTATCTTCTGAGACCCAAGGGTGAGTCTGATATTTTTTGTTTCTTCTTTCTACAGTCCCACCGCAAATTCTCTGCTCCTAGGCATGGCCACTTGGGCTTCCTTCCTCACAAGAGAAGCCGTCGCCACCGAGGGAAGGTGAAGACATGGCCTAAGGATGACCCCAGCAAGCCAATCCATCTGACAGCTTTCATGGGCTACAAAGCTGGCATGACACACACTCTGCGGGAGGTGCACAGGCCTGGACTCAGTAAGGATTGGCTAAAGGAGGGGATCTTATCCAGGAGGAAAGAGGGGGAACAGGTTGTTGTTGGGAAAGGCTGCTCATGGAAATGGGTGGTAGAGCACGTATCTTCTTGGCTATGTCCTGTAATGCTGTCCAGATATTTGATAGCTAAAGGCCATCACATGACTTATGTAAACTGAGTCTGGGGATTTCCGGGAAGTCCCCACCCTAGTTTGTTGGTTGGTGGTTTGTTGGATCCTGCTGGCAGAAGCACCCTGACAAATGCTGGGTACCGTGAAACATTGCAGTGGGGAATTTTATAATGTTACCCTCTGGGATGATTATGAGATTGGAGCCAAACTCCAGGGCATCCAATGCTCCTTCCAACATGCAGAAGATGGGTTAAAGTGTGCTGAGCCATAGAATCTATCCACTTGAGTGCCTGAAGGTCAAACTCTGCATGACTCTCCAGCAGGACTTGTGGATGTGGGAAGAGATGAAAGATCTAGCAGTGAGAGTAGCGTGTGACCTTGCCTCCAGCATACTGCTTGCTTAGTGGGCCAGACATGTAGACTGCTAATGGCTCCCAGGCAAGAATCTGATCTCTTTTCCCTTTGCTGTCTTGCAGGGATCTCCAAGAGGGAGGAGGTGGAGGCTGTGACCATCATTGAGACCCCACCAATGGTGGTGGTGGGAGTTGTGGGATACATAGATACACCAAAGGGCTTGAGGAATTTCAAGACTGTTTTTGCTGAGCACATCAGTGATGAGTGCAGACGACGTTTCTATAAGAACTGGTACATGCCTCCCTGGGTGGAGTGTCACTGGGGTCTCTTGCAGGCTCTCTGTGTTGCCTACATGTTGCAGACAGCTCAGCTACTAGCAGCTGGCTCTGAGGTGGAATGAAATAGCTATTTAGTCATGCACAGAGATACTGCAAACAGCTTGATGCTGGGAATCAGCATATGCATATGTAAATTTATTCTAATAGTTGAACCGAGTTAGTGCTTTCTGCAGTATCATACACAGTGCATGCTGCAGGTCCATTTTAATTAGTGTAGCTTGGGCCCATCTATTCCTCATTAAACTGAGATGTTTGAGCTTAGCTAGCAAGTGAAGATGGGAGGAAAAACAGATTTTTCAGGAGGAATATTGATGCAGAATGTGCCCCTTGGCCCTTGTAAACAGTAACAGCCCAAATCCCACACCGACAGAGAGGAAAATGGAAACATGAATTTCATAACCATGGGAATCGTGTCTCCTGCAGAAGCGTGTGTTGGCCGTTAGATCCACCCACCACATGCTTCCAATCCTTGTTGAAGGCTGTGTTCTCCTTTCTCCACTTAACTCTGATTTTGTGCTTGTGTTTTAATGGCACTGAGCCAGTCAGTAGGAGACAACTGGATTCTTCATGCAGAAAGGTCTGAATTAGCAGTCCTTTTTGCAGCTCATTATTTGCTTTCATCTTCCCACCTCAGAGCCCTCTCTCATGAGCCTGGCAGTCAGGGATGATTCAGGTACCCATGGGTACTCTATGCCTTCAGGAAGGTGGATGGACCTTCTGTCCCCCGTGCTGTTTAGTCTGCAAGGCACAGTGAAGAATCAATTCACTGCTGAGCTCTTGATAGATGTTAAATGTTTCTGTTGTAGGCACAAGAGCAAGAAGAAGGCTTTCACCAAGTACTGCAAAAAATGGCAGGATGAGGATGGCAAGAAGCAGCTGGAGAAAGACTTTGCAGCTATGAAAAAGTACTGCAAGGTCATTCGTGTCATCATGCACACACAGGTCAGGGTCTTCCTCAGCTTGAGAGAGTGGTTAGGACTGGGAGGTTGGCACAGGGGTTGTCATGATGGGGTCAGAGGAGACAGCCTGTGAAAGCAGATGAAAGGCTGTGGGGAAGAGCATGCAGACAGTGGGAGGTGCTGGCTGCCCTTTCCAGCCACCTCCTGACACCAGTCCTGTCCATCTGAGCCTGGCTCAGCAGGGCTCCCTGCCTGGATATTGACACAGGGTGAGCCCTGTGTCAGCAAGAGACCTTGGGCCCCATGATCACCTCAAATTAGCAACTGGTGTCGAGTGTTGGGAAAAAATAACCCACAGGCAAACACAATTTTGCCAGATGCAGATTGCTGGATATACAAGGCCCATTTTTGTGCTGATCCCTGGAGTTAGCAACTGTATTGGAGCCTGCAGCAGAGCAAAGCTGGCTTAACTTCACTTGTGGCTGGTGCAGACAGGGAGGGACACTGGCTGTCATAAAAGAAGTTGACATTGTGGTGGGGAGGGATGATAGGGAGCTGGGTCTGCTCACTCCCTGCTCCTTTCGCTAGTAATGGGTGATGCAGCCCTGCCTGCAGGTTCACAGGTTGTGGGGCAACATTTTGCTCTAATGCACTGCTTTAACACAGATGAAGCTGCTTCCACTGAGGCAAAAGAAAGCCCACGTGATGGAGATTCAGCTGAATGGTGGGACAGTGGCTGAGAAGATTGACTGGGCCCGTGAGAGGTTGGAGAAGCAGATCTCTGTGCACAGCGTCTTCAGCCAGAATGAGATGATTGATGTCATTGGTGTGACCAAGGGGCATGGGATGAAAGGTACAAAGTGGGAGGACCCTTGCCAGGGGCTTGACTTTGTCCTTCTCACCTTATGCTGCCCATAAGGTAATGCTGGGGGGAGAAGAGTGTGAGCCATGCTGAGAATCCACCAACTTATTGTACAGGGAGAGCCTGTGTATTTCAAACACAGTGTGCAATTCCACTGTAGCAGAGTTTGGTTTCCTTTATGTCAGTGTTGGCTGTGTTGTCTGCCATGCTCAGAGTCCTCCCTGAAGGCCTAGAGGTGTTGTGAGGATGTAAAGGCACTGCACTTCTCATAAGCCCCATGTTTGTAAAGATGTGGGCGTTTCTGTGTGTGTGTGTGGATATGCTCAGCAGGAACATATCGCAGTCTGATCAGATCCATTGGAAGTGAGAACAGTTCTGTGCTCTGACCCTTCACTGTGGTGACAGCTCTTGGTCTCCTTCCAACACAGTGTCTTCTGCGAACTTCAGAAGAACGACAAAACTTTCTCCTCACTTCACATTCCCTCCCAGCTCAGACACCAGTCCTGAATCTCCCATACCCCCCAGTGTTCTCATTAGCCCTGTCTGGTCACACTTGCAGGGGTGACAAGCCGTTGGCACTCCAAGAAGCTCCCCAGGAAGACACACAAGGGTTTGCGCAAAGTTGCCTGCATTGGAGCCTGGCACCCAGCCCGGGTTGGCTACTCCGTTGCTCGTGCTGGCCAGAAGGGCTACCACCACCGCACAGAGCTCAACAAGAAGGTATGGTCCAGCACTGCACCTCCCTTCCATGCTGTCACCATCCTTCTTTGCACAATGGCTTCAGTTCCCCCACAGCTTCTTTTATGTTACCCTGGAGATGTGCAGGGCTCTCATTCTGCATATCTCTTCTTGCTTGTTTCCTGCTCAAAAGGTGCACCACAGGGCACATCTCAGTGATAATTATGTTTCTTGTTTCTGTGACATCCATCAGTGTGAGGACACTAAAGTCACCGTTGCCATTTCCTTCCTTTTGTCAGATTTTCCGCATTGGCCGTGGGATCCACGTGGAAGATGGCAAAGTGGTGAAGAACAATGCCTCAACAAACTATGATGTCACGGAGAAGAGCATTACACCTCTGGTAACGGGTAACAGGGCTGAAACTGGCCCTTGCTGTAGGAGTCTGGGTTAGGACACAGCTGATGATTTGAATTCCACTGAAGGAAATACAGTCAGTGTGGCTGTAATGCGCTGGTGACACTGCATTCAGCTGTTCTGAATGGTGTGCAGTTTAGATAGCTTGAAGGTCTGTCAGTCCTTCCTCTACTAGAAAATGTCACCAGCTTGTTACATTCCCATTCAGTACTCCTGCCAGCCTGCCAACCCTCTTTGTCTCTTCCTCCAGGGTGGCTTTCCTCACTACGGGGAGGTCAACAATGACTTCCTCATGCTGAAAGGCTGTGTTGTGGGCCCGAAGAAGCGTGTGCTCACTCTGAGGAAGGTGAGAGCACAGCTGGTGCTGGGGAAGGACTGACTGTAGCTCTCTACTAACAGATGTACCACGTGCATGAAGCCCGTGAATGCTGGGCAGTGAGACTGGTTGAGTTCTTGATGCTGTGTGCAGAGAGCGTGTGGCACATGAGCATGGTGCTCAGTGAGACCATTTGTAGAGTGGCTGACTATGGCAATGTGCAGCCCAATGTAGATGTAGCCACACCTTTGGGGTATGGCTGGGGGAGTTGCAAGTGGAAACCTTGGCCATAAACAGATGGTGAGGAAATGAAATGCAAAGCAAAGAGCAGGCTTGTTTCAGAGCTGCTCTGCAAGCAAAGGTATCAGCTGCCATCTGAGCACTAGGGTGTTCCTTTGAGAAAGCAGATTTTCATGGAGCTAGTTGTCTAATGGATGCACTGAGGACACTTGAGCACTGCCTCCATCAGAGCAGACATCCAGATTTTCTGTAAAGATAAGCCCGATGCACTGACTTTTCTCTTTCAGTCCCTTCTGGTGCATACACGCCGCCGAGCTCATGAAAATATTGAACTCAAATTCATTGATACCACTTCCAAGTTTGGCCATGGCTGCTTCCAGACAGCTCAGGAGAAGCGTGCATTCATGGTGAGTTACACACTGCACCAGCTGCTGGGCCATGCTCACAGCTGGGGCTAAAGCAACTGACTGACTCCAGCCAAGCATCTGCTTCTAGACATAATAACAGCCAACTGAGTGATTGGGACCGTCTTGCATAAAAGACAAACATGAATTCAATTCATGCAGCAGATATTATGCTAAGGAAGAACATGATGATCATATGAGTGATCCAAGACAATGCAACTAGCAAATAATATACCATATGGCCAACCAGTTTCCATTCACCATGGAATGTTTTAAACAAGCAGTTAACTTGGCAAACACTGTATTGGACATATGGTCCCTTTCACTCATAATTGTGAGCTTCTTTGATTTGTTTGGAATGATTTAAAACTTTAATGTTCTTAAGAGGAAAAGGTTGGGTCAAATTCAGCCACAGATTTGTGATTTTTCTGTCAGGAAGCTTTCAAAAAGGCCAAGCAGTATGTTATTCTTAAACCCAGGGCAAAATAAATCCAAAACAAACGTAGCTTCTTGGATAGTTTTGCAGCCTACACCAGGCTGGTGCCTATGTCTGAATACAAAATTGAGGAAGTGTTTAGTGAGCTAGGCCTGCAGCTAGCAGAAAAGAAAAAAAAAAAAACTGCTGCATACAGGCAGACATGAACTGTGTCTGGATGTAGTCTGTCAGCCAGAAATCCTACATGAAGCTAGCTAAGCCTCCTTAGCCCCTGGCAGGGGGATTGGTTATGCAGTGTCTTAGCAGAGCTCTTTTAGATGTTAAGCCATTTTCCTTTAGCTCAGCATCAGGAGCTTGTTCTGCAGTGAGAATATTCATGTTCTGCTCTTGTTGTCACTGTAAGTCCTGCATAGCTGTGACATGGAGCTCAGAGACAGGGAATTGTTCTACCTGGTTGTGGGTGGTTTATTTGCCATTTTCTACTGTGGGGTGAGAGGTTCTCCCATGAATAATATGGTAAAACTTTACATTTTACTAGAAGTAATATGGCACAAAAGCAAATCTTGCAACCTGCTCCTATGGGACTTCTCTGATCCAAGAAAACCCCATTTATTTGCTGGTGGAAACCCCTCAGCCTCGCTGAGTTGGCTGATGAGATTCTGTGCCCTTGGCTGTGGGAAGCCTTACCTTGTTCAGGTTCATACAACTGGGTGGCTCCAAGCAGGTCATTGCCACTTGCTGGCAATGTGTAGTTCAGATAAACACTTTGTGCAAGACCACGATGTTTTGCTTGTGATTCCTGCAGAGCTAGCAAGGCCCCAAGTCTTACTGGTGAATGGCAGCACAGAGCTACCAGATGGGAAACAGAGGCCAGCAGCAGCCTAGCACAGCAGAAAGGGGCCAAAGCTGCAGTAGTGCTCCACACAGCTCACACACAGCCTTGAAAACCATGTTTGTGTGCTGCTAACACTTAGACCTCTCCTCACTGCTCTCTTGTAGGGTCCTCAGAAAAAACACCTGGTGAAAGTGAAGCCAGGTGCGCAAGAAGAGCTGTAAGGGATGAGATACACAAGGCTTCCTAATTGGACAAACTTCAATAAAGGGTCTTCAAGCTGTGCCTGCTGCCTGTCTTCCTTCTGAAGGAGTGTCTTGCCGTGTACACTGCTTCCTATGGGCAGCAGTGTGTCCTCAAGCACCTCAGCCACTGGAGATGGTACAAGTAGCACTTGGGACAGGTTCTCATGGAGAGAGACTACCTAGGAATCTAAGTGTCTACTCTGTCCCTCTGCATCCTCCCTTTCCATGGCCCAATGAATTTCTTCACTGCATGTATTCACTTAAACCACGGTGAAGGAATCCCCTTTTCTTCCAGAGCAGAGCAGGTGCCAGCAGGGAGTAGAAGGCTTCCCTACTGACTGCCTATGCCCAGCCTCACTGACTGTCTGTCCCCTTGCCATCTCCTGCATGCACACATACACACACATGCTCTTCTTGTTGAGCATGAGCCACATACTTCTCTCTGCACAAGACCCCTGGGCCCATCTGGCTCCCTCAGCAGCCCCAGAATTTCATGTACAATGACGTGGTTGATAGGTAAGACTGGCCAGTGATGGATTTATTCAGATTTTGGATTAGTTTCTCACCCGTTTTCCTTGCAGCCCAGCTGCCAGCGGGAGGGTGTCTTGGAGTTGTGGTGCCTTGGATCCAAGGTGATTGTGACTCGTTGAGTGCAGAACTTATCTGGGTGTCCTGCACCCTCTTTGGGAATCAGACAGTGGAAACTACGGCCCTCTGCTGCTCTGGAGCTGTCCACTTGGTTAGGAGGAATCCTGAGATGCTGGTGGGAGGTGTGTGAAGTTCTTGGGTGTCCAGCAAACCCCTTCCCCTGGGTCTGCTTTGTCTCTGAATTTTCTTGCAATATTTAAGGAGCAGGCTCATCTACAAAGTGCAGGATGCTGAGAATGAGATGAACTGAGATGCTCAGGTCCCATGGCATAGTACTGGATGCCATTAGTGGCCAGGCCTCAGCTTGATGATGTGTCCCAGTGAGGTCCCTGAGCCCTTTGCAGTGTCTCTACCCTGCCCATATGGCTGAACTTCAGAGCCTCTTCTCTCCCCTGACTGGTATGTCCCTGGGCAGCTCCCCAGTGAGTGGCTGAGGATTCAGGCCAGAATGCATGATTGGAATGATGAGATCATCCATGTTTGGCATCACCAAAATTTTCTGTAAAGAGGAATCCAGAATAACAAGAAATTGATTTTGAGTACCACAACTGGCAGGGTTTGCTCAGCCCTTTAGTGAACCCAGCCCTTGGGGTCAGGCACCTGAAATTCATGCTGCAGCTTCTTCTCAATCCACTCAGTGACATGTACGAATGTTACCTCCCTCTCACCCAGCTTTGGGCACACCTTCAGCTCCAGCTGGGGTGGAACACGGAAGCTGTACCTGTGAGGGGAGAAGATGGAGGCAGAAAGCATCATGTCCCATACACATGGCACAGCCCACATGATCAGCTTGCCAGAGGCCCAACTGCTGGATTCTGGGGACATGTCCCAGGAGCAGTTGGCCAGTTTGTGGTGGGAGCTGTACGTCCCAAAATTGCATCTTCTCCCACCTGGAGACCAGGAGGGTCTGAGAGTCCTTTTGGGAGAGCAGCCTTGGCTTGCTGGGACCCTAAATGAACCCACACCCCAGCCCTGGTTTATTGACCAAGCCATAGGGAGATGGGGAGATGGGAGGAGGATGAACATGGAGCCCACCCGGAAGGAAGGAGAGCCGGTACCAGACACGGTCAGTTGGTGGCGGTGGCACATTCACAGCCAAGGTGCCTGCCAGCTCTTGCACCTCCACCATCAGCAGCAGTGGTGTGTTGGAAACTTCCTCGATCTTCTTTTTGATGAACTCATTTTCTGTGGCCTTCTGGAAGTACTTGGACTTGGCAATCTTATCCACAAAGCGCAGGATCTTCCGGCCCGTGCTGTTGCTGCTCACATGGCTGAGACGAGGGGACCCGCAGGATGAGACCCCTCAGAGACACAAGTCCCTTTCCAGGGGTCACCATGAGGTGGTGGGGTGCCCGCCTGTACCCCACAGCGTCTCAATCCCAGAATTTCCCCCTCACCCTTCAGTGCCGGGTGGCAGGACTCGCTCCCCTGGGACTCCAGCAGGCTCTGCAGTGACAATGTCCTCCTCATCAGAGGAGCCAGCGCTGGATGACTCTGCATCGCTATCTGCCAGCAGGATGAGCCGAAGCTTGGTCCTGTGAGTCCATGGCTGCATCAGTGCAATGCCATGGGAACAGACCCTCTCACCTCACTCAGGTGAAAGGATGTGGGTGAAACCCAGCCCTGTGTGGTCATCTTACCCTTCTCCACTTGGCTCCACCTGGCCACTGTCCTCTGCAGCACCTTCCTTCCCCAGCTTGCAGAGGTTCATCTTTGTCTCGAGGGTCATCTGCAATGAGCCGCTGTAGGTGACCTCCATATCCACCCAGAGACCTGCCAAGGAGAGAGGGAGTGAGCCCCCATCAGTGCCACTGTGGCTGCTCATGTGCCTGCTAAAGCCTCCCTGTTTGGGATCCAGGCTGGCACCTTGATAATAGCCACCATGGAGCCAGCCCTGCTGTTCCTGCTGCTCTGCAGGGTTCTTACCTCGGTCATTGATGGTGGGCTTGGAGGCGCTGAGGATGGAAGGGATGGATGTGCCCATGTCCAGCTCTGTCAGTTTCAGCTCATTCATAAAATATGGGAGCTAAAGGAGGGGAACCACAAGAGGATGGTCACCACAACCTGGCACCCACCAAGGCGATAGGACAGGGTCCAATGGGTACTGCAATCTCCTGTGACAATTCCTGCTTCTCACCTTGATCTTGCTCAGCTTTTTCTGGATCTTGCTGGACACCTGCTCAGCCCAGTAACGCTCCCGGAGGAAGTCCCAGAAGATGCGCCCTACCAGTGCATTCACCCAGGCCACACAGCCCTCAGTACACCCAGCTGTGTCCTCACTGAGCTGTGAGCAGGGAGAAGCCACAAGTGCCTGGAGTCAGTTGGGACCCCATGGGCTGGGACCCTGCACTGCAGCTTAGCTGCTCCAACCGTAGTTTCGAGAAGGAGGAGATGAACACCAAGGCTGGGAGACAGCAGTACATGTGGTTCATTGGCTCTGCTCAGTGATTGCATCCAGCTCTGAGATCTCACCTTGGTGGCTGCAGGGCTGCCCAGTGTGCTGTGAGGGGGGCTCTGCTCTGGGCTGTTCCCTGTCTCTGCTGGCACAAATTGGGCCATGTAGGTGCTGTAATCCAGAAAAATCTTCTGCTGAAAGATTCCAGCCAGCTCCTTGGATCTGATGGCAGAGGGGATGTCCTCAGTGCTCCCACTAATGCTGCTGGCACCACTCTGTGTAGCCGGTTCTTTGCCTGGGGACACAGGAACATGTGCAGGTCTGGCTGCAGCAAGAGGTGATGTGTGCAGGATGACGTGCCGTGATGCACATGCAGCGATGTGCTGCGTGGCTGCCATGCACACACACCTTATGCTGCAGAAAGGGAATCCTCCATGCTGGAGGGCTCTGGGTAGGTGAGCCCTGTTTCTGCTCCTCCATCTCCCTCCCCATTCACTAGTGCCTATCCAGAGCCCATCCTCCTGGCACGTGGCTCTGGATCTCTCCCAGAAGCCGCATCTCACCTGGCCTGGCTTCACCATGGCTGCTGCTGGGGTTCCCACTGCAGGCTTGCAGGAGATGGTGGTACCACTCCTCCTTCTCCCTTCCTGTCCTCCCAAAGAGGTACAGGCACCTTTCCCTGCAGTCCCCTGGGACTTCCTGGCCAGGTGCCTGTGGCTTCTTCGTCCCTTCTTCCCCTGGCTGCTCTGTGCCATGCTCATCACTGCTCCTATGTTCTGTGTCTGTCTGTTCTGGGAAGAGGATGCAGATGGGGTACTTCTTGTTCCATAGTCGCTTTCGGGCCAAGCCGGGGGGGCAGAGGGAGACCTGCAACACCAAGAAGAGCCGTGAGGCACTGCGGGGTCCCTGCAAGGGGACAATCCCTGCTCCCAGGGCACCTTGGCACCGCTCATATCGTAGCAACGATGGCTGACGAAGGCGACATCGAGGATTTCCTCTGCAAAGGTGGCCTGGCGTGGGATGTTGCTTTTGGGGTAGGACAACTTGAGGGTGGCCCCATCCAGCGTGGCCAGCACCGAGTGTGTGAGTGACGGGTGGTACAGCTCAGGGTCATAGGTGTGCAGCTGGTTCAGCCAGCCCTGCAGGGACAGAGCCAGCCAGCCATAGGCTCCCAATACCCACCCCCCAACGCCCACCGCTGCCCATTTCCTACCTGCAGGCCGTGGGTTCTCCGTGGGCTGTCCAGGAGCAGCTCGGGGCGCAGGCGCGGCAGCGGCGGCGGCTTCAGCAGGAGGAGCAGGACGGCGAGCAGGCCCAGCAGCAGGCCGCAGGTGAGGCCCAGGCAGAGGCCTGCAGCGTAGGGCGGCAGCGGCAGCACCAGGTAACCGTAGGTGAGCAGCGCCACGCAGGCCAAGGCCCGGCCCGGCACCGTGCCCCCAGGCAGGGCCGATGGCGGTGGCTGCTCCGGGGACTCGGCCTTGTGCTGTGCCACCTCCACCACCTGGATGACGTCCCCGTAGGAGCAGATCTCATAGCGGCAATTCAGGGTGGGCTCCCAGGGGCTCCAGTCCCGTGCCCGCTGCCCCCCGTCCCCTCTGCCTCCCGATTCCCCTCGCCCCGGGCTGCCCCCTGCCTTTGCCTGGCCCGCAGGGCCGCTTTCCTCGGCCATCAGGCGGCTCAGGCGGCTGAGGGGCTCCTGCACGGCCTCCGACAGCCGCCTCCTGGTGTCCTCCAGCCTGGCCTCCCGCAGCCGGAGCAGCGCGGTGCGGCTCTCCGACGGGGACACGCTGGGGGAGGATGGAGCCGTGCGGGACTTGGACGGGCCCAGCCGCGACTGGGGGCCCCGTGGGATGTCAGCCAGGAGCATGGACAGGGGCTTCGTGTCCCCCTCCATGGGGAATAGGGTCCCACTGCCCTCCCCGCCGCTGCCATTCTCCCTGGTGCTGGCAGGATGGGACTTTGTCCCGTTGATGTCCCTGTGTCGAGGAGAGCCCGGGGATGGTGCCAGGGTTGGAGAGGCCTCCGCCGCCACTGCAGCCTGGTCTGCCATCGCTCGCATCGCCGGCGGTGCTGCCAAGAGAAGAGGAGAGAGCAGCTCAGCTCGGTGCCACGCTAAGACACAGCACATCGCTGCCCAACGACCCAAGGCTGCTATGATCTGGATGCCTCTGGACCCAGTTTGGGATGCCTTTGGGGACACTGGTGTGCCTGACCTCCACCCCTGCCCCTCCCCTTGCAGCATCCCTACAACAAGAGCAGGGATGAGCCTGGGGCTGCCTCGTGCCTGGGATCTGCTTCGTTGAGATCTTCAAAGCACTTTCCTACCATGAATTAATTACAGGCTGCGTCGCAGCTGCCTCCAGCTCCGTTTATATAATCTCATGCTTCGTGGCTTTCACTTTGCTCCTCATTTACATGAGCCAACTGTTAACCCCAAATAATCATGCAGGATGCTCAGGGAGAGCACAATGCAGCTTGTGGAGCTAACAGCCCACAGGACCCAATGCAAGATTCATCCCTGCTCTGCTGCCATACTCCTGCAGGATCTGCCCAGTCTCAAGAGTGCTCTCCTTGCATTTACTCAGCAAACCCAGCACCAGGTGGAGCCCTGTGCTCTGGGGTTGGTGCCATCCAGTCTGCAGCACCAGCTTGGTGGTTCGGTGCCACACTGTCTCCAGTGCCACAGCTGCCCCCAGTGCCACCCACAGCCCTCCTCAGCCCTCAGCCATGCCTACCAGAAATCCCCAGTGCTCAGGAGGAACTGCCTGGCTGCTGCTCCCTGTGCCGGGTCAGGGGCACGCCAGCTCTGCTGTGGTTACCACCTCTCCAGAATTCCTGGGGTTTTAGAAAGCTTAAAAAAGAAAATGGAAAAGAAAATGACTGTTTCCTGAGAGACCATTAGCACAGTGGAAGACTGAGATAATAATAGCCTGGGTTTATATGGGAGTTTTCATCTGGCAGGGACGCCAAGTACAGCGGGGGCTATGCACACTGCAGTGCAGCCACCTCTGGGGTGCGAGGGAGGCCAGGGCTGTGTGGAGCAGTGGGGATGGAACCTGCAGCTGTCAGGCTGGGCCACCAGCAGCCTGCAGTGGTGCTGCATAGGATGCCCTATTGAAGGAGCTTTGCTTGGGGCATGTGCCACTGGACAATGGCTACAAAGGTCAGAAAGCTTCTGAGCCAGACCCATCCTTCTAATTTCTGTCCATTTCTGCTTCAGATGTAAGGCTGTGAGCCAATCTGGTGCAAAGAAATATGAGCTGCAACCTGTGCCTGCCTGGTGCCTTTGAGTACCTCCCCCCAAAATGCTCCCCTGACACACACAGCACTGGAGCACTTTTGCTGTGCTTCACTGCTCAGCATAGGCTCACACCAACAAATGACACCCACATCCTCCCAGGCGGGCCACTGCCAAAGTAATGTTTGCTTCTTTTGTAAAATCAAGGAGAGTTAATTGACAAATTAATTTCCAGCAGCCCTCTCCCGTTAATGAGAGCTGCTGATGGCCACTCAATGGAGGAGGGCTGGCACTGCTCACAGGGTGGTGGCTGAGCTCTGCCTCATCTCTGAAGCTTCTTTCAGCCAGCCAAACAAGTTGGAAATCCCTCCTCTAATTATCTTCACAATATACTGCTGCAGGAACCAAACTGCCGTGGCTATTAGCACTGTAACTAGAGAGCTCCCTGCATTATCCCGTGATTAAGGACTTCGATGGAAGTCACACTGCAGCCTAAGGACATAAATCTGACAAGTGCAGACTGCTTCTCGGCAAAAACGGAGCTTTGAGCACAGGCATAGATTCCCCTCCTGACAAGCCTTCAATTAGCTGGAAGATAGGCTGGACAGGTGATGCTGCTGAACCAGAGACTTTCTGGCTTATGCTGGCTGGAAACCTGTGCCCAGAGGTGCATGCAGTGCTTCAGTGTGTTTAGAGCCCCTCCCTCTCGTTTGCTGCCAGTGAATTACAAAGGAGGCAGCTTCCAAACCACACAGCAACACAGAGTCCTCGGATCCCCCAGCCCTGCCCCATGCCTGCCACAAACCATCAATCCCTGGGGCTCGAGCGGAGCATGCCTGAGCCTGAGACACACGTCTGACCTAATTTGAAACGGCAGCATCCAGAGGGCAGGAGTGCTGGGGTCTGCACATGATGGCCCCCCTGGCTCTGCTCCTGACTAAGAGATGTGGCCATGTCCGTTGTCATTAAGGACCAGAGCCCATCGGAGTGCTTCACTCCAGGCCTCGGGGCTCCTGCAGCAGCGGCTCCTTGGGACAGTCACCTGCACTTGTCCCAAAGGCCCTGGTGTTTTTGCTCTTGCAGCAAGCAAGTGCAATCTCAGCGAGAGCCCATGGACTGAATCATCCAGTAATATTCAGACACAGCCAGCAGCTCGCAGTGCCAGGTATTTCAGAAGGAAAAGGAAACGACGCACAGCTCATCACCTCCCAGAGCCTGCAGTTCACCTTCACAGCAGAGCTGTTCCCTTGCAGCACACCAGGCTGCTGCCACCTCCTTCCCCTGGAGCCCTGAGCTCAGCACGTCCCACACCGTCCCCCAGCGACCCGTGCACAACAGGGACGGTCCCCATAACGTCTGGAGCTCTGCTGTGCCCTTGCTGAAGTGGCAGGAAGGGCCACAACCCCTGTTGAGCCCGTGACCCATAGCGACCCACAGCGACCCACAGCTTCTGTCCCCTGGTGCCTGCAGCTCGGCCCCGCAGTGCTGCTCGTGCACCCCTCTGGCAGCACACAGGGTCCTCCGCGGGTGCCTACCCTCTTTCCCCCCCCCAGCATGCTCTGCCCCACGCCCTCCCCAGAGCTTCTCGCTGAGCCCCGAGCGATGGGGCAGCCCCCAGCCCGCCCCAGGGGCTGCGCAGCCCCCAGCATCGCTCCGCACTCCCGTACCTGGCTCGGATGGCAGCGCCCGTGGCCGCCGGGAGGGGTCGGTCCCGGTGCCGGGGAAGGACGAGCGGTACCGGTGCTGCCCTGGAGAACGGTGCCGGGGGAAAGGGCCGGTGTGGGGCAGTCCCGGTGCTGGAGGATCCTGTGCCGGTGAAGAAGAGCCGGTGCCGGTACCGAAGGGCTAACGCCGATGCTGGGCAGAGAAGATCGGGGCCGGAGCCGGTGCTGGAGGTGAGCGGTCGGACCTGCTCCTGGTCTCGGTATGGGGTCTGGATAGGCAATGCCGGGCTGCGGCTCGCCCCCTTCCAGCCACCGATGCCGGAGCATCCGCAGGACCGCGCCGGGCCCCGCTCCGCCCCGCCGAGCTCCGCCCCGGGGCCGGTCTCGCACGGCTCCTTCGGCTCAGCCGCCCTCGAGGCTGTGGGGAAAGGAGCGGGAGGGGAGAACGGGAGCCACCAGCTCCGAGTCCGCCCGGGAGCCGGTCCCGGTGCTGCCGCGGGTTAATTAACGGCAGCAGCCGATCTCCCTCCGCATCCCTCCCTGATCTTGCAGGAGCTAATCCTCCTCCCCATCCCTGCCTAATCCTGCAGGAGCCGCCCGTTCCCGGCTGCGGCTGCCCGGCAGTAGCCCCGCCGTTAGGGGCTCAGGAGCTTCGCGTCGACCCCACGCGGCACACGGACACAGGGACACGGGACTCACAGCTCCCAGAAACGCCAACACCGGCGGAAGGGACGCTGCCACCGTGGGCTGTACGGGAAGCGGCGGGGGGGAACCTCGGCGTTACGGGACCCCCCCGGGGCTCCGCGGCGGCTGCGCCACGGCGCCATCTCGCGGCCGCGGGGCCGTGCCGGTACCGGGGGCGGTGCGGATACCGGGGGCGGTGCGGGTACCGGGGCGGTACCGGGGCGGTACCGGGGCGGAGCCGGGCGGCAGCGGACGCAGCCATGTCGTTCTGCTCGTTTTTCGGAGGCGAAGTATTCAAGGACCACTTCGAACCGGGTGAGCGGGGCCGGGTGGTGGCGGGGGAACCCCTTGTAGGGATGGCGGATTCCGGACCGCAGAGCCCCGCTCGCTGCCGGCTCTCTGGGATCGGCAGTTGTCCATGGTGGCTAAAGTCCAACGCACGTGGGAATCCCGTGGTGGCTGACGTGGCCGCGGGGCGGCTGGGAACGAGCGGGGATCCCCGCGGCTGACCTCCTTTGCCATCCTCCCCAGGTGTGTATGTATGCGCCCGGTGCGGCTATGAGCTGTTCTCCAGCCGTGCAAAATACGAGCACTCATCCCCCTGGCCGGCCTTCACCGAGACCATCCACGAGGACAGCGTGTCTAAGCGCAAGGAGCGTCCGGGGGCCTTGAAGGTGATGGCTGTGAAACAGCTCCCCCAAAACCCCAAATCCTCTTTTCTTAACATCATCTGTCTTTTTTCACTTGTTTTCTAAACCTTCTGTTTATATTGCCAGGTGTCCTGTGGCAAGTGTGGCAATGGGCTGGGCCACGAGTTCCTCAACGATGGCCCCAAGCGGGGGCAGTCCCGGTTCTGAATATTCAGCAGCTCGCTCAAATTCATCCCTAAAGGTGAGGGATGGGGTTTGGTGGCTGCCTCCATCCATTATTATCTCTTTTTCTGGGGGGAGCTGCTGAAGCCTGGCCATGCTGTGAGGGGATGCACTGCTCCCAGTCCTAAACAAATCCCAAATATCTCAACTTGGTCAGGCTCCATGGGTACCTTGCTCAGTTGAATGCAGGGTGATGGAAGTGGCTGCGGGTCCCTGTGTTTCAGAGGAACCTTGGTGCTGCAAAGCAGGACAGGAGTCTGTTGGAAGATGGGGCTTTGCTGGCTCCTTCCAAGCAGCAGTCACATGGAGGTGTGGTTATTGCCTCTGCTTTGTGCATAGGGAGGAAGTGCAGGGAGGACAGTGCTTCCTTCCTGTATGGTTATTGTGCTTCTTGCTTCCCTGGTGTCAGAAAAAATAAAACAATTTTGGAGGATGCCTCTGTGTTCAGGGCAGCACCCAGCTGTGCTGTGCTGTTCTGCGTATTGGACTGCAATGCTGTGCATGGCAAAGTAACTGCATAAAGTGGGCTGGGGGCTCTGGGGCAAGGAACGCAGGCACTGATTTCTTTCCTTCTCTTCTTTTAGGCAAATCAGACAAAGACCCACAGGAGAAGTAAGCGAGCTGCTCTACATGACTACTGTGAGGGGCCATTCTCACAGCTGGGATGTATGGGAGCAGGGACTGTGACTGAGCCCCTGATTTCCCAGTCTGCTTCCCTGCTCCGAGTCACCTCAGTCATGGGTCTGGGAGGGAGCTGGGGGTGGGGAGAGGGGCTGCTGAGCTGCACATGCTGGCAGAGCTTGTTTGGCACAAATTATGCTGAAGGCTGCAGCTCTTTGTTTGACCTGCCCTTTCCCCCTCCCCAGCCATCCCTCCTCCCCAGTTATCCCTTCCTCTGCCCATGGCAAGCAGTGTGTGCTGGGACTGTCACCATCACAGCCAAGAAGGGCTGGCTGTGACCCATCACCGCTGCCACCTGGAGCTGCTCTGCTGCCATCTCCTGCTGGATTAGCTGGGATCAGAATCCGGGTTAATCTCTGGTGCTATTCTGGGCTGGGATCATGGTATGAATTGTCCTCTGTAAATCCTCCTGGGATGCGAGGGCAGTGATGTTTTATGATCCTGCTGGATGGCAGCCAGGCGTTTAGCCCTTTGCCCATCTTGCACATAGCAGAGGTGGTTCTGGATTCACTGTGACCTTGGGGCTTGGTTCCGGCCTCCCACCATGTGTGTCACTGTGCTGTAACCCCAGTGATGTTAACGGTTCCCCCTGCTGCAGGGAGGCCAGAACCAGCCTGCTGACTGCACCTCACACTACTCAGGCTTTACGAATCACGTTTGCATTCTCTCTGTGCTCAAAAGGGCTCTGGCACTGATTTCTCCTTAATTCAGGGCCTGATTCGTGGCCTTCCCCTCACCATCCTGCTTTGTTTACTGCCCAGAAACCAAATCCTCCTCTTTGACATCAGCATAGATGGATTTTTGAACACAGCAACCCTTTGTCTGACCTTTGGGTCTGGCATTGCATCTGTGGTCAATGCATGTTACGGTTCGGCTGCACTCAGGGCACTTCAAAGGCTTTTCTCGGCATTCATTTCATGTCTTCAAACCCCTCTGGCACTGAGAACTGCACTGTGCCAGCTTGTCACTGCTGGCCTGGTACCTCCAAATACTGATAATAAACCACTGATTCACTGTATGAGAGAAATAGCTTTTTTCCTTTCTTCTAAAAATCATTTCTGCTGGCACCACGGTGCTGGGGGGTCCACCTTGGGGCACTTCTCTGCAGCTTTTCTTGGTGGTTGAAGCACGCTGAGGGTCTGCAGGAGGCAGGAGCAGGACCTGTGCAAGGCATTGCTTCATGCATCCGTTCTGTGTTCCCAAAGTCCTGGCCAGTGACCTGGCAGCAGATTTCCTCTATGTCTCTGGATCTCCAGACCTGAGATGTGAGGGGCAGCCATGGAGCAGCACAGCACCCAGCGCTGGGGCTCTGCAACCTGAATGTTCTGGAGTTGGTGGGAGCTTTATTCTCTTTACCCTGGCTTTTGCTGTTTGAAAAGGGAGATGCTGATGCTTTACAGGCCTTTGATCTTCGCTGGGGTCACAGTTTAATTGGAAAGATTTTCTTGTTCTTTAAATTTGTATTTTAGCTCAACGGCAGCTGGGTTTAGGTTGTTTCACAGTTGTTCTTGGTGAGCTCCCCAGCTTCTGGCTGGGGCTGGTTCTCCAGGCTTTGCATTCCCACAGTGCTGCCTTTGTCCCCAACTGTCCTGGGCTGGATTCAGCCTCTGATGGCTGTTACTGACTGCTAATCAGCTTCCTGCTGATTGATCCCCTGATCCCCCGATCTGCTGCTTCAACTCTGGCCTGGTGACCTCAATTGAGATCCAGAGGCTGGAGGGGAGATTGTCCACATCCCCATTCTCACCCTCATCCCCAGCCTCACCCTCATCCCCAGTCTCATCCTCATCCCCATCCGCAGCACCAGCCCCATCTCCGTCCCTCGCTCCGTCCCCAGCCTGCTCCCCCCGCCCCACCAGTTGGATTTGGGGTATCGGAGCAGACAGCAGGGACACCTCGCACCGCCCCCGGCGCCGCTTGCAGTGTGCGGCCGCAGACACAGGAGGGTGCCAGCGCCGTTCCCAGCCCCGAGCAAGGCTGCAGCCACCCGCGGTTCCTCATCGGCTGTCCTCAGCAAAGGAACAGCGGTCTCGCGGAGTGGATTTTCCCCTCGATTTTCCCAGTGGGAAAACCACCCCGAGCCGACAAAACCCGGGATGTTCCAGCGGGGCTGAGCGGCTCTGCCGAAGTTCCTTCAGAGCCTCTGATGCCCGCGGAGATTCGGGCAGGGCTGGAGCAGGTGGTGCTGCGGTGAAGGATGCTGCCCCTGTGCCCCCCCAGCACCTCTGACCCCCTCCCCTCCCCATCCTCCTCTGTCCCACAGTGATGTGCTGCACTCAGCGGTCCTTCCCCCACCATTAATCCTCGTTTTACTCTTACACTAATGACAATTCTTGCCTTAATGAGAAGGTTTTGCTTAGTTGGGCAAAAGAGGCCCCAGATTGGCGACGTGGGTTTAATGCCATCAAGGGCCCTGAAGACAGAAATTGAATTACGTTAGCAGGCCTATGTAAACTTCCCCGGTTGTTTAAAAGATCATTAATTTCCTCCCCTGTAGCCTCCGGCTGACCTCTATTTTTAATTTTTTAATTTTTTTTTTTTATTTGCATGGCACGGGGCGGAGCTGCCTCTTTGACCCCCCTTGGCATGGCTCCAGCGGTGGAAAGGCGAACGACCAGAGCCTGGCGAGCCTCAGATTAATTCTCCTAATAAAGCCGACAAGCCCTATAGAAATTACGTTACGCAAGGAAAAAGAAAATGACCTGCAGGCATTAGGAAGCTCTAATTATCGTTATTCCTTCCAGCCAGCAGGCTGGGCGGGGAGCCTTCTGCCTGCCAAGGGTTTCTTTTACTGTGCACCCTCAGTTTTGTTTCAGTTTGAGTGGAGGGCTCAGAGAGGACACCTGTTGATAGAGAATGTCCACCAACAGCCAGAGAAAATGAAGGGCTTATTTCACTCCATTCACTGATTATAGGTCTATCTCAGTGCCAGTCTGCCTCCACCTTACAGCCACCTCTCACTGTCACTGCTCTATTCCATAAAGTTTCCTCCATCCCAGGCAAACTTCCCAAGCCAAACGTGGAGAAATTCATTTGCAGTTTGCAGTGCGTGTTAATTAGGGAGTTAATGACTAGAACTAGTCAGAGCAGGTCTGAGCTTGCTAGAAAAATGTTTAGCCCAAGGAAAATTGATTTTTTTTTTCTTCCCTGGATGCTGAGATCTGACTTTTTAAGGCAATTAGTGAGGGTTTATTTGTTAATCAGTCATACTTACATGCTTGCTTTGGGGTCTTATCTCTTGCTCCCAAGTGCACATCGCTTCTAATCATAATCTCTTTTTCTGATGTGTGAAATGCCTGTCCCTGGGATGCTGCTGGGCCTGAGGGTGATGGAGCTGCACTCATCCTGCCTCATCCTGTCCCTCCTCCTGTGCTATTTCCCCGCGGAGCACCCAAAGAGCTGAGGGCTCCATCTGCATCTCAAGCACATCCTGGCTTTCCCTGCTTGGGTCTCCCAGAGCCTGGGATGAAGCACCCCTGGTGTGGGGAAGCAAGAGCACAGTGGGCACCCCATGGCCCAGGATGGAGCTGCCCAAAAGCAGGACTTTTGGAACTAGATGATCTCTAAGATCCCTTTGAACCCAACCATTCCATGATTCTATGATCTTTAAGATTCCTCCAAGCCCAACCATTCCATAGTTCAATGATCTTTAAGGTTCCTACCAACCCAAACCATTCTTCAGTTCTGTGATCTTTAAAGTTTCTCCCAGCCAAAGCCATTCTATGATTCTATGAAAGGTGCTGGGGATGCACCAGCACTGTTGTGCAGTGCTGCAGGGGGATCTCACTGCAACCCCCTTTGGTGCAGGGTCCAACATAGCCCCACAGCCGCTTTCAACAGCGGATCCCACACCCCCAAAATGACTTTGGTCCACTAAGAAATGTAACTTTTGCTTCAAAATGCGAAGAGAGCCATTCATGCTCACACAGCTCTGCAGGGTACATTGGACATCGATGGCCCTGGGGACCGTGGGGACACAGCAGGACAGCAGTGCTGGTGTCCCATGGGCCAGATGGTGCTTTTAGGTGCTGCACTGCACTGTCTGCAGTAATGATTTGTTGCTTGTAAAACCACCGTGATTAACAGTTTAGCCTCCTAGTTTCATGTCTTATCATGTTTCATCTCTCACGAAAGACATTTACAGTCTATTTTCAACTTCAAAGCAAATGCTTCTTGCGTGAGCATTAAGGAAGGCAAATATTTAAGCAGAACCTGTATGGTATTAGCGTCTCTTGATGTTCCCTGCTGAGTGAGGATTGATGGCTGCCCGAAGAGGCAGGTTTTTCCTATTGTTTTATGCACCAGTGATTAATATTTCATGTTCCCACTGTTATATATTTGCTGGCTGGCACTGGCCAACCCTGACAGTGCTTTCTTCATGTCTTACGAGTCTAGCTTTTATGCAGTGCGATGTAGGAAGTGTGACTCTTGGCAAAGCCCTGTGGTCTTATTGAAGCCTCCTGCATGAGTTTTCCAAATTGTGTTCATCTTGCATAAGGGCATATGACATGTCTCCCTTCCCCTAGATGCCTCTGTCCTATCGCTTTGTTTTGCTCTACCCCTGTCCTTTTTGCTACCCCATCTTTCAGGGTCTCACTGTGGGATGGGGACAGCAGCATCCCTCCTTTAGGGGCTGCCACCTCTTCCTGGTAGGGACAGTGAAGATGGTACCAGGGCACAGGGATGGCACTGGGGCATAGCTGCCTGTGTCACAGGTTTCATGGTTAACCTTGTCAAAGCAGGAGGAAAATAGCCCAGGACCAAATTCCTCCACTTTGAACCCGATGACACACTGCTGTGCATTCGTCTGAATGCAAAACATATTAAGCGCAGGAACTGCAAGGGACGGCTCTGCTTATCATCCAGCTTGGAGTTCATATAATTCAATTAGGATGAACAGTAAATATAGCTCGTTTTAATTTAGATGGAGGGCTTGCTTCGGCTCTATCCTTTAATTTCAGGAAAAGGGAAGCAGTGGGAGGACTGCCAAGAATTTTTGCCAAACCCACAGTGGCTCCAAGGCTGTGGGTGCAGAGGCCACCTCTGAGTGGGCACTTTCATGGGGGGAGGAACCCCACCAAGCACCAAGACTGCAAAGCTGCCTCAGTGTTACGTGCAAAACCAAGGCTGGAAAGCCATAGGGAGGAATCAGTGTGCAATCTGCTGGAGGAGGAAGCGATCAGCTCAGGAGAGAGCTGCAGACACGCAACTTTGGGACCGCGTGGCATCCTTAGGAGATGATTTTAAATGCGTGCATCTTGTCTGCATCGTGGTCTATCTTTGTTCCCCTCTGATGTCTTGAGGCTGGGATGGTATTTTATGTGCCTGCCAGCAGCATGACAGCTCTGTTGGAAATTAACTTCTCTGTGCTTTAAGCATCTCGCAGGCATAAAATCAAAGTGAGGGATCAAACCCATTAATCTCCAATTAATTTAAGCTGTTGATCCTGGCAGGCCAAGCACTTGGGCTCTGGTGGGGGACAGAATGCTCAGGGTGTGCTCAGCAACATCCCTGTCCATCTGTCTATCCATGTAGGCACTCCATGCAAAATTTAGGCAAAACTGACTTTTTGTCACAGACTCATCTGCCTGAATGAGATAACCCCAGCTGTGGTACTTCCCATCTGCTTGCCCCAGAAAATCACAGAACCATTGGATCATCAAGGTTGGAAAAGCCTTCCGAGATCCCTGAGCCAAACTCCAACCCTGTGCCTCCAACCCATCTGCAGTGGGTGCCATCAGGTGGGATTAGGTGAACATTTCTGCCTGTATGTAGGTGAAACGGGGGGAAATAATAAGAAGCTGCAATTTGCCAATACATGCTGCAGGGCGAGATGGGTCGTGTCTTCAATTACAGCTGCTCACGTGTGTGAGCCACCAAAATATGCAAGGTATTCGTTTAATTTCTCCATCTGAGGCCAGCACGGTATCTTGATGCTTATCAAAACAGAGCTTTGGATGTATGCTCTGGGGAGGAAACTTACTCCTGCAGACAGCCCACGTCAAGCTGAGACACCACTTAAATCTTCAAAACGGGGCCCATACTGAACATGGATGTGGGCTGCTCCCGGTTGGAGCGGATTGATGTTACGGGGTATCAAGCAGGATCTGAGTTTCTCCTCCATGTGTCACTGGGCCTCGAGGGATTCCTGACCCCTCTCCCCTGACCAGGGCAGTGCCATGGGAGCTGCAGCCCTGAGCTCAGCCTCTCTTATGCTGCAGGCACACGTCCCCAAGGACAAGCAGCCCACGGGGAAGTCTCAGAGACTGCAAAGCCATAAAGCAGTCTGTAAAATTAGTGGCTAATTAGTGGTGACCCGCTGCAGGATACCGCTGCAGTGTGGCTCCCCAGGCTGAGGCGTTTGCTTGTAGCCCAGAGCTATGTGGTAATTGCAGAATTAGGGCAAAACAAGTGATTTGTTGCTACAAATGAGCAAACAGAATAGGGATGGACCTCCATCAGAGCTCTTGCAAGGCTGAATTCTGCCTCTGTCTGCCTCTCAGTTCACAGCTCTGGTCTGCGGGAAGGGACACGGCTGTGCCTTATCCCTGGGCAGGGTTTGCAGAAGGGTTTGGGTGCTCTGCTCCCTGCATGGAGCACTGCATGCAGGAATGGAGAACGGATGGGAGGAGTGATGCACAGTATCACTCTGACACCAAAAACATTGTTCCCTGCTGCCACAGCCCATAGAGGCTCTTGCAGCCTCGGTGCTGGTGAAAACAGTTGGATATTGGTTGGATATTTGTTGGATGTTGGTTGTTGGTGGATTTGGAAGGTCGGTGCCAAGCTGGGCAGCCACTGAGGCAAGCTGAACTGAGCACTGCAAAGCATTTGCCATAGAATCTGAAGAATTTGGAGTGAAACCCCCAAAGAAATTAAGCACAGATGGGTTGCAGGGGGAAAAAGGAGCCTGAGTTCCTTCACCACTGCTTGTCCCCTATGCAGGACAGAGCTGGCTGTAAGCTGGGCAGGCTCTGTGCCGAGGACATTGTGGCATTCCATCCTATAGGATCCCATCCCACAGGATCCCATCCTACGGTTTCTCATCTGCAGGTTCCAATCTTGCAGGCTCCCATCCCACATCCACACATGGTCTCATCCCCAAAGCACCAGCCCTTGGAAGCAGCAAAGTGCAGAGGACACATGTGACAACAAGGAACCTTTCTTGCTCAATTAACACCACTGGAAGAGGCCATCGGGCACAGCTGAAAGATGGTGCAAGGGGTGCCAGCAGCCCCAGCCCCACACCAACATTTCTGAGCCATAATCACTGGGATTTGGGGCTTTCTGTTTGGGCTGCATCTATGTGCTACCTTCAGTGCTTCGGAAAGTTTGAATGCAACATAAAGATTTTTTCTCTTACAGCACACTCAATGCTGCTGATTGCATTAATGGGTAGAAACGAGGTATAATTGTTCCTCTGTGCAAAATCCATCAGCAGAATGGCAGCAGCTCGAGCTGCGGGTGGGCACAATCTGATCCCCAACTGCAGCGGGAAGGAAAGCTGCGGGGCTGCTCCCAATGGGCAGAGCAGAACGGATCATGCCATGGGGTGTTTTTTCCTCTCGGAAGGTGCTGTGGATAATTGCTGTTGTGTAGGGCTAATTGTACGGCGGCGCGTTCGATGCGTTCCCATATGCAGAACGGCATTAAATGACATCCAGATGAAGCGAGCTCTGGCGCAGGGCCGGGCCGGACGAAGGAGGCGTGTGCACGGATGTGGCCCTCCAGATGCAAGCAATAAGGCCAACGGATCTTGATTTCATCTGTCAAGTAATTGGGCTGGAAGTCTGTGCATGCTAATGACTCCACATCAAGCGGCTCGGGGCTCAGATGTGACCCATCCCGCTCCCTGGGGAGGACGGGCGGCTGCAGCCCGCGGTGGTCGTGATGAATATCCCCCAGATGTTATCCCATCGGCTGAGTGAGCCCCACATGGATGTTGTTAATAATACCAAAGATCTGAGGTTAAAAAGGACCGGGGGGGCATCCACATGGGCTCCCGTGGGCTGTGGGGAGGGTGAGAGGGGCCCACACTGAGGTGCCCACGAGCCCTGCTGAGCCTGAAACGGTCAGTGCTGCTCCTGCGGGTGCTGCAGGTCATGCCTCAGGATTTGGGGATCACTGAGGGTCTGCCCACCTGTAGCCTCCAAATCTCATCCATCTCCCGTGTAAGGCATGGAGGGGGAGATTCTGCAGAGCGGCTTTGGAGGTGGTCCCTTCTCCTTGCCTGGCCAGAGACCATCTCAATGGCACATTAGGTTGGATGTCACAGCTCTGCAATGCCTCGGAGCCAGCTGCAGTGCTGAGTGGGATGATGGCACTGCTTACTCAGTCTGGGGACATAGGGTTGGTACTGGAGTGAAGCAGAGACCTCACCCAGCTCACCATCCCTTGTCCAGCACTTCCTTGTGCTGCTTCCACCACTGGGCAGCACCTGTCCCCTCCTGGAACTGATACAGGGACCCAGCCCCTGGCTCAGGGAGCAGGGTGTGGGATGGATGGCGTGATGCTAAACCCATTGCCAGCATCTCAGACTTTATACACTCATGTTGTTTTTGACCATTGTCTACCCTGCACTGTGGACACCTGAGATGCTCTCCAACTCCTTCCAACATGAGCCCTCCTGTTATCCAGCCAAAGATTTGTGGCCAACCATGGTATGCTGGTGGGTACCATTTGCCTGCAAGGAAAGATGTGGTTCCAGCAGTCTCATGCTCACTCACTCTGAGCAGCCTCAGGTTACTGCAGCTCCGGTCCTGGCTCCATCCCTCCCAGATGTACCAGGGCTGGCTGAGCTGCCTGAAAACTGCTGTCATCAGCCCAGCTCCAGACGCAGACCCTCTCCCTCCAGTGGGGCTGCACTAACCTGCACTGTGGGGTCAGGCAGCACATGGGGAGCCTGTGCTATAGGAACCAGATGCCCACTGTCAGTAGGAAAGGGGATCCTCACCGAGAGACTTTTGTCTCCAAGCTCAGCCTTTTCCATGTTTTTTTTTTCCCACCACGTGTGAGCTGGGAGGGGGCCGGGCACCAGGAAGCACGATCTGAGTGCTATTGAAGCGTGCAGATAAGCACATGCAATCCCCTCAGCACCTGCACTTTATTGGTGTGAAGGTATTGCAGCTGGCAGGTAGACCCCATGCCTGCTTCTATTCGGAGCTTTCCAGTCTCCTGCTGAGTGCTGCAGCACGTGCTCTGCAGATGGTGAGAGATGGGAGATCAACCCTCACCACTGAGCATGGCATGGAGATCCACTGGGACCAATGTGGATGGAAGAGCTTTGGTGGACCCATAGGGTGGGAGAGCTTTGGGGAACCTATGGCATTGGAGAGCTCTGGGGACCCATAGGGTGGGAGAACTTTGGGGAATGTATGGGGATCGGAGAGCTTTGCTTTTGCTTCTTATAACCCCAAACATCTCCACAATGTGGATATTTCCCACCCGGCTCATGACCTGTGAGTGCCCCTGCCTTGATTTCCACGCTGCAGTTCCGGACTGCACATGATGCACGTGGCTGCTTGGGGGAACAGGAGCATGAGCTCATTGTGTTCATTACCTGATTAGTTACACGTTCATTAGTTGTTCTTAATGGGGAAATATTTTGCTGTCGTAGGGGGTTTACAGAGTTAAGCCTGGAGCAATGAAAAGGGACAAAGAGAACATGTTGCCTGCGTGCATGGCTTGAACCATTGGTGTGGCTTCTTGGGCAGTGGGCTCTGTGGGGGCTGAAAGTCGTGTTTCTGACCCAAAGTGGCAGCTGGGTTCTTGTCCTCTACTGACAAACTCCTGAAGATTAGGTTTTCCCAAATGGAATCCTCCAAATCCTGCTGTTACTCCTTGATGCATTTGAGATGCTTTCTCCAAAACTTGACTCTTTGTTTCGCTATGGTTCGGCTCTGCTCCACGCACTGCAGTTGTTGATCCCACAGCTTCACCTCTGCTTGGCTACTGGAAACGTGGCTGAATTGAAGTCAAATGAAAGCAGCCCCCCACCTGAGCCAGGAATTAGAGGTGGGCATGCTGGAATTTCATAGACTTGTAAATGTGGCCATCTGCACCTTGAGACGTTTTGCTTAAAGTCAAACAAGCAAAGCAACCCCCTTCCCACAAATGAATTTTTTTTTTTTTGCAAAAAAAAGAGAAGAAACTTATAAACTGGTTTGCTTGAAACAAAGTGCTTCCTGCTGAGGTTGAGCACAGCAGCATGGAGCTGTCTGGCTGCAACTTGGTGTAAGCACATGGTGCTGGATGGAGAACAGCTCTGTGTGTCCATGGGGGGGGATTTTGGAAGTGGAGAGGGGAACACCCCAGCTCCACACACCGAGACAACAAGCTCTGCTGGCAGGGTCTGGCACGGAGATGCCCAGATGTGCTCCAGCCCTCCCATCCTACAATGGGTATGGGGCTGCCCAGAGTAGTTCACATTTGCTGAGTTGGAGGATGCCATCAATTAAGACCTGCAAACAAACACGCCACTCAGAATGAAGGCTGGTGTTCATGTTCATCGATGGCTGCTCAGAGCCTTGATTGGGATGCTTCCAAGCGCATTAAAGATACATCTATCTGGCATGTAATTAACTCTAAATGAGATCAGCAATGAACACATAATGATGGTTCCACTGAGTTATGATGCTCATAAGGAGCAGGTAAGCAGTTGTTGAGATACTGCTGGCCGGTCAGTCAACCATGCACCACACTGGCTGACATAGCAGACAGGCAGAAACAACCATGGGGGCTAAGGGGTGCTAATGAGAGGCAGCTAATGAGGGTAGGGTCCCCTGGCTGCATCCAGCTGCATACTCCCTCCATCAGCTTTGGCTGCAGCAATTCTTCCCCTGCAAACACAGTGATATTTGGTGGCTTCTCCAAGGTGTGACTTTCTCAGTTGAAAATGTTTTTTGTTGAGCTGGGGGCAACCTGACAGTCCTCTGATGAGCTGCCAACTCCATCCGGATGGGGGATACCCCATGTATCTCAACAGGATTAAAAAATCCTATAGAAAAATAAAGAAAAACCCATAGAAAAATCCTGTGACTAGATGCTGGCTATCAGCAAACCAATAGGAAACGTCCCTTTGTTTTTGTGCCTTCCCACTCCCTGTGTTGTTGGTTTTTTTTGCTTCCAGGATGATGTGAAGCTGTTGTCACTGCTGAGATTTCACCCAGGAGGGCACCAATAAGGGAATAATTGCACTCAGCCCCGAGTTTGCTTTTGCATGAAAGAATGAGAAGGAAAGCAGAGCCAAGGCTGGGAAGCAGAGTAGAGGATGGCACAGTTAATAGCCGGAGTCCTGGGGACGGGGGTTTGGACAGGGACAGGCTGTGTCTGATACCCTGCAGCTCTGCCTACTCTAATAACAATCACACATTTCACAGATATTATATTTTAAAATTGAAGCTTTAAAAAAAAAAAAAAAAAAAAAAAATCAGTGGGTTTTGGCTGCTCTATCCCCTTATTGGGATTATTTAAATCAAAAGCAGAACCAGGGGGCAGGCTCCCGCTGTAAATGCAATGGCCCAGTGCCAGGTGACTCCACGCTGCTGCAGGCGGCCACAGGGGCAGTGGGGACCTGGGGATAGGGCTGCCCTGCCCATATCCTGCCCCACCACTGCCCCACTGCCATCTGGAGAGAACAGCGCTGAGCTGAACCCTGGGCTGCTGCGAGCAGCGAGAGCTTGGAATAAACTTCCTCCTGCCTGGGGCATACTGCAAGCACCAGCATTTGCCTTCTACAAAAGGTGCTGTCACTATTTGGGAACTACAGGGCCGGAACGTCCCGGCGGTGGTACAGAGCACAGCACAGGAGCTGGGGCACGGAGCTGCTGGTGGTGTGTGGATGCTTTGCGGGGCTGTCTGCAGCTCACTCTTATTGCTATAGCTACGGGCAATTTTTCTATGTTCAAGTTTTGCAAAACCATATTAAGAAAAATCTCGCCCTGGCGCTTCTGGCTCTCCTCCAGGCTGGAAATTGCATTCCCCTGCTTGAAATTCCTCCCAGAGTTTCAGATGGAGAATGTACAACTTCACTTTCCATCTTGAGCTGCTGTCACACATTTTAATAACAGGGGCTGTGCTACACCCCAGAGGTGGCCGCATGCCAGCAAACCCGTTGGAGCGGTTGCGGTGAAGGTTTGGATGGCGGTGAAGGCACTGAGCGAGCAGAGGAGCTCCAACCCCGCTCCTGGCTCCATACAGCCCTTCCCAAACCCCACTGCACTGTTGGGATGAGGATGGAGCCCACAGGTTAATTTTCAGTGCCCATGGTGATGGGCTTGCTGTATCTCCCCCAGCGTAATGGGAAACTCCAGCTCTTGGATTGGATCCATTTGGTTCACCGCAGCGCCTGCAGTCCTGGTTAGAAAGAGACACAATGCATTCTTCCTCCTTACTCCTCATGCTCACATCCATCCAAGCAGTGAGGGCCTGGGCCCAGCAAGCTGTAAGCTCAAGAAGAGCCACCCTGGGTTTCTCCCTTTATGCACTGCCTCTCCTTGCGGTGAAGACAGGGACAGATCCCCCCACGCTATTACCTTGAGGTTGCAATGGGGTGGCCTTTGCTGGGACCCTGGTGAGCTGACTGGGACAGAAACCCTTGTAAGTACTCTCAAGGAGATGCACTTTGTCTCCTTGGCTGGCCAGCACAGGGCTGGAAAGCTCTAGGGTCAAGCATAGGGCTGCTCTTCCAGTGAGCGTGGCTGCCTGCAGAACTCAGCCATCCCCACCCAGAGTGGTACCCACTCCTGTGCACAGAGACGCACATCCCTGCACATAGGGACCTGCATCCCTGCTCACAGGTTTAGGTTTGCCTCTCCGCTCCTCCCCTGGCTGCGGGCGCTGGCTCGCCCCTCTCCAAACCCCCTTTCATGGTTTGCTCTTTGAACCCAAGGAGCTGTGCCGTATTTGTAAAACACACCGCCGTAATCAGGGAAACAGCCTTCCTAATTGGATTGGAACGGCCCGGAGTAATTGGCTGTTTGGGAGCAGCCGTTTCGAATCAAGCTGTGTGCTCTTTAATAAGTTTACTCGCCTTTATCAGCTGGGCGAACTCCGTGGCGGAGGTGACCTGTTAAATGATCTCCTGTGTTGCTAAAGCGTTTTTTATCCCCGCTGATCCCTTGAGCCATTTTCTTTCTTTCTTTGTAATAACAGACTTCAGGAGACCCACGGTGGCTCCTGCCTGTGTGCTGCACAGCCAGGGGGGCTCTGAGAAAGGGGCTGGGGGAATGCTTAGAGCATTACTGAGTCCCATCCTGCTCAGGGGTGAGCGTTTGGGATGGGGAAGAAGGATGGTGAGGGGAGCACTGAGCTCATGCAGCACCATGATGATGTTTCTCTACGTAGAGCTTGCTGGAATTCAATTGCTTGAGCCTAAGGGTTTCAGGAGAGGTTGTAATAGAGGGAAAATGGGATGAGAGGTGCTGCAGGGGAACTCCTGCACAGAGCACTTGGAGTTTGGGAGAATACCGCCCTGGGAATTTGCTCTGTCCCAGTGCCTCCTCCCTATAGGGCTGAGCCATCCTTGGGTGCTGCCATGGGATGGGGCTGCCCAACACACCCAAACACAGAAGGGCGTCCCTCTGCTGCTTTCTTTTCCCCTCCTGGTGCCCACCTTCCAGCTCTGAGCATCACCGATGTGGTGGGAGCTCCCAGATGCATCTCACTTCTTCCTCATGGACTTCTGCTAAAAACTCCTTTGGCCACACATCTTCCCCTGCAGTGGCAGTGCCCCTGCTCCCCCTAAAACCCTGTGTCTGCCTGGCTCTGGGGAGCAATGCCCCCCTTCCCATAGCATAGACATCCATTTGCAGGGCTCCCACATCCTTTGCCCCAGGCAGAGGTGGAGGCAGTGATGATACAGTGAGCGCAGTGTTGGCCCTCACATCTCATCCATCAGGGTTGGAAGAGCGGAAGCTCCTTCCACATCCGTAGCAGTGTCTGCACACCGCTCCCCGCAGCCCATCCATAACACCAGTGTCAGCCCTGGATACTTTCATCTGCCTTCTCCAGGGCAGCCCTGAGGCTCCTGCACCCTGTAAGATCCTAGAGGACAGCTGCAAGCCCCCACCCGAGGTGAGCAGAGGGCACTGAACGCAGAACATTGGAGCTGCCCATTTCAGAGCAGTGGGTTTTTTTTGGCTGAAGGTGAAAATAAGAGCACCAAGACCTCCAGGCCCATTCCTGCTGGCAGCAAGACCCCCAAACCTGCCTGCACAGAACCCTCAATGCACATCCCCAAGTCAAAATGTGGTGTTTTGTCCTTAAAAAGCTCCTCTACTCCATTTAAAGTGACATTGAAATGATGGGTTGGAAAGAAATCTTGAAGATCTGAAAAGTGCAGCCCACCTATTTTAAATCAAGCAAAATTAAATGCTCAAATTTCATGGAACAACTTGCAGCTGAGCACTTATGGCTCTTAGTTAACTGGGCTGCCCCACCACTACACTTCCAGGTCATATTTTAAGTCCATTTTACCCCCAGTCTGGACAGCAAGAGAGGCAAAGGTACCACTCTGCATCCTGCCCTGCACTGCAGCGGTAGATGGGGCAGAGCTTGGTGGCAGCACCAAGAGGCAGCCCCAAAATAAAGCACCAATGGCAGCCCCAGCCCCACAGGATCCTCCTGGCGTGAGGATGATGAGTGCGAGTGATGCACTCGTCCCTCTGCCTTTCCTGAGCCTCCCTGGCTGTGTGCAGACAGAAGTTTGTCAGTGTGGATATATTGCTGCCAAACGTTCCCATTTTGACAAATTGGCATTTTCCAACAACAACAACTTCCCCCCAGCCCAAACACGAGGCTGGAACCGTTCCCACCAGCTCTCGCCCGGAGTGAAACAGTTCCTCTCTCTAATCACTTGCGTAAACTCAACAAGAGCTGGCAAGTGCCGTGCGGATTTTGGATGAGTTTTTATTTATCAAACTGCTCCCGATAACAGATTCACTTCCTCGTCATCATCTTCCCTTCGTGTTTTTCCCCGGGGAACCTTTGGGCTGTGAACAGGGAAGGTTCTCTGCTGCGCTCTGGCCTTTATTTCCTCGTGTTGAAAAGCAGCTGTGCGGGATGGGATGGGATGAGCAGAGCCTCCTGCAAGCGCAGCCACGAGAGGGCACAAAGCCCTTCCTGCAGCCATGTCACCGTGTCACCATGCAGCCCTGCCACCATGCAGCCATGTCATTGAGCAGCCATGCCACCATGCAGCTATGTCACCGTGCCACTGTATAGCAGTGTCACCACATCTCCATCCAATGCAACACTGCTGCCATGCAGCCATGTCACTGAGCAGCCATGTCATCGTGCAGCTGTGCCACACCATGCATTGTCAGTGTCATTGTGCCACTTGGCAGCTGTGCTGCCATGCAGCTGTGTCACCATGCAGCCATACCACTATACAACAGTGCCCCTGTGTTAGTGGGCAGCCCTGTTATCATTCAACACTGTCAGCATGCAGCCTGGCCACTTGGCAGCTGTGCCACCATGCAGTTGTGCCATTGTGCAGCAGTGCTGCCATCTCACCGGTTATCTTTGTTACCATGCAACATTGTCACCATGCAGCCAGGCAACCCCGCAACTGTGTCACTGTGCCACCATGCAGCCATGCAACTGTGCCATCAATAAAGCGTCCATTCAGGTGTTTGTGCCACTGTGCAGCTTGTCACCTGTGTCACTGCACAGCTGTGTCACCACGCAGAAGCATCAGTGCTGCAGTGTTTGCACAACTCTGCACTCTTTGCACTCAGGTCATCATCTCCCCCTCCCCACAATGCTCTGTCTCTTGGAAGACTCAGAATCCAATTAGAAAAAGAGCTAATTATATTAATAGGTTAATTAAGACACTGCTGATTTCAGATAGGGCTGGAAGGAAGCCTTAGCATTTCGAGGCGCATGGTGAGGCAGATTTACAGAGCATCCCCATGGAGCCCTCAGGACGAGGGGACACGGCCCCACAAGCACCCCCAGGCTTTGTGCCATCACTGTTGCAGCACCGGGTGGGATTTATCCAGCCCCTCTGATGCAGACAGGTACTGTGCAGCTTTGGGATACGGGTTTGCTTGGTTGTCCCACCCCAAAGATCATTTTGCGCACTCGTTCGGAGGTGCAGCACCCGAACTGCCGCTTTGGGGCGGTGTATTTCGCAGGGTGCAGGGAAATCCCACCTCAAACAAGAAATACACGCACACATGAGCCACGTTTCCACACTCACACCGGGAGCCCGCACAACCTAATTAGCGCTGCCGGCTGCTAATTGCGTGCCACGGGACGTGCCGGTTATTTAGGGCTGGACCGCCCCTCCACCTCCCCCACCTCTCCGGCTGCTGCGCGGCTCCAAACATTCGAAATGATAAAAAGAAGAAAAAAAATAGAATAGCAGTCGATGAACCAACGCTCCCCCCGGGATTCCCCCCCCCCCCGCCCGAGGGTGCTGACCTTTGCCCCGGGGTGCTGCGGGGCCGCCCCACGAGTGAGCCCCGTCTCCGGGCGGGTTCGCCCCACGCGTGCCCGCCCCCCTCCGCCCGCGGGTGGGAGCGGGGGCGGCGCGCAGGGAGGGCCGGGCCGGGGGGGCGCGGGGAGGGGTCGGGCCGGGGGTGCGGAGCGGAGCGGGGTTCGGCGGCGGGGCCGGGGCCGGGCGGGATGCGCTGCCCGGCGGGGCGGCGGCGGGGGGCTGCGCGGGGAGCGGCCCCCGATGGGATGTAGCGGGCGGCTGCTGGGACCCGTCGGGGGACGGCGCGCCTCGCTGCTCCTCACCATGATCCTCTTCTTCACCTACTTCTTTTACTGCCTGCCCGGGCCCTGCGAGCCGCTGCCGCCCGCTCTGCTGCTGCCTCCGCCCGCTGCGCTCCCCGACGGCGCGGCTCCGACGGCAGCGGGCGACGCGGCCCCGGCGTTGGGCGGCGGCAGCCGGCGCTTCCCGCAAGCCATCATCGTGGGCGTGAAGAAGGGCGGGACGCGGGCGCTGTTGGAGTTCCTGCGGGTGCACCCCGGGGTGCGCGCGGTGGGCGCTGAGCCGCATTTCTTCGACAGGTGCTACGAGAAGGGGCTGCGCTGGTACAGGTAACGCAGAGAAGCGCCCCGGTCGCGATTCGTTGCTCGCCGTGCCGGGGGTTCCCCGTACATAACCGCGGAGCCACGGGGGGTGCGCGGGATGCGGGGCACAGCGACCGTCGGGGACAACGCTGCCCCCCGGTGCGGTGGTGGCGGCTCCGAGCCCCGCCAGGCGGGGCCGGGCGCTGCGCTGGAGTCCCTCTCCAATGCCCTCTGGTCCCGGTGTCCCCGCGGGCAGGTGGCAGAGGGTGGGAGGACCGGGAACTGTTTCGTTAATTGCTCAGGTTTTGCAATTGTAATCTTTAATGTTTGGTTCTCAGCCGCACCGAGATTTCCACCTTCCAACTTCCTTAAGGGAATATATTGTCAGCAGGTAAATATTGGGGGATATATTTTTCTCAGTGGCTCATGCGAATAACGGCAGCACAGTCCTCAGCCTGCAGGAGAATCCTGCTGTTTTGTTTTCTTGGGCCTTGGAAAGGAGAACCGGCAGAGGAAGGGGAAGAGCGAAGGAGCATCGCTCACGTTTGCTGTACGTTGTGTCAGAGGGCAGAGTTGTACTTACTGAAGGGAGTCGCTCAGTTCTGAGGGTTTCAACGGATTGAAGCTTTTTGAGCGATAAGGCGATCGGAAGAGCAGCTACCGTGCATGTGTTGTCCATTAGCAGCCCAAGTCGTGGCCAACTGTGCTGTGGCCGGGCCAAACCCGTGCGCTGAGCCCCTCGAAAGCAGCAAGAATCCACTCCGGTGTTTTGAAGGGAGTCCAAACTCACAGATTTATAAAGCGCTGCGGCGTTGGCTCAAACCATCTGCAATTAATAAAAGGAGTGGCTCGCTCCGTCCGTCCTTCCCGTTGTGGGCTCCCCAAACCTCACGGGAGTGCTTTTTCTTAACGTTTCTTTATGTATTGAGGGAGGTGGCAGCTCAGCGACTTTAGCCAAAATCATAACCTGTGAAAATCAGCGCGTTTAACGGAAAGTGTGATTTTAGTGGGAATATTACCCACAGAGTTTCAGCTCTGTGAGACCACATCTGGATTGTAAAGTTCTTGCCTTAACGCACCTTCAAACGCAGTAAGTAGCGCGCTTATTTTTACGGCGGTATTAATACCGCTGTGATTTATTGGCTCCCTCCTCAGTTCCGTACGTATCTGCAGTGCTCTAGAAATGATAACGACCGTAACGAATCTTTTGGGGGCCGAGGTTGCGAGATAGAGCTCTCTTGGCAGAATGGGAGCTTAATGACTGCGAGTGTGTAATTAAAGCGGGGAAGATGGAGCGCTCTCATATCGCCGGTGAGGCGGCTGTGGGATGGACGGCCAGGAGAGCAGCATGACTACATCTCAGGTTTGGGCTGCAGCGGTCAGCGCTGTGATTGCTTGCAAGGAGCCTAACCTGATGTGTGTGTGATTGTGGTTCTGTGTATGGCTGTGGGCAATTGGGATAAATGGAGCAGGGAAGCGTGCAGCGCGCTGGGAAGAAGTTGCATCCTTCCAATTGGGGGTGAGGGGGGAAATGAGATGTTTTGCTTTAACTCCGCACAGAGCACGCGTGTTTTCAATCACATCACAACCATTTCTCATAGTTTCCTCTTATCCCCACCTCTCTTGTTTGGTCTTCTTGCAAGATTTTGCTCTGATGAGGGTTTTTTTTTTTTTTTCCCCCTGAGAGACAGACAGAGCTCAGTGCTGAAAGCCGGGGTGTGTTTGGGTGGAGGAAAATAGGAGTTGGACAGCAGCTCAGGTTTTTCCGATGAATATCTCAAAGTGGTGTAAACATTTCTAAAATATTTGAATGTGCTGGGAAACCAAAATTACACCAAGTGCTTCTCGTGCCAAGAGATTTGGCCTGGAGGCACCTGTGGGTCCTTGCTTGTCTCAACTCAATGCAAGGAGAGAAGAAGGGGGGGGGGGGGGGACCATCACAAATATCATTACAGATTGTTTTTCTTTTGCAGTTCAATCCCGTAGGGATTTTGCTGCTCTGGAAGGAGTATCTTCAGTGAGCACTGAGTGGTTTGATAATGTCGGCTGCTGATTTAAGCCATTTACTCTTACTGGAGCATTTTATTTCAATTTGAAGTGCTCAACGTTCCTTTAAAATATTTTCTTAAGCAGTTCGTTCTTCTCTTACGAAGAAAACTTTTGGTAAAAGCAACGCACGTCCTGTGGAATTCCTGGAGTTGCTGTAGGTTTTGCTAATTACGGGAAGGTTAAACACCTTCTCCAGGCTGCAGCATAAATTACCTAATGGATAATCCAAGCATGACGTGAAATTATATCCCAAAGCAAAACACATTTTAATTTTTTTGGCGCTCAGTGCTGCTGTTAGGCTGGGTGAACCCCAATGGAAAGGGAAAGGCACGGCAGTGTCTGCTCTTCTGCTGGCTCTGTGCAGCCCTTGTCCGTCCGCCCTGCTGAGTGGGAATGTGGGTGAAGGCAGATGTAAGAATGGGATCTGAGATGTTTCCTGATGATATTTAGAAATTCTTTCCCATCAGCAGAATCCGCCTTTGGGAGCTCTCCCTGTGCTGCAGCTCGTGCAGTGTTCCCTCGTCTTGGTCCAGCAAAACTTTGTGTCGGCAGCAGCTCCGTCAGCTGCTTTGCTCTGTTGTGTGTTTCCATGCATGATGTTCGATCTGAGCCTTTATTCCTGTCCCCTCTTCCTGCTTTTTTTGCAATATGAAGGAGTTGTACAGCTGGAGAGCTGAGCCCAGTGTGCCTGAGAGCACAACCATGGGCACTGTGCTGCAAGGAACCGCTGCAGGTGGTGGATTCTGTAGGAATTGCAAATAATTCCTTATTTTCTCCTGGTTTGGGGCAGAAGTAATGAATCCACCCATGTGAGAGTGCTGCCAACAGTCAGCAAACGCTCAGTCCCACATGAACAGCAATCGTTTGTGCTGCAGAGCATCTCAGAGCCCAAAGTCTGGGGCTGAGCTGCATGGTTCAGTGCCGTTCTGCCTCTTGCTGGGCTGTGGGTCTGCACACTGCGGGGGAAAGAGGCCCCTCCATGTGCTTTGCTTGCACTGCTGGGTGTGTGTTGGAGGTCTGCGTGCATTGGGAGTGTGTGTGTGTGTGCACCCATGGGCTGTGTTTTGCCCCTTGAATCTGATAATGGGATTTCTCAAGGCAGACTTCATCTCAGGACCTCACAGCTTTTAGGCAGCAGTAAAGGGATGTGGCTCCAGCACTGCTGCTTTGAGTTCTGCTGCGAGCGCCGTTGGCAGCTGAAAAGTGGAGCTCAGGAGATGTTTTGAGGGGGTGTTTGTGCACATTATGCTATAGAGTGCCTCGATCCATCCGTACAATCACAAGCACCACTTTGGCACCGTGCTCAGAGCCCGTCTGGGCTGCGCCATCCCCAGATGCCTTTTAGAAGCCCATGGGTGGTGGGGGACGAGGGGGACCTCGCCAGGAGTTGGGTAGCAATGCACAGAATGGTTTGGGGATGTTACTTCTACTTGGTGACACGGCCGATCTGCCCTGTGTTAGGCTGCATTTCTATGCTCAGAGCTGCCCTTGTTTGCCTCTGTGCATCTCAGCTCTCCTTGGGTTTGCTGCTCTGTGATTTTTCTCATTTCCGTTCGTAGCTTTCATTACCAGCACAGAGCCTTTCTGCATCACCTCCCCCTGTGTGTATAAAAATACAGAGGGAAAACACAGGAAAACTGAGGCAAAAGTGGTCGTTTTCTAATGGCATTTGAATGTTTTAATGTAAATGTGCTACTTTAAATGCGACAGTGGACAGAAAAATGTGTCCCGTGCACAGGGGCTCGATGTCCCTTTTGTGCATTAGAGCTGGGGCTGAAACACTGCCCCAGTAGCTGTGCTCAGAGGGTGTGTGTGCACTCCTTGTGATACACACAGAGCTGGGGCTGCTGCAAACTGCTTTCACGTGGGATTAAAAATAGTTTTTCTGGCTATGAGGAGGAATTAACATTCGAAAACACTTAGAGCTGCTGGGAGGCAGCATTCTGCCCAGGACCTGTCCTGGGTTGGCCACTCTGTCCCTATCCCTGCTCCCCCCAGTGCTCACTGAAGCCTCGTAGGTGCTGCTCTGACCCTTTGCAGATCCCTGTGCTGCAGCTGCCACGTCTCCGTGGTGCTGCACAGATCAGATCTGAGGGAATGTTGGAGCAGTGCTGGTGTTGGCTGTGGTGTTCGGATGGAGGCTGTGAGCTGTGGAGCAGAACAGGCCCCGCTCCTCCCGATGGAGGAATTCTTTCTGTGTCGCTGTCTCTGCTCAGTAAATGGGGTATTATCTGCCCACTGTGCAGCAGGGTGTGCAGAAGTAACAGGAGTTTCTAAAGGATTTAAAGTATGCTGCTACTGCTGTCTCAGACTGCTGGAATAAATACGTGGTGCACCTAGAAAGCCTGGAGCTGCTTTAAAAATGAGTATGAATCATTGAAAATGCTCCGTTGACATCCTTCTTGTGCTCCTTGCTTCCTCTTTTGCGGCCTCAGGGGCTGGAAATTCAGGTGTAGGAGCATAGAATCACAGAACCATTCAGGCTAGAAAAGCCCTCTCAGATCCCCACTCTGTTCCACATCCCTCAGTGCCACATCTCCGTGCTTCTCAAACACCTCCAGGGACGGTGACCCCAGCACCTCCATGGGCTGCAGTTCCAGCACCCGGCAGCTTTTTAAGAGAAGAAATTGTTCCTAATATTCAACCTGAACCTCCCCTGGCACTGATAAAGGGCAATGAATGGGAACAAGTGTCTGGATGCTGAATAGCAGAGTTCAGCATCAAGTGCCTTGCGTTGCACCGAGAGCAGCTCAGCACCACGGGTGCTTCTTAAAGGCGTTCTGTCCTTTTTTGGGGTTATTTTATTTTCAGATGCAGATAGTAGCAGGAGGTGGAAAAGGCCAATGGGTTCAGGGTGCTTTCATGCAAGGAGAGACCATTACTTAGAGGTGTTCAAAGCTTATTTATAAAACAGTAATTACCATCCCCAGAGATGGAAGTGGGCAGCTCGCATCGGGTCGAGGAGGGAGTTACAATGGTTAATTGGCAAATATGCTTAAAAGCTTCTTCCTGACCTTTTAAAAAACTTTTCAGTGACACCGGCTCCGGTCGAGATTGAAAACCTGCCTAATGAAAGGCCAGCTCTAATACCAGGACTTAGCTCCAAATGGCTTTTCAAAGGGCTTTGGAAATCCGCCTGCTTACAAAGCTGCTGCGGATGCTGCTGCTCCCGATCCCACAGTGAGGGCTGGGTGGGACAGCGGGGCTCGGTGCCATGGATGGGAGCCTGGGCAACCTGAGCTGGTGGGAGGCAGCCAGCTTACAGCAGAGGTTGGAACCAGAGGGGCTTTAAAGTCCCTTCCAACCTAACCGTGCTGTGATTGATGGTCCTGTGAGCAGTTGCTCACGTTTTGCCCGGGACCATCCTCACAAAAAAAAAAAAATCACAGCAGTTGATTTAATTTGGCCTCTTTCTCCCTCCTGGTGGAGACAGCTCGCAGATCACAGGGCTCTAAGTGTCTTCAGAATTATTCATGCATCTTTTAAGTGAGTCCATCTTGATCTGAAGAGTTGTTTGAAATGCAAATGGTGAATATTGCAGTCAATCAGGGCCGCTGCTGTCACTGGGGCACAGGCAGCATGCCCAGTCTGAGCATGCACGCAGGCTGTGCATGTCTGAGCCCACAGAGTGCTGTTTGCAGAGTAATGGCTGTGCAAGAAATCTGGGCTCTTCCACCTGTGAGATGCTACAGAGCCACAGAGCACATTCATTGCTGCTCCAGCGTGTGTGGGTGCTACAAATTGCACAAAGCAGCAGTGCACCACGTGCTCTGACCAACACTGTCTGTGCTTGAAATGCAGAGCAAAATGTTTGCAGTTGGTTTCTGGTGAGCAATTGCACAGAACTCTTGCTGCCGGGCTCATTTTGCCCATCACATCATGCTCTGCATGAAGCATTGTGGCCCAGGATTGGCCCAACAGGGAGCAAGCTGTGCTGCTCCCGTAGCACTGTGGCATGAGGGATGCTGGCCATCAGAAGAGCTGTGAGTTTTAACACACGCATTGATTACAAGCAGCAGAGAATTACATTAATACAGTCACTTGTCAGTGAGGTCTTATTAGTAATCTCTGCTCATTAGGTTGGGGAGCATAGGGACGTGACCTTGCTGAGCATCCTTGCTGGGAAAGGACTAACTGCTCTGCCATTGATTTATGGCTCAGCCCCTGAGCAGCATGTGGCTGTGTGCCTGCACTGACACCACTGTACACTTAGGGCTATCCGGGAGGGTTTGCGTTGGAGAATTTGGGATCTCTTACCCTTTGGGCTGTTCCAGCTGGTGAATTGGCAGCTGCCATCAGCGGGCACTGCACAGGAGGCAGCGGGTGCTGATGGATGGGAGCACACAGGGAATGTGATGAATCCTGTCCCCAGGGCTGGAGCTTGGCTCTGCCTTATGCCCATGTGTGTGTGGTGCTGGGGCAGCAGACCTCCCAGCTGCTCGAGAGCTGCTGGCTTCTCACAGCCCAGGCCTGAGGGAGCAGGACCCACTGCTCTTGGTGCAGGTCCAGTGCAGCCTCTAAAGCAAACTGCAGCCCAGTGAGGTGATGGCTGGCTGGAAGTTGGGGCAGTCCCCTTTCCCTGCTCTAACCAAGGGCAGTGCTGCTGCCAGGTGCCCATTCTTGCTGCTTTGTGCACCAGTGTGACAAGGCTGAAATGCATCTGCCATGCATCCCACTGGGCTGCACCGCAGCAGACTGGGATCAGGAGCACATCCCTTGCTGCTGGCATTTGTTGATAGCTGCCGAGGCCCCAGCAGTGCAGCTGGGTGCTACCAGTGCCACCCCTCAAGTGACAGCTCCATTGGGCTGCTGCATGACTGGCAGCAACTGGAAGTGGGGGACATGATCGTTCTTCACCAAGAGCATGGGCTGCTTTTATATTGCAGAAAGTCATGTTCCTAAGCCACAAGGAAAATTGTGAAGGGGCCACTGCCAACTATTTGGAGCTTGGAGTTGAGGTTTTGTTGAGGGAAGGGATTGTCTGTCTCTGTGAAAGCCTGTCTGGGGCAGAAAGGGGGCTGGATGTGCCCCCCTGTGGTGTTACAGCCCTACTGTGACAACCTGCACCCGCTGGGAAGCGGATGTGCATGGTGCAGAGCAGCCAGCACCACTGGCTGGGTGGGTGTTCTGGGTCCGGGCTGAGCTCAGCTGGGGTCTGCGGATGGAGTTCAGCCTTGTTTTATTGAAGGGCTGTATGGAGAGAGGTTTGTGAGGCAGCACTCTGCATCAGCGGGACTTTGGAAGCTCAGATCTGGTTGTGTGTGCTGTGCGGGATAGATGAGTGGACAGTGAGGTGGGTTGAGAACTGGCTGACTGGCAGAGCACAGAGGGTTGTCATTGGCGGTGCAGAGTCTGGTTGGAGACCTGTAACCAGCGGTGTTCCCCAGGGGTCGGTGCTGGGACCGGTCCTGTTCAACATCTTCATCAATGACCTTGATGAGGGGGTAGTGGCCACCCTCAGCAAGTTTGCTGATGATACGAAGTTGGGAGGATTGGCTGATACGCCCGAAGGCTGTGCTGCTATTCAGCGAGACCTGGACAGGCTGGAGAGCTGGGCAGTAAGGAACCAGATGAAGTTTAACAAAAGCAAGTGTAGAGTCTTGCACCTAGGGAGGAATAATTCCATGCACCGGTACAGGTTGGGGGATGACCTGCTGGAGAGGAGCTCTGCGGAGAGGGACCTGGGTGTCCTGGTGGACGACAGGTTGGCCATGAGCCAGCAGTGTGCCCTTGTGGCCAAAAAGGCCAATGGCATTCTGGGGTGCATTAAAAGGAGCGTGGCCAGCAGGTCGAGGGAGGTTATCCTCCCCCTCTACTCTGCCCTGGTAAGGCCTCATCTGGAGTACTGTGTCCAGTTCTGGGCTCCCCAGTACAAAAAAGACAGGGATATCTTGGAAAGAGTCCAGCGGAGAGCCACAAAGATGGTGAAGGGCCTGGAGCATCTCCCCTATGAGGAAAGGCTAAGTGAACTGGGTCTGTTTAGCCTTGAGAAGAGAAGACTGAGAGGGGACCTGATCCAGGTCTATAAATATCTAAGGTGTGGGGGGCAAAGTGGCGAGGCCAGACTCTTTTCAGCAGTGTGCGGAGACAGGACAAGGGGAAATGGCCAGAAGCTGGAGCATAGGAAGTTCCGCACCAATGTGCGCAAGAACTTCTTTACAGTGAGGGTGACGGAGCACTGGAACAGGCTGCCCAGGGAGGTTGTGGAGTCTCCTTCTCTGGAGATATTCAAGACCCGCCTGGACGCCTACCTGTGCGACCTGGTGTAGGGAACCTGCTTTGGCAGGGGGGTTGGACTCGATGATCTCTGGAGGTCCCTTCCAACCCCTACGATTCTGTGATTCTGTGATTCTGTGATTCTGTGGTGGATGGAGGACCGTGGGAGGTGGCTTTGTTGGGGCTGCCCTGTTCCCATTGGCCCTGTTATGAGGCAGAGAGAGAAAGACATCTTTGTTGGGTCTGATCTTATCTGTACTAAATATTAATATCCCTCTGCTTCAAACTGTGAGAGCCTGATGTATTCATGGTCTGGGGCAGGGTGGAGGTGCACACTTGCACAGTCTCTCGTTTTCCATGGGGTTTGGGAGGACCTTAAGGCTGAGGGTCTCACGTGCTGTGTTCCCTAAAGCGCTGTGAGGGACGGAGCAGAACAACTTTAAAGACCAAGGAAAACTGTTGCCACTTCAAAACCAGTCTGGGAATTGATGCCAGGACTCCAACAGACCGATGCTCCTTTATTCTCCTGTTAATTAATTCCTTTGCCTCCAGTGAATTTCCATCTTTTATTTCTGCGGCAATCAAAGGGCTGTGAGCACTGCGGCTCACATTAGGAACAGACCCATCTGACCTTTTTTCATCTCCCCGTATCAGTTACGTGTCTCTTCCCCGCACTGCCACGCTGCATCTGAAGCACATATGCCAGGAGATGGCTCGGAGGAGAGGTGGGGCACGCACACCCCATGGCTTTAGCTGGCTTCCAGCAGCTCTGTGTGGCAGTGGAGGGTCGAGATAAGCTCGCTTACGTGCACAGATGAGCAATTGCGTGGTCACCTGAGAAGTGCCTGATGATTTATGGTGTTATTAAAAGGTGATGGGAAGAGGAGAAAAGAAGTGCAACATCTGCAAGGAAACCCCCGGCACTGACCCTCACACCCCAGATACCAACATATTAAATATCCCAACAGGCGTTTAAGTCTGCAGATGGCTTTGACAGAGATCCCTGCACATCTGGTAACACTTGGCCTGATACCCAAGGCACTGGACAGTGTGTAATTAAACGTAATTCGCTCCTGGCCCTGCTGGGGACTTGAGGAGTGCAGTTCCTGCTGAAGGGAGGCTCTGGAGGAGCCTCGTGGAAGGGGAATGTGCAGCCAGGGAGGTGTGAGGTGTCCTCTGTGCTGGAGGGGGGCACCCAGCCCACAGCAGGGGGTGGGGATTGGGGTTGTGGGGGTCCCTTCTAACCCAATTGTTCTGTGATCTTGGTGGAGAGGGAATAGCAGTAAATGAGGCTCCCAGCAGCCTGCATGGCTCTGCTGCCCTGAGCAGACTGCTGGGTCTGCTATTGCCCTCTGAAGACTGTGGAGGTGCAGGGCTGTACTCCTGGCTCTGGTGGTGGGACCCTGTGCTGCTGGGCATCTTTGCTTTGGCCCAGTGTGCTGGGGTCACCTGAAAGAGAACATCATGGGAGGTTTTTTTCCCAGACTTTGGTCCTGTACCTTCCCACTGGGAGATCTCTGCTCCCAGACCCAGCAGTACTGCTGGTGTCAGGATGATACTGCTTTCCATCAATGGGGTTCCCAACTCAAAATGGCACCTCAGCCGACAACAGCTGCCTTGTTTTGTGCAAACACTGATTTTAGATATAAATGGGAGAAATCCATTAGGGGAAGTGGCTGTAATGGGCACGTTCACTTGTTGGAAGCCCGTGCTGTGTGGAACTCACCAAGCTGCAAAGGGGCAGAGCGGAGGATGCGTGTGTTTGCAGAGAGCAGGGGAGAGCTGGCGGCTGTGGGGATAAAAGCAACACATGTCTGATTGAATAAATGGAGAAATGCAGGCCAGATGGCTGGGAATGAGAAGAACCATTTAATAATTTCTGAACTCCTTGCTCTCTGGAGCAAGATTACGGGCACTTGCGATCTTTTCCTCTCGGCTCAATTTGCCTCCTGTGTTGGCTGCATTACTTCTGGCTTCACGCAGAGCTCTTCATATTGCTTGTGACCTTCAGAGAACCAGGACTCTAAGGTTTCCCTTCCAACTCTTAAGGATTCTATGATTCTAACACCATGAGGTGCCATAATAAGATGGGAAATGCTGAGCATGCAGCATTGAGCCCAGGAGCAGAGATGAGGAGCTGTGCAGGGATGGAAGCAGTGCTGGGGACAGGAGGGGACCCAACACATCCCCACAAAGTATTCCTCCTTATGGTGCTGTGCTCACTTTGTACCAGAACTCATTTCAGCCCCTGGAACAGCACTGTGCTGCTCCCACTGCAGGTGGGAAATAATTGGGTTCCTTGGGGGGGTTCTGTGTTAAAAATAATAACAATAAAGTCATAGCATCCCATGAGAATAAAGGCATGCAGGAGTAAAACTGCTGTTTCCAAAAGCTGGAAACACCAAGTGTTGAAAAATAATGCAGTATTTGGGATCGCTTCTTTTCCTCGCATGATGGGAGGGAGAAAAACAAATTGCATACAAACTCTGCTTCAATGAAAAGGAACAAATTTGAGTTAATTCTTTTCCTTCTAGCACAGCTCCATTCAGCATTTTGAAGTCAGGGGATCTGGGGATGTGGAGAGAGCGGGGATGCTTTTTGGTGCTGTGTACAAACGGGCTGTAGGGCTTCGGAAGCTGTTTCTGATTAGTATCTTTTCTTTTGACAACTTTTTTTTTTTCTTGAAAAGAAAGGAAAGGGGTTTTTGTAACACGGTTGGACTGGAGATGGGGGAAAATCTGTTTAAAATATGCAGGGACCTGAAAGAAAATCTTGAGTGAATAATAAGTTTAACTGACCTTAAAATATCCCATTGCCATGAGGGATTTGAGAGTAACACTTCAAATGGATTTTTGATGAGGGCTCTCCGGGCTGTGGGGAATTGAGCGTTTTACCCAACGCCTTCTCCGATCTGAATTTTCATGCTAACTGGGAAAAGCCATGCTGAAATGCCTAAAGAAGGTTTTGTCTTGTTTTGTTTTCCTTCAGAGCTACTGACGCACAGGGAAAAGCCATTCGTTGTAAGCTGACTCTTCAGATTTTTATTTCTTTCACCCAGCGCTAAGTTCAGGATGGGTTCTGGCAGGACCATGCTGTGTCCTGGGGACATCACAGGGCCAGGCGTCTCCTCGTGCTGGTCACCCAACCCCAGCTCTGTGCATGGGGCTGCTGCCCCAGTCCTCCAGCAGCATCCTCCTTCTCCTGTCCCTCTGCCCTCTCTCCCTGCAACTTTGTGGGGTTTTGGTTCCACGTGGCCTTGGTTCCACACAGCCCCAGGCTCTGCATCCCACACAGATGAAGGGATGGAGCTGTTCATCTTGCTGCAGGCTCCCACCCACCACCACCCAGGTATGGCAGTGCCTGGCTCAGGGGTTGGTACGGGGACCAGCCCTGTGGAATATCTTTATTGATGATCTGGATGAGGGGATTGGGTGTACCCTCAGTAAGTGTGCAGATGGCACCAAACTGGGGGGAAGTGTTGATCTGCCTGAGGGCAGGGAGGCCCTACAGATGGATCTGGATAGGATCAGTGGGCTGAGGCCAATGAGATGAGTTTCAGCAAAGCCAAGTGCCAGGTCCTGTGCTTTGGTCACAGTAACCCCATGCATTGCTACAGGCATGGGGCAGAATGCCTGAGAGCTGCGCAGAGGTAAAGGCTAAAGGCTGTCTTGGCTGTGCATGGTGGCACATCATAACAGGGGAGCAAAGAATGCAGGCCTGGGATTCCTGCTGTGCTGGAGCTTCTCCCCAGAGCTTTCTGGATTGGGAAGAAATGCCTTTCGTTATGCTGTGCCCAGGGGTGAGGCGGTTTTTGCTCCATCCCTGCTTGTCATGGAGATGTGCAAACTTCCTGGGTCTGATCCTTGTCCTCCATTCAATCTGGCTGGAATGGGGCGGTGGGATCAGAGGATTCTGGGGGAAACCCAGCAGACAGACGGGCGGGCAGGCAGACAGACCGTGTGATTGCTTAAGCCACATTTCCTTAGGAAGCCAGGCTAAAAATAATAAAAATCCAGTCCTTTCCCACAAACAGCTCTGGTAGCCACAAACTGATGCTTTTCCAGTGCAGAAATGCTTTGTATGAGAATTCCCAGTGGTTCCCAGTGACGGGAGGACGTGGGGCTGCTGCTTTGGAGCTGACAGATCCCCCAGATCCCAGCCTGGGGGCAGCCCCTGGGGCTGCAGGTGGTCCAGGCTTGGGGAAGCAGTGCTGGATAACCCTTCCTATCTCTGATCAAAATCATTATGGTCCCTTTAGAGTAAGAGAAACAGCTTTTGGCGTGCTCTGCCCACGTCCTGCTGCTCGATTTGGGATTTCCTGCAGCTGGGGAGCAGCTGGGGCTGAGCGCCAGGTGAGAGGGTGTCCTCTGCAGCCACCCCAGATTGTCTCTATGAGGGTCTCTGAGGCTTCTCCGTGGAGGAAGCGGTTGTAAGCGCACAGGGGAGATTGTTGAGATCAACCCCACAGATGCTGAGCAGGTTGCTCTTGCTGCAGAGTGCTGTGGGGTGCTGTGGGTATGGGGGCACAGAGCCATCCTCGCGTCACTGCTGCACTCAGAGGCGAAGCTTGCCTGTGCTCCGTGCCAGGAAATGGGGCTTTTTCTGATAGTAAAGAAAAAGAGCTAAATTTGTTTCCCATCTTCCCCCAGGCTGTAATACAAATTTGACACAGATGGGGATTTTTTCTTTTTTTTTTTTTTTGGTGGAAAATCGGATACATTTTCCATCTCAACAAGAGCTTTTCTGTGGCAGTGTGACAGCGTGCTGCCTGAGAACAGCCCCGAGCTGCCCGTGCTGGAGGTTTGTCGCTAACAGAGGCAGGGAGGGATGCAGCTCCCAGAGCCTGAGCTGTTGTGAGCCCAGCACAGGTGTTATGGGCTTTGCAGAGCAGGGGTCTGGCTGTGCAGGGAAAATGACTATTTGGGAAGGGGTTAGCTCTAATCTTCCCTTGTTGAACTCCAAAAACAGGGCCAAAAGCTCCAGCTTGCAGCACTGATGCCCTTGTAATAAATGGAGAGGATGCAGCTGATAGGTGATTGACTGCTTGAGGTGTTGGCATTGCTGGGGCATGCAGGCATGGGGCTGCTGTCCTCTGCATCCCCGTTCCTATACATCCATGTCCCCCACAAATCCCAGTCCCCATACATCCCTGTCCCTCACATCCCTGTCCCTGAAGCAGAAATGAGGTCTGGTGGTAGATGGTTTCAGGGCACACGGTCCCCATATGAGGGTATGCTCACTGACAAGCTGGGACTGCAGATGGGTTGAGAAGATGGATTTGGGTGCAATGTCAATGAGCATCACCTTCCCAAATACCTTTGTGGCTCTGGCCAAGAGTGCTCGAAGCTGTCACGGGGAAATTTTGTGATGGATCCCAAAGGCTCTGCTGCAGCTCTCAGGTCTGGCTGCAGTCCATGGGTGAGGACTGATGGATGCTTTCTTAGGTAGAAAGGAGACAGTTCTGGATGCATTTCAGAAAGGCTCGTGGTTAGCTTGAACTTTGAGCAGTGCTTGTCTTGTTTTGTCTTTTTTGTCTTTTTTTTTTTGCCATCCCCACTCCACCCTCTGTGTTTTAAACTAAATAAAGGCAGCTTTGTCCCTTAGCCAAATCTGACAGATTTTCTGCACTAGATTAGCTGTCCTGCCTCTGGACCCCACTCATGTTTCACAGAGTGGTTTCACTCTGAGGAAGAGAACATCCGACCGCACTGCCTCACTGCTCCCTGATAAGGGGGATGCAGATAAGGGTGGATACAGATAAAGGGGATGCAGGTAGTGGGGGTGGATATGAGGGGCAGATAACAGGGGTGCAGTGGCTGTTTCTGAGTGTATCAGACCACAAGGTCACATAGTCACTCTGAAATGCATTCACTGCGTTCTAACATCGACTCGATGATTTCAGAGAACCACAGGGCAGTTTGAGTTGGAAGGGACCTCTAAAGGCCATCAGGTCCCACTCCCTGCACTGAGCAGGGACACCCACAGCTCCATCAGTGCTCAGAGCCCCGTCCAGCCTGACTGTGCGTGTGTGCAGGGATGGGGCACCACCACCTCTCTGGGCACCCTGTGCCATTCCTCACTGCTCCTAGAATAAACTTCTATTCATCCTTCCCAGTGCCCACCTGAGGCTACAGGGCACTGGGCAGCCCCATGCTGAGATCAAATAAACATGAAGGCAAAGCACATTGATTCACAGCTCTGGGGACTTGTCCCAATGCCTCGTCAGCATCTGCGGATCAAACCAAGCAGCTGGCGGCACAGCAGCCACTTGAGGGTCTCTCTCTGGCACACACATGTGAATTCCTCCTTTCTTCTTCCCTCCTGCACTCCCACACCTGTGGCAGTACTGGGACCAGGTCTCTGCACTGCTGTGAGATGGATTTTGAAGGTTTTGCCCTTCCAGCAGTTCAGTGAGGCTCAGTGCATGCTTCCTTTCACCTGCTCAGGATCCCTGTTTTGGCAGAAATTGCCCTTTCTGTTGAAGATTTCCTGGCAGGAGCTGGAGCATGAGCAGGCTTCATGTGGGAGACAGGAGCCTTGCAACCTTAAGGTTGAGATAAACAAGATTTAGAGTTTATTTACTTCCTGTGCTCTTCTCAGACTATGTCAGAAGCCAAGAAGTGTCAGCTCAATGCTGCAGGAGGGTGTTTAGTCAAAAATACTATAGATGTACTTTTTTTATTTGCAGTCGTAAATGTCAGGCGTCTTTGCTGGCCTCAAAAGATGAGATGCATGGTTTGGGGAGAGCTCTTTTAAGCAGCTGATTCCGCTGAAAGGTACAGCAGTCTGCTGGATTACCCTCTGCTGTGGTGGCAGCAAGATTTACTGCTGTGCAAAGATTACCAGCCCTGCCGCAGGCAGCAGATTTCTTCCTTTTCTGCTATCCAAGGAAGGAAGCTTTTCATTCAACTCCTGCTGCTTGTGCCCAGGAGCGGTGCTTCCCCACTTGGGTCAACTCTCAGAACTCTGAAGGGAAAAAAATAATGCAGGCAGTGCCCTGTTTCACCCCATCTCTTCCCAGAAGGCTGATCTCAGCCTGGTGTGAGCTTGCATGTGGCCTCTCTTGGGGCTGGTGCTGAGCACCCAGCAGCATTGGTGCTGCACTGAGCTCGGTGCTGGGATGCACCGGGATGCAAGATGGGGGAAAGCCCACACCTGAGCTCTGTGCTCCCCGTCCCTGCCAGGAAACTGAGTGAGAGCATCATTTTGTACCGTTAGTGAGTTTGCAAATCCTTCAGTCGTGCCCCAAACTGGGGCGCGTGGAGGGGTTGGTTTTGTTATATTTCATTCCCTTGCAAGGGAGGAGGGCTGTGGCGGGGCTGGGCAGCTAACCCCTTTAATTGTGTGCAATGAAGGCTGACAGCGGCGAGGCTCAGCCTTTAAAAGGGGTACTGAACCTTTAATTCCTGAATAAATCATCTCCAGTCTGTTGCTCCTTCATCTGCAAGCTGTTTGGGCGCGGGGACGTATTCACTGCGGGAAGGGTCATTTGGAGATCAGAGCCCTCGGCTGACCCGTGTGGCAGGCAGGACACCTGCTGCAGGCCGTCCCTGTGCCCCGGGCTGGGAATCAAAGGGGCACTGGGGAGCAGCAGTTGAACAGGGCTCTAATTGCTGTGCTTCGTTACAGAGGGATGGCAAAGCTGCGTCCTGCGCAGGCTGCTCAGACCCTGCTTGGCACCGATGTTATCTGCCTGGTCCTTCTGGGTTTTTTTGAGGATTCATGGCACCATTTCTTTTCTCAGCTGTAAATCTGGACTCAGCTGCTTTTATGCCAATGGCTGATCAAAGGGCATCTTTGCTTACTGCAGGTGGAACACTGTGCTTCTCCGGTTGTGGTGTTTACTGTGACACTGCCCAAGGTGGCTCATCAGTGTCCCCACGTGGCATCATCTGTTGGAACTGTTTCCACTCTTTACTCTGCAGTGCTCATCCATTACGTTACCCTTGGGCGGGCTCTGGAGGTAGCAGCTGTCACCATGGGCTTTGGGGTGCTGTAGTTCTGCAGCCCTGGGTGATGATCTCTAAGATGACAGAGGCCCTAGGCATGGCTTCGTGCTTGGCCAAGAGCCCTGTGCTGCCAACCAGGATGCTCTCACACCTGGTGAAAGCAGAGGGATGGCATGACCTTGTTACACCAACTGTGCCTAAACTGGCTTGCAAATGGAAATGGGTGAATGGAGCAGAGCCCCAACAGCACCACAAGCTCTTGAAGTTCCAGTCTCATTTCTCTGTACCAGGCCTCCCTGTGCATATGTGCAGGCACATGTGTGTGTGCAAGCCGGTGTGTGCTTTCCAGGGCACCCATGCAGCATCCCTGCACTGAGCAGCCACTTTCTCCAGCACCACGCTCCTATTGTCTCTGCTTTCTGCTCTCCATAATGGTATGTGTTGGGTGGATTCATCAGTAACCCTTTGGCCTTAATGACCCCATTGGAATAACCATGGAAGGACACCAAAATCAGTCACAAACCTTCAGGGCCTTGAGCTGCCCATAACTGAGATCTCTGGCTTGCAGATGAAGGAGCTCTGAGAGGGCTTGCAGCAAATGATGCAGGGGTTGCAGCTGTGCCATGGTGATGGGGGAACATCCCTTTTCTCTGCTAACCATCAGGATTTGGATCACCCAACACAGAGGGTTGGGTGGCTCTGTACACTACAATAAGGACTTTGGTTCCCAAAATGGTTTTCCAAATGGCACGGTTCTTATCAGGGATGAATAACTGGGTGTCGGGTGACGCGTAAAAGCAGCCTCTTCATTAGAAATGCTAATGCTACCTCCAGCTTCTCCCCTTTCCATCACTCCACATCCCCTAGAATATGATGCTCAATAGGTTGGGAAGCCAAACCCAACATTCACCAGCTCCTGGCCCTGCACTGAGCCCCTCCTGGTGCCCGGCCCAGAGTGAAGCTCCAGCAGAGACTCCATCCCAGGGCTGGGAAAGATCTGGAGGCACTGCGGATGCTGGGGGCTGCTCCCTGCAGCTGGGTGCAGGGCAAACCTCCAGGCTGCTTCATGTATCAAACTGTAATTATGTGCAAAGGGCGTGGGGGTGCAAAGGAGCATTAATAAATTATCTCCCTTGTTGTTAATTGACATGGCTTTGGTCGCTGAGCTGAGGGCTTGGCTCCCCTTCCAGGCGCATCCTGGCCTCATTACCACCTCCATTACCATATTCAGGTTTCCCTGCTTAAAGCCAATTAGCTCATGGCCGCGCCTGATTGGGAAGCTGTGGCCTCATTTGCACATTTTTGAATCAGTGAAAGAATCAAAAAATAATGGAGCAGGCAGGGAGGGAAAGCGCCGCAGGGCTCAGTGTGCGCTGAGGGCGACGAGGGGCGAAGGGGATGGCGTGGGGATGGCACAGTAATGAGCAGCCAAAGAGACCATGGCCTTAATTTGCTCCCGGGCGGTTTGCTGGGGTTCAACAGATGCTCCAGGGGGAGGTGATGGAGGGGCCTGGGGTTGTGGTTTTCTGCTTGTGTCCCCCACCCCACTTTGGAGACAGAGTGGCTGTCTCCATCCATGCCTTTAGCCATGGTGCTGCTGCAGCTCTGCGCTCAGGGATGCACTGTTGGGTCCGTATCCAATGTCCCATCCCCTTGCTGTCTTCTGGCCCCATTCCCTAGCAGAGGTGCTGCTATCTTTGCTATCTGAAAGTATTCCTCTCCGGTTCCAGTTTAACAACTTCATAGCTGCTGCTGCTGCCACAAAGGCCTCCTTGTCCCCGCCGGGTGAGATAAGCCTTGGTGCGATTCATATGTAGATCCGGGTGGTACCGGAGAGGAGAAGTCTGTGGAGATCTGCCCCAAGCCCTCTCCCGTCTCTGATTCCAAACTGTTTTACATCTGCACAAAAAGGTCCCGGCCCCCATTGAGCCTTGGGGCTGTCACTGTGCCATCAGGGAGATCCGGTGTCACCGTGCCGGACGCAGCTCCATGCCCATGCTGGGATGGGAATGTGACACTATTCTGCAGGTCTTGCTGGGTTAGTCCCGAAATCATCATTCCCCTTTATGGCTGAGTGTCTTGAAAGCGTCTTTGGTGCTGCATCAAGCTCCCAGCCATGTCAGCTCCGGCAGAAATCCCTGTGCCTTTCATTTCCTTCTGTCACTGGCTTATGTCAGCAGTCATTTTTTAATAACAATAATGAAGGGGTTGTTTTTTCCCCTTTTCCAGGTGTGGTTTTACCTCTTTTCCTTTTCTAGTGCTGGTGACAACACAGAACCCAGTCCAACTGCTCCCATTACCAGCACTGTGCATTATCAGGTCCAGGGCCATTGTGAATGTGCCTGGCACAGGCTGGGCCTTGGGAGGATGCTGCCAGCATCGCCCGTGGGAGCTCTGGGCTGGAGCCTCCCTTATCGCCATGCAGGCACATCTGTTATGTTACACTCAGCCCATCCTTGGGATGGATTCTCCTCCATCTCCAGCAAACCAATCGCAGACCCAGGAATCCTGAACCAATTAACCCCACTTTTTGAAGTCTGCTTTGATTACCTGCCCGCTCTAGCTGTTAATCTGTGTTTAAAGCAGCTTTCTGCGTTTTTATCAGGGTTGTAATTCATTGCGCCTCGCTACCTCAACAGAGGAGGTCATTAATCATTGTGAGGGCCCCTGGGAGCACAGCCTTAATCTGCCATTTCCCATTGCCTATAGGAGGGTGGGCTTGGAGGTGTCTGGCAGCACTCGGTTGACAGATCCAAGGGCACAGTTCTGAGAGGAGACCCTCAGTGACTGATCACCCGTGTGATGCCGTGGGAGCTGGGCTGGGGGGGAGATGCTCACAGCTCACCATCATCTCTGCACCGTGTTCCTGCTGCTGCCGACCTGTTAGCAGTTCCACGTGTTGAACATCTCCATGTAGGAAATCCCATTGCCCATGCCTCCCAGATGACAGTCATCTCAGTATTCACCAAAAACTGGAGCTTAAAATCCACCTTCTGGGCATGCAGTCTTTCTTGAAATATGAATTCCTCAAAGGCTGCTGAGTGCTCCCTTGTCACAGTGATCCTTGAGGTGCTCAAGAACCGTGGATATGTGGCACCTGGGGAGATGGTCAGTGGGCATGGTGGGGGTGGGTTGGGGTTGGGCTTGGTGACCTTAGACATCTTTTCCAACCTTAATGACTCTGTGATTCTATGACGTGTACTTCTGGGCAGCGCTTGGCATACTTGATGTGTTCTCTTAAGGTCAGTAAGAATTAACTATCCATTCAATTAGTGTTTCCAGTGCTTTTGCTAAGGTGGAGCATAACAGGTTCCCTGATTTCTGGTTTAAGTCAGGTCTGGAGGTGGAGGGGGGTTACCAATAATTAATCAGGTTCCCTGATTTCTGGTTTAAGTCAGGTCTGGAAGTGGAGGGGGGTTACCAGTAATTAATTGGTAACCAATTCAGGGAGTAATTCAGGGAGAAGTCTTAGGGAGCTAATGGAAATGCAGAATAACACAATTGTCTTGCAAGGAACTGGGAATCTGTGGGACGAAGCTGAGTGGAAGGTGGGTGTTGCTGCCTTAACATGGACTTTTACTAAAATTTTACTTTAATGACATTTTTGTTAAGCATAGGAGAGTGTGACTGGCTCTAATTACAGCTAGGACTGCTCCTGCATGCACGCAACCATGGATGGCAGGATGTGTGGGGGCTCTGGCAGTTCTGGGTGTCAATCACCCCACAGATAGGGGATAAAGCAGCTTTTGGAAGATACTTCCATGCAAGCTTGGCTTGGGGCATCCAGAATGGCTTCATTCCTCATGGTCACCATGTCAGGGTGGGGAGGACCCAGGTGCCCATCCTTTTTCTGTGTACTTGGTACCTCAGTGTGTACTGAGAGCTCTGGACAGGGTTGTATTTTTTTTTCCTAATCCTTGGGTTACAGATGGAGCGGCATGTGTTGGCACTGAAAATCTGGTGGCTTTAAATGATTTAGTGATTTTTTTTCTCAAAAACTTGCCTTCCTTTGACTTTTCTGTGGTCATCCAAGCGAAAGCTCGGCAGAACTTCAGCTTAGGTCAAAGCAACACCAGTTTGTAGAGAACAGACCAAGAGAAGCAGAATTTCGGCTTCATGTTGGCTCTCCAGGAGCTTGGATGATGTCATTCCAAATGTTGTGCAATGTACATTTTGTTGTACATTGAGGACAGGGTCTGATTTAGGTCCCACATGTGCTGAGAGGCATCTCAGGGAGGTGCTGGGAGCAGTGCTGCATCCCCAGAGGGGAGGACTGGCCCGTGTGGGCTCAGGGACACACAGAGGATGGGGATGGGCAGGAGCTGTGCTGGAGGTGTCTATCCCCATTATCTCCCAGCTAGCTGAGAAGTAGCATTGTGGGGTTGGCTTTGGGATGCATTTGGGGTTACAACTACAGGAGATGTGACAACTTGCTGCCAGAAGCCCCTCCATCCAGCTGTGCCAGCTGTGCCTGCCCCTGCTGATGGGGCTGGGGATAAGTAGTGGCTCTGTGAGTGCTGTTGCTGTCCAAGCAAAGCCAACAAAATACAGCCACAAGTGGCTTTGCCTCTCATTTGGGGGAGGGAGTAATGTGGGGCCCAGTGTTGCTTGCAAATGCTTTTAATAAAGTGTTCTTTCCTGCGTCCAGAGGAAAAAAAAACCCAAACCTCAAGCCTTTTCCCATTACATAAGGAACAGATGCTGCTGGGCAGAGCCCTGGTGTGTCGACAGCATGGCCAGGACTGAGCCATTGGCATTCCAGGGCAGTGCTGGCCCCAATGTGCCCACAAGACATCATCCCCTTACTCCTGGCCATGGTTGTTTTCAGGACTGGGTAGCTCAGTGTCAGGAGGTGTATGTCAGCACCCACACAGTGCACACCATGTTGGTTTCCATCTATAAAATAGTGCACACCTGCAGGGTTTGTACTCTGCTAGGAATGATGCTGGGTGGGAGCAACGACTGTGATCATATATCTGTATGTGTAGGTGGACACACAGTTCTTGTTTCAGAAGAACCTACTGGAGTGATTCAGTCATTTCCCACTGTACTAAGTCAATCTCTGGAAGTGTCCCATCCCACCACATCCCTTCCCATCCCATCCTCCTTCACTAAGATGGCCAGAAGGGATATACTCACCCCAAGCAGAAGGAGACATGGGGGAGTTGGGAAGGCACCCATACTGGTGTAGGGGCACCATGCTCCGTTCCCTTCCCAACCCAGCCCCAGCTCTGTCAGCCCGAAGGGTGACATGCCTGGGTAATTTCTCCAGTAATTAATGCCTCATTAAAGTGTGCAGAGGAACAATCTTGGTAGTGAGTTTTACACAACATAATGCCTGGGTCCTGAGAGGTTTCCTGCCCATTTTTTTTAAAGGGAACTGTCTTTTTCTGGCCTTAACTGCTTGCTCCCTGGAGGCAGAGAGGTTGAACCTGATGGGCACCTGCATTGTGTTTGGGTTGGGTTTGAAGGGAGAGTTACCTGTCCCTATGACCAGGGCTGGGGACTGGGGCTGCACCAGGCACTGAGAAGGTGAGGTGAGAACCGGTGGAGTGCAATAGGGTCACATCCACCAGCCCTAACCTGTTGTGTTCTCTCCCCAGGAGCTTGATGCCACGGACACTGGAGGGGCAGATCACAATGGAGAAGACCCCCAGCTACTTTGTCACCAAGGAGGCTCCGCGGCGCATCTACAACATGTCACGGGACACCAAGCTGATCGTGGTGGTGCGCAACCCCGTCACCCGCGCCATCTCGGACTACACGCAGACGCTTTCCAAAAACCCCACCATCCCCAGCTTTCAGGACTTGGCCTTCAAAAACATCAGCACGGGACTGATCGACACGAGCTGGAGCGCAGTCAGGATCGGGATCTACGCCAAGCACCTGGACAACTGGCTGCAGTACTTCCCCCTCTCCAAATTCCTCTTTGTCAGCGGAGAGAGGCTGGTCAGTGACCCAGCTGGGGAAATGGGCCGCGTCCAGGACTTCCTGGGTCTCAAGAGGGTGGTGACAGACAAACATTTCTATTTCAACCAGACAAAGGGTTTTCCCTGCCTGAAGAAGCCGGAGGGCAGCAGCAAGCCCCGCTGCCTGGGCAAGTCCAAGGGGCGGCCGCACCCCAAGATCGAGGGGCAGGTGGTGCAGCGCCTGCAGGAGTTCTACAGACCTTTCAACATGAAGTTTTACCAGATGACGGGGCAGGACTTTGGCTGGGACTGAACGGGGCCACCGGCAGCCTCCTCCCTCTGTTCTAATTTATATCGGACCTTTTTCCGGCAAGAAACAACCCTTCTGGAGTAGAGAGAAATATTTAAGAAATAAAACCACAGATGACCCCTCCCTTCCCTTCCTCCCTTGACCAGATTAAATATTCTTCCATATAAATCTTGCTTGTCTGTATTAACCGTGGCCGTGCTGGTGGCAAGTGCATGGGTGTGATTGCTGCTACCCAACACGAGTGCTGGGAGCCAGCCTGGCCTTGTGATGCTCACGCTGGGTCTGCATTTGGGGCAGGTTTTGGCTGCAGTTGGCCAAGCAGCAAACCCAAAGCACGGGGCGTTTTGTGCAGGCTGGGAATCGTCTGAAGGAATTTCCTCATTGAGAAAAACGACTGATGGTGGTGGTTTGGAATAAGTGCCAGATCTGGGGATAGGGAAAGGGAGCTGCATATCACATACCTTCCTTTGAGTAACCCAGATGATGAAGCAAGGCATTTCTCACCCTTAGGATAGAAATCCCCACTTCCCCAGATTCACCCAAGCAGAGCAAACAAAAGCCCCAATCTCTGACCTTTGGGTTCAGTCATCTCAATAGATCCTCACATCTGCAGCCATAGAGAACCATCATGGGAGGCTGCAGAAATTAGTTTAATCTGAATTAACTACTTTTCCCTTAATTAAAGATGGGGAAACATTTAATTAACCTTTAATATCTTATTAGTGACTTGCATTTGTCTTTTTAATGAGCTAATTATGTGTTTTCAAGGGCCCTGGGGCATCGCATTACTTGCAAATATGCTTTGGCTGTAGTTTCTTTCACTAAAGTGCATCCCAGCACTGACCATTCTACCACGCTTGCTGTTGAACTGCTCAGCATCACTGCTGTGCAGCATGATGGATGGGTGGGTACCATTTGTCCTGGAGGTGATGGATATGATGGGTACCACTTGTCCTGGGCTGATGGATGTGGTGGGTACCACTTGTCCTGAGGGTGATGGATTGGGTGGGTACTATTTGTCCTGTAATGCACAGAAGGCAGAGGAACCTTTCTTCACTCTTTGACATCAGCACTTTTTCCTTTGCCCCATTCAGCTCTCTCCAATCCCTTGCCCTGGCTGCTGGCACATCCTCTGTGTCCCCTCCAGAGACACATTTTACCAACGAGTGGAGCTGGGGCTGGCAGTTGCCAAGTTGGCACTTGGGTTCATTGAGTTGATGCTGGGACAAGTGATGTGAGCAGGACAAACACGATGTGGGGGCTCAGTGCAGCATTTACCCGTTCCTGTGGGCACTGCTGGCTGTCCTGCTTGGCTGTCCATCCTTGTGAGCATCCATGAGCTGAAGATGCCCAGGTGCAACGCGTGAGCTTTATGGGTTTAAGGCCATAGGAGGAATCAGGGCTGTTTTAGAGGACTGGAAACAGGAGATGAAATGGGGCTGGTGCTGCTGTGGTGGCACTCAGAGCTGTGCAATGGACCATGCTTCGCCGCTCGCGGTTTTGTTTCCAGCCACGACATTCGACCAAATTATTCTCCGCCAAGAGCTTTAAAGTTTCCCAAGTGCCTGTGAAAGCCTGGAAACGCTGATAGTGATCCTATTTCCCAGCTGAGTGACTGCATTCAACCCGAGCCGTATTGATATGCAAAACTCTCAGGGTCCCGGCTCCAAGGATGGGGTCTGTCTGCCCTGTGAAAGGGAACCATACTTTTTTGGAGCTCGGGCCTTTCTAAAGCCGCACAATACCATATAGACTATGCCATTTAAAGCATCTGAAGCGACCCAAAATGTATTGAAAGCTTGCTTTGCAGACTCATTAAGACTACTCAATAGGTTCTGGCAAATACCGTGCCAGGGCTGACCGCACGGATTAAGACTTTTGAAGTGTTACACAAACCCCCTGCTTAAACTAATTGCTGCCCCACGGCTCACGAGGTCAAGTATTTGTATTCATTGCCTCAGAGAGGAGCCACTTGTGGGTCTGCCCAGGTGAAGCCGCACTTCATTACATCGGGACCATAAAAGAGGCCTTGGATGGGCAAGGGGAAGGTGCCTGGGATGGAGTAGTTCCAATGAGTGCTCGGGATTCAATCAAACAGCTCCCCACCATGATGTGTTTTATGGCAGCATAATCTCAGGAGATGGGTGTCATCCATGCCACAAGGTGTTGGTGGACACACTGAGGCTGTAGGGCCAGCACAAGGACAAGTTCGAACACCTGGTGTGTCATTGCACGGCGGCCCCTTCACGTGTGCATGGCTTCAGCCCTAAGCTGGGGATCTGCAGAGTGCTGTTTGCTATCAGAGCAGTTAGTGGTCACTGGTGGAAACCAAGGTGGGGAGTCTGCACTGAGCTGGGTGAGGTGTAGGGAAGTCAGCAGCTGGTTTCCTCCCATTGCTGTGTTTTCTGCACCAGTACTAGCCCATGGACTCAGTCTCGAGGCTGTAGGGAGCTGCTGATGGGGCTAGAGGGAAATAGCCCCATGTAGGTGTTTTTATGACTTTCTTCCTTCTTTGCATCTATCTCAGAATGCTAAAAATCCAGAAGCCTGGAGGGTGATGTTTTCCTCCAAGTGGCGGTGCTGGGACAAAGGCACTCCTCAGCTCTGTGTCCGCATCTGCTGGCAGGAGGATGCAAAGCTCCCAGTGCCTTTGAGCCCCAGATCCCAGTGGATGTTAGTCGGGGGAACTGCCAGAGCAAGAGGGGGATGGAAATTCACACAAGAAAATCTCTGCTGCCAAGAGTGGAAAGTTTTGTTCCCAGCCTCAACCAAAGTTTCCATTTCTAACTCAATTTTTATTTTTGAAGTTAACTATCCAAAGTGTTGCTGTTCCTGTGGACTGGTGTTCCCACTCTGTCTTAGCTGCTACGTGAACCAGGAAGAGCAGCACTGCAAGAGCCTTCCAAAACTGTTATTTATTTATTTATCTTCTTTTATACCACACCTAGAAGGATTGACAAGGAAAAAAATCCACAAGGAAGTAATTAAAACTTTCCAATTTTTGTGAAGGTCCGGAGGTGCAGGAGAGCAGCTATTTGCAGTTACCCTTCTCATTTTGATGTGCCTTGGGAGCATGTTTTGACAGGGATGTGCCCCATTCCCTGCCTGCTGCACCAGTCCCAAAACCTGTTCCCAGGTGGGGCTCATGCTGTGGGGCTGTGGTGCACCTGGGGGTGATAAATACAGGAGATCTGTGGGTTTGGCTCTTTGCTGCAGGACCTGGTCCAGCTGTGTAGGTGGTGTCCTGGCAGGATCTGGCAGGTAAGGAGGAAGCTGAAGCCAGGGATGCTGTTTGTCTTTTGGCTGTCCTTTGTGCTGTTTGTAAGGTAGAGTCCCAGAAACATCTGGGAATAGGGCAGTGTCGTTGCTCACAGAGGTGTTCAGGGAACATCTTACAGTGCTTAGGGCAAATCTTTGAGTTTCCCCATATTGGTGCTTGAGGTTTCCAGATCTTTCCTGCAGTGTGGTGCTGCTGCTTCTTTGGTGTTTGAGTGCTCAGCCCTCAGGCTGCCTGTGCATCTCTTGTGTGTGATGGGAGAGTGATGGGGTTTGAAATCCATCAGAGCTCAAAGGCACGTGAAGGTGAAGCAGGAAGGGCTAGGACAACTCAGCTGAATGCATGGACTATGCTGTGCTGGCAGTTCTCAGGTGGTGCCTATGCCTTGTGGTGGTGGATTTGTGCTCCTATGGTGGGAGTGGGCAGCAAGTTCTACTTCCTCCAGCACTCAGAGATGCACTGGGCTGCAGTGCTGCATGCTATGGGATGTACTGCAGTGTCCAGCTGGCACAGGGGGCAGCCCCTGGGGGAGACATGCATCCCTTTGCAGTGCTCAACATCACCCCAAGTTGCCATCCCCCACCCAGCCTCTTCTCTGCTTCCAATCTTGATGTAATCTCAATACACAAAATAAATTCATGCCATATTCCCCAATAGATGAGAAAATGCCCACGCTGAGGTTGCTCTAATTGCAACCACGTGCCTGGTGGTGGCTTCCAAGTAGTGCAGAGAGCAGCCTGGGTTGCATGTGGGGCATAAACACTGTCAGGTGCAGAGCATCGTGGCTGTATGCAGGACATGGAGAGCATGGCACTCACTTCCAGCCCAAGGGGAACTGGGCTGCTGCGGTTCCAACCTGTGCCCTGATTGTGGGTTTGGTTATTCAATGCTTTAATTGGAATTAGGGTGAGACAAATGCATCCTTTGTATTTGGCCTCTTTGGAAGCCTGTGAACAGGCAGTGAGTTGCTTTTAGGAAAGTTGTTACTTACTGAAATAATTAACCAAATGATTTATCTGGGAGCAACCTGCTGGGAGCTGTTCCTGTTCAAACTGGGATGGGACATGTTGCTGGCGTGTCCCCACCATGAGTGTCTGGGCCCTGCTGCCAGGGAAGGCTGCTGTAGAGCTGGCATCAGTGCTGTGCCAGTGGTGGGACTGCTTGACTGAATTTATTTGCATTCTTGGTGCAAAAGAAGTCATCTTTGGGCTATTTTAAAAATGCAAGTTGTTTTTCTGTTAAGATCTAAAGACTTGCCTGTGCATCCCAATAGCCGTTCCTCCCAAGGGGGGGGTGGTGCCAGTCCTTAAGGGCAGTGAGGCAGTGGCACAGGGTGCCCAGAGAGGCGGCGGTGCCCCATCCCTGTAGACGCCCACAGACAGGCTGGACTGGGCTCTGAACACTGATGGAGATGTGGGTGTCCCTGTGCAGTGCAGAGAGGGAGACCAGATGGCCTTTAGAGGTCCTTTCCAACTCTTTGAACTCTATTCTATGATTCAGGGCAGTTGGACATGCTCTGGTCACCCAATTCGTCCTGCAGCCTGCTCAGGTCTCTGACCCACTGGGCTGGTGACAAATGTGGTCTGGAAGATGACAGTCCCCCAACTTGTGGTGCCTCTTTTCCTGCAGGGTCCGTGTCAGGCCTGCATGGTGCTTCTGCATAAGCTGCACGGTCTTCCCTTTCCCCCCACACAGCAGCACAACAGCATTATTGTTTGGTGAATGGAACCAGCCTTCACATCACCAATCAAAATATTTCAATAGAAAAAAATAAGTCAGGGGGGAGGGCGACTTCTGGCAGGCTGTGCAGGAGGGGAGCCCCAAGTGTGTGCCCATCACTTCCCAAGGGCATGGGATGGGGCAGTGCCACTGCCTGGGGCCCATGGAGCAGAGGAAGGATTGTGGAGCTGCAGCCATTAGAGTTACCTTGTGCCCAGGCACCAGGAGACCCTGCAGCTGAGTATAGGATCCCAGGATAAGAGGCAAGCAGTGGTGCTAAGGGGCCTGATGCAGTCCCATTGCTCCTGATGTATTGCAGTGGTGTGCAGACTGCAGCAAGGAGATGAAGGAGCTATTCCCAGCACCCAGGCAGGAGTTGGAGCAGCCACATTGGCTTCACCTTGGCACATGCACTGGCAGTGCTGCCTCCATCTGTGCCGGAAAATTAACAGAGAATATTTCACTTTTTCTCCTTTTTGCTGTGTATGCAAACTTCCATTGCCTACAAGGGCTGATTGCCAGAAGCAGCCCCAGCATGCTGCCAGGAAACACCAGGGGGAAAGTGCAAGGGATAGAAGGGCTGAGAACTGGGAAACACTCCTGGTGGGGGTGGGAAAGGGGCTTGTGCAACAGTCAGCCTTTAATTAAGGCTCTTTAAAATGCTTTCCCAGCTGGTTGCCATTGCCTTGCCATATTGGAGTGGTTTAGAAGCAATGCTGCTTGGGAGCAACTCCCTTCCTGCCGGCTTTGCTCCAGTGACGTGTCCCCATGTCTGTTATCCCTATGTCTCCCTGCAAATGGGATAGCAAAATAGGGCTGTGCATGGGTAGAAAGGGTTGGGAGCATGCAAATATCTTTAATGCAGCTTCTGCAGAAGCTGGGATCATTTAGACCTGTCTGAGGCAAAGGCCAGTCTTGTGGCAGAGGACAGATAGTGGTGCCAGCTGCCCAGGGATGGTTCCTATGCCCAGCAATGTTGTAGCAAGTAGGCATGCACCCAACCAGCCACAGACATTGCTACAGCTGCCCCAGGGTGAGCGCCTGCAAACAGCAGAGCATGCTCAGGGTCCAGGGAGCTTGTGCTATAATTTCCACATTCTGTAATTTTTCTCAAGAGGGGAAGAAAGGCAAGCCTAAAATAATTACCCACACAAGCAGTCATTGAAATGTTCTTTACTGTGAGCACTGATCACTTACTGTATTTAACAAGACAATTTTGGCTCTCGGTGCATGAAAGCAAGTAATGATTAAAGCTCTTGTTTTCAGAATCTTTGAGCCAAAGCACAAAAGTCTATCACTAGCTCCAAGTCTGAGCTTGGCAAACAGCTCTTGTGTGGGGATGGAGCCAAGGTGAAGCAGCTCTCAGTGCTGTCTGCAGGGCTGGGGAGCACAGTGGGTGCACAGGGATGTCCCCAGCAGCATGGCTTAACCTTGAAAGCAGGTTGGGGGGGCTTGGGGTTGAGGTTCTTGCACCTCTTTGGGGCTGTGGAATGTTTCTCAGCTGCGGAAATGGGCAGATGCTATTGGGGGATGGCTTGGGAAATGGGGTCAGTGTGTGTCTGATGTTGTCTGCCTCTGTCCACGGAGCAAGAGGAGACATTTGGGGGGACCCCAGGAAGGCAAAGAACTTTTGTGCTGCTGCCCACATACACCAAGCAGGGACGTGGCTGGATACAGTGGCACTGGGCAGTGCTGGATACTGAAAGGGTGTGATGCTGCCGGATGTGGAGGGCTGGGTGCTCCCCCTTTGGGGATAGCAACCAGATAAATGGGAAGGAGCCAGCTCTGCTGAGAGGCTGCCCGGCTGTTGTGCTCATCCCAGGGTGAGTGTCAGCAGAGCTGATGAAAGCAGCTTCTTGTTTTGCTCTGTGCCACTCTGCTTGCAGATGTTGCCCTGATATGAACTGGGATGAGCGTAGTGAGAGCTGATGGCATTGCAGTGTCTCCATTACCATCTCTCTCTGTGCTGGCTCCTGGGGGGGATGGCATCAGCAGGATAAGCTATGCCCAGCACAGGACAGGCTGCTCTGGCAGCAGCAGAGTTGGGCATGGATTTGAGCCTAGGAAACTGCTTTCTTGCTGTCATAAATCAACCTCACTTGGTTCAGTACAGCTGTATGATTGAGACCAGGTCCAGATCTGTTTCAGATCTTCCTACAAGGTTGTTAAGTTCTTTTCCTTGAGGATGGTGTTGCTCCACCTTTGAACCAAGACAAATGACACCCAGTATAGCAACACTCAATCTACACAGATTGGGCAGTTGGCTTTTCTGGGTCCCTTTTCTTGCTTCAGGGCAGAGAGGACGCCCAGGGAAATACTTGGGACAGCAGGGAGATGCAGTTCTGCATGGACAACATTATGCAGATTCTCCTGTTGCTTTTCCCCTGGAAAAAGTGCAAGAATTTTGACACTGAGTAAATTCCACAGGCATTAACTATGCTAATCAGGCAACTGCTTTTATACACAGGGCTGTTATGTACTGCTTTCCTCTTCTGCCCAAGTGAGGTCAAATCAAACTTGAAAAAAAATCCTTGTAGTGTGTTTTCATTTCTAGCAGTGGGCTCCAGGCTCCTCTGGAGTGTGTGGTGCTGCAGGAACCAGCTCCCAGTGGCTGCATGGCCTGGCCTTTGCCTCTTGGTTGTTGCTCCCCTTCTGGCAACAACTGGGAGCATTGTAAGGTGTTCCATATTGGCACTCATCCCTTTGGATGTTCCTGCAGCACCAGGGGAGCCTTGTGCCAGCCCAGGGCACAGCTGTCACTGTCACCCACCCGCAGGCTGTGCTGGCTCTCTTGGCTCTGCTTTACATGAAGAAGAACATTTTAAGAGCTGCCCCATGGCCCAGCATTGCTGGTACAGTATTGCCAGCCCTGGCATATGGGCAGCCTTCAGCCATGTCTGCTGCCCCTTTGGTTGAGTTGTGCTCGTTGGAATTATTTACTACTCTGATCAATAAATAGGATAGGCAGTGGGCTGTATTTTATGAACACAACGCTATCCTTGTGCACACTGCTATATTTCAAGAGCATAAATAATACCGGGGCATCAGCAGAAATTAAAACCAAACAGAATAATTTATACCCCAAATCTCTCAGTGCGGTGAGGAAGGAAGGAGGAGCAGCTCCACACAGTGCCATGGGGCTCTGCCCTGTTTAACCAAACCCTTCTGGTGCTGCCTTTACACCCAGCAGGGCTCTCCCCCTGTCTCTGGCACAGGCAATATGAGGCATGGGACAGCTACCTGCTCTCCTCAAGTCCTCCCACACCATGGGGACATAGTCCTGGTCTGTCTGCTGCCACGTGCAGTTTGAGAGTGGCCTTTAGCATGTCCCACTGCTATTGGATGGTCCCATTGGGGCACACCAGAGTTTATTTTGCTAGGGGACATATAATCCAGCAGCATGTGCACCATCACTGAGCTGTTTGTTTGCCTTCAGAATGTAATATAGATCTAATTATATCAAAGCAAAGTATAATAAATAGCGTGGGGTTATGCAGTGCAGCTCTCAGTGCATGCGGTGAGTGCTTCATTCCCCTTCCCTCTGGTAGTGTTTAAGCATTTCCCCTGCATCAGTGACGCAGACGTTCTCCATAAATCAGCGGAGGTAGGAGCACATTTGCTCCCCCAGCTTTGAAGAGGCGTCAGATCTCCGAACAGAGGCTTCTTGCTGGGTGATCCTCTGGGGCTGGTTCTCATTTCCTCGTAGGAGGTGGGTCTGGAGCCCATTTTGTGCGTTTGGGAAGGCTTGGCAAGGGGGGGAACGGGGAAAAAGGAATGACTTAGCTTCGCTGACAAAAAAAAAAGTCTTGACACCATGAGCACTGCACACCATTAGCATCCCACTGACACAATTATTTACCAGGAAGACACACATATTGATTTGGCAGTAATAACATATGCTACAGAGAGGCCAAGGGTGCAGGGATGCAGAACGGTTCCATAAGCGTAATCAACCCATTCTTCAGTGGGGACCTAATCCTGCCCAGTGCTTGGTTGACCTAACCCTGCATGGGTGAATTCCACCATGCACTGGGTGCTGTTGTGCTTTTTGGTTTCCACAAGGAGGATGATGGCACTGAGGGATGGTGACATCCTGGAAATGAGGGATGCAAGAACCCTGCTTCCCATTGAGTTCTGACAATCATTTCTGGCAGGGCCATTTCCTCAGTGTTCTGCTTGGTGTCTTCAGAGACCTCTGAAAAAATGTTAACCCCTGTTAAAGATCTTCAGGAGTAGTTGCATGCCCAGCCTCTTGGAAGTGGGTGGTGAAGGATGGAGAAAGCACAGGGTGTGTGCTGGTTCCTGGCTAGTGTTGCTATGGACTGAATGATACTAGGAGGGCTTGGGCAGAGTGCTCACAGTACCTGGAGTGTCCTCACTGCTGGTGCAGCAAGTGTATTTTAAAGAAGAAAAGCAAGAAGGGAGGTGCCAAGAAACACAAAGCTTCTAGGGGCAAATTACAGGTGAGATTGTTGGTAAAATGGGGTAAGGTTTCCCACTCGGCTCTACTTCATTTTGACTTTCTTGGATCAAAGACTGTGCTGCATGAGAGTATAAGGTGCCCACTTGGGGATTGACCTCTTCTCCCAGAAGACCAGTGATGAGAGGTGACAGGGGAGGTTCACATTGAATGTTAGGAAACATTTCTTCTCAGAAAGAGTGGTGAGGCATTGGAACAGGCTGCCTGGAGAGGTGGTGGGGCCACCATCTCTGGAGGTGTTCAAGAACTGTAGAGATGTGGCACTGAGGGACATGGTTAGCGGGCATGGTAGGGATGGATTGGCAGTTGAACTTGATCTTATAGGTCTTTTCCAACCTTAATCATTCTATGATTCAATGATCTCTATGTCATAATCTCAGTCACTCTCATATCCCTCCTGAATCACTCCTCTGCACGCAGTAACTGGAAAGGACCAACAAAGAGAGCAGTCTGTGCACCAGCAGCTTGAGCTCCACAGGAGGGCCATATTGAAGATGAGTGCAAGAGGCTTGTCCTGCCAGCCTGGTATGTCTGTAGTGGCCCTGTGATGCACCAGATCCCTCTGGACATTCCTGGGCAATACCCCTATCCAGGAAGATCTCAGAGCTGCCCAGGAGAGCATCATTGGCCATGATCATGCATGGAGCCACATCACAAAGAAACACCCTGAAAGAATTTTAAGGATTTTTTTTTTTTTTCTGATGGTTTTTTAAAGGTAATTGTAATGCAAAGGTTGGGCTGGAACATTTCTGCCTCGCTCGGCTGTTTGCACTGAGGAGCTGGCAACAGGCAAGCTGCTGAGTGAGGAGCTGGCGCTGCCATATGGAGCTCTGCTCTGACTGCTTGCTAAAGAGAGAAAATCACAGAGGGCCAAGACTTGGCAGCCCTGCTCCACAGAGACTGCTTGTGTGAATAAATGTTACTCATCGGTGTTGCTCAGTGCTACAGGATCTGGCCCACAGTCATAAAGAAGAACTGTGTTTGGCCACAGTTCAGCAAAGCATTCACACATGTGCTCAGCGCAAAGCACATGAATGGTCCCGGTGACTCCCTGGGAGAAATGTGCTTAAACATGCTCTTTGCTGGGTATGCACTTCCACTGGACTTGATTTCTGTGCCTTGAATGTCCCTTAGCTTTCCTGGTGGAGGAAGACTATGTTGGTGTCCTTACTGAGACTAAATAAGAAAGGAGCTCTGTGAAAGGGAATTGAGGATTTGCAAAGGAAGTCTGTAACAGAGAGGCTGAAGCAGGCTGGTAGTGCTGTGCAGTACCTCTCTTACTAAGAGCAGGGAAAAGGGAGGAAGAAAATAAAAAATCACTAACATTGGAAGGCTGGATATCTAAGGATGACAAAGGAAAAAACAATTTTGCATGTATTAGACGTAAATAGTTTGTGAAAGTTCACAGCCACAGAACGTAAGCGCAGAAGATGAGGTGAACAGGGCATGAACTGCTCCATATGCTTAGGAGATGGCAGCTGGAGCTGAACGCTGAAAGCCACAGCCTCGTTGCATCCCATCACATCCCAACATCCATGGGGTCACTGTTGAGGCCATGGATATTTACCCACTAGACTCTCCTCTGGTTAGATGGGCTTTTGGCCATGCGGCAGTGGCTGCCCCTTTGTCCCCGTGCCTGTCTCTGATCCAACACAACCCTCTGCTGTGGGGCTGCAGCATGGATGTATTTAGCCTCTGGTATTTACACACACGAGTGCCAATTTCCCCTTTCGTTTCATGAACGAGTAGTTAAGGACATTAGCAAGCCATGTCAATCTGGACAGCGATCATATAGGCAAGCTCCAGGAAAGGAAATACTAATGTACAGCAAGACGAGAACAAATTCAAAAGAATAGAACAAACTCTTGTTAGATACGAAGTGCTTTGCCAAGCCAATGAATCTGGATGTAGTTAGAGAGGTGTACAGTATACAGAAGAAGTCTGTAATATTTTATTTCAGGGATATATATTTCCGGGACAAGTTGTTAGATTGACCTCTAGTGTTCATTTTCTTTAGGGAAAATTTCTTGATGTAGTTCTTTTTTGATCAGATCTCATATCTGTGCACTCTGAATGGGCTTTGAGGAGAGGTTTTTCTTTTTTTTTTTTTTTCTAGTAGATGAAAACAGAAAATGTCAGTGTTGGTATGCAGGAATTTTCTAGCTAGCTGGCTGACGGGCAGCCAGGCGTACCATGGAAATGTTGACACGCCATTACCTATAGGAAGGAGCTGGAAGCAGTCCTGGCTCTTGGAGGTAATGGGAACTTTGCCACTGGCTCCAGGGCCAAGCACTCAGCCAGGAGATCAAAGGTATATTTTTTGCAGGAAAGTTTAGCTTGGACAGATCGTTTCCATTTCTCTAATGTTCTGTTCACTGAAATGTTTGGTGGGGGAAAATGTTATTTACTCTATGATTCCGGTGTTCTCTTACAGCTATCCTCATCTGTCTGTGAGATTTACATCCCAAATTTTCTTCCTTATGATCTGCTCAGGCATGGTGAAAAGGGATTGAGTTTTAGACTTGGTTGGAAACTGAAGCAACTGAAGTTTGGAAGGGTTTTCTCTCACTTATGTTGCTGGAGGGCTCCTATCATGCGCAACCTAATTGGTAATGTTGAATATCACATGTATCAATCTGAAATCCAAATAGAACTTATTTGGGTTTGGTTTCATTGATTTCAATAGCCAAAAATGTTTGAATGGCAGCCAAACAATGCTAAATATCATTCTTTTTCTCTTAAAGCATTCTTCCCTAGTGTCAGGGAGCTGTTGCTAAAACTATTTTTAATTGTAGTATTTTTTTAATTCACGGTGCTTTGTTGGAAATTATTCATCATTTGTTTGCTCGTAGAGGGATGAGGAAGTTCTGGTCTTGAGGAAAGTGATGAAAATCCAAGTAATTTCACTGACTTCACTTAAATTTGTTTGGAATTATATAGGGGAGAGATTATCCTTCACAGCCTGGGTGCTCTTGTGCTGCTTGGAGTCTCCAAAAAAAAAAAAAAAAAAAAAAAAAAAAAAAAAAGAAAAGCACTTTTCATCTCTGCAGCTTTAGGCAAGCTAACGTTCAGACTGATTTCCCTACAATCCTCAATCAAAGCCTGGTTGTGAGCATTTCAATTGTGGTGTTTCCTTTGTTGCTAAAATTCAGCAGTGGCCAGATCGAGCAGGTTTCGAGGCATGTTTTGGCACTGGTGGTTTTCTCTCCTCGCTGAGCTTGCACAATTTACGTGACGTCACGTCATTGCGTGAGCATAGCAGAAGGGATTAATTACTTCTGAATTCATTATGAGCTGAGGTTGCTGATGAATGGGCATCCGGGGCCAACCATGCAGAGTGAGCCCTGCCGCCATCCCCCAGCATGGACCTTGCTGCTCTCAGGCCCCCAGATGCTGTAGCTTCCTGCCCAAGGGAAAGGCTGGATCTGGTTTTAAGAGGTTTTCTGTGAATTCATCAGAGGGAACTGGGAGACATTGTCTTGTGAGCAGCTGTTGTTTCAGAACATTGTCTTTCCTGAACAGCTGGAAGGGGCAGCACTTACACATCCTAAATAGCTTTACACCTTCAAGATGGCTTTTCTTCTTCTTTGTCAGCAGTAGGGCAAAAGAGAGCCATCAGTATCCCCACCCCAAGTCCTCAGCGTGTGGTCCCATGGTTTGTGCATTCAACAAAAAGTGCTCACACTGCTGCTTTGCAGATGCATCAGCCTCAGATCTTTGCGTTTTCCCTGGACCAAAGCAGCTGAAACCAGCCATGGTTCATGCTCCTTTTCATTTTCAAATAAAACTCCAGGTTGCTTCATCTTCCTGGGCTTCAGAAGGTTGCACAGAGTGGAAAAACTCCTATTGGAATAGAACTGGGATAAGTCCAGAGCTGTAGATCTGAATGGGGGGGATGCAGGGCAAAGTAAGAGATTAACAAAGACTTGCTGCGGTGATGGGGAGAAATTTAGATTAAATATCGCTCAGCACGTTGAGTACCTATTGGCAACATCAGCACCTGCACTGCTTCTGCTAAACATGTCCATCACTACTTCATCAGCACACCCCATTCTTATCCAGTTCAGGTATCAGCCAAAGCTGCTGAAAAGGGAATACCTTTAATAATGTGCTGCTTTTAATGCATTCAGCCTGGCCAACTACATAGAGTTACAGGTCTGCCCTTTTCATTTCGCAGATTCTTTTGGTCCTGAGAGTGTATAAATGTTAAATTAAAATAAAAGCTGTGTTCAGTGTAAAACTTGCAAATATTTTGATTTGCTCTAGCCTTGGAGATCCCTTTGAAGATGATTTCAGAAATGGCCCTCCTATTGCTAGACAGGGATAGCTTCCCCTGCATGCAAACGGTACTGTCACATAACAAATTGCTAAGTGAATTACAAAATGGCATTTGCACTCCTTGACCATACCAATGAGTGTAATTTAAATAAATCCATTCATGAAGGCCTAATTAGCAGGGACCATTCAGTGTGCAGCTGTGCATGCGAAGTCTCTGCTAATCACAGGTTGAATTGATGGAGTGCTAAGTGCTCCTGATGTGCTGGAGAGCTGAAATCACTCAGACCTCTCAGGGATGAAGCACTAGATCAGAAAAATATTGATCTTCTATTGCAGCCCTCTCACAGGGTCTGGTGCTCATGTGGAGCTGGGTGGATGTGCCCAAGGTGGAACCTGGCCCTCGGGAAACTGCTCCTAGTCTTTCTCTTGCCTCTGTTTTTCTAGCTGTCAAATAGAGATAATGATGCTGATTTATTTTATAAGAGCATTTTGAGGTTAATTGAGGAGAAAAGCTTTAGTAAAGCTGAGCAAATTCTGTTTTTGCAAGCTCTCTTCAGCGTTGCTGTTAAAAACACTTAACCTGGAGAAGCTGCTGATATTGCATATTAATGGAAGACATTCTGGTTGAAGATGTTTGTTTATTGTAAGCACCAATAGAGATGATAGGAGCTTACAGTAACCTACAGAATTCCAAATTGCTGTCTGCCCCCATTGTGCCATGTGCCAGACAAATGGCAGAAGTCAGAGCATTGCTGCAAGATAGGTGCATCAGTCACCTGTATTCATGTCTCAATATGTGTAAGTTGGAAATTCGGCATCTAATCACGTCTTCCAGGGAAAGGCTCAGTTCTCATGCCCACTCCCTCAGATGCCTTTGTGTTGTGGCTGGATGGGTGCATTCCTTTGTGTTGGTCCTTGCGTCTGGACACATCTGAGAATGATATCCTAGAAGAAGCTACTACAGGAAAATGAAATGCATCTTATGTTTAAGGTGTGCTCAAAATGGGAGTGAGCAGCAGGAGTAGAATGCAGGGCAATTGTTAAATGTCTACTGAGGCTGTGGGGATGCTGAGGAGCAATGCACAACAGCACCCTTGTTCTGGCAGCTCTGAGTCCAAACAAAGACTCAGTGCTGGTAGCCTCGGGTTTCACCTGTCCTTTGTGCCTGTGGGAGATAAACAGCTCAGTGGGACAAAGCCTAAGGAAAGTGATGCCTGTGCTGGGCACCGGCACTGGATTCCCACTTCGTTCAGCAAAGCAGACCCTCGTGTCCCACTAAAACCCACCAAACCCGACACCTGCAAGCCTGTGGGGCATATCTTGTGATCACCCTCTGCAGCAGTGCAGAACCTGCAGATCTCATTTCAGTGCGTTTTTTTTTGCATGTGGTTTGCCTTGCAGTCATGGTGGTAAGCATGAGGCCTGCACCTCCGGCAGTATTATCCAGCATAAGTTCTTCCTATCTGTTTAGGGTCACATCACCATGTTCACTGTCTGCTTTTTGTTCATTAGCTTGAGATATTGAAAACAATGGAATTAACAGAAAAATGAGCCATGGCCACGTTCTCTTCCTGTTTTTTAGAGACTTTAAGCATGCAGAGCAAGTTAGAGCTATAGATCCTACTGTATAAAACGTGCCTTAAAAAGTCCAGCACCCAAGCTGTCAGTTCTCTGGCATGCATTTGTCATCAGCACGGTGTAATTATCATGGACTTTAGTGACACAATAAATGTGAGAGCACAGGTGGTATCCATTTTCAGCTGTTTAATTGAAGAAATGAAAGATCCCGTAATACAGAGTCAACCCAGAGAATTTGTCTGGCTGTGCTAAAAACTTCAATAGCTGTGACCTTGAGGCCATGAAATCACTGATCAAGAGTAGAATTTTTTTTTATGATACAGAAGTGAAGAGCATCGATTTTAAAAAATGTATAATTTTATAATGCAATATAAATGATCAAAATGGTCCACTTCAGTTTTCTGTACAGCCCGAAAACCCAGGAGCGGTATGTGCAAATCAATACAATGCCTTAGAGCAAAAATCCCAATTCAGTTATGAAAGGAAGGCTGCATTTTTTTTGTCTTAGAGCTGCCACACATACAAAAAAAAAAAAAAAAAGAAAAGAAAAAAGAAAAAACAACAACACAATAAGCAGAGAATGGTTCTTCCAGAGCTTTCTGAAATTTGCTTGGGCTTGCTGGCGTTTCGTGTGTTTTGCATCGCAGCAGAAAAGGGTTGATTTTCATCTACTGGGCATCTTCAGTGCCAGCACACCGAGAGCTGTGGGCAGGGTGTGGAGGTGGCTGGGCACAGCCCTGCGGGTCACAGTGTTTGTAAATAAATCTGCTAAGTGGAACTGCAGCTCTGCATCCTCAGCCCTGGGTTGGATGCCGAGCTCACTGACTGCAGCTGAAGCTGACAGCAGCCTCTTTGGTCAGGTAGGTGAAAACCATCAGCCCGAGGCTCTGAGTTTCAGTGTTTTTTGGCTTTATCTTGGCAGCTGCTCTTGGAGGCCAGGGTTATGCCTGCTGCACAGCACCTCAGCAGCCCTCACACCCAGCTCGTCTTTTTCCCGCCTTCGGCGCCCAACGCCATTTTGTCTCTCGGTTCTCTCAGGTGACCCATTCCACTCTTGGGTTTCTGTTTCTCTCTCCACACCTGTGGGCAGCAGATGAGGTCAGTGCTCCTCCTGCCCAGCTCCCCAGCCCTGGCAGCAGCCACATGTTGTTCAGAGAAGGGCAGAGAGGGCAATGGTGGGCCCACGCAAGGAAGATCTCTGCAGCACTGAGCTCTGAGGGTGCCAGCTCCTCTGCTGCCAGCAACCAGTTTGGGACGGGTGGTTGTGCCAAAGGGTTCAGTGTTTTTAATTTATTCTGAATTTCATCTTGTCTTTTTTCTCAGAAGAAGATCTGATCCTGAGCAGGTGCTGACAGTTCCCTCAGCTGAGCTCGGAGCTCAGCTCCTGCCTCTGAGGAGAGGATAAATCGGTACAACAGGGCGCTGCTGCTCCCCTGCTCAGGGCCTGTGGTGTTTGAAATCTTTAATTGCCTCTCTGATTGTCCTTTGATGCATATGCTCCCAGTGATTCCCAGCTGACTCACTTGTGGTGTGAGGTATAGCATTCAACAGGGTTGAACTGCTCTAGAGATGGGAACATGCCTTGGAGGAATAGTTGACTTTACTACATTAGCAAACATGAATTCTTCCATGTAATGGGCGTAGGTTTGAGTGCCACGCTGCTGAGTGGTTTTTATAAAGCAAATTTTAAGTAACTTGCTGTGAGAGTCTGGTTTTAAATTCTTTTTTTAGAGAAATCACTTTGTAATCTCTGAGAACTGCTTACATTCTATAAAGTAAATCTGCCTGCTCTTCTAGCAGATAGATCATTGTGCCAACGACAGACGAAGTGCTTAGCAATTCTCACACAGGGTGCCAGGTGCACAGATACCAAATCCATTCAAGACTTGTGCTAAAAAGTTTGGAACAGACATCCCCTGAGAACGTCAGCAGTTCCCCAGAGTTAAAGGTTATTGAGATTTGGATGGCTTGATGGTTCCTTTTATATTAAAAAAAGTAGAATCTGACAACTGTTTGATAAATATCAGTAATGTCTCTGAACATACATGGAACTGAAATAATGAAAGGCATTCAGGCAGGCTAACAAGTAACCACAGCCCAACTTTGGTATAAATGGAGAGGACATGGGTAGCTCACAGGAATGCAACGTTAAGTTGGCAGTCTGAGAATGTTTTAAAGTAGTTTAATGTTAAATAAAAAACAACTCAACTAAGGTGGTTTTCAGTGCAACACTTATATTTCCTCCCACGTAAATGGCCTTCTGTATAATGAGCTGCCTTAGTAAGCTCAGTTGGACTTCCCAGACAGGAGAAGGAAGGTAAATATTTTTCAGAGGCTTGTGCTAATGGAATTATTTAATGCTTTGAAAAAAAATTACATTTGTGTGAGAAAAACAGATAGCAGTAAAATTTATAACTATTCCTTAGCCAAATGCAAACAATACAGGATTGTCTTACTTCAGACAGCTTGAAATATGTTTTATTGAAAACATGCTATTTAGGCCAAAACATTTGTGTTAAAAATCTGCTTGTTATTCCTCCTATGAATAGTTTAAAATGATTTGTTTAGATCTCTTTTAAAATCTAAATTAATTTTCTCAAATTACAGATAAAAAGAATGGCTTATTCCAGTTCAACACGGGACTTTGTTGCCCTTTCAGATCTGCACCCAAATCTTGCTCGTCCTGTAAGTCTCAGTGACATAGTACTTCTGTTCTCAAGCGAAATTGTATATGACTGTATTATATTACTGCAAAATTATGTAATTGACGTGTATTTAGATACTAATAGCATTAGTATAATTGTTAGTACCTTGCTTTCTTTGTGTATAAACCAGGAAAATGAAAATTGATGCTGTTGTTGTCCATAGTATGTGGATACCACAACTATAGATATTGACTAGACAACTCAGTGTCTGAAAGAATCTGAGGCTTCTTTGTAATGTTTTAAATGGATGCTGAATTAGTAAAGCACATACAGAGTCAGTATTATGCAGTCACAATACATCTGTAACCTACAATAGTCTTTCACTACAAGCTATGAACATAAGGCCCAGTCCTGAAGTTTTTACTTGTGTGCTCAATCCCTCTGAGCTAACCAATGCAGTCCTTAATTATTCACACAAAACTCTTGTTGAATGGTATGGTGTTTTAACGGGATAAAAATCTCACAATTACGTCTCAGATAGGACTCTCTCTGTTTCTTTAGAACAAAAAGCAGGTTTTGCAGTTGTCAGGCTATTAAAGGAGCTAAAAACTTTGCTTGTGGGAGTACAGAAGTGTAGGATGAACCATAAAGTAAACTTGGCAAACAGCAGAGGTTTGTGCTTGGTAGTTTCAAGCAGATGTTTGAATGTCTGTATGATTTTCTTTTGTTTTTTTGTTCCTGACACGAATGAGAAGAATCTTCCCAGGAGCAAGAGCTGAACAAAGGAGTGTGCTGTGTAACTCATTCGTTTTCTCTTTTGGATTTCAGATGATTGAATTATAACTAGAAAGTCTGGGGACCCAGTTTTTTCATTCTTTTCTATCCACAATCATGTTTTAAAACAGGAGGGAGAAGGCTACAATGCTCCCTCTGCAATGTCTCCCACCCTTCACTCTGTCTAGCCCACTAGTTATAATGTCTGTTCAGGGTTTGATGCTGCAGGAAGCTAACACCTGGAGAATAAAACAGAGAAGCTGCACTTCCATGTGGATACCATGTGACAGCTGCATCTCTCCATGCAGCAAGAAGTAGATGCGTGCCTACAGAACTGTACGTCCAACAGAAGATCTGATGTGTTGTGAAGAGCTGAAAACAAGCTTTCCTATTCCCACAGCTTTTTATTTGGAGGGGGGAAATTTAGCCCTTTGTTCCTTTTAAGAAGAACAATTGTTTTCATTAGACAAATGAAAAAGAAATCAGCGAAGAGAGATGAACAAGGGAAGAGAGTTTTAGATGCTCTCGCAGTGGCGTTGTATGCTCTTTTCAACTTTTTAGAAACTCCTGTTCTCTAACAAAATTAATTTAGTATGTCATCACCAGTACTCCCAAATACAGGGATTCAATGACTTGGTTAAAAGCTTTCATTTGTACAAATAAGGCCAATATTGAGTATTGCAGTTAGCAAATGTACAGGAAATAGAGTATTTTTAGTAAGGTAGCTTACCTTACTGTCTTAAGATATCTTAAGATATCTTAAGGTATCTTAAGATAGACTGATCAGTATGTATCTAAATCCTATAATTTTTTACTTTGCAGTTTATTTTTTTAAAGCAAAGTAGATGGAGCTGTAAGAAACTTGCAGTCTTGTAATGCTGTAGTGTCATGATTTGGTCGAGCAGTCTCAAGCACTGCCCTGCCAAAAAAGGCAGCATGTCCTACTCCTTAGTGCCAGGGGTGTTCCTCTCCTCCTCTTTTGGCAAAAGCAATGCTTGTACAGTTGAACAGTAAATTGATCAAGGAAATGATCTCTGGAAGTTTTTATGCCCCCTTGCACCCTCCTTTCCCTCAATAGTTTTCAGCCAGATCACTTCCTTTTCTTAGCTTGCTGGGCAGGCTTTGTACTAGTAAGAGAACAATGAATATATTTATATATAGTGGAGACCTCTTTTGGAAACTGCAGATTTACATGAGCACAGTTCATGTGAAAAGTCATCCTAATATCAGTTCTTCAGACCAGTGTGATGGAGTGTGTACTGTAGTCAGATTTAACTGAAATAGTTGTTTGTTTTTTTTTTTTTTTAAGAAGCAAATCCAAAAATAGAAAAGTAAAATTCTAATCTAAATCACCATATCTTGTAGATAGATAGAAAACAATCATTACAGAAATGTTGGAAGGACTAGGATGCTACACAGTTAATGCCTGCATCCTTCTAATGAGTTTGTGTCCATCGGGATGGGATAACACAGTGACCTTGCTCCATCTAGTGATTCAAAGTACACAGGGATCACGAGGCTAAATTTTTGAGTGCATATGGATGTTGTATGTTTGTAGTGAGGTCAGTCAGATTGCAGTGTTTTATGAATAGATGCAAAATTCAGCGCGTGTTGCTTATTAAATTGCCGAACTGCCCCATGCTAACTGACTGCTATGGTTCCACTGCTGGGACAAGGAAGTTGTGGAATACAGCAGGTATGCTCACATGTGTGATGTGAAAGAGATGTGGTGCACTTAATGGTTTCATTCCTTTCATTCAATTCATCCCTTTTGGAATTTATGGCAATTAGGGTAATCTGCTGAGAAATAAATGTGCAATGCTAGTTTATGAAAGTCAGAAGTGGAAGATGGCTTTGTAGCCTCAGGGCCTTTTGTTTTTCCACCTCTCTTTTTGCTGTGTTATAATGACATTCTCCTCTTCCAGTCTTTGTTACCAGACAAAGTTTCCAGAAGCACTTCTGTGCTCTTTTCTCACACTGAAACCTTTAAAAAGAAATCACACAAATAATATGTTATTGTATATTATTCCACAATATTCTACATCAACATACTATAAAATGTGATATTTTTGCAATCCTTACAAAAAAAATAGTCTGAAACTACTGCTTGTCATGCTTTTCTGGGCCACTCACTGTGTTTTTACCTGTGTTCAACACAGTAAGTTGTTCATGGCTCAGGACATCTTTCTTGTTGTGTGAGTGTTCCTAGCAGTTTTGTTCTGCAGTTGAGACTGGGCTGCTTTATCAGAATAAACAAAAGTTAAGCACAGCAGAGTAAGATGAATTTTGTTTTCATAATCAAAAAAATGTTTATTGCCTAACGTCTCATTGTGGTCATTTAAAAGAGACAAAGCACCTGTAGAAATGTATGTTGTTAAGATGAGGATGGCATAAATGGCCATTCCTGTGGATGTGCAAGTGTGCATCTCTGTCATGACAGCAGGGATAACAGCGGATGCTTAACTCTGAAATAAATTCTGTCCAGCCTTTTCATAGTGGATTTAAAGAGATATGAGGCCTCTGCACAAAGCATGAAACAACAGTATTACTGCCTACCTGAAGAGATGATACCACAAACAGACAGAATTATGAATGTTTTCGGGTGATCTTTTGTCCACTCATTGCCTTTACAAACAGAAACAGATGTAGTTCTTTTAATATATTTAATGACATTTTTTAAAGTAACATTGTATGTTTATGTTTTAGTCCTTTGTTCATGTGGTACTGTGGAATAAATAGATTAAAGTGATTACCAGTAAGAAATATGCTTATTATCATCAGTAGAGTTCAAGTCCATGAAATCTAATTCATCATATACATCTGTGTTTAATACTCTTATTCTATAATCTTTTTATTTTTTAGAATGTAATCGGTGTGGTTATTGGAAAAACAGATGTCAGAGGCTTTCCAGACAGAAAAAGTAGAGTCTTTTAAAACCTTTTTTACTTCATTTTGTTATGTGGTATACTTTGGCATGTTTGACTGAAATCGATATTTAAATGATAAACAGACCTCTTAGTCTAAAGTGTATAGAATAGAAATGCCCCCCAAAATTGTGGGGGGTGGGAAGCAAGAGGAAAGAGAGCAGCATTAGTTTGGCTAAATGATATCAGTTAGAATCCATATTGAAAAACTCCAGCATGGAGCATGGAAGTATTTCAGGGTCTGAAGAAGACAGTATCAGACTGAACACACTGCTACCACAAATACTGCTGGTGCTGATTATGGTTTGTTCCTATTCATTCTCTCAGAGAAATGTTGAGGGCCTTTCTTAAGGAGTGAAACAAGTAATTTATGGTCTGAGCGATGCCAAATCAATATTATTGTATATTCATAAAGAAAAAAAAAAAAAGGAATAATACATTGATCATACACAGTTAATTGGATAATGAAAAAATGTACCTACAGCTTGGGGACAACACAGACTCTGCTAGGAAGCATCTGGTACAGCTGTTCCAGCTCTGTGCAAAGTGCTCAGTTATTCTCCACGTATTGCCACTGTGCTGAGCCAGCCTGCTGTCTGTCGTTAGGTTCCCACACATGGGCACAGCCCTCTGAAGGCTGTCTACCCACCAGAATAATTTTGTTAGTACATACACTTACTCACAATCTTGCCTGATAATGTGTTTGTCAACACCTAGGATGACTGCTTTGAATCTAGCGACCTAAAGTTCTTTTATTTCTCTTGCATTAGATTGTTTAGCTTCTGTAGTGCTGTTAAGTGATACTTGGATGTGGGCAGTACGGTAGAGGTACCACGATAGGGATGGCAGCCTATTGCAATCATCGATATGTTTACCGACAAGTCTGCTGACCTCTAGTGGTATTCTCCACGTTGCAGATAGTGGTTCTCTGACAGAACCTAGCAAAACCCTGTAGCAATAGTTTTTATACATATACTTTAGAATCGAGTCTAGTCGAAACCAAGGTGTGCCACTGAGTGCTAACAGTAGCGTTTGTTTTTGCAGACATTGGATCTGAAAGATACACATTCAGTTTCACTATTCGTGATTCACCAACTTATTTTATTAATGTCAATTCTTGGGGCAGAGAAGAATATATCAGATCGCTTTCAGAAAGCTTTAGAGTTGGTGACTGTGGTAAGTTGGAGTTTGTTCTTAACATGTTTCTGTTTGAATGTGTTTTTGTTTTTTTCCCCAGTAAATCAGTGTTATGTATTTGTGGTTTTACTATATTTTCCTCAGAGGACATGGAAAGCAATGTAATTGGAAACAAATTGTTCAGTTACGTTCAGTATGAAGAGGAGTGAAATAAGATCTCTAAGTTTTAAATTCAAAACCAGTAAATGTGTCAACAAAAAGACCAAATACAAACCCACTGAACGCAGCCACCCACATCTCACCTATGGTTAAATGGATCTAAATTCTTATATTATGTGATTATAAATTATGAAAAATAAACTCTGCAAGGTAGTTCAGTGTTTTTCTTTGCCTTCATTACTCATAGGCATTAATATGATTGTTCTTAAAACAAAAAACAAAAAACAAACAAAAAAAAAACCAACCACACACACACAAGAAAAACCTTCTATTTATTTACAGTCTGTGCTTTTATATCATTAATAAAAAGACTGCTGGCCACAATACAGTTTTTGGATAAAAGCTGTGACTATGAGGACTGTGCACACAGCAACTTCTAGTCATTTTGTTTCCATTAAATGTCTTGAGGACTCCTGTGGGACTCTGGCTATAATGCAAGCTGTATGGCCAGATAATGTTTTCAGAATGAAAGCGTTTAACAGAAGCTGTTGCACATGTATGTTCTTTTCCATATCCTACCTGGGAAACAATTCTATTTTTAAAGCTCCTTCTCTTCACACGCACTTGTATTCAATGTTTTAACTTAACTCACTGTTGTTTGATTGTAGTTACAATTGAAAATCCTTTAGTCCAGTCAAAGGAAGGAGAAAAGGAAGAAAAATTCAACCCCGTAACTCCAAGGTAAATGTGTAGTGTAGACTGGTAGCTCTTTCCAAAAGGATCAATTCCTTTCATTGCCAGCTCATTGCAGCAGCTTGCTATTGGTAGAAGTAGTGGTCAAATAATCTCAAAATAAAATATATTTTTCATTACACAATTTTTTATTTTTATTACAGTTTTGCCGTGAAATAGTAAAAATAATAAAGATATTACTAAAGCCATAGGTTAATTTCTTTTGAAAACCTGCTACCAAATCCAGTCTGACTGCAGCAGTCTCACTATGTCACAATGCCAATTACCTGCATTACAGCCATTTCAGAACTTATTTCATTTTTCTTGATTGATAAGAATTGAAAGATTTAAAAATACATATTCTACATTGCTATCTGGATTTCCAGTTCTATGTAAGTGTTCAGTACGCAATCAAATCTTCTGTAGGAGGAAAGTTCTAAATTTATATTTAAAAATTACTGAAACATTGAAATATGTATCCATCTTTAAGGAAAATGATTTTTCCCCATGAACTGAATCAGCATTCTAGACTGTTAATGAATTGGTTAAATGAAATATTAATTGATGTTTGTTTTGTGTGTGTGTGTGTGTGTGCCTACTATGTAGTTGCTACAAATTACTGATCAGTGAAAATCATTCAGTTGTCAAAACCTCTTCATGCTATGAAATGGACACCAAACTACTTTCTCTGCTGCACCTGCCTGTCAAGGACCCTCAGGATTATTATTCACTGGGTGATATCACTGCAAATGGACAGAGCCTTGATGGAAGAATTCTTAATGTGCTTGCAGCTGTAATGTCAGTAAGTTAAGGTGCCAACAGAGACTGGTGTTTTTCTTCTTGGCAGGGGTAACTGCATTGCCTTAAGTGTGAGTATTGATTTTTGGACTCAGTGAGTGGGATCACTGTTGTTTAGGTTGGCACTGATTTCAGCTACTTGAAGTTTCCATCTACAACACAAGAGAGGAAATGAAGGGAATGGAAATGTTCTAAATAAGTAGTCTTTTTGAAATCATGCATGTGAAAGCAGTAGATAACTTGCAAATATATAAAGTGCTGATTTTTATAAAATAAAATGTCTCTCTTTATCTTGAAGTAAAATTGCTGCTGTTAATATATATAATTTTATAACAACCTATACCTATAGGTGGATAGGTTTTATTTAGTTGTGTATAGTTCCTCCCTCCCCCCACTTTTAAAGTCATCTGTTAAGTTTTAAGTTATCACTTTATACTCCTAAACACTGAGAGTGTTACTTCTTACATATTGCTCCTCTGTCTTTTTAAAGGTTGGTGAGCCAAAGTATTTTATAACTTCAGACAAAAGGAAAGGTCAGAGGTGTGAAGTAAAGCTCTACGATGAAACAGAGATGTCCTTTCCAATAATCTGGTAAAATATGTTTTAATTTAATAAAATACATTCATGCAAGAGTGGGTAAAGAATTAAATGCATACTGCTTAAGAAACTGTCTTAAATGCATTGTTATTTGTGGGGTAACAGTGATGAGGCAGCAATACATGTTAAACAGAGACTTTAAAAAATTGTATGACTTACAGACTGCTAGCTAACAGATGGCAAAATGAAGGTTAGTTCCAAATAGTTGTATTCTAATTCTGAATTTTGCACTTATTCAGGATGTGGCATTTAAAAGTTCATTCATTTCTACCACAAACAAGTGAGGGAAAAAAAAAAAAAAAAAAAAAAAAAAGAGGAATATCCTTCATTTCTAAAGCCAAACAGGATTAAGAAGTGGAGAGGAGATAGGTGTGGTTTTTAGGAAGTTCTTGAGCAATGAACGACATGATAGTGAAGACATGTCAGAGGCCATAGATGAAGAGCTGGCTGAGCAATGCCAGGTGAAAAGTAAAGAGCTGAAATCTTTCTGTAGGGATTAATTAAAAACAGAATAAAGCTGTGCTTTGCCAGTATTCTTGCCATCCAAACTTAAGAGGAACTGCATGAGATTTTATCAAGGGTCCTAACCATCAAATCATCATTGTTGAGGGCTACTACTGACCTCACTGTAGTCTTATTCACAATTTACAAGGATTCCAGTGTTGGAAAGCTGGCTGAACATCTGCTCTAGTGATGTCAGCAAACAACTTGTTCCCAGAGAAAAAGCTCAGATGATAAGCAGCTACTTTCTCTCTGATTTGCTTTAGTTGGAAATTGCTTGACGCTCAGCTTTGAAATACATGCAGTATTTTTCCAGGTGTGATGTTTATTTTGAACAATCTAATAGCCCTATATTTTATCTTATTTGGCATGGGATTAATCAGGGACTGTATTGGGCCATACTTATAGCATCCTGGCTGGCTGTGAACTAAATGCATGTGGATAAACACAGTATTTCATTTTGTTTGCATGTGCACATAATGAGGGAATTGTTCTCTTTGAGCAATTTAGTTACAACTGTATTATTTAGTAGTTTTGTACTTAAAAGCACTACTGCTTTTACAGAAATGTTCTGACACATTAACTTCTTTTGGTTTAGTTGGGATAATGAATCTATCCAGCTTGCACAGAGTTGGATCCCACGAGAAACAGGTATCATTTTCTGTTTTTTTCTGTTCTGTTTTTTTTTCCCTCTGTAGTTCCTAATGCAATCTGTATTCTAAAGTAACAGATTTTTTATTTTATGCCCAGTAATATTTGCATCAGATGTGAGAGTAAATTTTGACAAATTCAGGAACTGTATGACTGCAACTGTGATATCAAAGACCATTATTACAACTAATCCAGGTAAGAGCTGTTGACATATCATTTTAATATTAGTAATCACTACAGATAAGAAAGCATGAGTGAATTTCTTGGAAGTCTGACTTCTACGAGTTTGCCTCAGAAAGCTTCCTGCTTCTTATCTGTTATATAGTGACCAAGCTTTTGGCTTCCACAGTACTATTATGTGTCTATCTATCTGTCTGTCTATCTATCTAATCTAAGCAACCCTCACACATTTGACTGTATGAATGAAGCATACATTCTACTGCTAATGGTTAAAAGAAAACAAGAGAAATGCATTTCTTGGCCAATTCCAAGAGACATACTGTTGGTTCTACCTGAACTAAAAAAGTTTTACAATTTTTGATCTATCTCTATATTACATATATTCATTACTTAAAAATGAATGTTTTTTTTTTCTTTTCTTTTTTTTCTTTTTCTTTTTCTTTTTTTTTTTCTCCAAGAAACTGCAGAAGCAAATGTTCTCTTCAGCTTCATAAGAGAGAGTGCACAATCAGGAGCTCTGCATGATAAAATGGAGGAACAATCAAAAGAATCCATTAACTGTAAGCGTGGATCCAAACACTTTGATTTTATAAAACCTGATAAAGTAGTTTGGTGCAGCTCAAATTTCAAGTTCATACTCTTTGCAGAAAGTAAGCCTGGTGGCATACTTCAAGTGTGGACTGTTAACAGGGCTGTTCCTTACGTTATCATTTATGTATTATCACACTTAGTGTGAAGCAAGTGTGTGGCCTCATGTTCCTTCTGGCTTAAGTAAGAAAAATTGCAAGCTTTGGTCAAAAACGCATTCTGGGGAGATACAAATATTAAGTATGAGATTTTCTTGATGTTACTCTTTTTTTTTTTTCTTCCCCCGCCCCCACTCCCCCCCAATAATGATGAGCCATCTCCAAAAGGAAGATGTGCACTGCTTTTCTGATGCTTTTGGTCATCTCTTCTTAAGGTCCTTTTCATGTTGCTGCTCTTCTGTGTTATTTCTTCTTAGACTCACATATCTTTTAAATTTGTAGTGGAGACTATAGTTGATGTTTATACTGTGAAGCAGCTGAAAGAAAAAGCTTTACAGAGTGATGGAAAACCAGAACCAGTCTTTGGCATTATTTATGGTTACATTTCCATGCTGGACATTGATGATAATGTATCTAAAGTTATTCGCAACAGATGGTAAGCAACTGTTTTTTCTAAATTTGTGTTTTAAAAGTGTTTTCTTCTTCCCCTGACCCAAATTAGATAGAACAGTATTTAATCTAGTTCTGGACAAAAAATAAAGCTACTCTAGCAGTTGGCATCTGAATTTCTCTTGCATAGAATTGACAGCATCAGCAAAGAAGAGGAGCTGGCTTTATGAAGGACTTTCTGGTCCTGGAGGAAGGAAAGAGTTCTTTTTTTCTCACATGGACTTGAAAGTGTAGATGATTTTTTTTTTTTTTTTTTTTTTTAAGAGTCTCTTGGGAAATCTCAGCCTAAAGAACAGGCTCAAGCAAGAAGGAATTACATGCATTAATTACCTTTCTGTGTTTCAGTTCAGTGTGCCGTTTTGTGGTGAATGAAATGTCAAACACATGCACCTTCTGTGGTGACATCTCTTCAGATTCAAAGTCAACCTTTGTGAGCTTTGACATCCTTGTTGATCTGACAGATCATACAGGCACTCTTTATTCTTGTTACCTCTCTGACTGCATAGCTGAGGAAACCTTAGGCTGCACTGTAAGTAGAAATAAATGAAGTTGTTCTTATCTTGCTCCACAGCTCAGATGAAATGAAACTTAGAAATACCTCTAACCATTCTTTATATGTACATGTTCTTCGTAAACATGTCAGTAAAAACGTAGAAGTCATTGGCTGCTAATAAGAAGAAACATGTTAAATGTAAGAGTGAATACCCTATTCAGAATACGACTTTAATTCATCAACACTTCCCAGAGAAGATGGTTGCAATTCCTGCAACTCATTGTGATTTATCTGTCTATGTACATATATCAAAGACTATGTTAAAATTGAAAAGTACAGCTTAAAAATGCATTAAATCCTCTTTTCATCATCATTTTATTGCGGAGATGTTACAGCTATGTGCTGAAGTGTTCAGTGATGCCACGTTATTAACAGGTCCAGGAGTTCCTCACTCTACCAGAAGACAAGAGGACTGCATTGAAATGGCAACTTCTTCTAGAACGGAGCAAGATTTATTTTAAAGTTGGTATCTAATGGAAAACAGCTACTGTTTTAAATTATTATTAGGTAGTATGTTTAATACTGAAAAATTCAATGTCAATTCTGCTGAATTTTTCAAAATAAGCATCAGTTTTTGTACATATTTGGAATATTCCAATATGCTTTACACTATATCGGATTCCTTTTTTTTCACGGAACTGCCTATTTTAAGATAACCCTAAGCTGATTCCCTGTTTTAAAACTTACCCTTTTTAGCAAAACTGTTCTTATTCTTGAATCTACTTCACCCTCTGCTTCTGCTTTCAGGAAAGCATTTTACTTTGGTAGTAACAGATAGATAATATAATATCTGTTCATTGATACAGCAGTAAAAACAAAGTCTTTTATTCATTTTTGCAGATTACCTTGTCATCCAATTGGAGAACTGGTCTGAAAGCAAATATACTCTCGTGCAAACTAGCGAATCCTATAGAGGCAAGTCAGAGCCTGCTGGGAAAGAGGCTGCACCACGTGGCTTGGTAACAGCTGGGAAAAGACCATTTCTTCACTATATTTGTAGAGGTAGAAGGTTGTTGTCATCGTATCTTGCTAAGGAATATGCATTACTACTTGTTGTAATTGGGCTTCTGTGGTGATATTTCTAAGATGATTATACTTTGAAAAGTGTAGTAGGTCCACAACCTAAAAGTTAGTTCTACTGAATTCAACCCTTTAGAAGGGAGGTGGCAGCCTTCTTTACTCGGTTTGGGAAATATAGGAAAGTTTTGAAAAATCAGAAATGACAATTAGTACGAGACAGATCTCTTGAACTTTGTTTTTTAAATGCAATCCTACTGTTGTGCTACTTCTGTGTTATTTAAGTAAATAAAGGCCCACTTTCAAATACTGATGCATTTGTGGTATATGTTGGTGAGTCCAAACACAAAGCTTTTGGCAACTGCAGAGGCATGGAATGGAAATAGCAAAGGTTTTTGCAAGTCTCTTTTCTCCAGGGCAGACTAAGTTTTCTTAGAACAGAGTAATCAATTAGCAGGGACCTCTGATGACCAAACATTCAGGCTAAAACTGTAGGTGGCAGACATGAAAGGATTCTTCTGCAGCATAGATGTTCTTAGCTGAACATGAAGAACCCAGGTATGTACATTTTCCCATTCTCTAGGGGTTGGTTTGTTTGTTAATCTATTTCTGTATTAGTTGATTTCCAACAGTCCTCACCTTCAAAGCACACCTGGGACACAAGGGGCACTTTGACTTTGACTTCTATAAGCCAGGAACTTGTTCTATTCAGATGTAATGGCTAAATGTTGTGTTTCAGTTGGCCTCAGTTCCTTAGGCCATAGTATTTATAATTACAAGGCCTCATCAAACAAAGACCTTTTACATATGCTTTTAAGCCACTGACTGAAGCTAAACTGCAGCAATCTGCAATATACATGTTGGCAGGATTAGTGCTTGGTGGAGGTGGTGTTGTGGGGGCATGCACAACTGTTGTTCCTAAGGATATCTTCAAAAGAAATGTGAAAAGCAGCTACATCCTTCTTTAAGCACAGTGCCTCGAAGCTCAAATATTTGCAAAATATAATCCTAAATCTTGGAAATAAAACCACTGAAACGAGCCCCTCCCAACATGCGAATCTGTGCTTTGAGAATGTACAACTTTTAAAATGGTGGCCTACTGTAACAATTACAGTTAAAACCATCAAACATGTACAGTTTTAGTCTGTAATGATAAAAACATATGCAGCACTTTCCAGACTCCTTTTTCATAGGCTTTCTTGTGTGTACTTTCCTACTGCAGCTCCCAGTGATGACAAGGAGCCAGTGCTGGCCTCCGCAGCCAGGAGTGAGCACCTCTCACTGCTGCTTGATCACCCATGAGACAGCCCCTGGAGCACCCAAGCTGGAAAGACCCTGCCTTGACAGTCACCAGAGCACATAGCTGCACATCCTGAGTGGATTCCAGTTCTCAGGTTACACTTTTATTTTTCCTTGTGTGAATTCTTGCTACTTTATTGCACCTGTGCAAGGAATTCAAGTGTGGGTGGGACACAGAAGCCTTCCTACTAATGAGGAGTATCACATGGACAGCTGCAGGCCTTACCAAGACCACAGATCACCTTTTGTACATCACCATTTTAATACTTCAGTTCTTATGTTTATTTTGAGACAGTACACTAGCAAAGCTCAAAGCACAAACAGCTCAAACAGAAGCACAGTGACAGTCCTGCTGCTGTATTTGCTGCTGTTTCCATTTCCCCAGCACAGCTGAATACAAAGTTCCAAGGTACAGTTTAGGTATTAACCAGCAGCCCCAGGCTGGGCTGGACTCTTGGACTAACCTCAGCTTTACAGCCTCTCTGGAGGCTGAAGTGGAAACGGGGATGTTTTAGCCACAGATCTTCATGAGCTACAGTACAGCTTTGATAACCAGGAGTCCAGGAGGTGCTTAGGCCATGTAAATTTAACAGGACAGTGGTGCGGTGCGTCTCTTTGTTCACTCAGTGTTCCCCAAAAGGCTTTTCTATGCAGGCAGAGGTCCCAGCCCAGCTGCTGGTTAGGAACGGCGTGTTTGCTGGGCCACCTTGAACCGCATGGACAGGATGTCACCTATCCCTGCCTCTATCTCATCATCTTCTTCTACAGACCCGACTCCGCTGGGAGATCCTGTCAGAATCAAATCTCCTTCTTCCAGGGTGATGATTTCACTGATGTAGCTGATCAAGTGCGGGATAGAGAAGATCATAGACGAGGTTTCTCCCTCCTGCCTCAACTGTCCATTCACCTTGAGCCAGATCTTCAGCTTGTGAGGGTCTGGGATCTTCTCCTTGGGCACAAATTCACTGACCGGGCACGATGTGCTGAAGGCCTTGGCCAAGGTCCAGGGCAAACCCTTCTTTTTGCACTCTTTCTGCGTGTCCCTAGCGGTCATGTCCAGGCACAGGGCATAGCCTGCCACGTGCTCCATAGCGGCCTCCTGGGACACGGCCTGGGTTCTCTTCCCGATCACCACCCCCAGCTCCACTTCGTGGTGCAGGTCGGTGCAGTAGTAGGGCCGCAGGATGGGCGAGCCTTCCCGCAGGTAAGCCGAAGAGGGCTTGAGGAAGAAGAGGGGCTCGGCGGGCAGTGCGTTCCCCATTTCCTTGGCGTGCTCGGCGTAGTTGCGCCCCACGCAGACGATATTCTTGCCCCATTCCCAGAAGCGTGCCAGGGACCTGGAGGAAGCCATCAGCCCCGCCGCTCTCCTTCTCCGGGTACCCTTGGGCCGCCCTTGTCGTACCGGAGGCGCAAACCCCACCGAGTTCCGCGCTCCTCCTCCGGCCCCGTTCTCCTTCCTTCCTGCTGCCTTTCGCTCCCTCCCCCAGGACAGGCGTGAGCCTCCTTACCCAGCCCCTCTGAGCCGGGTTAGCGAATCGCTTGGCTGCAAAAAAAGAAAAAAAGATTAATTAATTACAAAAAATAAAAATAAAATAAGCGAGGCCCGGGCGTGTCGACAGCGGCGAGCGGACAGGGGGCGGGCGGCAGCAGCAGCAGCTCAGCACCGCCCCCTCTACACTCCGGGCCGGGGCCGAGCGGGGCCGCCCGCCTCCCCCCCTTCCCCGGACCCGGCCGCTGGGCGGGGAGCGAAGGTAACCGGGGCCGGGCGGGGCGCGCCGCTGCCGAGCGCACCATGCTTGGCGGGGGCTGGCGGAGCCTCGGCACCGCCCTGGCTGCGCTGGGAGCCGGGGCCCTGCTCCGAGCCGGTACGTGGGGCGGGCGGAGCGCCTCGCCCGGCGCCCACCTGCTCCTACGGGCACGCGGAGGGGCTGCGGGGGCTCGGTGTGGGCGGCCGGGGGGCTGGCGGCGCTCCTCCTAGCAAAGCTCCGCAGTTTGCTGATGATTTCTCTTCTCCTTTCGCTGCTCAGGGGTGCGCCGGGCGTTTTAAGCTGACTCACAGCCCCAAGTAGGTCAGTGTCTGTTTAGCTGCAGCCTCGCGCTGGTGGTGGGGTTGTTTTTTTTGCGCTGGTAAGTGATGTGGGAGGATTTTGGAGGGTTGCTGGGCTGCCCGAGTGCGGCTGGTTGCTCTGGAGGACTGGGGGTTGAGGGATAAGGCGTCGAATTTTAACTGGGTTAGATGGGAAATTGAATTGGTAATGTAAGGAGGAAAAACAAAAAGAGAGGAAAAAAAAATCTAGGCTGTGCATTTACATCTGGGCCTGAATTCTGAAAGCGTCTTTTTGAATCAGAGCTCAGCCTAGCAGTGCCTCTGTATGTAAAACGTGGCTTTGATGAGCCAGAATTCACTGCAGCCGCTGTCAGCCTTGGAGCCCTGCTGCTGCCTTGTCCCTGAGTGTGCTGACACGAGGAGCAGGAAGCTCAGAGCTGCCGTAGGGCTGCTGCACGCCCTGCATGCATTGCACTGAACGTGGCTGGGTGCTGCAGACTGCCTGTGGGGCAGCAAGCAGGAGTTCCGTAGGGTGCAACTCACCTGGTGTCCAAAAACATCTGTGTGCAGAACGTATAGAAAGCAAACGTGGTGTTTCTACTCATGGGGCAGTGCAGAGATAAACCCCTGGGAATGTGTGTGCATTCAGTGTGTGTGACAGCCTCATTTGGAACAGGGGTTTTCCATTCCTTTTTTCGTAGTAAAACAGAGTAAAACAAAATACTGTGGACAAAATGCACAAGGCAACCATTTTTCTGGAGGAACCTACTGCCTAACTACCTGTGCCTGCCCGCCTTCAGCCTCCTGCATGCATGCATTGCTGTGATAACATTAACACTGCCCATCTGCAATCTCTCCCCCTCCAAGAGTCAGGCTGTGCTGGCAACCCATCCTGAGCAGAGGTGTGAGATCCAAAGGGCACTGCTGGGGACATGGAGCAAAACTGACTGGAAATGGAGCCAGTGGACCTTATAGTTTTGGATGGGCATGTGATCTTGACTTGCTCTCTGTGCTAGGTGCAGGGGTTATGCACTGCTGGGGAGCTGCCATGAGCAGAACTGGGTGTGAGCTGCTCATAAGAACAACTAAGGGTGTGCTGAGAGCTTTGGATCAGACTGAAGGGCGCAGCTCAGCTGCAGATGGGACTTGAGAATAGGTTTCATGTTGCACGGATGCTTTCTCGTTCTTCTCTTGAAATTGCATTTTAGAAAACCATTTCCTTCTGTGGTGTAGCTTGTTTGTTTGTTATGCCAGAATTGTGAATTAAACATGCTGAGAGACTTCAGGATTGTGGCCAAGGTTAGCAATGGTTCATAGGAAGAAGGCATTTGAAGTATGTGAGTAATTCCTTCAACTGGAAGTTAAGTTTTTGCTTTCTTGTGTTTTAATTTTCTTTTTCCAGTTTGCATCTGGTACACAAACAGGCAACATGTCCAAAGTGAAAGTGCTTTCAGTTAGGGAGCAGCTGAGGAGCAATTGTTTGGGTTCTTTTCCTACCAAGCAATAGTAAGGGTTTGTTTTCTTGTCTTTTTTTTTTTTAATTATTATTATTTTTGGAAGTACACTTCTGCTCCAAAGGAACACTTGGCAGGTATGGATGCTTCCTTCAGCACTACATGCCCACTGTGTCAAAGCCCCAGTGCATGCCTGTGCTGTTGTGCTTAGGGATTCTTTTCAGCGCTGCATTTAATTTAACCTTCCCACAAAACAAGTGATGTGGTGGGTGCAGGAGGGGAGGATGTTCTGGGTAGGATCAGAGGGGCCTTGATGCATCTGCTGCACATGCGGCTCAGAGCTGTGCTCTCAGCTTTGCAGCACTGTGGTTGTGTCCCTGCAGAGCTCTGGGCACACTGTATTGGCTGGGTCAGCCTGCCTGGCCCCTTTTCTCTTATCAGGGGTGGGCAGAGACTGCTTGGAGAGTGGGCCAGGCTGATTAGCAGTGTGGTGACCTCTCCCTTTGGCACTGAGCACCAAGTGTTGGAGCCTTAGGGTCAGCGGTGCAAAATAAGACAGGAGCTGAGCCAAACCTGTGCAGGCACCTTCAGTGCTGTGCTGTGGGTGTAAACTGACTTCTGTCATGGACTGCTGCTCCTTCCCCTGTGTGTGCATGGACCCAGGGCTGTGTGGTCCCCAGCCATTGAAGGCATCATCCTCTTCCCTTCTTTTCTTTATGGCGGAGCTGCTTGTGACTGGGTTGTTTTTTAAAAACTTTGTATCTATGAGGAAAAGTGGGGGGAAAAAGTGGAGCCCAGGTTATTTGCATCTGGAATCAGATTTGCTCCTTGGATTCTATTAAACATTTAACCAGAAGCAAATAGGGAAGCACTGCTGTTGCATCAAGGCAGCCCATTGCAAGGAAGCCAGGTTTGTGCCTGGTATCTGGCTGGCTGTGCAGAGAGCCCATCTTCTCTCCACAGCACTGCATAAGCTGTGATTTCCCCAATTAATGAACCAGATACTTCTGTTCTAGCAATGTTTGTATTTCTCCTTTTTTTTTTTTAATTCCTTTTGGTTGTGACATGACATTTTGTGTTTTTTGCAAAGTCACTCCCAGGCTGACCTTTGTCTAACTGCTCTTTCTCTGTTCTGTTTTCCTGCCCCTTGAAATCTTCTCTCTGATCAAAGTACAGCACTTTGCCTGCATGTCCACACCCCTGTGAGCAGCGTCCCATCCCTCTCTGTGAAGCTGCAGAGCACCACGATCCTGCCATGACCTGAATTTTGTTTTTGGTCTCCAGGTCCAGCACAGCTACGAGCTGTTTTCCTGCACACAGAGCACGAGCAGAGGAAGTCAAAGACGGTCACACAAGCCAACATGAAGGTGGAGATACTTCCAGCACTCACTGACAACTACATGTACCTCCTCATTGATGAGGAAACGAAGGAGGCTGCAATAGTGGACCCTGTGCAGCCCCAGAAGGTAACGCTGCCTGCTGTCCTGGGAGTGGGTGCACTGCTAGAATACTTCCATGCTGCCACGTACACAGCAGAATTAGTCATGGGGTGACTCAGGCTTGGAGGAAAGTCAGGAAGTATTAGCCTCTCCTGTGTACTGACAGGGCTTCACAGGTGCCGAACTTCTGAGCTCAAACACCTTCTCCCTGCCTTCAGGAGTTACTGACCTGATTTTGTTTTTCCCTTTTAGTTTGTTCATGTGCAGAAAAGAGGAAATAAGGCTGAGGGTTTAGTCACAACCCCAGCTGGATCAGAAAGCTTGTGTCCTGATCTGTAATGAGTGCAAGATGAGGGATGAGTTCTCAGCAAAGTCAGCAGGACGTTTGCATGGAGGTGTGGCTCTTAAACCGTGTAGTAGTTGCATACAGAGCAGGCACCAGGTGTGTTGTTTAAGTGAGTCCATGTGAGTTGTAATGTTCTTGATGTGCTCTGTGTCTTCAGGTTTTGGATGCAGTCAAAAAGCATGGTGTGAAGCTGACCAGTGTCCTGACCACACACCATCACTGGTAACTATCTGCTGTATTGGCATTTCCAGAGTCTGTGCAATGTGCATGGGTCCATGAGTGAACACACAGGGCTGCTTTGAAGTTGCTTATATCAAGATCTTAGAGCATGTCCATGTGCTTGACTGGGCACGCTTAAGCTATGCCAACTGCTGTTTGTCTGCAGCCACTGAGTAGCTCTGAGAAAGGATGGTCTGGTCCTTTCTTGTGCCAAAGCTCACCAGAAAGTGAAGTGCAGAGAAATCAGCATGAAGTAGCTGGGTGCACAGCAAAGATGGGAAAGCTTGGGGTCAAGCCAGACTTTCTTAAGAGCAGCTCTTCCTGTGACCAGGTACATTCTGTAGGCTGCAAGTTCTCTATGTCAGTGCCTTTAGGCTTTAAAATGATAACTTACTCCAGTTGGTCAGTGAAATAAATGTATGTGTGGAGTGCAGAAGGCAGCACACTTGCAGTGAGTTGCTAGGACGTGCCTTAAAGCATAGTCAACAGTTGTGGGAGCATTACCAGGGTTGCACATTAACTCTGCCAGAGACATAAAGCTGTAGCAGTTTTGCAATGTTGAACCTGAGTAACAGGTGAGTGGAGTGGAACCACTGAACTGCATATATCCCAATTAGCCTGCTCTCTCAGTGTTGTAGTTAATGGGCAGTCGGCTGTGATACTCTAAATTTGATATTGCTCAACTAGGTGTGAAATTGAGGGGAGTTGCAGGAGAGATGGTGACCAAGGTCCTCTGTTGAAATCTTTCCTGAGCTTGCTGTTCTGCAGCCACCAGCACTTAATAACCTGCACTTAAAGAAACTATCTCTACTAGTGCTGATGTAGCATGCCTTCTGAGTACAGTGTTAGATGTCTGCATATTTGGAGACTGATGATCATCTGAACATTACCATTGCAGTTGCAATCAGTTTGTCTTCATCCTTACTAAAATCCATTTTTCTGACCTCCCAGGGACCATGCTGGAGGAAATGAGAAGCTTGTAAAGCTGGAAACAGGGTTGCGTGTGTACGGGGGAGACAGCAGAGTTGGAGCATTGACACAGAAAGTGTCTCACCTTACGTCACTCAAGGTAAAGGGAGCGAGCTTCTGGACTTGGTTGGGGACATCTTCCAATTGTGTCTCAGCTTTTTTTTTTTTTTTTTTTTTTAAACCTTTTTAATGTCTCTCAAAGGTGGTTTGTGATTTAAGTTTATCTTTCCCCCTTTTCTAGCCCTATCTACCATAACCCCTCTGTCTCCTTCTAGCTGGTGATATTTTGTTGATGGTAGCATTGGTATTGCTCAGACACCTGTACTGCCTGGGACATACTGGGTGCCTGCCTCTCTTTGGATAGCTACCTTAACCAGGGTAGTGAGAGCCGCAGCATGAAAGCACAGGGCTTGTGTTCTGCTTACAGCCTGGTTAGCACTGAAGAATTGCAAGCGGTCCTCTCGGAATGAAGGCTGAAATACAGGCTGTAGAGAAAGTGGGCCAGCAGGGCTAGCTGCCTGCATTGCTTTTCCAGAGCTACAGTGGCAAACCTTGCTGAAATGTCGCTGTTTGTTTGTAGATGAGCTGGCAGATTGCATGAACTGCTGTGACATGTGCAGGCTGGCGTGAATGGCACTGCTGGTCCTGCGGTGCACCTTTCTGGGGCTGGTCAGCAGCAAAGAAGGGAGTGCAGAAAAACATGGGAAGGTTTGCAAACTAAGGCTGTGAGGGAATGATCCTCATGAATGTGTCTAATTCCTCCATTTTCCTGAGCTTCTTCCACTTCTACCCCTCAGCTTCATTTTTGTTTGGAGCTTTTTACGCTTGATTAACTTTGTTTAGGATTTTGCATTGCTCTGGATCTATTTGCTGTTGCTGCCAACCAGACGCTGAGTCACTCTGCATGCAAATGAAGGAATCTGGCAGTTCTCTTTATAACAACACCTGCTAGGAGGAAACAGCACCCTTCCAAGTCCCTACCATAAAATTCTTGTGCTGGACTCTCGCAAGAAAAGAGCTGATGTTTACTGGCCAGCTATGTGAGAGTTTGCTTGTAAGACTGCCAGGTCATTGTAATAAGTTGCAATTCTTTTCTAATGGTACAAATGCTACCAGACAGTAGCCTAAGCTCTAGTCTTCTGCCTTCTTCTCAGGTGGGATCTCTTAATGTGAAATGCCTCTGTACGCCGTGTCACACTTCTGGACACATCTGTTATTATGTGACTAAGCCAAATAGCTCTGAGCCACCTGCAGTTTTTACAGGTGAGGAGTTGGGAGGTTACATCACTGGCAGTCTGTGTTGCAGAGAAATAAGCTCCCCCTTTGCCTGTGTGCTCCTGGCTCTGGATGGGCATTTGTTCTTTATTACCAGCGCAGCCAGCCTAACTTCCACAGTGTGGGTGTGAGGAGCTGTCTGGCCCTGATGCCATGTCACACCTTGCTTGCAGGTGACACACTGTTCGTGGCTGGCTGTGGGAAATTCTTCGAGGGAACCCCTGAAGAAATGTACAGAGCACTGATTGAGATCTTGGGCAGCTTAGATCCTGCAACGGTACGAAACTTTTGTGCTAGTAGGTTAACCAGCCAAAAGCTACTGCAGGTCTCAACAAAACTGCCTTCCCAATAATGCTGTTGTTTGATGAGAACATCTCTCACGCACTGAAGGACCGCATGCTTACTGCCTTTGATGCTGAGTAGCTGCATTCCTTTGAGAATGAAATATGTACTCCAAATACATTTGTGTTTTATGAGGGAAGAGCAGAGGGTGCTTATTGAAACAAAGGCTGGGACAGAGATGGGACAGCTGGGTTCTTTCATGAGGCTTACCTGTAAGATGGCACACAGTACTGGCTCATAGCTCCTGGCATTTTGCCTGCATCTGGTGTGTTCTGGCGGGTTGGTTCTGTTCCTGCTGTGTATGATATCATTGATGGAACCCAGCAGTCCATCTTTCATACCCTCAGAGTTACCTTGTGGGATTTTTTCTTCCTAGAGAGTTTACTGTGGTCATGAATACACTATCAACAACCTCAAATTTGCTCGACATGTTGAACCCAACAATGTCAGCATCCAGGAAAAGCTTGCTTGGGCCAAGGTGAGTATGTTCATCCTTTCCCTCAACCTGCTGGGTGCTGCTAGAGCCTCTCTGAGGAGGTAGAGAAAAGGGGACAATGTGGAAGGAAAAGAGAAGCTGAGGAGAGGGAGCTGAGAATGAGAAGTAACAGTACAGTTGTGCAATCAGGGGAACAAATTGCTGGAGAACAGGGTGGTGTGAGCAGCATAGCAAGCACAGTTTGCTTTTTGTGGAGATGTGACCCTTCTTGGGGATGTCTTGGTACCATTACAGGCTGAGGCTGAATTTCTCCCACTCTAAGAGGATCAGCTTTGTCCCAGGAAAGACTCAGGACCTGTGACCCAGGTTTCTCACTTCCTTGGTCCTGCCTGTCCGATGGTGTGGCTGAGGAGCAGATCAGGCAGTTACATGCAGCACTTTACCCTTTGTAGCTCATACATAGGACATTTCTTGTTCTCCAAAACATTCCTCATCAGGCAGAACTGTTTCCCTTGTTCTAGGCCAAATATGACAGTGGAGAGCCAACCATACCCTCCACCATTGGAGAAGAGTTTACGTACAACCCCTTCATGCGAGTGAGGTATGGACATATGGGAACGGCCCTTCTGAGTCTTGTGTTTGGAGGGGGGATGTGGGAAAGGTGATGAGAGAGAGCCATAAGTGTGAGTTAGTCTCACACATTCTTATTCTGATGCCCTCAAGACCCTTCTTAAAACTCTTGCATTCCAAAGTAAGTTGGGTAAAACACTTGTTGTCCTGGCAGAGGATTGGTGCTGTGAAACATGGGGAGTTGTTGTGATGAGCATCTCTGACCCAGGAGTTAGAACAAACTTTGTTGTGTGATAATATTCCTTCATCACACACGGCTTGGTAGATGGGTGTGGTGCGATGCCACTCAAGGTGCAGGAGCTGATAAGCTCACGCCAAAGTCCTGAGTCTTTGGTCTTAAATGAAACATATCCCCATGATGCAGGCAAAATGTGGTAGCAGTGACTTCATAGCCAAGATTTTATCTTGCAGGCTTTGCATTTACCATTCTCGGTGTTCCCTCCTGGCAGGGAGAAGACAGTTCAGGAGCACGCTGGGGAGACCGACCCCATCCGCACCATGGGAGCCATCAGGAAAGAGAAGGACAACTTCCGTGTCCCGAAGGACTGAGCACTCTGCCTGTGTCACTTTATGGTCATTTAATAGTAACTTAGACTGTTCAGATGTTTTAGAAATCTGTCGTGGTTCAGACAGTCCTATTTAGATTTCTAGTTTGTTTTAATTAAGGAAAAAAAAAAAAAAGCACTTTGCCCTTGTTGAGATATTCTACAGCATATTTATATTATGATGAAGAATATTTATCCCTCTGTTGCTGGCTCTCAAGCTGTCACATGTGTCACATGCAGCTCATTTTACAAGTGTTGGTACGCGACTCAGGGCTGGAGTGGGGATGGGACAGACCTTGAGACCTAGGAACAAATCCCTGCTATTGCTGTGGGCACCTGATGGGAATGCAGACTGTGGCACTGGGGCTGTTTGAAGCGATGTTCATCAGTCTCCATTTAAAACAGGAATAAACTGCACTAACTGTGTTGCCAGCTGAAGGTTTAAACTTTCCTTCCATGCTGCTGCTTATTCAAAGTGCTGCTTCTGGCTGCATTAAACCACTTCCCAGTGGCGTAAAGCTGCAGTAACTTTTCCATGCAGAGATTGCACTGTTGCTTCTGCCCTTTCTCTGTTAGCTGAAGCCTGCTGGCATGCTCCTGAGTGTGAGCTGCACTTTACTTGTAGCCGTACACAGAAAGGAAAGAGGGATTTGTCTGCTGGGAGGTTCCAGTGGGAGCAGCTGCAGTGTGCTGCTGTGGTTAATGCTTAACCTGCAGTGTTGTACCGAGCTCGTTACCACCTGCATTCCACGTTGTGACCCAGGTCTGCTGTTCTAAAGTGGCAGTGTGTGAGCAGGGTTTGGTGGAGCACCATCTCTTTATTTGTTTAAAAAAAAAAAATAATAATTTTTTAATGTATTTCAGGAAAAAAAAAGAAAGAAAGGTACCTAAAATGTTACTGACTTCTTAAATGCTGTGCTGCTACAACTAAACATGATTGTACTGGCGGCTGAGGAAATAAACACAGCTGTAAACAGTGTGGCAGTCTGGAAAAGGTTCATCTCCAACTCCTGCTCTTATTTCTTTGTACCAGCGATTGAAGTCGGCCAACTTACAGCACCTTTCTTCTAAATCCCAGTGTGGCCCATTTGAGAACATGTGAAGCTTTATTCAATTACTGCCTCAGCCCTGGGGGTCTACGGGGGGGGCTGCACCTACTGCACTGCGACCCCTGCGCTGGGGGGGCACTGCACTGGGAATGGAGAGAAGAAGGAGAGGGAATGGAAGGAAGAAGAAAAGGAGGAAATACTGGGGCTGAAGAAAAGAGGGAAGGAAGAAGTGATGGAAGGAGGGAACAAAAGGAAGTAAAGAGGGAATGACAGTGGGAGGGAGGCAGGGAAGGAACGAAAGAACGGGAGGAGGAGGAGGAGGAGGAAGCTCCGAGCCCCGCCCCGCTGCCCGCACTGCGCCGGGCGGCGCTGCCCGCAGGTGGGGGCGGCGATCCGCGCGTCTTCCCCCGCGTGGATGCGCGGCGGTGGAGCCGCGGGCTGCGCGGAGCATGAAGGTGAAGGTGATCTCGGTGCTGGAGGACAACTACATGTACCTGGTGATCGAGGAGAGCACCCGGGATGCGGTCGCGGTGGACGCTGCCGTCCCCAAACGGGTGAGAAGCGCCGGGGCTGCGCGCTATGCCGGCGGTATCGCTTCTGTTTGCGCGTTCCTCGCTCTCGCTCGGCCGTTTCCTTCCTCTCGGGGCTTTGCGGGCTGGAGGCGGCGGGCAGGGCTGCGGGAACGGCGGCCGTAAAGTGCCATCGGCCATAAAGAGCCATCGGCCATAAAGAGCCATCAGCCATAAAGTGCCCCCGCCCCGCGGAGCGGCCCCTCCTGCCCCGCCCCGAGCGCTGGGGCGCAGCGCCTTCCTCCGTCCCGGCCGCACTGAGGTTTTTCTCTCCCTGACCCCGCTGCCCTCTGCGTGCCGTGGGGCGGACCCGGCGCTGCGATGTCACCTCCTCCCTTCACGCCCCGCTTTTGTCCCTTTCAGCTGTTAGAGATCGTCCGGAAGGAGGATGTTGTTCTCCGCGCCGTCCTCAGCACGCATCACCACTGGTAAGCGCCGACGCTGGGAGGGCGCGGGCAGTGCCCCGTTGTGGGGGGTACCCGGTGCCCATTGCCCCTCTGCCACCATAGGGACCACGCGCGGGGCAACGAGGAGCTGGTCAGGCTGTGCCCGGGGCTGCGGGTGTACGGTGCGGATGAGCGCATCGGGGCCCTAACGCACCGCGTGGCCCCCGACGAGGAGCTGACGGTGTGTGGGGCGCTGGGGAGGGGGGGGGGAGGCGGTTCTGAGCCCACCTCGTGCCCAGCGCTTATCTCCATCCCCGCAGTTCGGGGCCATCCGTGTGCGGTGCCTCTTCACCCCGTGCCACACTTCGGGCCACATGTGCTACTTCATGTGGGAGGATGGATCCCCGGATGCACCGGCGCTGTTCTCAGGTATTCTCTCTTGATTGGCACCCGCCGATCCCACGGGGTGAACCCCTTGTACCCCCCGGGCTTTGGGTACAACGGCTCACCCTATCCCTGCAGGTGACACGCTGTTTGTGGGGGGCTGCGGGCGGTTCCTGGAGGGGACAGCAGAGCAGATGTACGCCAACTTCACCCAGGTGCTGGGGAATCTGCCCAAGGAGACGGTGAGTGTCCCTCCTCCCCCTCTCCCCCCCCCAAAGCTCAGCCTCAGCTTAGAGGGGCCCCAAAATAATGATGGAGACATGTGGGGCACAGTGGGGTTGGGAGCACTTATAACGCTGGGTGCTCTGTGCTGCCCTTGCAGAAGGTGTTCTGTGGCCATGAATGCACCGTCCGGAACCTGAAGTTTGCCCTGAAAGTGGAACCAGAGAACGAAGCGGTGAAGAAGAAGCTGGCGTGGGCCAGAGTAAGCAGCTGTACCCTATGGGATGGTGGGGGGCTGCCGGGTGCCAGCAGGGTTTGGACACCTCTGGTTCCTCTCAGCAGCGGGATGATGAGGATCTGCCCACGGTGCCCTCCACGCTGCAGGAGGAGTTCCTCTACAACCCGTTCCTCAGGGTCACGTAAGTAGCATTGGTGCAGGGGGCATGCTTGTGAGTTGGCCCTGTACTAGGATGATGGAGCAGCTCTGTCTCCATTGTGCTGCTTTTGCCCCCAGTCCACTCCCCATTCTTGCATCCTCCCCTTCTCCCAGTGGCTTTTCCAATGGGAAACCAAACCCAGATGGAAGGGAGGGTAACCCGATGTTCTTCCAGTGTCTCTCACTCCTGGGGCTGAGCCCTGTCCCCATCTGTCTCTGTTACATCCCGGTCCCAGAGCAGCCATTCCCCTGCAGGGAGGAGGCTGTGCAGAAGTTCACAGGCAGGAAGGAGCCTGTGGAAGTGCTGCGGGCTCTACGTACCGAGAAGGACAACTTCAAGAAGCCCAAGGAGCGGCCACATCCCCAGGCCATGCTTGCCTTCGACTGGGGGCTCTTTGCCCCTTTCCTGGAGAAGAAGTGAGGCTGCACCACCCCACCACGCAGGGGCCCACAGAGCAGAGGCACCAGCTGGGCTCTGCTGCCCAAAACCCACAGTGCAGCATGGAGCTCTGCACACGGATGGCCCCGCTCAGGTGTCCCTGAGCCCTCGGCTGGGACAGGGCAGGGACCCAGGAACTGCACCAGTCTGTGTCCATTACATTTCTTTCTCTCAAGGTAGAACACAGGAAAGCTATTGTATGAAGCATTCACATTGCTGTGTCTCTGGGATGGCAGCATGGGACCCCACGCCCTGCAGCTTGCAGCCTGCAGCGCGTGCAAAATCAGTGCTGTTGTGCAAAACCAATATCATAGTTTAAAAATTTTTTTTCTTTTTTCATTTAAAGTCTGAGAACAGCATGGAGCTTTTTGCTGGGGCGTTGCATCACAAAACATAGCAATGCCTTTTTCTTTTTTGAGGGCAGACAGGGCGTGCTGGTGGCTCTGTGTGTGGCTGCATTAACCCCATGTGGTGGTGTGGGCAGGATGCTGCTGGGCAGCCCATTGTTCTGCCTTTGTCTTTACCTCAGTTGTGCAAAGTGCTGTGATGCACGGAGCTGTGTTGCTGAGCTTAGGCCCCGCTTGTGCAGCTGAAATGCAAACAGTGGAGAAAATAGAGGAGATGGGCCCCGAATAATACACTGTACGATGTCTTTTTGACTGTGCTGATACAAAGCTGCTGACACTGGATTAGAAACAACTTCAGAATCTTTCATGCATGGACTGTGAATAGCATCCGTAATACTGAACCTGGTTTGTGGCATTTCTTCCCTTGCTAGAAACTTGATTGAGGTTTTCTTTTTTGCTTTTTTTTTTAATGGTACGTTGTTAAAATTTACTCTTCCCTCCAGGAGGGGGAGAAATCAGTCCTGCTGCACAAGTTGCCTCAGTGCTGTTGTTTCAGAGATGCTCTAAGGTTGCAGCTGCAGGCGATGCCAGAAGTGTCACTGGGCACTGCCTGGGTGCTTTGCTGTGAGCAGCACTGGGATGCCTGGGAGGGATCCCAGCCCAGCACTGGGCTTGCTCACGTTGGCAGCAGCTGTGTGCAGCTCAGAGACGAAATCTGAGCTATTCTTGATGCCATGGTGAGAACGAATACCTGGGAGAGCTGCATGGGGTGCTCTGGGTGGAGAGTCCTCTGACAGCTTCAGTACTGTGCATTCAGTAACCTGGTCACTGGACAAGGCAAAATGTGGATCCTTGGTTGTTTAACCTGCAGCTCATTCAGCTGTTCTTTATTGTGCACTTCTGGCTGGATGTGCATGTTCTCAGTAGAAACAGAATGTGTTTCTTTTGCACTGATGTATAAAGTTTATGGATTCAGCACTTCAGCATATTGGACTTAGTTTGCATTGGCACTGGCATCTCTCTCTTGCTGTAGATAACAATGTTATGGTTTAGCATAACAGCATTACAGAACTACGCATGGAAAAGGGCATTCAGCACCACCACTGCTTGCAAAATGAGTGGGGAAGGGATGGGGGAGCAGAGGGAGATTTTTGCCTTATGAACACTGTGAATCTACTGATTGATCAGCAACACCTGAAGTATATAAAGCCTTTAATTAAAACTATTACAATTGTCTTTTACATTGTTGGCTCATTTTTAATGAAGACTGGGGGGGGATGCAGGGAAGGGCTGCCAGAGAAGCTGTTAAATGAGGGAGGTTAAGGTCTGACAGCTTTGCTTCTTGACAGCCCTAAGCACAAGGTCTGCAGGAACAGTGAGGGTTATCTCTGAAGAGGGCCTGGCCAAGGTTTTAGTCTGAGCTACGTGCAGTTACCAGCTCCATGTCTGTTCTGAAAGAGCAAAGCAAAGTGGCTGCTTTGCGTTCAGTTTTCATCCATTTTACTTCCTGCAGTCATTCTTCCCCACATAGCAGTAACTGGGAAAAGGAGAAATATTAAATGAGAATGTGATTTTTAAGCTAATACTCACTTGCAGCTGCAGCAGGCACAAGGCTGCCAGCATCCCTTCACCCTGAATTAAGGTACAGCTGCAAACCTCCCACTGCCACCTTCCTATACTCACTGCCTCTTTGTGAAACCTGACATTCAAATTCAGTAGACAAAACCAGTTACTAATTCACTTTTTCATAAATAGTTCAGGAAATATCCATATGTAGAAATACAGACAGTGAGACAAGCACACATAATCTCATAGTAAATTATTTGCATCCACGTCACCTGGCAAGGCATTACAACACACAGCATTAAACCAGGTGTATTTTTGCTAACCACTTGGATTGTTCTGGTAATTACCTGCAGTAATGTTTACATCCTTCAGTCGTCTTCTGTTAACTTTTATAAATTGACACCTTCCAGAGACACCAAAGACTGTCAAAAAGAAAACTGGCCAGCCATTCTCACTTGTTAGGATGTAAAAATGGTTTTCTCTGATTCTAAGGATATTATTCATCAGTAACTGACTTAGACCCAGGGTAGATGTAGATGGCTTTTTGTTTTCTTAAGCATTCTTTCAAGTCACATTTCAGCAGGCCATACAGCAGCCCTGGAGATAATGCTGCTCACTCAACTGCAGGCTGTTGGGGCTCAGCACTCTGACAGTGCAAAGATGCTGCAGCTGTGCTTCAAGGGCATCCAGTCAGGGGCAGTGACACAGAAACACAGAGCCCAAGGTCTAATTAGATCATAAAGGAGAATGTCCAAACGAAGTCCTTCAGTACCTTAAATCCATCAGTTCTGGTAGGAAGGGGATTGCAAAGGGAGTGCAGATTTAGTCCTCAAATACATCAGTGCTTCTTTTAACATATTTTAATCACTGTTTAGTTTTTATTCATATCACTTCAGTCATCATAAAGCTTGAGGAATTAACACCACCTGCCTGTATGCACATTACCTTCTCCTCCCTGACTGAGAGTGAGAAATGGCAATTCCCCAGTGATGGCACAGAAATGATGGCACAGAACTCTGGCTGTCTCTTGAGAATTGTAAATACAATCAACTTAAAAGGCACTGAGAATATTTGGGCTTCACAGTCTGCTTCCAGTATCAGTCTTCACCACTTGATGTTAAATCCAGCACTTGCTTTTTCCACGGCATGGTATTGTGTATGCAGAGCTTTCCCTGCCTTTTCAGACTCAGTGCCACCCAGCCACTGCTCATACAGCGCAGTTACAGTCCGGTTCTCCTCTGGAATTTCAGTCTTAAGAGACTCATACAGCTTCTCAACTTGCTGAAGCCAATCCTTGCCAGGTTCACCTTCCACTTTGATCTGGCCACCTCCATTTAAACAACCTAAGTACAACAAAGTGGGAAAACATCAGAGTTTTACAAATTTCTTATTAAGGAAAAAAAATAAATGAATTAACAACTGACTTTCCACCTGTGAACAGTTACAGAAATGAAAACACCATTGTAATTGTGATTTATTCCCCAGTAATCTAACACCAGCAGGGCAGGTAGCAGCCCCAGAGGGGAGATCATTGGCTCAGTGCGACCCAATGCAAATTCAGCCCAGCTGTGACAGAGGGTTCCAGGGCATCCTGGGAAAGAGAAGATAAAAGTAGGGAGGGATGGTTCTTTTTTTTTTTCCAGGAAAAAAGAGTCCAGAATGGCAGCTAGGTGAGAACAGCCCTGCAGCCTCAATTGAAGGTAAGACAAACATCCTTAGGATGTGTTCTGAATTTGTCATTGCTGTAAGTGTGATATAAATGTTGGGCTGCACAGTGTGTGGAAGCCTTAAGCAGTGCTCAGTTCTTTGGTGCTGAGCAGCTTTCTGGCTGGAAGTTCCATGGGCCCTCTAGAATAGAGCAGTTGCTTGCAGATAGCCAAGAGTGGCAGCTCAGCATTGCTTCAGGCTAGGTTAGAACTCAGTGTACTCTTTACTCATAAATTCAAAAAGAACCTGAAGGGGAAAAATGGAGATCTTGCAAGAAGCAGATTAGGGATGGCAAGAAAGACTTCCACCAGCTACAAGCAGCATTCTCTGAAAGTGTAACACTTGTGCAGTTTCAGAGGATGAATGTCTTGACGTACTAAAGAGCTTAAAGTCAGGAGGGCTTTTTTAAAAGAACTACATGTAAAATTTCAACATGGAACTTAACTGTAATTACTTAAATCCTGAAGAATTGCTAGCAGTTAGGAAAACATGCATGCTGCTTTGAACTCTGATGCTGTGACTCACATTCCAAGGGTGTTTGAAGGTTTTGCCACAGTATCAAGAATGTGAGCAGCTGTCAATGTTTCTTACATTTCAGTTATAATTTAGTGTGATTCCTACAGCTATAGGCTGTAACAGGGAAGTCTCTGTGCAGTCTCACCTGATGGGCAGGCCATGACTTCCACGTAGTGATAGGGTGACTTCCCTCGCTTCAACTTCTGCACTAAGTTTTGTATGTTTCGAAACCCGTATGCCAAAGCAAACTGGAGCAGAACTGCTCCATCCTTCTCCAGGGTCACCTCTTGGAAGTCCTTGTTTCTGAGGAAGAAGAGAGAGAATGTCTTATCCAAATCAACTTCTATATTAAACTTCAAAGAACCCTGTGTTGAAACAAAGTTCTTTGTGAATTCTTACTCAGGAAAGCTGTCCTAGTTCTTTGCCACCCAAACAAAACAGATGAAGGAACCAGCTTACAAATCCTTTTCAGACTTTTCCTGTTTGAGCACTCACTGAACTGAGTTTGTTGAAGAACACCCGTGTTGAATAAATCCTTACAACCTAAGCAAATGGGACCTGAACTAAAATTTCAGTGTGACAGGCTGCCTCAGCTGGCTTCAGTCAACTCATGTCAGTGAGGCCACTGAAGGAAGCTTTTAAATTGCAGTGGATCATGAAACCAGGGAGCAAATGACCACTGAAGACTTCCAGACTCCTAACATTAGTGGGGATGCCTGTTCTTGATAAAAGTAATTTGACTTTTACTATTTTGTATTGAGACTGTGAGGGACTGTTTTGTACACCAGAGAATTTTAACCATTAATAATGCTTATCAAGGATACAACTCATTACAGATGGTATGTTAAGATCTGGGAAGCTAGCAGGAATTGCAGCTTTTTGGCCTCTGTACCTAAACTTAAGTGACTTTCTGTCTTAACCATAACAGTTACAGCGCAGCTCCAAAGTCCTGACACGAGATTTTTCTGTTCTGTGATAGCTAGATCAGTAACAAAGCTCTTTTATCAGCCTGATTGCAGGTGAGACAACTGAGATCCCTGTGTGCTCTGTCTTCTAAATTGCTCTAAAAGTTGTCTGCAACTTGATACTGGGAAAATCCATCAGGCCAAAAGTGTGTGGGTGGTGAAGGGGCTCAGAGTCTCCAAAGGCCAGGCTGCACAGAGTGCTGGCTGATTTATGGCTCAGCAACTGTGGGAGTGAGAAGCTGATTCCCATGCCTCAAAGGAAAATGTTTAACTATGCAAAGAAAGTGAAACCCATCTGAAAGACAGCAGCATAAAAAGAATTGCAATTAAAAAAAAAAAATAGTACTTGTTGTAAAAGCTTTAAACTTCATACTTTAAAGGTTTGTACTGAATTGTATCCACTTCAATGCCAAAGAGTTCCTTGGCTGCATACTTGTATATGTGCTCCAAATAGCCACCAGAGCCCCCTCCCGAGTGGCCAGTGAGTTCCTCCTCTGTGGCACTATTAAACCTGGGAAAAGGAAAGAAAGAAGTGGTTTTAGTGATCCAGTGGAACAGACAGCACGAAGCCCACTGCTCCTTCAAACAAAGAAGTTTCATTAGCTCAGTGCCAAAATATCTTAAGTACTACTAATAGAAACATGATGTTGTGTGTCTTGTGAGACTTTTGATAGTGGAATTCTTCATCCAGGGAATTCAAAAGCAGCAGAACAAGCCAGGCACCAGCTCCCTCTGAGCTCCAACCCTTTTCCTTTCTCCTGGGAACAGATTATTTATGGCTTCAGGCTCTGTGGGCTTAACCCTATGCTGTCTAATGTTCTTTGGGTCAAACCCTGTGGAAACACCCTCACCGGATCTGACCCTGCTGCCAACTTAATCTTCACACACCAAAAATATTTGGGAACATTTGAGTTAGAGGGCAATTGCCTGAGAAGTCTCAAATCAATGTTTTTTGTTAGTTTACTGTTCAGTGGATCTACAAACAGCTTAGATTATACTTGGAAATGGAAGGAGGGAAATGATGAAGCATTGGTGGTATGGATCTGTGTGGCCTATGCCTCCCTTGGAAAACACAATCAGAGAGAAGTTGTCTCAGTCAAGAGACACTTCAGCGGTCCTGAAGTCTTTTCTGCAGCACCAACAAAAGCTGAGCTCATTACCGAACCAGGTACTTATATGTGGTTGCCAGGACAGGAGAGAACACTTCTGGAAGGTTCTGGTGCTGCCATTCCAAGCAGAGAGATGAAACCTTTGTTGCTGTAGTTTCATGTGGTTAAAGATAGACAGCGTACAGGTGAACAAACCTCACAATGCCCGGGCATTTGCCCTTTACATGGTTGTCCTCAGCAGGACCCTGCTTCAAGTTCAGCACACTGTTGGTGTTGAACAGCCACGCTCGTGTAATAACAGAGCTTACGTGTTCAAGTTCTGCACAAATAATTCCATCCCACTGATTTGCCAAAACACAACCAAATATTCAGAGGTCAAAATAGTGTTTCTTGAAAACAGCTCACCAGATGGAAGCTACAACAATAGCTTTTGTTATGAGAGAATAATAAGATGAGGGATATGCTTCTAAGTGCTCATCAGGCAGTGACACTTGCATTTTCCTACTAACAGCTGCAGAAGGGAAAACACTTGAATGCAGGCCAAATAGTTTCAAGTCAAATGGAAGATGCTGCCTCTTGCAGATAAAATCTCAACTTTAGAAAAACTGCAGAAGGCAACACGTTAGCCTGTGATGGCATTCAGAAACTATTTTTAATTTGATCTTGTTTACAGGAACTGAGCTTCATTAATGAAATGTTTCAGTGTGTCTGGCCTCACGTACTGCAACCCTCTTAAAATGAGGCTGCCAGTAAGCATCAGTGCTGGCCTGGAGCAAACAGTTATAACAGCAAAAGTCCTGGGATTTCTGGCACTTCATCTCATTCTTGCTGCCAAATGTAATAACCTCTCAATGGGCTTTTCCACGTGCTGGAGGATAAAGCAGAACAACAGCCATTGGACTGCTTATGTTAGTGCTCCAAGTTCTGAAGAATACGTGCTGTTTATAAGCAGTCAATTTACTGAGTAAGTTAAAGCTAGCAAAAGGTTACAGAGGCACTTTATCACCACGAGCATGAGGCACTGCCCTCACAATGTACTCCTAAGAAGTTAGCCAGAGATTCTTATCAAGTAATTAAACATTTTGTTCTATCTTATAACTGACACTTCCATAATGTTATTTCCTAACTGAGTCCAAACACTTCAGAATGTTTTTATAATCTCCTTGATTTTCTGCTTGCAGTACAACAATAAAGCAGGTAGAACAAAATGCTTATTTATGTGGGCAACTGCTGAAGTTGACTTTTTGGGACACAGCCATGCAGACCTTTATTACAGTGGAGAATAATTTTTAGATGTGAAAGGAATTTGTGCATAAACCATTTTAGAAAAAGAAAGTACTGGAGGAATTCATAAACTCAGAGTGCATAAATACATTTGTGCTAGTAGAACACCTTACATGCATACACCAAAGCACAGAAGTGACCAATGTTCAAAACAATGAAAGCAGAACTATGAAATGGGCCTTGTGTAAGGACACTTCTGCTTATAGTTCTGGGAACATAGACGTGCTAATCAGGCACCTCCTCAGCAAAGGCTGCCAGTGGCACTCAGCTGGGACTGGGAAAAAAATTAAGCCCTATTTAGAAATAAACCACAGTGTCACATCTGCAAAAGGATACAGCTGTCAGTAGACCGCTGTCACGTCCTACGTGTGTGCTATCTGCTGCATATCTGGGCTATCAAAATCCCTTCTGAAAACTCTGAGCAGTAGACTTGAACCACATTGTTAGTAACTGTTACTACTATATAAAGGTTCCTACATATGCAGCCTTTCTCTTTGTATGATAACAAAGTGCTACAAAGACGTTTCTTAGAAAGAGAATGCTTTGGTTTAGTGATCAGTGTGGAACCACTACTGAATGTCAATTCAGAGGGGTAAAATCTGATTTCAATATTTTTACAGTCTTTTAGATCTTTGCAGTCATCACTTAACCAGATGTCAGCTTTCAGTTAATGCAACTGAAATCTCATCTGGTTTGCACATGTTTAAGTTCTCATGTTTTCACAAAGACTCCTTCAGATGAGTTGTGACCTACATATTTTGCTTCAATACCAGAATCTTTACAGTAGCTCAGATAATGAAGGGATGTAAGCAAACTGAATACAGCCCTTAACAGGCTTTGTTACAGCACACTTGTATCACTGACTTAGACTCTTCCATTTTTCTAAGTCTGCAGTTAGAATGTATGGGGATTCTACCTGCTATATTGTAACAGTAAATGATTGTGATACAGTTTGTACTTCTCAACATAACCATTTTGCAATTATGCTCTTACAGAGCAGTTTTAGCAGTTCTGATTATTTAGAGTAAGAATTTCTAATCCTTAGACTACTAGGATCTAGCAAATAGTTACAGGTTCGTTGTATTCTGTAGATAAAGTACTTAATGCACAGCTGTAATGATTTGAAATTACTGACACACACACACAAAAAAAAAAAAAACATAAAATGCCAACACATGCAGACTTATGCATAGTAAAATAGTAGAAAGTGAATTCTGCTGAACTTGATATGGATACTGGATGGAAATGAACATGCTTGAAGGTGTAAATGAGATTTCTTACATGGTATCCAAAGGAACAGGATCTACGTCTGAGAGAGATACTTTTTCTTGTTCCAACAACTTCAGCACTTCTCCTAAAATAGAACCACAGGTACAAAAAGCTTATTTTGGAGATAAAGGAAAATGAAATCCACAGATCAGTATCTAAGCCTGCATATGAAGTCTTTACCAGCACACAACTGGCATTACTGGAGATAAATTATACAGCAATATCCATGCATTACATCCATCATTGACAAAGGATCATTAAAACCAGTCCAGAAATGATCTAGGCTGCCTCTGGCTCTGCTTACCTGTGGTAATTACACAGTCTACATCACGAGTCTGGTACTCTTGGTTGAAGAAGTCTGGCCTTGAAGCCTCCAGCTTCTTGTCATAACAGGGCATTACTGTTACATGGTATATCTTATTAGGTGTTAAGTGCTGGAAAAAGACAAAGCAGTTGCATTGGTCAATATCAAAACTGTCTTGTGGGAGATGTTTTCCAAGTATAAATGAGAATGATGAAACTAATAGTGCCATGCCTCTGGAAATACTATCCTTTATTACTGAACATGAAAATATATATATATATATATATATATATTTTTTCTCTCATAGAACTCAATTCTAGTCCATAGAAAATGACAACCATGAGGTCTTTCATGGTCTTTCCCCCCTGCTTTTCCTAGTGCAAATGATCCAAAGTCAATTAGTGAAGAAATCCTAACTGTTCAGTTGGATGACGTTTCTTCTATGCTACTAAGATGCAGCCCCTGCATCAGCAACTAAGAAATGATCAGAAGTTGGACAAAATCCTCATGGCCATCCAGCAAAATAAGTACAAACTGAGGAAATATGTCATTGACTCAAGGCTATTGTTTCACTATCTTGTGCCAGATATTCTTAACAGCTGCCAATTTTTGTAACAAGTACGTACGTGTCAGCATTTGATTAATGCAACTGTTAAGCCAGTGCTCATTAATGGACAATAAATCATACAAGCATATGTGATGCTCAAGTTTGCTGCTGAACAACTCTGGGCTGTAACACTAGTCTTTAAGCACCAAATTTACACTTGGAAAGATTCCAAAGGTTAAAGATTGAGAACAGAACTAAGTAAAACTGAAAGAGAACATGAAGTTGGGAAAGACCAAGGAATTTTTAGACAAGACATGATCTGCACGTATGCACTGACTGAAGTTTCATTCTGGGATAATTTATTTTAACTTGTTCACCAGCCTTGAACAGCAGGAAAAAAAACAACACACAGTAACAAGTGAGATATAAGCACAAGAATGATGAAAAATCAGATTCTTTAGACTTTCAGAATAATATACAGACATTTTAAGTAATCCATGAAGCATGAACTTAGTGCTGCTGTCCCAGTTGCAAGTTTCTTCATAGGTATCACAGAAGTGAGTGTGACAGTGCCTTTGCTGGCAATTTGCAAGATAAAAACAAATTATCTTCAATCTTTAATGTAAACAGTACAGGAAAATGTATCAGCTTGTGTTCAATACACCTTACCTGCTGTTCTGCAAAATGGCCCTTTATCAAAGAGCCCATGATCTGCTGTGGAGACTTAGTGGTGCTGATGTAAGGAATGATGAAACTGCCATGGGTTTTCTCTGCATAGCAGATCCAACCTGAAAAGAGAATAATTAGCAAATAGTTGCAATCAATAAATATAATATACATAAAAAGATGTATATATAAATAACGAGCACCCCTTCACTCTGCCCACAGCCCATCAACCCCAGCCTTGCCACCCATTCATAACTATTTTCAGACTCAGTACAAAAGGCAAAGAGGTGTAACAATTCCATTTATATAGATCAGTAGGTATTTCTATAGACCATTACTACTATTAACACCAAGATCTCTTTGTAAAGAGTAATACTTTAAGCAAATTAATCCATATGAACTTTTCTGAGTAGCTTGTTGAGTTCTTGTATGGGTGTATTATTAGAATGACATCTTATTATTCTTGTAACTAATTTTGTACTGTACCTGGACAGGCAGAAGCTAGCATTGGCAAAGCCTTTTTGTCTTCAGATTGCCTTCGAAAGCGTTTTACAAACTCTTTTTGACTCTCCAGCAGGCTGAAGTTTCTTGAGAAAGTTGTGTCAAATACATAGTGCACACCTAAGTGGTACAGCATGCATATTAAAATTCAGAAAGAAGACACAAGCAGCAAACTACACGTCCTATTTACAGCTATCAATCTGTGCTTGAGAGTGAACTGTTTTCCCCAGCACATCAGCACAGTAAGACAAGAGCAGAAGTCATAGGAGACATGTGAATAATTTAAAGCTCCTTTCCTCCATTACTCCAAGTTTATTTTGTGACTGAAGTTGAGCAAAGTTTGTATTTAATTCATATCCCCTTTGTGAGCTCATAAAAGCTGTGCCTGATGTACACCCAGCAGTCCCCTCTGTGATGGGTAGGGCACAATGCTGCACTTACCTTGACTCTTTAAGAATGCAGTCAACTTTTTTGCTGTTTCCAGAACACTCATTTTACATTTTGCAGCTAATGAAGCCCTGGACTGTGGTGAAACAGAAACCACCACCAACTTCTGTTCATTGGGAGCTGCAGTCTTTAAAAAAAAAAAATAATAGAAAAGAGCTGTTCAGACAGTATTAATACAGCACATGCAGTACTGCAGCATGCTAGAACTTCAGCAAATATCTCCCAGTATTACTCCCAAGTTTCTAATACAGTAACTTACTATGTTAAAAAGCTATTTCCAAACCTATGACAACTTTTTAGAAATTAGACAAAATCCACTCTGTACTGAGAGTGTATTCAGATTTTATGTGTACAGCTGCAATGTGTGCTTCTGCAGAGGCATCACACCAAAGCATTAACATCTATTAATTCTGCAGCCTACCTATCCCTGTCTCATCACCTACCTTGTTAAAAGCTAGAGTTTTGTAGAACTCTTCATGGCTCTGCTGAGTGATTAAAACAGTCTCTGCTGATGTAATGCAGCCACTACAAGCTAAACAGTCGTTCAGAGTAATTTTAGCCTTCTCCAGTTTCTGTGCTCCTCCATCCTGGGAAGAAACAGATGAGACTCAGTTTTGGTCACAGTACAGAATTAAGTAGGGTGGCAGTTTCTCATCTTTACTATGTTTAGTAACAAAGACGTTGTCCTCTTTACCCTCCTGGCTTATCAAGAGCAGAAGTATTTTTTTCTTTTAGTAAGACAAGGAGGAAGAAAGGCATCTTTGAAGCTTGCATCTTTGAAGAAATTCAAAAATTTCTTCAAAGAAAGAAGATTCTTCAAAGAAAGAAGAATTCTATTCTTCATGGAATTTCTTTACGTGCCTAAGCAAATATGTTGAGAAACTTTATGAAAACTTCAGCAAGACCAATAACTTGTCATTAAGTATAGTGTATATGTGGCTTTGGTCACAATCATTTCTGCTATCAGGTGGGCTGATATTGCTTCAGAATATTGGCATTATTCTTTCCCAGGTGCAAATACAGTCCTTCTTGCTACAGATTGCAGCTGCAATTTTAACCACAAAACCACAGAGATCCTAAGCCTTGAAGTACCAACCTCCAGCATGCACTGAACTCTGCACAACAGAGAGCATGCCAGCTGTGCCACCCCTACCAGATGCTACTTATACTAATGAATACTTCAACCATTTCTTCACAGGAATCTTGAATTTCTCTCCTAAAGAGATTGTGCAACCAGATTACAAATGTGTTACTATTCTAAATTGATGCTGAATGTTCTGTAATTTTGGTGTGTGCAAAACTTACAGAGATACTGAAAGGAGAACTGTATGGCAAAGTATCAGTGTGTGTGATACGTTCTAATCTGTGATTCTGTGATCTTTTCTGTGTAAACAGGAAAATCCCTTCACACAGCTTACAAATTCTGCATGCTGTTTAACAAATGTTAAAAATATAACATAAAAAAATGAGAGCAAAATTTAAGAGTATTGAATTTAATCTCTTTTTGAGTAAGGACTCCACTGTATGAAATCATGCAATAAGAAAAGATATTGTCTCACATAATCTAGGATAGCAAAAAGGAATTCTCAGCTTATCTGCTCTTACAATAAGACCCACTAGTAATCAAAGTCAGTGATTCAGAGTATGTAACAAAACCAGACTGACTTCCAAAACCTAATAATTAAAAAGGTAGACTTCGGAAAAAAAGATTTGTAATAAATTTTGCTGTTGTCATCAGCATTCTCACATCTTTGTCCTTAAATAGCTGTGTCCTATTTAAATACATAACAATCCATTAGCACTGTCTGGATATTGTACACTAGTAAAGAAAAGTCAGGCATACCTGAGTGATCTGAAAATAGCTCCCATCGGCTTCGATTTTGATCTTAGCTGCTGCTTTCCCAGGCTTTTTTTCCACCTTTACAGGTTTGATACATTCCTAAAATAGAAATAAAACATAGAAGTTGAAGAGATGAGCGATGAAATGTGGAAGGCAGGTTTAAAATAAACTACAATTACCAAACCCAAGCAATCATTCTGAGTGAATGTCTATTACTCCGCTTTAAATTATGCTGGATCTACTGACTGTGTCTGCGACCAAGGGAAAACAGAAAGGCAGAATCTTACCCCCGTTTTACAGAATGAACACTTTGTCAGCATCACACCAAAGCCAGAGGAGACTGCGTTCCTTCTGAACAACAGAGCTGTGTTCTAAGGAGCCTTGAGAGGAACAGAGGCTGCAAAGCCATCCCCCCTCAACTCTGACAGATGAGCTCGCATTCCTCACCGCACATTGGAACGGATGGAGGCGTGGTCACTGCAGCACCGCTAATGAAGTTCCATGTCACGTCGGAAGGACTCTGACAGCCTCAGAAGGGCCGCTTGCAGATTTCTGTGTTGTTCTGTGATCAAATCCCAAGGGCGCTGCAGCATTTTGTGCCATTTTTATTGTTGACGCACCTTACGGCTCCTTGTCCTATCGCCACAGCCACGACTCGCTTTGTCTCCCAGCAGCACCCTTGCCCTGCCAGTATCTCTGAGCAGATTAGAGCGGGCCCTGCGGTTCTCCGGGCGTTGGTTTGCCCCCTGAGCACCCACCTGCGAAGGTCCGATGTAGTCGTCCAAGTCCGTCAGCTGCAGCACCCCGCTGAAGGGAGACGCCATCTTCGCCACGCCGCCGTCAAGCGCGGCAGCCGACGGGAGGGCAGGGGCTGCGACACTGTCGTAAAAGCGCGATGCCACACTGCCGTCAAGTGAGGTGCGCTGTCGTGAACCGTGCTAGGGAGCGCGTGTGCGTGGAGTCGTGCAAGTTCTGTGCCTTAGGGCTCAGTGTGAGAGAGAAGCTCGGTGCTTCGAAGGACGGAGTTTCGTTTCCATGAGTGCATAAAGCGGTGTAATGCAATCGTTACACTGAAGGCTGCTGATAGGGCTGTGGCGTTGCTTGAGGAAATCTGATGGGGTATCCTGAGCCCACAGAGCTCTGACTTGGCCGTGCAAATTCTGGCATGTTGCTTCATAGCCTGTATTTCTTCTGTCCTGCAAATCCACGATGCAAGCGAAACGCCTGCAGGTGGCTCCGTGTGCTGCTTTGAACTTGTCGCCCAGCCGGGTTTATTGATAGCCTTGCTTGGTATCTCCTTTTCATCAGACACGCGTGTGGACACAGAGGGGTTAAAGCTTCCCTAGCCTGCTTTACAAAGCACTGCCTGCCAGCGGCGTGACGGTACTATGAACTGAATCAGATTCCTTGCTGCTGATAGCAAGGTGCTGGTGTGAGGAGAAAGTGCTTCAAAACGGTGTTTGAAGATGGGGCTTAGGGTCAGTCACGTAACAAAGTGAGGTAGGCTTTCCAGTTTGCGAGCTGGATCTCTGGCTCTCCTGAGGCAGGCTCTCTTTATTCCTGCTCTCTTAGGAGTGCAGGTAACATCACCATCTGTAGGTGGCTGTGTATGCACCCATGTGTGTCTGTCTATATACGAAGCAGAGAGGGAGGTCAGACTGCTGTTACATCACAAGGTGTCAGCCTTATTGTAAGGGGAAGCAACTGAAATCACATAAAGATTTTTAGGAGGTAGCTGAGTCATACAGGAGACCATTTTTTTTGAAGCTGTAGTGTACAGAGCTGCTTTGTACTTAAGAGTAAGGAGTGCCTGACAATTATAGCTATTTTTTGCTGCACTTGAGTGCATAACAGAGATGTCCAAGTGCTGACGGTACTTCAGGGCAGGATGGAGCAGAAGCATTGCTGGATACCCACAGCACCTCACCCTTTCATACCTGGTGCTGTAGAAGGTGTGTGCTTTGGGAGGACCTGTTCACAGAAAGACATAGGAATTGAGAACGTGGCCCAGCAGCTGACACAAGTAGCACTGTTCTCGGAGTGCTGGATGCCAAATGTTTTTAATAGTGTGAGTTTCATGGTACAGCCAGAACTAATGGTCAAAGACCTAATGTTGTAACAGCCTGGTTCTTTGTAAGCCGTCTTTCAAGGCTGGGCTGGGCTCCCAGGAGCGTGTGAGAGCTCTGAGCCTCACTGCTGAACTCTGCTTTTCCAGTGTCAGTTACCTTAAAGCTGGTCATGTTTCTTAAACCTGGCTGCTGATGTGTCAGGAAGACTTGTGTACCCAGCTAAATAGGGCTAGGGCACTGCTAAACAACACTTCTGCTCCAGTGCTGCCAGTCACGATACCAACACGAACAGAAACCTTGCCAAGAAAAAGGAAAAACAGACTTCACAGTACTTCTTTTTCAGTTTTATTAAGCTTATAATTCAGGAGGTTTGACTGGTAGATATATGTGGTTTTTGTCTTTGTGCATCTCAAAATGATTATAGAGAAGAGATGGAGGTAGAAAACAAGCAGAATCTCATGTAAAGTTCTGGCAAGGTGTGCTGTGATGGTTGAGTTTTACTTCTAGCTGCTAGTAATATTTGGTGCTCCTTGGCCTCTTTATCCCCACTCAATCATCTCCTCTGCCTTTTTATTTCTCTCTGTGATACTTCTTTTAATAGTGTGCAGTGGGAGTGCTGAGTGTCCAGAGCAGGGTTTGCTGTGGAGTTACTGCAGGAGAAGACAAATCAGGACTGGGTTTTTTTCCTGGGGTGGCCAAGGAATGGGCTGTCTGAAGGTAGGCAGGTCTCTGAGACCTTTGGCTTTCTTGTCTTCTCCATTGCAATTCAGAAGTAGCCTTGAGTGAAGACCTATTAGTGCATGGAGGAGAGCATTGATGGTCTTGCATGAGCTGTCAGAAACAAACCTTCAGCGTCAGGTTCTTGTTGACCCCTCTGGAATTTGTAGGTGTGGGCACAGTACCATCTCAAAGCCAATAATGTTTATTTTCACATGTTCCCTGCTTGTAACCGAATGCTTAAGCAAGCAGAAGTGAGACAAGTTGCGTGATGAACCTTATTTATAAAAAAATTTCTCCAGGTGACATTTAACGACTAGGTACGCAATTCTGCAGTCACAGAGCTGGATGTGACCTGCTAACGCATTCTTTTGAAGATCTGCATCGAGATAAGGGTCAGCCCTGTCAATTTGAAAATACACTTGCACTGATAATAGGTCTGGGAGTGTTGTTCACTTGCTTTCTGAACCAGTGGTCACTTTTACTGCTACAGAAAATCCACAGAGACCACAAACCTGTGATGATTAACTTAGGAACAAATCTCTCATTTTTTTGGGGAACTGAAAATGAAGTCTTAAGGAACCAACAGAAATTCCACTGGTTTTCTTCTAAGACGTGTCCTTTTCATACCCCCCACCTATACCTCAGCCTGTAACCATCCAACTTCCTTGCTCATCGTGGCAAACCACATGTAAAAAGGATATAAGATGAGGATGCTGGAGGACAGCTTTCGGATCTCCCTCTCTGCTACCCTGAGACTCCCCAGCTTGCAAATCTCCCCCTGAACTCTGATCCCATCCTGTGATGGACGTATCAATGAGACAGATCATATAACTTTTCCTGCCCCAATTTACCTTCCCTGAAATGTGTATAACATTACTTAACCTAATTTACCTTTCTTTTTTGCAAGTAGGAAACAGCAGTTTTAGTCAAGAGCAGCCGGAGCGAGGGCAGGACTGTTCTGCACTAAGCCATAGAGCAGTGATTGGTTTGATGCCAATGAAATCACAGTTCTCAAGTGTGGATATTTATTTAGTAGTGTTTCCTTGTTTGCATTTTTAGTGAGATAAGGAGAGGAGAATTTTCGCAGAGGCTTAATTCAGTTGTGGGGGAGTTTTCCTTTGTGTGCCAAGTCCCAGTAAGCCTGAGATCTATACAGGGAGGGTAAAATAGGAGCTGGGTGAAAGCAGTGACTGTACCATAGCACTGCCTTTGTGGTCTTGAAGCTGCTTATGTCTTAGATTTCTCTTAGTATCTATGTGTGATGGACGTGGATAAAAAGAATTAATTTAGTTTCGCTGTTAGAGTTGCATGTCTCCATATCCTCTCTTTGTACCTGGATTGTGTTGTTCCTGCTGGGTCCTGACAGTTTTCTTTTTCATGAGGCAGCTAACGTAGGAACAAAAAACGTCAATTATTTGAAAGATACCTCCTCACTTCCAGCTGCCTCTTTGCCCTTCTGTACTATCGCAGCAGTTTGATTTTCTTTGCTGGCAGCATGTGTTTGCTTTCAGCCTTCTGTATGCCTTTTTACAATTTTTATGCCATCTGCAACATTTTTTTTTTTTTAACTGCCCCTTTTGGTTTCTCTTCAGCAAGCTTTATTTTGTGCTCTGTTGTTCCTGTTCTTAAACCTCTCTTTCTGATTCTGGGGCACACAATAGGGCTGTGTGACCCCTGTGAGTTGCGCTAGCCCATGCAGGCTTGCAGATGAGCTCACTACTAGTCTGACATTAGTGAAAGCCTGACCACATCTTGTACAAACTCATGGTCAAATGGCTTCTCTAGGGTAGTGGTTTCCTATGCAGTTTGCTTGCTCTTGGGTCCATGTTTGGATGGGAAGTTTGTCTGTGGTGTGAGCCTGGCTCTGCTTCCCCAGAGTGCTCTGTTTACCTAATGGGAGATCTGACTTTTCTGAGACAGCCTGAAGCCCCTGTAGTTCTGCATGAGAGCTACAGGGAAGTGCAGTGAGTGGGCTGAGCAGGGCGGTGGTGTGCGTGGCAGAGATGGGATCGGGAGAGATTTACTGCCTGCTGCCACACCTGGCTTAACATGGCAGGAACACATCGACGACCAATTGTACAGTTTAGTGTTGCTGAATAACACTTGAGCTGCCCTCCATGGCTCTGTCAGGTCAGGAGAGTAGAGGGTTGTGAATGCCCTGACTCATTTTCCCATGGCACAAATGGCATCTTAGGCTTGGCCCACTTCTGCCCACCCTCTGCAGGTTTCATTGACTGCTCTCCTGCCATGACCCTTAAATGTGAGTGTTAAGAAATCATGATGCAAAACTAGGCTTCATTTCCCACTTACTATTGAAGGGAAATTTATGCATTTGAGGAGGAGGTGACATAAAGACATTGGATTATTTGCAGTTTCAGGAGAGGGATGCTTGCAGGGAGGAAGGAATGCAAGAAGGAAAAGAGGCAGAGAGAGATGTCAGTAATGGCATTGAACTAGAAGTGACTGTTTTTACAGGTGAGCTCTAAAATCCCCCTCAGATGCCAATGCAAGGGCAGGCTGCAGGCACTTCTGTTGGCAGGGCTGTATCCACTGTGTACCATGGGGCAAGGGGTGACTGAAATCTCTTTCAGTTTTGTCCTTCTCAAATGAGATGGGATCTCAAGTGTCTCACACCAACAGGGAATTTTATCAGCATTTATGTTGCATGCTCTGTGTTCCCATTAGTTTGTGACTGAGGGGCTGCAAAATGAGAGAAGTTCATCAAAAGTGGGGAAAGCAGGGCTTACATAGGTCACGTTGTGGAAATGAAGTTAGTGGCAGGGAGAGCTCTGCTTCTGGAGGGGTGGTAGCTGAGGGCGTGCTGGACTCCATCCCCTGAAAGACTTGTCTACCAGGTGTGGGCTGCAAATATCTCATTCTGGCTTAGTCACAGCTGCTACTGAATTGCTTCGTGTTGCTAAGATAATAGGAATGAAGCACCTGCACCACGTCTTTTCTGGTTAGCATGAGGGTTATTACCAAATTATGGCATAAAATCTACTTTTCTAGCTTGATGTCACTTTGTGAGAGGCTGTGATGTTCTCCTGTCTGACCATCCATCTGCAAATCTTACCCTCATCTTGAAGCTGTGCTGCCATGCATGGTTAATGCTCCTGTGATGATGTGGCTGTGTCCCCAGGCTGGGTCAGGCTGGCATGTAGAAAGTGCAGGAAAACCTGCAGGAGGCCAAGCTGCTGTTCCCAGCATCCAGTGCTACAAAGTGGTCAGTCTGAATGTGGCATCACATCCAAAAATCCTCTAGCTGGAAGCCTATTTTAGGAAGCTGTAGCTCTTACTTATGCTTACTTGAGCAGATACAAAGCCATAAATCAGCTCCAGCCTTATTTGCTGTAATAATCAGAATTTTGCCAAATATTTGATGCTTCTGCTCAGCCACTTTGTGAACAGAGCTAAGAAAAATAACAGTTTGTTTATAGATGAAAGTTCCTCCTTGCCTTTGTGAACTCTGGCTTCTCTTCCCACTGGGGGGGTTGCTTGGCACACTCTTTAGGTACGCATGATTACCTGATCAACACAAGCAGAAAATCCTGACACTCTGCATTGACCCCCTCCCCTGGTTTCCTCATCAGTAGCTGAGACTCACTGTTGATTTTTCTGCTTTTCAGATCCATCCTGTTCTTCCGTTTCACCTTCAGATACCCCCTGTGAGAAGCAGTGGATTTGGCTGCAGATGCAGAGCCATGTTGTGCCATGTTGCTGCTTTCTTCATCGAGTCTTTTCTGGACCTGCAGTTCTATCCAGCAGCGTGATCAGGGCTCGGCAGCAACACAGGCTTATCTGACCTTCCTTTGTGAGCTACCTGTTTGCAATGTTGACTTTTTGAAAGGCATAAGACACCGAAAGCTGCGGTATTTGAAGCCTGATTGAAGGACCTTCCCTCTGTCTCAGGGAGACTTCATTTGGATTTCTTGGAGGAGCAGCTTCTTGCTTTGAACTTTGACTATTTACAAAATGATGCATTTCAAGTTTACATAGAAATGGATAGCTTAGATGGAAGCTGATAAGAGTTGCTTTCATGTTTAGTATCCTGTGGACTTCTAGGTCAGAGAAGCAATAAGTATGAATCAGTAATCTTGTACAAGTTTCAAAATAGCATACATTAAGTGTGCTAAGAAAACTGGGAGTGGGGAGGGAGCCGGTTTTGGGTATGTGGTGGTGCTGTGAGTCAACTCCAGCTTTTCTCTGCATTGCCACAAACACAGGAGTTGTAGGTGGGTGTGATGGGACAAGCCTGAGCCTGGGACTTAAATGGCTTATGGAAACCTTGTCTTGAAAAAACATCAATAAAGTGACCAAAAAACGATTTTTAAATTTGAGTATGCAGAATTACTCGGTTGCACCCAAAGAAATTGAGAGAGTTATTGTAGACAATTTCTTATTGGCTTGAGGACTCAGATCTGAGGGTCAGAGAAAAGAAGTCTGAACCAGATGGAAGGCAGTTTAACATCCCTCTCTTGTTAATATCTGCAGCCGGTCTCATGTGTAGTCTTGCAGATTGTGCTTGCTAAGTTCTCCTTGCTGAAGTGCTTGTAGGCTTACAGTTAGTTGGAGAGAACTGATGCACAGTTCTGGAGAGATTGTGAGGACCCATTCCATGTGTTTTTCATGCTAAGGACAAATCCATCAAGTTGTTCTTCATCTCCTGCAGCATGCAGTTACTGCACACAGACCCCTTATAACCAAATGCAAGCTCTTAATTGCAAAAAGTAAACAATGTTTTAATTCGAGCAGCTTGGCAGGACTGGAAAGTCCATAAAGTTATGTTCTAGGAATGGTGCAGATTTATGGAGAGAAAGGCTGTTTCTGGTGATAGGGAGATAGTGATCTCAGGGATTACAGTTCTGAAACTGTGCAACTGTTGCATCCCATGAATGGCAAACGAGTCAAGTTTGGAGCATTGGGGGAATGCACTTATTCACTGCTCTTGTCCTGCTCACTCTACGCAGACAGTCTCTGAGATCAGTGTTTCCAATGGTATCCAAGGGAATGCCAAGCACTAACAAAAACCCACACTTTTATTTGCACTGTTAAACGTTTGCATCTTTAAGGACTTACAGGTGTGTCTGGTGCTCCAAATCCATCCTGTAATTTCAGATGTAATTTTGAGAAGCCAGAGACACACCCTGGTTTGCTCAGTGAAAAGCAGCCCTCTACGATCAGAGAGCTGCACAGTGAGGACCCAGTGACTGGTGGCTGGGAGGTGATTGTCACATTTACCATCCGAGCAGGTTGTGGAAGCTGCTGTCTTCCTCTGCAGAGCGGAGCCCACCAACTTCAGGGCACTGATAGCAGTGAGTCTAGCTTCACTAACTCTGAATTCTCCATACTTGGTCGGGCTGAGCATACCCTCAAGTAGCTTCATGTGCTTTGGATCCAATTTCAGATAGGCTTTGTGAAGGTTGTTTGATGTGTGTAAATGAACTCAGCAAGCAGTTATTTGAATGAGCGCTTTTTAACTTTCCTACCCAGGTTTGGTTTGTTGCAACTAAGTATTATTCGTTTTCTGCTTTTTTCTTGGCTGAGATAAGGTGATTCCTTGTGGGCACAGGCACTCTGACGACCACTGCAGAAATGCCACCTTTGCAACTTGGCTTCCTCCTTGTGCTCAGTGAGTATTGCTGCCTGGGGAAGGGTGTCCTGGAAGCTGTGGTTGGGGTAACCCTCAAAAGGGAAGATTGTACTGAAATACCACCAGATGCTACTTTGGTGGTCGGTTGCAATCCTCAGCCTTTGGTTCACTTGTTTATTACTGAATCCTTGAGCCAAAATATATTAATTTCTGTAATGAACAGAGAGGAAGGACAGAAGTGGAATTAATTTTCCTCCCGTCGTTGCGGAGCTGTCTGCCCATGGCTCCTTCTGATGGAATATGCAGAAGGCACTTATCTACAAAATAGCCTTAGCTGGTTCTGTTTGTATTCCCCTACTTTCTCTCCTCCTGCTCTTTGGTGCTGAGGGATTCCAAAGCAGTCTTTGTTACTTTCCTGAAGTGTCAGCAATTTATTCTCTCTTCCTTGTCAGATTTGGGATCACCTTTGTAATGAGTGTCAGTGATGATAAAACATGGACTTGTAACATTACAGACAAGCTAATGAGATGCCAGCTGGGGAGCAGCTGCATAAACAGACTGTCATTTTCTCTGCTGTGGGTTTGGTTATCAGTATTAAGGAAGGAAAACAAATGAACGGGTTGCTTTTTTTCTTTATTTCATTAATTACACACTTGCTGCTGTTCAAAACTGATCAATGTATTGTGGAAACTGATGAAAATCTGATTTTCCAATTTTATGTTGATATCCTATACAAGGAGTGAAGTTTGTCCAGCAGAATGGTATAGGTTGCTTGGAAGAGTTAATGTCTCTTCATGCAGTGGTGAGATGAGGCATATTTTATCACAGAACAAGGATGGTTGTGATAGTGAGTTGAGCTTCTACTACAGGATCAGAGAGGCCCCCACCTCCCTCCTTTTCCACATGGGTCTCTGAACTCCGCTCTTCCAGTTCAATAGGATTATTTCTATCCTTAAAGATAAATGTGTGTAAGGACTTACCAAGACTGGGGCCAAAGGGCTTGGCTGTGTATTTCCAAGGTCCAAACCTGAGATGAGGAGGAAGTGATTATTATGGATAGAAACAGTCTTGGCTTTGTCTATAAGCAGGGAAGCATGGCCTTTGGCTCCCAATTTGTGGTTGTGGTCCTGGTAACTCTTTCAGGACTTTGTCTAAGAGTAAAGCTGATGTGTGGTAGGGCTAGAAGAAAGCACTCCATTTGGTCAGCTATGGGTATCGTTTCTTTGCCTGTTGGTTAGTGACAGTTCTCCATTAATTAAATGATGAAAAAAGGTGTAGCAGCTAGTAATCCAAAGAGCTATTATACTGATTAGGGACTCCTCTCATCCATTCCTACAAGCTATTTTACATCTGGACACACCATGAGAAAACACACCAACAAAACCAACTCTGCCTCAGTTGTGCCTGTCAGCCTGCCAGCATCACCTCAGGTGCCTCAAATCATTGAATCATTGCCTTTTTCTCCCTGCCTCTCATTTCATGTAGCATTTGTTGCATTTATTCGTTCTGCCCTGTCACATGGGATTTCCCCATCTTCCCCCCCCTTTTTTTTTCTGTGTTATTGAGATGCTGAGCTTGGCAGGTTTCTTGTTCTTTACAGTAGTAATGCCAGGGAGAATTGAGTCTGTGTATGCTGTTTTGGTTTCCTAAGCTTGCATTTCACCATATTTCCAACTTCCTGGTATCGGCTGGAGAAAAGCAAGTTGACATTAAGAAGAGTGCAAAAGTTGAGAAACAAAGTGTAGAGCAGTGGAGAACTTGCAGAGACCTGCCAAGAGCCAATGGTGACAGACTGATGTCATTTAGTAAATCCCTGCCAAGCTCTCAGACAAGGCTGGAGTGATGACTGTCATACAGTGGCACGGCCTGCATTGTGTGCAGTTCTGCAGCATAGGATGGTTTTAATCCATTCAAGGATTTAGCTGGAGTTGTGTGAAATACAATACAGGCTTGACTACAGTTGACGTTTCAATGTGGATGCTGTAAGAAGCAGGAAGAAGCTGCAAAGCTGGAAGCATCATGGATGTGTAAGCATGGTGGGTCAGGCCTCCTGGGCTGATCACTTACCTTGATCTTGTCATGGCACATGAGAGATATTGAACAAAGAAGTCCTGGAGAGAAGGAGCATTTCAGGAGTGTTTTCTGCCCCTTTCTCTCCCCTTTCTTCTTTGGGAGGAAAAAGACTTTGAGTAGATAAAGGAGTATCTCATGCCTGCCTGCCAGACAGCTGTCACAAAGTCAGAACAAGGGGAAGGTCTTGGTTCTGTGAAATGCTGTGTCAAGAATGATGTAAAGAGATGACTGATGTTTGGGATCTGCTAAGCCAGATGGGGACTGTGAGAATGAACCTCTGTCCTGAGTGTGCTGCTAAAATCACATCGCATTGTCTTCCAGGTTGGCTGGCAGCTGATGCAGCTCCTGCTGGGACATATCTGGTAAGGCAAGCACTGAGCTTGAAATATGTCTTTGCTTGCAAAGCATGTCTGGGTTAGTGGTCAGTGTGATTCCTCCTGGTAGCAGCGCAATGATGAAAACTAGTTGCCACAAACCAATGTCTGTGCATTAAGAGGTGGGCTAACTGTCCTTCCTATCCCTCAATGATGGGTGTAGTGGGTGGGGATGGCTTCTCCAGGTCTTTGCAGTGCATACATGTCACCAGGCAGTGCAAGGAGGGTGACACCCTCCCATTGATTCTAATGCCTGAGTGGCTGTTTGGAGTACAGAGCCAATACTGATCACAATTTTGCAGGTGGCAATTCCCAAGCATAGCAGGGGGGAGACATGGGTGTAGATATTTGTGTTTCAAGCCAGATCCAAGTATAAATTGGTTGTATGTACATCTGTACGAAACAATCACAAATAACACTGTACTACCATTGTAACTGCAGAATATGGTTCTTTTCTCTCTTTCTCCTTACTCAGTGCTCCAGCCCCGCTCTCAATGGTGAGTTTCTGACCAAGTAATTTCCCTATGATTCAAATGTGGTTCTGTATATTCCTGTCACAGTTCCTTTCTCTCTCTCTTTTTTGGGAAAACAGAAACTGCTGTGTGTGCTTCAGTGAGAAGGTATGTAAACCATCAGCAAATGATCTTTGTGACGTTTCCCTTGGAACTTCTGTTCTTTTGGGGATGTTGCTTTGGGTGGCAGGCAGCCTCTGAAACCAGAGGTAGCACCTGTCTCCCTGCAGAGGTCCAGGGATGCTTGTGGGCAGGGAGGGTTTTGCTCTGGTTTTGCTCGTTGAATAGTGAAGAGAAAATGGGACTCTGTGTCTGTGCAGGACAAAGAAGAGCAGGGTAAATCCATGGTGTGTCAGACAGCCAGCCTGTCACGTGCAGGATTTACTGCTCCAAGGATCCTTGTGTTGGTGCTGAGCCTGGCTTAGCTGGTGATGGGAGCTTAGGATGAAAACGATGCTTCAAGCCTTGCATTCATTTGATTTCCACCTAAGGGTAAACAGTTTACAAGTACCTTCTTCCTGTGCCAGCAAATAATTCTTATCATTTGAGTTGTTTGTTTGCCTTTCTGCATTTGTTACTTGGGCTGTGCGAGCATCCTTTGGAAAAAGAGGAAAGATCAGAATTGCTGTCTATCAAATTGTCAACCTCTCTTCCTGGTGTCCCACCCGCAGTCTCCCAGACAGATTTGTTTGTTACCTGAGCCCCTCTGCAGTGAGCAACCTGAGCAGGGATGATTCTTTGAGCTTGGCCCAGAAGATCAGTAAGAGCTGCACCTTGAACACAACGCTTGGAAAAATAAAGGGAAAAGGAGCTCCTTCCTCCCTGACAACAGAGGAACTGCAGGTAATCTGCCCAGCCCTGTGATTCAGTTCTTCATTCAACTAGACAGCATTTTTGATGATTGAGGGCTCAGCTCTCATGCCTCCTCCCGCATGCAGTCCTAGAACCCATCTTGCTGTTTTGTTGTGTTGTCTGGCTCATGCTTTATGATAAGCAAAGTCTAAATGGTAGAAGTCCATGGACAGGCTTAATCACACAAATTTGAGGCAGAAAATCCAGCCATTTAAGACATCCAAAGGCTGTAGAATCCAATAGGCACACATCATTACTCTTCTGACTTCCTTTTCTGAATCTGTGGGATTTTTACAGGCTGTATCTTCTTTGTTGAGGAATGTTGAGCGTTTCACTCCTGCGGTGCTGCGGGTGTTGGGCCAGATTGCTGTTGGGCTGTCTGTATCTGACATTGAAAATAAGATCAGTGGGGAAGACCTGGAAGCATCAATTCCTACCCTGGGTAAAGTTCGTGGCTGGAATGCTGACCAGTCCAGTGCTATTATCAACAAACTGCTCAACTCTGGCTATCAGGTATAAAATATGAAATACACCAATGCACCTTAGACCTGGCATAGCTAGTTGCAAGCAAGTGCTGTTTGGCCTTTTATGTATTCATACCTGCATGTATTACCTTTCAGATTTCTTCTGGACAGAGCTTGGCAAAGCTAGGGAGCTTGGTGGCTGGCCTCAACAGCAGCACGCTTCGAAGCCTGCCTCCAGAAGTGATCTTGGAAGCCATTAAGTTGCCTGAGTTTGTTAAGCAAATAGCAGCCCTGCCCTCTCCTCTGAAGAGGATATTTGTGGAAAAGGTGAAATTGTTTTTCTCTCTATGGTTGTCATAAATTAGCAAAGCTCCAGTGACTCACAACTAAGAACACTGGTTACCTGGGGCCAGGCACTGACACATACCTGTGCACATGGACAAGATTCCCTCTGGGCTGTTTGTCATTGCTAACCAGAGCATGCAACAGGACAGGCATCCCCAATCCCCATCACTGTGCCAGTGTGGATGTCCTTGGCTGCCAGCCATCCAGCATGCTCTGATGAGCCTCTTGGGGCCTGGGGCAGAAGAGACAGTTTTCTGGGGGATGCACGTGGAAACTACTCACCACTGACATGATAAGAAGCTGCCAAGAAAATGTTATTACCATTGTTTGAAATAAGAATGTGTGAGAAGTGAGGGCTCATCTTAGAAAAAAACCCTTTTAGGGTAGATTAATCCTCTAGCAGTGCACTTTGTCATTTCTCCCGTGTGACTGTAGGATGTGAACATCTTTCCTCACTTTTCCTGGCCATGATTTTAACCTTCAAGTTGTATGTGCACCATTTGAGTTTGTTATTATTCATCTTACCTTCTACAAGAAAACTGCTGACGTGTTCAGCACCACAGGCCCTGCACATAGCAGATGTTGGGGCAGTGGGATGGTCAGGGCTCTGGGTGATGTGTGAGGGAAATAACACCTCCTTCACCACAGGATTGCTGTGCAGCTTACCTTCAAGAGATGAGGTACTGCTTGGGTTGGCTGGGAGGAGTGTTTCTCCTTTCTGGCTTGTTAAGAATTTTTAGAGCATCAAGCCAAGAGCTGGGAAAATGGTAGAAACAGAACCATTCCTCTTCATCAGGGCCTTTGTTATTAGTTTCATGCTAGTCTGATGTATATGTCAAATGGGAAAGAATTTGTAATGTTAGATTTTTTACAAGTATGTCTTTAGTTTTGTTGTTTTTTTTCAGATTTCTTCCAGTGTAAGCAACCCAGCTGACCTGGTTAAACTTATCCCTGGTGCTCTGGCCAGTTACATTCCAAAATCATTGCTTATTTTTGAGGATGAGAAGCTCAGCATTGAGGATCTCAACAGTAAAATGTGGACCCGAGAGCAGGTAATATTCAAGCAGCTTGTATTGCCCTCACTGTCACTCTTGGACACTGCAGAGCTATGAGTCCACTCTTACAGTCTACCTGAAAATACAAGTGAGTGATGTGGAAGAGCATGGTTAACTACTGACAATCTGGCTTTGCTCCACAGGCTGCCATGTTTTTCAGAGATGTGATAAAGACAGAGCCTGACTTCAGCAGGTAGTGTTTTTCTGCTCTCCTTATGTTTTTCATGTTTGCTTGGCTCATGTTATCCCTGTTTCTTTTGTCATGCATGACTGATCTTTTTTAATCTATAACAAGAGACAGGAAAATACCATGCAGACAACAAGCATGTAGTGCCAGATGTACCATGGTGCCAGCTGCAAGATACACCTGTGAGCCAGACTTGCTTTCTAAAACAATGCTGCTGGCTCAGACTGCAGTTGGGAACCTTGCTTCTTCACAAAGCATTTCTAATCAGACAACGTGTCAGTCTTATATAGTGCTCTTCCAAGAATTTCATTTAGTGAGACTGACGTGTCTTTTGTCAGTTCTTGTATCTGAGATGAGAAATGATGAAAGCCTTGACACGTACCTGGAAGAACAATAGATCTGCCATATCATCCTGCTTTCACAATGTCAGTTTTTCCATACTTCTTCCTGAGCTCTCCCAGGTCATGAGACTGCTGTGATGAGGATCTGTATGAGACTGCTTCAGTTTTGATATCTGTCATATACAGAAAGCACATCTGATCTTGTGCTTCAGTACAGCAGTATTGCTTGGGGTGGAGAATTTGTCCCTGCAGTTCTACTTCCAGCACAATCTCTAGATAATATTTGTGGAAGCAGCAATGGCTTCTTGATCTCCCACAAAAGTCAAGACTAGCGATGTTGTGTGGATGAAGTTTGGAGAGTGTTCAGCTTTGAGGTGTGGGAAGGTTTATGCTTATACACAGGGGGTCATCACTGACTTTTCTCCTCAAATCCTTGCCCCTCTGATTTGCTTTTTGTAAACATTCAGGCTTTCCCAGTCAGTCCTTCAAGGCTACACATGTGCAGTTGCCAATGAAATGGAACCAGAGAGAGTTCAGGAGCTGGCCAAAGTCATGAAGAGGAAGAATGTCAAGCTAGGAGCAGACCAGGTCAGTTCCTGTATTCCCAAATGCTGTTTGGTATTGCAGTGGAGATGCTAATCAGGATTGTTTAGCAAGAACAAAAGATTTTCAGCCTAAAGGTCTGGAACAAATGTAACTGGTCCTGGGTCTCAGGTGCACAGTTTTGAATTTTTCCAAAAGCATCTCAGGGCTGATTTATCCCTTTTTCTTTCTTTCTTTGGAGCAGAGTAAAATCTTCATTGTTTTATTTATTTATTTATTTATTTCCTATTGTTTTATGCTGTTTTCCTTTTCTGCTACAAACTCTGGTGTGCTTTCAGCTGAGTTGCTTAGTGAAGATGGTGATGCTGCGTGGGATTCCTAAGGACTTGGATAGCTATCCTAATGACCTGTTGCTATTTTTAAGGTAAATGTGCTATCATTTTTCATGTTGTTGCTTTAGTCCTGAATGAGAAGAAGAGGCATGACTTTACAAGCCAGCTAGTAAGGGCTAATTCATGTTTGACATATATTTCTGATTTGTTCAGATATTCTTACAGAAAAAAAGATTGCAGAAAGCTTTTGAAAGGGCTTTGATGCCTTTCAGATGTAACTATCCATTGTATTAGTAAAACAGTATGAAGCTCTTTTTAGTTATTTCTGTCTTGATGTGAAACTACTATGGGCTTTCAGTACTTTCTAGCCTTTTTGAGGGTGATTTTCTCTTGCAGCGTCAGGTGAAACAGACATTAGAGTAGATTTCTTTGTTTTGGTAGCTTATCCACTGTGGTTCTGTATCCAAATCCTGAATCATTTTAAGCTGAGTCTTACAAAGGAGTCCTTAAAGTGAAACTAAGTTTTTTGCAAATGTGGACTGTGGTTTTTAGGAAGAACAACTGCATAGAATTTAGACTGTGGGTATGGAAAACATTATATTAAACAGAGTATGCGTTGAACAGCCTTGAGAACCTGGCCGTCTGTTTCATTCAGCAGAACTCACAGTATTTGTCTTCCTAGGCCTTCAGACTATGCAGCAACAGGAAGCTGTAAGCAGTACTTTGCTAATGTTGGGAAAGCAAGTCTTGATCTTCTGCAAAGAGAGTCGTCAGAGCGCAGACAGCTGCTGCTGGAAGCTTTAGCGTGCTTGGTATGTGTGCAGGGACACAAGGCTGGGGGATGTCAGCAGTCAGAAGGAGCAAAAATGCTCTTATACAGTGGTATCCAGTTCTACTTAATCTCTCTGTCTTGTGTTACTTCAGAAAATTCCAGGCACACAAGTAAACAAGGAGAATGCAAAGATTCTGGGTCATCTGGTCTGTGACCTGGGTGGAGAATACATTAGAAGTTCTGCTGGGGCTTTGCTGAAGGAATTAAGCCAGTGTGAATCTTTCCTGCCTGATCAAGAAGAGGCTATTAGGAGTGTGATCAGCAGTGGCAACACTACATTTGGGTATGGATTTTTGCTGATGCTTAGAAGAAAAAAAAATTCTTGTCCTGTTGAGACCTAATTGAACTGCAGCTGATCAACTTGATCATACACTTGAATAATTCATTGCTTTTGAATTTCACATTGTTTGATATGAATGTCTTTCAACGCATGAATTTGGCTGGAATTCTACTGAAAAATACATACTCATTTCTGTCTCACCTGCTGTAGTTACAGAAGCCTTTTCTCTGGTCTGTTTTTCACTATCCAAACTTCTCTGAGGTGGTGCTCATGAACACAAAAGGGCTCTAGATGTTCATCAGATTCTGGCTTCCAGAAAACGTTCTGCTTCTACCTCTCAAACTGCCAGATGCTTGATGAATCCCTGGCTATTACCTAAGAGACATTGTCCAGAAAGGCAAAATATTTTTCCTTCCTGTGTCAAATGCTCTAAGGTCTTGGCACTGAACTGGCAATTGGTTTCCACACTTAAAAAAAAAAAAAAGTGTTTGTTAAATACCATTTTCCCATACAGCTGCCCCAATTCATGTTACTAACCGTTGCTTCTGATCCATTGGAATAAAGTTTTCTGTTATAGAAAGTGATTGAGAAGTTTTCTTAACTTACTGTGTTACATGGACATAATAGACATAATGCTGGCGTCTTTTATGTTGTTTTCCTTTCTGTTTGAAAACTGATCCCTGTCAATTTCTGTCTGCAGGCCTCCTCAAGCATGGTCAGCGTCTACCTTGAATGAGCTCACAGGGTTGATTCCTGTATTGGATCACAGCATCTGGCAGAAGGTCCCCAAGGTGGGTTACTCGAGTTTAGGCATTTAGAAATCTGCCTTTGGCTGACCAAAGACTCCAGGCTTATAGCAGAAGTCTTCTGCACATGTATTTCAGCAACAAATTTTCTATGTGAGTAGCAACCTAATGCACTGATGATATGCTTAATGCTGCAGAATCTCCCTGATGGAATATTTTCTTTGCAGAACGTTCTAACTTTTTGGCTGAAGAACTTTGCACGTGATTCACGTCTGTCAAGAGCACAGCTGGCCACCATTGTTGAAGAACTCTTGCCTTCTAGACAGAAGCGTGATGTTGGTATGGGAGCTTTCTCTGGTCCATAATGGCAACATTCCTCTTGCATCAGGATTGATGTTAGTGCTTGTGGGCCTCCTTGAATATGTCTAAATTAAGCTGTGAAACACGTGGTGGTGGATTGCCCAGGAGGAGGGTGGAACAAGACTGCATACTTGTCTGTCTTCAGAGATGGAGCACTCAAAGCTTGAAGGAAAAGGATTTAATGCTGGGCAGCAGTGTTAGTGTATTTAATACTTCCTTCAACAGGTTGCCCAGGTGACCTGAGGATAACAGAGACGGTTCTTAATAATGATCTGATGCCTATTTACTATACACCTGAGGAGCTGCGTGCTTGCCTGAAGAACGTCTCTGTAACGAATGACTTCCTTCAGATCCTGGACTACCCCTTCAGTAATGAGCAATTGGCTGTGCTGAAGGAGAAGCTGGATGAGGTAACGTCAGGCTGACAAATGCCAAATTATCTACTGATGAGATTGCTCAGGGACTTGTTCAGTTGAGTTTCAGCGTCTCCAAAGACTGAAACTCCACCATCTCTCTGTGTTCCTCTTCCAATGTTTGACCACTTTTACTGTGAAAATATATTTTAATACCTAATCAGCATTTTCACTGCATCTTGGCCCTTATCCTTTTGCTGTGCATCTCTGAGAAGAGTGTGGTTCCATCTTCCCTTTAGTCTCCCAGAAGTGACAAAATCCTTTTCTAGCCTTCTCCATTTCAGATTGAAAAACCCAATTCCCTCAGCCCCACTACCCTACTTCCTATGTTGTGCCTCCAGCCCTTCAGCTAGCATGGACTGCTGCTAGACTTTTACAAAGTATTTTATCAGGGAACTCAGTGCTGTTTGTAGTACTTAAATGAGGTCTCACAGGAGCCATATGGAGGGGAATAATCACTTGCCTTGACCTGCAGACTGTGCTGCTGCTTGGGTAACCCACTGTTTTGCTTAGCCTTCACCACTGCAAGGCATTCTGCTGCTCCAGGTCCTCACTGAATCAATTCACATTGCTGCAGGTTTTCTTCCCTCACTGGAGCCTGCTTCCCTCAGCTTTCATGCAGAAAAATGACAGATGCACGCATTATATCTCACTGGCTCTTGTTTTCATTCCTTGCAGAGATCTCTATGGCTTTTCCACATTAATCTTGCAGAGAACACAGGCACGACAACAAGTGTTCATAGCAATTCCAACTGTCTTTCCACAGACATATCCTGATGGATATCCTGACAGTCTGCTCCCCCAACTGGGCCGCCTTACTTCTTTAATCACCACGAAGGATATTAGCAAATGGAAGATAACTTCAGCCGACATGCTGGCTGCCTTGCTAGAGCTTGACCTGCAAAATGAACAGGTGGGGATTTGGGTTTGCTTTCCTGCCCAGATTTGCTTCCTGGTTTGGGAGCTGCTGGTTTAGGACCAGCTTAGTGGCTTCTTAAGATAATTGGCCCATTCTTGAGGTCCAAACAAGTAGATTTAAAATGATTTGGTTTTAGTTTTGTAATTACCACATTTGTTTTTCTTTTAAAGATGAAACCATGAATGAAGCTAACTTTTGAAAAACTTGTGTTCCTAGGCTGTTGCTGTGATCAGTCGATACGTTGCCTTGGGAAATCCCTTGAATGCCACTGCACTGAATGCAATTAATCCAAAATACTTGTGCACTCTGAATGCGACCTTGCTGAATATGATAGACCCCAACAGCCTGAAGTGAGTCAGCATTGCAGTGCTCTCAGTTTCTTGTAGAAGCACAGTCCCATCAGCAAGGGCAGTTTACTTTCTCTCCATGCAGTAAAAGGAATTCTAGGGAGCAACTTAGTGCATGTTCTCTGCCCAGGCTTAAAAGCCTGTTGTTCTCCACTCTGCCAGGAAGGGCTCAGATCTGCAATCAGATTCTTTTTACTGCACCTCAGGTGGCAACCAGTATGGCCTGCATGCATGCTTTTGTCTGCAGGCAAAACAGTTGATTCTGAAGGACTGCTAAATAAAATTAATTACATAACTACATCTTTGCAAACACAAACATAGCATTGCACCATCACAGCCATCATAACTGAGAAAACACATCATTTTGAGCAGGCAGCTGAGACATTATTTTCTTCATTGAGCTTCTCTCCATACTGTCATCTGTCTAATGGGAAGAACTTGGGATTTATTCAAGTTGAAAATAATAAAAACTTTTATTTTTCTATATCATCATCATTATCTTTTTTTTTTTTTTTTTTTTGCAGACTGGCATCCCTGGATCCTTCAGCCTGTTCACAGCTTACAAAAGACATCCTGTATGCTAAAGCAAAACGTGCTTTCTCAGACCAGCACTATTTACGTTCCTACTATACGCTTATTGAGCCTTACCTAGGTATGTAAAATAACAGTCTGCTATAGGGAAAGAGGAACAAATACTGTCTTAAGATCTGGGAATCTTCAAAGCTAAGCTGTTAGAAGTTATGGAAGGTCAGCATCTTTTTCCAATTTGTAGATAACATAAAATATTCTCGGAAGAATCTGTACCTGACTTAAAATTCCCTTAACTGACCGTCCAACTATCACAGGAATATTCAGACTCGAGGTTTCTGGGATGGATAAGATCTGCTAAGTGCCTTGGAAATCCAGCTGCCAATGCTTAGTGCTTATCTCACAGCCATTCCCCATGTCACAAAACATGGATTCTCCCTGTTAACCCAAAAATTTATTCACAGCCTCAGTGAACCTCTTCTTCCCCATTCCATCTGGCCATTGATGCAGATTGGTTTGATGGCCAACATCATGAAACCCTGTAGCTAAAGGAACTACTTTTTTTTTTGCATTTGGAACTCACTCTGTTAGCAGAGCTAATAAATTTAGAAGACATGGTTTATGCTCCAACCTGTACAGATACACAACATTGCTCATTTGTGTGAGGGCATCGAGTAAAACTTTCTCTTTTTGGTCACAGGAGGTGCTCCTGGTGAGGATCTCAGAGCTCTGAGCAAGAACAATGTGAACATGAATGTTGATACGCTGGTGAATTTGAGAAGAGACGCTTTGATGGTAAGCTGAATGCTGACATTGTTCACCTCCTTGTGTTTCTGCCATACGAGGTGGTTGTTTCTGGTCATGTTGTCCATTGTTGTAAATCAAGAATTGCTCCTTCAAATTCACAGTGATGGTTGACTAATGAATAGTGGAAAACCAACCTGAAACTTCCCTAGAAGTTTAATTTGGAGTCATCCATGGATGCTTACCCAGTCTTACTGGGGAATTTCTTTAGAATAAGCTCTCATAGTAGTAGGAGGTTTCCACTAGGCTACAGTGCAAACCTAACAGGAGTGTTAGCATGAATATTACTGCTTTTGGAAGAAAGCTTAGTGACCTGAGCATGGATTGGAGACCCGCATGGGTCAAGGAGACATGTCATGACAAGACAACAGAAATTGGTTTTGAGGAATCCTTGTGTTTGTTCCCCAAACCCAAGGTGAGATTTGTTCCAACTGAAACCGCTCACCACAAGTTTGTTGTTCTGAACGCTTCTGCTAACAGAAACCTCATCAGATCCTTGACTAGAGGTGTATGGTCATTGCTGCATTTACATCTGTAAGTCGTGTTTGATTTCTCCTAGAGCCTGACACCTGCTGAGGTTAAGGACTTGCTGGGGATAAATCTACATGATCTGTCAAATTGGCGGAACAAGTCTCCCATCCAGGAATGGGCCCAAAGACAGAAGCAAACAGAACTGGATAAACTGGGCGTTGGGCTCACGGGGGGAACACAAGAAGGCTATATAAACATCGTCACGCCGAAGTTTCAGCGTATGTAGTGTGCTAGGGCCTCTGATTGTTGTGCTTTAAACATTTACTTTTTGGGTTACAGTAAGGAGAATAATTGCCTTGTGGAAGTGAGGTACTTTTGGTTGCTTGTGAAGAGAACCGAGCACACCAAGCTCTCAGCCATGCTTGTGCCAAGGCCTTAGAAAGTCCTGCTACCTGCTCATGTGTCTGAGAGAGGAGAGACTGTTGGTCTGGGCTATTGCAGATCTCTTTCACTGGCATTTGCCACTGCCTATCCACACAGCCCCCTTAAAATGCATTGGGTAGTGCTCACCTGCACCCTTCACCTCCCAGCATAGAGAGGCAGCAAATCCAGTTCTGCTACAAGGCTTAAGGAACCTTAATTTCTAAGTCCAAGATGAGGAACAGTCCTGTAATCTCACTGAAAGCACCCATGTTAGCTGAGCATCTCAGCTGAATGAGCACTTCCACAGCACCCTGCTGTACTGTGTGTTGGATTTGGGCTTTGACTTGACGATTTGACTGGGGATGGCTGGGATGGCTGGGTACTGGATAGAGAGCCCTAGTCAAAATGCTAGAGATCTTTCCTGGATGTGGCAGAACAGGATCTTTTCCCCATAGAAGAATGGTTCAATTGTTGGTTTCTTTGTACTGATGCCCTCTTTTTCTTCTAGCACCATCCTCAGCCTCTTTTGGTACCGAGGCCATGATGCTCCACCTCCTGCCTGCTCTGCTTCTCAGTTTCCTGATGATGTCGATCTTGTCTTGAAAATCTTCCCTTGGATAGAGCACGATGAGGTGGACCAGTGTGTGACCTGCTCAGAGCCTGCTGGGGACTGCTGGGCCAGGGGGTGAGGGGTGCTCAGTGCATGCAGGCAGCTGCTGTGTGGTTCTGTGCTCATTGCTAGGTACTTTTCTTTTTCAAATCAATAGAAAAAAATTAGTGTTCTGTTGGAACTGAAACTTTCAGACAATTCAGAGCAGGATCCCTTTTTGCCTTTTGTACAAACCAAGCCAAGGTGATACACATCCCTTTTACTGCAACGCAACAGCCTTCAATATTTTACTGTGCAACCGTGGTGGGTTTAGGGGTGAGCAAATCTGCTGTTCTGCATGTTACTGATTGCATTTCTCAGAACCTGATGTCTTGGCACTGCCAGGCCCTCCGAGTGGGTGTAAAACTTTCCAGCTGGTTCTAAAGAAATTGTGGAGCTAAGTAAAAATGCCAGAAGCAAAATAGGAACTGCTGTTGTCTTCATTCACATTGCCTGCACTGCAGGGGCTGTGGGTACTAGATCAAATTAAATGGCTAGGAACCTCAGACGTGCCTGCTAGTTTTCTTTGGTGTTGACTACTCCAACCTAAGGGCTGAGGCTGTTCTCAGCTTCCTCGTGAGAACAGTATAAGAGCTTTGTATAGGACTTTCAACATATTTTTTTTGCTTCTTTGGGATTTCTGTCCAAGAAGAGTCTTAATGTGAGAAGATAGAAGGAAGGGAGAGCAAAGGAAGGGGAATCTATCAAGATTTGTTAGTCAGGAAAACTCCAAAGCACTAAATGTATCCAAGAACATGCTTGATTAGGAAAAAAATAGTTGATTGTTTTATTATATATAATTGCAACAGTAATCAAGATAAACTACCTTCAATTTGTCTTCCTAACTAGGCTTAGTGTAGTTTGAACAAATGTTGATGACAATTCTCTTAAGTTCATGAAGCAAATTAAATGCAATTTAGTGGATTTCTGGCTGAGTTTTCAGGCTGCGTTTCTGGGCCGTGTTCCACCTCTCTTGCAGGGGCCAGCAGTTTGAGTCCCTGAGTTTTCCCACAGTTTTTTAACTGTGGGACTGCTTAGAAGCAAAATAGCACCCAGTGTGAATAAAGCTGGCAGAATTGTGCTCACTGTCAGCATTAAAGTAGTACTGGATCAGCCAATATTAACTGATAATTGTATAGAGCAGCTAGCTAGTGAAGTACCTGCTGGGCTGTTTTGGGATGGAAAATCATCTGTCCTCATTTCACTTTCCAGATTCAAAACAAAGTGAGCTTTCCTTGCTGGAATCAAAAGGACAAACTCTTCTCCTTCCCCGGGTTTCTACCTCTCAGGTAGAAATTTGCCAGCATTGTTTTGCAGGATGATGAATGTGAGAGGAGGGATTTGGGAGCGCAGTGCTGGAGGTGCCGTGTCAGAGAAGCCCTTGCAGCACTGATATTCCTATGGCTGTTGTCAATATGTGGAGTAAGCATGAGGACAGCCTGGATCCTGAGCCTAGAGAACAGAGATGAGAAAGGATTGAGTTATCCAGACAAACAGCACGTGTGCAGTTGGGACAGGAGAGTTGCTTTGGGGTTTGGATACCCCAGGGGTCTGTGTGTGTGTGACATTGGCCAGACCCTGCACCTTCAGGCACTGCTCTGCATCCTGTCTTCAAAAATCACCTTGTATCACAGTCAGGAGAACTGAGTCTGCTCTTATTTTTTGCTAGTGCAGAAGTAAACCTGAGTCAGTAAAGCTATGAGTGTAGCTATGTTGGGATACAGGACTACAGATTTAGGGCTTTCACTATTCAAAAGCAGTATGTGCAGTTAAAATATGGAGCTCTTAAGTCCTTGCTTTGTGAAAAACAGTGCAGTGCACTGACACTGATGGGTTTACTCCGGCTTTTTTGCAGAGTGGATGAGAGCTGTTGTGCACTCTAAGTGTGATGAGGCACCGTAAGCTATACCTTGCAATGCTTGCAGGATCTGAAGGCAGCATGCTGCAGAACAGCTGCTGTCAGGCCCTGTGCAGATACAATGCTAACTGACATGCTGTAACTACGTGGGGTTTCTCGTGGATAGCAGCATGCCACTATTGAATGTAGCCAGGAAAAAGGCAGATCAGCTGCTGCTTGTTGGTGAAGACTTTTGCCCCCATGTTGGCCCCTCAGCCTTTCCCAGTTCCCAACACACAAACCTTACCAGGTTCAGGTTGCAGATTGATGTATCCAGCAGGTGGGGGTTTTGGTGTCTCTGGCACATCTACTGGTGCTTTCTTGGTGATCTCTCTGCTGGAGGTGATGGAAGAGGTGCTGAGAGGTGCTGGAGAAACACCAGTCTTGCAAGTGATTTCTGTAGTCTTGCTCGTTGAGGAGCTGATACTTTGGGTGGAGGCAGTGATGTTGGGAAGTGGGGTGTTGGGCTTGTGGGAGAGGGGATTCATTTCTGTGGCTGTGATGGCAGCAGGCACAGAGGTGGGCTTTGGGACAAGGGCACAGGGGGAGCTTGGGGTGGTGGTGTTACAGGGGGCAGGAGCTGAGCCGGTGGTACCTCCCAGTGCTGGGGACACCAGTGGGGTCCCAGTGCTGCGGATGGTGCCTGTGGGATTGGGAACATCAGTGCTGGTGGTGGCACCGTGTGTGACAGCTGGGGGTGGGACAGAGCTTGGAGAGGTGGCCCTGGGGCTGACAGCAGTGAGGAGGGTGGCAGCAGGGGACTTGGAGGTGGTGGGCTGGTGGATGAAGCATGGGGTGATGGAGCTAGGGGCTGGGGTGGAGGTGATGGAGGTGACAGCAGTGCTGGGCTGGGCAGTTGGCAACGGGAAGGTTGGGCTTGCAGCGTTTGGGGTGGGGGCCTCGGGGCTGGTGTTTGGATTAGTGGGGTGGCTGCTGGTGGCTATAGGGGTGGGGGCAGCGGTGAGGGGGGGAGGGGTGGTTGTGGGGGGAGGTTCCTGTATCCCCCCTTGCAGGCCAATTCCCAGGATTTGGTCCAGTTCCTGTTGGGACTGTTTCTTGACCCAGCACATGACAGCAGTCTGATTCTCAGCTCCCTTCAGTTGTTGGATGTTTGCCCCCAGCAAATTTTTGACATCCAGAACGCTGAGTTTCTGCAATGCACGTATGACAGCTTTGGTCAGGCTCATAGCTGGCGCTGCCTGAAAATGCTTTTCTAAAGGGAATGCAGAGCTAGTAATAACTTATGAAAGAAAATTTTAAAAGGTTAGAAGTAGAGATTTGGTGAACTGATGGCACTGAATCCTTGAACCCATGGCTCAGCCCTCAACTTAGAATGGCATGGGTTGCAAGGGACCACAAAGATCACCTAGTTCCAACCCCCTGCCATGGGAATAACACCAGCACAGCAGGAACATACCTGCAGTTCATTGGGATTTAGGGCAAGAAAGGTGTCAATGTCCATGTCGACACCATTTTCAGCCAAGTCCTTCAGGTCTTCTGCTGGAGCTCCACCTTGAAGAAAGCATCCAGGGCACCTGAACTCATGCAAACACTTGCAACACTGAGAGGAGGGTTCTTGAATGGTTCTTGAATCTGGCTAGCCTTCCAGCCAAGGAAGACATCTCTATAGAAAATGAAGGCTGAAGCACCTACCCAGGTATGGCCGCATCTGGAGGTAATACACCTTGGTGCCAGCCTGGCTGGCAAAGGCCTGCTGGGCTTTGCTGTAGAATTGGTCCTTTTTGTTTTGAGAGCAGGAGGAAATGTCCAGTTCTCCAGCGCTCCTGAGGAAAGGGAGGTTTGGAGGTCAGAGCAGGGGGTGCCACCCAAAGCCTTTCCAATGGCCAAGGGGATGTGTGATTTATCCCCCACCCGTGTCACTGGTGGCTCAGAGAGGGACACGACTATTGCAGAGCCAGGTGGACCTGCTCTCTTCCTGTAACCCTGGGCATCTTGCAGGATGGATGAGCATCCCTATAGAGTGCTTTACCCAATTGCTTCTGAAGGTATTTTCTCAATCTGCTCCTCGTTCAGGTCACAAAGGAAAATCCCACCAATTTGCTGAAGCAAGGGCCCTGTTAGGTTGCCCCCCAACTCCAGGAACCTTGCGATCAGCTGCTGCTTCTGGAAAACACAGTTCATGCATTGTGTGCTTAGAGAGGAGGAAAATGCATTTGGCAGAAACGCACTACAAAACCCCTGTGCCTTGGGCTGCAGGAGATGGGTGGGTGAGCTCCCACAGGAGCTGGGCATGGACACGAGCGCAGAGCAGCCCTAGCTTGGACTCTCCTGCATTTGTCCCTGTGCCCCTCGGGTACCTGGGCGCTGCTCCATTTGCCATCTGAGGGGTTGAGCAGGGCACAGAGTGTGTCCGCTGAGGTCACCTGCCACTGGCTGAGCTCCTGCACTGTGTAGAGGCGGGACAGTGGCCCCAGCCTCCGGAGCTGGGCATCCGGCATCCCCGTGGGGTACACCTGCATCAGCAAAGAGGGGTGGGGAAGGCAGGGATGCTCATAGTGTCTATACTAAAATAAAAATTGGCTTCCACATCCCCAGTAGTTGCACTGCTGCTCGTGCCCTGGTTCACCCCTTACCTCCTGTAGCCTTTTTTTCAGCACCCAGAGATACTCAGTGGTGAGTGGCTGCTCCAGCACATGCTGTAGGTCTGTTTGCAGAACGCTGTCGCTCAGGCAGAGGTAGAACTGCTGGGGGCTGTCATAGTCGAGAAGCAGGATGCTCTCAGAAAGCACACGGGCGGTGATGGGCTCCTGCATGCAGCCTGCAGGCGGGGAGGGTGCATTTGGGGCTGGCATCTCTTGGTCTGCGCTCCGCTTTGGCCGGGGCTGTGACACTGCTGCCATGGCTGTCAGCAGGGTCAGGGACTGCTCCCGCTGCTCCCATCCCTGGGTGCTGTAGGTGGCTGCGATGCTTCTGGCAAATGCCTCCCGTGCCGCCTGCCAGGGAGGGCAGAGGAATCTGGGGTCCTCAGGATGCTGGGTCCCATGTCTGTGGGCTGGCCCGACATATGGGCCATTTAGGGTTGGCTCACCTTATCCACCAAGCTCAGCGTGGTCTGGTTCAAAGCCAGTGCAAGTGGCCCCAAACGTTGCAGAGTCTCCAAATCCCAGCCTGAAGGATGTCTGCAAAAAGCACAGCTCAGCATTCTGAAGGGAACACCTCCCCTCCTGCCCACCGCTGGGCTCCTTACCCATACACTGTACTGCCCCTGAGGAGCACAGCATTGACAGCATCCCGCTGGGCACCCGTCAGCATGGAGCAGAGTTTCAGGTGCTCCAGGATGCTGGGGTACAAAGCAGCAATGGTGCCTGGCTCCATGGTGCACACCAGCACCCCGAGGCTGTGACAAAGGAGATGGATGACAAAGAGATGGGTGACAAAGGAAGCATGGCAGAACACAGGCACGAATGTGCCCTAGAGCAGCGGCAATGCCCTGGGCTTAGACTAAGACAGAAGCCAGTGGAGCCTAGATCTGGAGTCCAGAATCTCCCATTGTATCTGTGCCAGCCCCATAAAAAGAGAATTTTTGTTTTGTTTGTGCTACAACAAAAGAAGATAAGGCTGAAACCCAACCTGGCACCAGAACTGGCTGCACCAGGTTCTAAATTTTCCTCAGCCCAGTGCCAGTCACAGAAGTCATGATGCATGTGGGAAGAAACACAACCCCCAAAGCAAACAACACCTCTGCACCCTGTGCTGGGGTTGACACTCACTCAGCATATGGCTCCGTGGCAGTGAAGACGGCACCGAGAAGGAAAGTGGCCTGGGGGGAATTATGGAATCATAGAATCATTCACATTGGAAAAGACTCTTGCATCCCAAGCCCAAACCCAACTATCCCACCATTGCCCACCAACCCACATCCTTCAGTGCCACTTCTCCATGGTTCTGGAGCACCTCCAGGGATGGTAACCCCACCACTTCCCTGGGCAGCGGTGCCAGTGCCCAACTGTTCTTTCAGAGATGAAATTGTCCCTGACATGCAGTGGAGGAGAGCAGGTGGACATCAGCCCCAAACTCTGCTTAAAGCCATGTTGGTTTGGAGCCATTTATCAATATCAGTGACTCACCAATGCTGCCTTCATGAGGGCAACAGGAAATCCTGCAACAAAACGAAATGGTGTTGTGAAAAGTTCAGCAGTGTGCATACAGGGGCTGTGCTGGAGCAGCTCCAGCTTTAAGCCTGGGGAAGTTTTCTTTGTCAACTGAATAAGGTTTGGTAAATGCTGGTGAATGCTGTGTGAAGAGAGCGGGGTCCTTAACCACCCTGCAGCCCAACCTCAACACCATGGGGATGAGCTTAGAGGGAGAGCAGCGATGCCCCAGAGCTGGGAGAAGTGCATGTGCCCATTCCCAGCACAGTGCCAGCTGTGGGCTGGGAACAGGTCTGGGGGCAGAGGGACTCACGGAGGGCAGGGGCTGCCCACACCATGCTGCCTGTGCTGGGGGTCCTGGTGCTGGGTGCCTCCGTGCGCTGTTGAAGCTGAGCCTGGTGCTGCCCACGCAGGGTGCTGAGTCCTGCAGAGCAGAGGACAGGCTTCACTCCATGCCCATTGATAACGTGGGCTCTGTGATGAGTTCTCTCGCACTGGAACCCCTCAGATGCACACCAATAGAATGGTGAGCAGTTCCAACAGGGGTGCACCCCCTGCACCCCCAACCCCTCTGCTATAAACCCCCTAGAAAATAAATCCTTGCTCCAGAATCCAGATCAGCACCATGCAGAACAATTGGGGTCATTGCAAATCATTTCCCCATTAATTCCCATCCCATTCCACCATCCCACCCAGCTCTGGCCACCCTCTGCCCAGGGCTTTGTCACCTACCTGCACCTGCAGCCACCCGCAGCCAGGGATGAGCAGAGGGAGCGGAGCAGCACAGCCCTTATCTGTGTGGGGTGGGGATGGGGCTGCAGGATGGGGTGTGACGGAAGCAGTTTCTCAACTCTGTTTTGTAAAGTCTCTCTCTCTCTCTCTTTTTTTTTTTTTTTTTTTAATGTAAAGGGTCACTTTGAACTTGGAGGCCAGGGAATGACAGCTGCTCATGGAGACAAAGTGCCCCCAGCCAGTGAGAGCCCTTTGGGTTACCTGGGAATGCATCTCATGGGTAGCCTGTTTCCTTCCTTATGGTTTTGTGAGCGCCTGTTATGATGCCATCCAGCACATAACTGGAAGAAAAAGGCTTTAAAAATAAGGAAGTGAGACCAAGGGGACGCGGCACAAATCCAGAGGGTGACAACGATGCTGGGAACCCCATGCGTGCTGTGTGCCTTGTGCTGAGCCCTGGCAGGAGAGAGCTGGGGGATAGCAATGTGGGGGTTCTGCCAGCCTCTTGTCCCTGTTTTGGGGTGCCACTGAGGGGTGGGAGCCACAGGTACCCTACTCAGAGCTCACACCCAGCCCCAAAACTGCCTTAGGGCCCATCACTGGAAGTGGCCCCTGGTGTTTTCTGGGGGTCCTTTGCGTGTTGGTGGCAGTGAGATGGGGACACTGCATGCTGCCCAGCTGTGGGGTTGCTCCTGGGCAGCTGCTGTATAACCCTAAAACCTCATGGCCTGAAGGATGCACACAGACCCTTTGTTCTTTGTTTTTACATCCATGCCAACCTCAGCAATGGTGTTAAAGTGTCATTAAGAAATGGTGCTTGTCCCTACAACCACAGTGCAGGGCCGTACTGCTCCCACTCATCCTCCTCGAGATCTCTGAACTCTGCAGGAATTTGGAGGAACTTTTCCTCCACCTCTGTTGCTTTGTTTTGGAACAGTCCCAGCCGCTGGCACTCTCACTGCCCTCTGGCTGACATCAAGGTATGTCTTTGGTGCAGTGCTGTCAGGGGAGGAGAGGGGCTGAGCCCCCCAAGGCATGCACACAGAGGGGATGGAGTACTGGGTGACATCCGAAGCCCCAACCCTCCCCCACCCCATGGCCTCAGGGACTTGGGAGCTCAACCAATGCCAATGTCAAGGGAAGTATGAACGGGTGGAATCGAGGTAATGGGGATGGAAAATGTCCCCAGGGCAGAACTGCTTAAGAGAGGGCCATGAACCCTATGGGGACACAGCATGGGGCAGGTGAGAGGTGACCGAGGGTTGGGGAAGGGCTGGGCTGTGGCATCTGCCCCAACTGCCCCACAAACCTTCGCTACCAGCACGGGGTCACCGATCGGGACGGCTGTAGGGTGGATGACCCTGCTGGTTTCAGTTGTGGGGTTTCAGCTGGATAAGGATGAGAGTGTGATGATGACACAACAGGTTGGGTTGGCCGAGTTGGAGTGTGGGGCTGTCCTGCTGGGCCGGTCTGGGCTCATTCCTACCAGCACCGGTAAGTGGAATTGCATTGGCCCCACAGTGACTGGGGGTGGTCTGGTACAGCTGTGAGTGAAGGAAGAATCACAGGGGAAGAGCATCAGGAGGAGATGGTTTACTATGGCAATGCCCACAAATACACAATAAATAAGGGTTGTTACTGGGGGTACAGAAGACCACGAAACACACAAATACCCAAACGTGACCCCCCCAAGCTTCACGTGCACAAAGTGGATCGACACAAAATGCAGCGAACGCCGCGTGGAGGTGATGTGGGCAGCGCTGCCCACTGGGCAATAGCTTTGGGGTTGGCTCCTGCAATATCACTCAAAGTGCAACACAGCGTGGGACTGAGGGATGCAGTGCTCCAGCTATGACCATCCCCATGGCACAGTGTCCACACGCTGCCACTGCAGTTGAGGACACAGTGTCCCCAGCGTGTGGCTACAGCCACCATTGGCATGGGGATGTTCCTGCACAGATGGGTGCATCCCAGCTCTGATGCAGTAAATGTCACCCTTAACCTTTCGGCCCTCCTGGGCACATCCCTGACATTAATTCTTTGGCAAACACTCAGTGCTGTTAATTTACAGCTTTGGGAGTGTCTGCAGCTGCCTGCCCTCCCTGGGCACACCTGGAGGTAGGGATGGGCCCTGGTGGGGAGGAGCCAGCCCTGCTGATCCCCAGAGCCCCCACCACCCCCCATCTGTCCTCTGATCCATCTCAGCAGGAGCTGCCTCCACACCCAGGAAAAAAGGGGATGCTAGTAGAAAGGAGAATCTATTAGAAAAAGCGTGGGGATGCTGGCTGCTTTAATTCAAGGTAAGTACTAAAAATACGTGCATCTCTGGGACCATCGGAACTGCTAAAAGACAAGATTCGTTCCATAGAAATCTGAAAAAAGCTTTAAAATCTCTTCATATCAATTTGCTCATCTTCAACAAACCTTTAAAAACACGTAGGTGGGTGGCGAGGCCGTGCCGCAGTCCCAGCTCGTGGGCAATAAGGAGGGAACATCCCACCTCCTGCACTGAGGACCGCAGTGGGATGGAGCACTGGACACGGAGCCCACGGAGGGCACACTGAGCACCCGAGTGGGACTGTGGGTGCATCCAGCACACTCATGGCACAGCCATGCTGCCCTGGCGCAGGGATGCAAAGCTCCAAGGTCACTCTAAGCTGGTGCGTGGCACACTGACTGCTGCTGTGGCACACAATTAGGAAAGGGGCATCTGGTGGCCAGGTGGGTGATGGGCACGGTAAAAAAAGAAACCGATCCTAATTGCTGCTAAAATCTGCCTAATCCCAGACCCAGAGGTGAGGGAAACCACAGCCTATGGAAAGTGTGGATGTGGAGTTGGTGCTGGGCTCTGGGGGTAGGCTGCCAGAACTCATCAGACAACTATGGAGCAAAGGGTTGGGAACGCGTGGAAATGGCCAGCGCTCACTCCAGAGCCCACTCAGCCAACCACTGCTCGCACTGCACACGCTGCTCCTCCAGCTCCAGGCTGTTGGCTTTGCTCAGTGCCTCGTCTTCTTTGTCCCCAGGCATGGCTTGCTGGCTTTGCCCCACGTCCCCCTTCTGTACTGCCTTGTCCTTCAGCTCCTGGATGGTCTCGTCCAGGCGGTGCACAACGTGCTGCGGCACCCAGTTGCCATCCATGGCTGTGACAAAGGGGTCAGGCGTGCAGACCTCGATGAGCTCCTTGCTGGTGGGGATGCGCAGGTAGTAGGCATGCAGCATCATGCGGTATGGACCGCTGTCCTTCTTGTGGCTGTACGTAAAGTCCCCCACAATGGGGTGGCCGATGGCACTGCAGTGAACCCGGAGCTGATGGGTGCGCCCTGGGAGGGGGGGAGCAGGAACTGGGGCTACAGGGTGTCACCAAATCCCCCCCTGGCATCCCCATGACGGTCCCTCTAATTGGTGTCTCTCCAATTGGAGCACTGAAGTCCATGAAGTCCAGTCAGCCCCTCCTGGGCTGCTTTGCACCACCAATACCCAGGGCTGCAAGCACAGATCCCACCCTGCGCTATGGACACATGCACCACGTGAGCCCCCCCAGAGCCCCACCTGTCAGCGGCTGCAGCAGTACTTTGGTCACAGGATCTCCGCTGTAAGATCCGTGCTCGAGCACAATCAGCTCCGACTGGCACGGCTTGGGGTTTTCACAGCCTGCAAAAAGATCCAGGGTCAGCCCTGCCCAGCTCCCCGGGTTCAAGCAGGGTGTGGGTGCTGCTCACCCTCTGTCCCCTCAATGCACATCATGTGGGTCATGCCCTCCGCTGTGTTCTTGCCGATGGCATAGCGGATCGTCATGCGGCTCTGCTCAACGTGGCCCCTCACCTACAGGAGACAAAACTGGATTGCAGGACGAGCCCAGGCCCACTCCCTTCCACCCCCCAGCTTGTATAGCTAGCGCTGAGCTCACCAGGGCCAGGTAGGCTTTGGTCACCAGGCGGTCCTTGAAGCACTTGTAGGCGCTTCCTGCCGCCGCTTTGTTGAGCGCGACGCAGAGGGCCCCGCTGGTGGAGAAGTCGAGCTGGTGGCAGAACCTGGAGCGGAGGGACGTGAGGGAGCACCGCGGCCGCTCGGCCACCAATGCACGGCCCGGCCCGCGGCTGGGGGCTCACCTGAAGCCGTAGTATGTGTCGGGGTCGGCCAGCTCGGGGAAGCGGTGCTTCAGCTGGCTCTGCAGGGTCAGCGTCTCGTACCACATCTTGCTGTCGATGCGGATGTCCCAGTGCTTGTTGACCACGATGAAGTCAGGGCTCTGGTACAGGATGCAGAGGTTGTCGATGGTGCCCGGCTCCATGGCGAGCGCCCTGCGGGGACAGAGGCGGGGCTGGGGCCGGGCGGGCCGGGGCTGACCGCGCATCGCAGCCCCGCATCTCTCGCTCCCGCGGCCCCGCGCAGCCCTCCCGGAGCCCCACGCCCGGCCCCGCTCCCGGCCCACCTGCGGCGCGGCCCCGGCCCCGCCGGGCGGAGCGGAGCGGCCGCAACGCGTCACCTCGGCGCCAGCCGCGGATCGCCACGCAGCCAATCAGCACGTCCACCGCTTGCTGACCTTCTCCTCGCATCCAATCAGCGCGCACGCAGCTTGCGGTGCCGCGCCCCGCAGCCAATCAGCGTTGGACCTTCCGATCGGCGCGGCGGGCGGAAGCTCGGGCTCGCGGGGTGGCTCCGGTGCGCGGCGCGGCTGATGGAGAGCCCCGGGGACGAGGATGACTTCAACGAGCGGTTCGCCGCCGAGCTGGAGGTGCTGGCCGAGCTGGAAGGTGCGCGGGGGGGCCAGGCCTGTTCGGTGCTGCTGGGACCGGGTGGGCGCAGCCGGGGGCTGGGGTCATGCGCTGCTGCCGCGGGGAGCCACGGGGGAGGGCCGGGAGCTGGGCCGGGAGCTGTGCCGAGCGGCTCGGAGAGGAGGCGGTTCGGGGATCCCACCTGTGGCTGTAAGTGTGGAACCAGGCACTGTTCGGTGGTGGGAGCGGAAGCGCTGGGCACGAACCGGAGTGCAGGAGGTCTCATCAGGCAGCAGTGTTGTGCTGTGCGAGCGGGGAAGCACAGGGACCCAGAGAGGCTGTGGGCTCTGCTCCTTGAAGATCTAACCCTAATCCTAAACCCACCTGGACGCGGTCCTGGCCCCCTGCTCTCGGTGTCCCTGCTGCAGTAGGGTGGCACTGAAGGCACCCGGTGGTCCCTTCCCACCTCTACCACCCTGCACTTTCTTCCAGATTACCCATCCCCTCCTGGCCCCAAAGTCTCCAAGTTCCGCAGCAGGAAGCAGCTGCAGGATGAGGCTGGCCTGGCTGTGGAGCCCAACGCCAGGAAGAGGAGCCAGGAGTGTGCCCTGAACCCATCCCCACTGCCCTCGCTGTCTGCAGAATCCCCCGTGGCCCTCAGTAAGGTTTTGTGGCGTTGGTGATGTGAGCACTCTGTGGCTCCCTGCTACATCCCAGCCTGTTCCGGGCTTTGCTCTGTGCTGTGTCTTTCATCTTTCCCCCACCTCTGTGTCTCGTGCAGCTCCAAAGCCAAAAAGGCAGCGTCTGGAAGCTGTGAAGAGGCTGAACTTTGGTGGGGATGGTGAGCTGGACCCAGATGTCCTCCAGGATGCTGTCACGCTTGTGCCTGGCTCAGCGTCACCCCGTGGTCCCCATGCTGCCAGGTTGGCCGTGCCTCTTTGTGTCACTGGGCTTTACATCTGTCCACCGATGCCACGGGATCTCCATGGATGGGGTTTGATTGCTCCTTCTCTCACCCTCTGCTGAAATAGCCTGGCATTTCCCAGCCCAGAGCTGGAAGTGAGCGGCCTGGGGCCCCTGCAGAGCTCACCACCCACCGAGAACCCAAAGCGTGTCCTCAAGCGCCCGCCTGTCCTGGGAGACTACATCAATGTGACATCCAGTGAGGGCACCAGGGTCTTCATGGCAGTGAAGGATGATCCCTCCCAGATAGGGATGGAGGTAAGGGGACCCCCATCCAGTTCAGGAGCTCTGATGGTACATGGAACATGTGCCGAGCATCAGCACATCCTCTGTTCCTCGCAGCTTCGTGATTCTGTGGGCTGGAACCGGCCTCTCCATCTGCTGGGAGTCCCCTTCTCCTACCTGAAGGAACAAGTGTATGAAGAGGTACCGCTCCTTCCTGACAGCCCCTGGCCCCACTCACCCATCATCACGGGTTGGTGGGATGTTTCTCACCCCTCTCACCCTGTTTGTGCCCCAGCATCGGAGGAGAGCTGTGGAAGCATCACAGCAGTTGACGGAGATAATAACCAGGTGAGGTCTGGGCAGCTCCTGTCCTCACCATGCTCTCAGTTGTGAGACGCTGGATGTTGGATCCATATCTGCCTGCAGCATTGTTAGCCTGGGAGACATGGGGTGAGCTCCCAGCTCTGCTTCCTTCTGCCACATGGCTTGTGTTCACCCCTCCTTTTAGCTCCTTGGAGACCGGTGATGAGGCCACAGAGCAGCCTGGGGACATGATTGAGGAGGAGCCTACTCCCCATTGCCTCTGGGTGGACAAGTTTGCTCCCCGGCGCTACATAGAGCTGCTCAGCGATGATGTGAGCTGCCAGGGCCAGCGGGGTTTGGGTGGATGTTTGCTTTATTCCTTAATGCTGTGGGCGATTGGGTTGGGCTTGCCATTTCATCCGGCCCTTGGCTGGATGTTTGTGAGGTTCACTGGTGATGGCTCTTATTCTTGTTTGCTGCTCAGTACACAAACCGCTGCCTGCTGAAGTGGCTGAAGCTCTGGGACACAGTGGTGTTCGGTAAGGAGAAGCCCATGAAGAAGGCAAAGCCTGGTGCTGAGGCTCACCCCCCATTCAAGCAGCCCAAGGAACTGCAGAACAAGTGGAAAACAAAGGCACAGCTCACAGAGGAGATCCTGGAGGCTGAGCTGGATCAGCACAAGAGACCCAAATACAAGGTGAGCAGGGCAGGGCACAGAGCACATCCACGTAGTGTCCCCCAGACCCCAGCACTGGAGAGGAGCAGTGTCTGTCTTTTCTCTTCCAGTACAGATCCAGGAGAAATCTGCTTCCATGTCTCTCATTTAGAAATACGCCGTGTTTTATTATTGTTGTTTTTTATTTAATCTTTTTTCAGTTTCAGTTGTTTCAGTTGAGTAATTTGTTAACCATGTGTAGCAGAAATGCTAAATCATGACCTGAAACAGTGATTGAGCACCTGGTGGGAAGGCAGGGCCAATCCAGGAGAGCTCAGGTGCATGCAACACACCTGATTGACTGGAAGGGGTGGAGCCAGGATCCATCCCCTTCCAAGGCCTCACTTAAGGGTTGGCAGTGGAGGTGAAGGTATCTCTTGCTGGAGGTTCCTGCCTCCTTGAGGCCTTTCAAAGGTAAGCAGCTCTTTCTGTATCTGTGGCTTCTGTGTTTGGCCTTGTTCTCATTTGATGTAGCTGAAGACTTTGCTACCCTGCTGTTATCATCTCATTATAGCATCCCACCAGGGAAGGGGAACAGGGCCAGCCATATTAGATGGGCTGGTAGAGGAAAGAAGCCCCAGCCTGTCGGAGGTTGGACTTGACTTCATTCACTATGGACAAACATAATATAGCTTTGGGCAAGTGCTTCTGCATCCAGAAAAGAGCAGAAATGCTGAAAGGGCAAAAGAAGCAGAGATAACATGCAGGCCATTTTACAGCTTTGCTGCATTTGGTGAAAGATTATTTAAAAAAAAAAAAAAAAATTCCAGGAAGCAAAAATAGATACTAAGAAGTCTTTTGGGAGTATAATTCTTCAGGGAGCTTTGTGCACCTTTTTCTATTGTCCTATAAATATACACATGCATGAGTGATGCCAGCTGGGACAGCTGTCACCTTTGGGAGCTCCTGCTCTATTTTCCCTCCCATGGTGACCTTCTCCTGGTGTCTCTACAAACACAACTGGGGCTAAAGACACAGCTGTCCCCCTGGCAGTGTGGTCAGTCTGTGCCTCCCCATGTCCCCTCTCCCTGCAGGTGGCCCTGCTGTGTGGCCCACCCGGCCTGGGGAAGACAACACTGGCACATGTCATTGCACAGCATGCAGGGTATAACGTGGTGGAGATGAATGCCAGGTGAGCATCAGAACAACCCTGTGAGGATGGTCATGATGGGGTGGCACTGAGCTGAATTGGTGTCCCACAGCGATGACCGCAGCCCGGAGACCTTCAAGACACGCATTGAAGCTGCCACCCAGATGAAGTCGGTGCTGGGTGCTGAGGAGAAACCCAACTGCCTCATCATCGATGAGATCGATGGTGCACCCACTGTGAGGCCTCACCTGGACTCATGTCTCTGAATCACAGAGTGGTTGGGTTGGAAGGGACCCCAAAGCTCTCCAGCTCCACCTCTGCTATGGGCTGAGTGCCCCCCACCAGCTCAGGTTGCCCTGAGTCTATCTTTGGCCTGGGGCAACCACAGCTGTGGGCAGCCTGTGCCTCCTCTCTGTTGATGCAGCCCAGGATAACTATTGGCCCAGACTCATAGTTGGCTTCTCATCCACTGAACTTCCAAGTCCTACCCTGCAGGGCTGCTCCCTATGAGTTCTTTTCCTGGGATTGCCCTGCACCCTATGCTTGGCTGTGTAGAACTTCATCAGGTTCACATGGGCCCACTTCTCAAGCTTACATCTGGCCACCATTTGCTTAATTATTACTCTAAACAGCAAGCACTCGTTTCTTCTGTCCCTTCATTTCTCCCAAGGCCTCCATCACTGTGCTGCTGAACATCATCAACAGCAAGGAGCCTGAGGGTGAGGTGGCTGCAAGCGGAGGGCGACGGAGAAGGCGAGAGGGCAGCCTGCTGCTGCGGCCTGTCATCTGCATCTGCAATGACCAGTGGGTGTCAGGAGAGAAGCTGGGGCACCTGCCTTAAGGGTGGCTCTGATATCATAGCATCGTGGAATGGCTGGGTTGGAAGGGATCTTAAAGATCATAGAATCTTAGGATGATTGGGTTGGAAGGGAGCTCGTTAGAACCATGGAATGGTTGGATTGAAAGAGACCTTGTAGGTCATAAAATCATAGAACCATAGCATGGTTCGGTTGAAAGGAACCTTGCAGCCCCGACCCTCTGCCATAGGCTGGCTGCCCTCCCCTTTTCCCCCACCCCCTCCAACTTCAGCTCAGGCACCTCCAGGGATGGGGCACCCACAGCTCTGGGCAGCAGTGCCAGCCCCTCACCACCCTCTCTCCCTGTGCCAGGTATGTCCCTGCGCTCCGACCACTGCGGCAGCAGGCATTCCTGCTCAGCTTCCCCAGGACAGCCCCGTCCCGGCTGGCCCAGCGCCTTGGGGAGGTATGGATTAGCCCCAGCACCACTCCCTGCATGGCCAGGAGCAGTGCTCAGTTCCCTTCTCCTACAGATTGCCCAGCAGCAGGGCATGAGGGCGGACATGGGAGCACTGCTGGCACTGTGTGAGAAGACGGAGAACGACATCCGTTCGTGCATCAACACCCTGCAGGTTTGTGTAGTGCTGGGGGCTGGGGAGGCAATAAGAGTCTTATGGGGAGCAGCTGAAGGAACTGGGGTGGTTCAGTCTGGAGAAGAGGAGACTCAGAAAAGACCTTGTGGCTCTCTATGACACTCCAAAAGGAGGTTGTGGCAAGGTGTGGTTGGGCTCTTCTCCCAGGTAGCAGCAATAGGACGAGAGGGAATGGCTTTATGTAGTGCCAGGGGAGGTTCAGGTTGATATTGGGCAACTTTTCCCCTCTGAAAGAGTGACTGGGCACTGAGCCCAGGGAAAGGGTGGGATCACCATCCCTGGAGGTGTTCCAGAACTGTGGGATTTGTGGCACAGGTGGATGTGATCAGTGAGTGTAGTGGGTTGGGTTGGTACTGGACTTGAGGATCTTAGGGGTCTTCCTCAACCTCAGTGATTCTGTGGTTGTATTACTTGCTTGTTTCTTGTGTTGCAGTTCCTGCACGGCCGAGGCCAGAAGGAGTTGGATGTGCGAATTGTGCAGACAATGAGGATTGGCTTGAAGGACCAGAACAAGGGACTCTTCTCCATCTGGCAGGAGATATTCCAGCTCCCACGAGTTCAGAGGTAAGAGGGGGACTTGTTGGCTCACACATGCTGCATTGTGGGCTCTTTATTCAGAAGCTGTGTGGAGATGCCTGAAACATCCTGGAGACCAGGCTCTGTCTCAGCAGATTTGTATGTTCCAGATGTACCCAATAATTGGCACAGGCTGCCCAGGGGAGTGGTGGGGCCACTATCCCTGGAGGTGCTCAAGAACAGTAAAGCTGTGGCACTGAGGGACGTGGGTTGGTGGGGATGAGTTGGTGGGTGGACTTGGTAATCTTAGAGGGCTTTTCCAACTTTAATGGGCAGCTGCCTCATACCAGCTCAGGCTGCCCAGGGCTGCATCCAGCCTGGCCCTGGACACCCCTAGGGATGGGGCAGCCACAGCTATCAGAAGTCTGTGCTCATTCTGTCCCTCCTGCTCTCTGCAGGCACCACATAGGGATGGATCCCTCGCTGCCCAACCATCTGCTGGCAGATGAGGATGAGTTGTCACACCTTGGTGTGAGGACTGCCCTCACTGCCTCTTCTCACCGCTTCCACCGCGTCCTGCACCTCGCCAGCTCCTCGGGGGAGCAGGAGAAGCTTGCCCAGGTTGGAAAGCTGGGCCTATGAGCTATTGCCTTTGCTGTTTGGGGATGGGATACAAGGTGCTGGGGCTGAGTTTAGTGGGGTTCTCAAAATCCCAGTGACTTCAGTCCCACTACCTGGCCACTTGCAGGGTCTCTATGAGAATTTCCTGAATATGAAGCTGAGAGACTCCAGTTTTGGCTCGGTGTGTCTAGCCCTGGAATGGCTGTGCTTCTCTGACATGCTGAGTAGGGCTGTGCTGCACAGGCAGAGCTTCCAGCTGATGCGCTACCTGCCCTTCCTGCCTGTGGCATTCCACCTGCTCTTTGCAGCCACCAGCATCCCCCGGCTCTCTTACCCCAGCAGCCATCATGAGGTGAGTACTGGGAACATGCAATGCTGGTGGTACTTCATTCCTCCTGGGGACGTGGCTGAGCCATTTCTTCTCTCCTATCCCTCTCTGCAGGCCCTGGCCAAGCTGAACCACATGCAGAACCTCATGGTGTCCATGGTGTCAGGGATCACACCCAGTGCCCGCAGCCGTGCTGGGCAGCAGTCTCTTGTTCTGGAGGTGCTCTGCCTGCTGCTGGATATCATTGCACCCAAGCTGCGGCCGGTGAGTGTTCCCCTGTCTTCTCTGTTAGTGGCTCCCAACCTGGGATTTGTCCTTGTTTTGTTGCAGCCAAGCAGGGCTGCTACATGTGGTACTAAATCCCTTATTTGGGGTTAGCATGAAATTGCAGAATTGGAGGGGAGGTGGCACTGGGACCCCCACACATGGGGTTAGGGGCTTGGTGTGAGTGAGGACTTCGGGGGACCTATGCTGGGTGCAGTCCTGTGGCTTTGCCCTGTTGTACCTGTACCTCTGTGTATGTCCCCTTTGGGCTGCCAGAGGAGAATCCCCTGCTCTGCACTCTATTAGGTGTCCCTGCTCTGATCTCTGTGGGTATATAGGGAGCTCAACTTCCCTTCTTCCTACTGCGATCCTTGTGGATCTTCATTGTCTGCTCTCATTCACTAGACAAGAAGCTGCTGTGGGTTATCTTGATGCTGGGACACTGCTCAAGATGAGCTGTGCTCTCACCCCTTTTTCCCCCCTCCCCTTGCTCCCCCCAGGTGAACACACAGCTCTACAGCCTGAAGGAGAAGCAGCAGCTGGCAGCACTCATCAGCACTATGCTGGCCTATAACCTCACCTACCACCAGGAACGCCTGCCTGAGGGCCAGTATGTCTACAAGCTTGACCCGTGAGTCCCAAGGGTTGAGAGAGGGTATTTGGACTGAAAATAACCTTGATAGTGGATTTGGGGGCGCTTTTTTTTTTTTTTTTAAAAGGAAAAGCCCTGTGCCCCATGGGTTGGCTCAGAGCTGCTTCTGGTGTGGTGTCTCCCCTGGGTCATTGGCAGGCTGGCGCCAAGGCAGGGCTGTGCTGCTGTTAATCAGGTTGGGAGGAAGGAGACAGCTGTCCTTGGCTCCCAGCAGGGTGGTTGTGAGCTGGCAGTGGAGGGGCTGAGGCTGACAGCAAGAAACCCAGGTGTATCGCAGGCCAGGAGCACCTGTGTGCTCAGTTAGCAAGGATGGGGTAGGCAGAGGGCTGTGGGTGCTGGCCCTGCTCCTGCAGGCTGCTGGATGTTCACAGGCTGGGGGCTGCATGGGGATAAGAACACAAGTAGCAGCCTTGAGTTTATTTGCTGACTTTGTGTGTTCATAGCATGTCATTGCCCTGCTCAACTCCTTGCTGTGCTGGACCCACAGAGCTGTACACACTCCTGGGTTTTTGGTGACATAGCACAGACCTGACCGGAGCTGGGAGCAATGCTAATGTCTTCCTGCTACAAAGTTAATTACAAAAATTAGCCTCTGTTAAATCAAGCAGCTGTATCTAATTAGAGAGCAGTACTTTTTTTTCCACAGGACTGCTGGGATAGGGGCATGGCCACCCTGTGCTGCCCACCCTGCACTGCTTGGCCCGCCCCATGCTGTGGCAGTGACTACCCTGTGTCCTCATGGCATCCTGAAGTCTCCTCTCAGTGTCTCTCGTTGAGCAGAGCTGTTCTAGCAGCAACACTTTTGGTTTGCTCTGAGCTGTCACAAGTACAAAGCCCTCCGATGGCACCACTCTGCTCAGTAGAGTCTGCAGCTCAGGGGAAGGGTTGCACTGCTGCTGGAGCCTGAGCTGCAGTGCTGTGACTTCAGCTTTCCTGTGGCAATCTGCTCAGCACAGAGCACTGTGTGATTTCCTGTTCCTGCACTAAAACTGAGCTGAAAAGCACATAATCTCCTCGGGATTGTCATTGAGCTGTGGGGCAGCACAGCTCTGCATGTCCTGTGCTGTTTGCTGGGTGTCTTTGCATACTGATGCTAACTGTGCTGACCTGGAGAGGGCAGCAATAGGGAAACTGAGTCATCTCCCCCACGCTGGGGCGGGGAGAGGACAGGGCTGGAAGTCAGATCTTGCCGTGTTTAAACCCCTCTGCACAGGGATGGGGCAGCAAATCCCACTGAGCTCAACTTGCCCTGCTGATTTGTGTGTTTGTGCTCAGTGTTGATGCTTTCATCACAAGGGACTGATGTTTTCCCCTCCTTCCTGCAGGAATGTGGAGGATGTGTGCAGGTTCCCTGACCTGCCAGCCCGCAAGCAGCTCACTTACCAGGCCAAGCAGCTCATTGCCCACGAGATTGAGATGGAGAAGATGCGGAGGACTGAGGCAGTGCTGCAGGCACGGAACCTCAGCGAGGTGGGGAGGGGAAGGGAGTGGGCTGCTGGGGGGTACAGCACCTGCAGGTGGGCAGTGGGATCATAAATAGGATGGTTAAGGTTGGGAAAAGTCCTCTAAGATCACCAAGTCCAGCCATGAGTAAAGTCCTTAGGGCTGCTGAGTGGATCCCCAAAAGCAGCGGAGACCTCAAAAGGAGTCTGGGGGTGGAGCTGAAAGGTGTGTGGGGTTACACAGTGCCTCTGCCTGTGGATGGCAGCAGAGGTACAGCTGCAGGCTTTGTGCTCTGCACATGGAAATCCAGGATTAACCCCCCTCCCCCTCACCCCAAATCTGCCTGGGGTTTGCAGGGCAGCACAGCAGCTAACCCAGAAACAGGACAAAAAGACCATTCTCTGTGAGTTAAATCTCAGAGACCTTCACCTTTCTCAACCAGTGCTGTGACAAGGTGGGGATCTCACTTTCCCTGCCTGTATGCATCTTCCCTGGGTTGCCTGGGCTCTGAGCACCTGATGGGGCTGTGGGTGTTCCTGTTCAGAGCAGGCATTGTGACTAGGTGGCATTTAGAGGTTCTTTCCACCTCAAACCATGTAGCTCTGCCTGGTGCCAGGGGATAATTAGTCCCAGGGAGCCCCTTCTTGCAGTTTCTCTGGGGACACCCATGGCACAGAACCCTCTCTGGGGGTTTCTTGTTTACACGGTGCCAATGTGCAGTCCCCATGCAGGATGCCCCAGGTGCTGTCTTGGGCTCATCTGAAACTGAACCTGATGACAGATCCTTCCCAGGTCCTTGAGGTACTGCAAACCAGATAGGTGGCAAATAATAGACTCGTAGGCTTTTTATCCATAGCACAAACGAAAAAAAAACATTTATCTGTAACAAAACCATGAAATCCTGTGTTTCCTGGGTGGGAATGAGCAGGTATCTGTGTGCAGTAGGATGATAACCCCCAGCCCCCAGAACACACACACACTTCTGAGGGCTTTTCCCTTTCCTGGGTACCCCCAGGGGCTGTGCTCAGAGCTCTTCTACCTGCAGGAGCCAGCAGAGATGGGGGCAGGAGGACCAGCAGCACCCCACAACCATCAGCAGCGCCTGGAGCACATTGTGAGGAAGGCAGCGGTGCAGGACAAGGTGAGGGGCTGTGACACCCCCAGGACACTCCTGCCCCATCTCCTTCCCTACCAATTTGTGTTGTTCCTTTGTACTTCCTCTCCATTGCTTTTTTTTTTTTTTTTTTTTTTTTTCCAGTTTCTGTTAATAGAAATGCTATAAAATAGCTGACAGTTGGGCAGTCCTTGCAGAGAGAACTTAATTAGTGTTAGGGAGGGTGGAGTGGCCTTCACCCGTCAGCAGCTCTGCAGCTGCCCTATGCGTGGGGATAGGGGTGTCCTGCAGGGATCTGTGGGCACCTGGTGCAGCCTATGGCTGCAGAGTTGGGAGGAGTTGGGGTGCCTTCAGTGCAGTCCAAAATACCCAAATCCCTTGGGGTTGCAGATTGCCCTGCTGGAACCAAGCCCTGTGCCATTGCCCCATGTCCTCGGCTGAACCTGGGCCTCTGCCTGTCAGCTAAGCAAACATTGCAGTTCATCTTTCTTTTCCTCCTGATTTTTGAATGTTGTTTGCGTTTTACCAAGGCCTTCCTGCAGGATTTGCATGCAGGTCCTGCTCCATGGCTTCCTCCCACCATGGGATTTTGGATGGATCAATGAGTGAGCACAGGGGCATCGAGCAGCCTGCTCTGGGCAAGGAGAGGCTCCTGCAGCTGCAGTCTGCTTCGCTCATTTCTCTTTGCCTATTTCTCTATGTGCTCTGCACCCAGGCTCTGCCGGGCAGCCCTGACTGCTCCTTCTTCTATTTTTTACAGCCTGAAACTGACTTCTTTGGGCGGCCGATCTCACGGCAGCAATCAGCTCCAGCCCCAGGTAAGTGGCAGAGGGATGGAGTGGCCCCTTGTACCACCCCGTAACCTGCGGTTGGCGTGGGGAACCCCCACATTGCAGGAGGGGCTGTGAGGAGGGGGTGGGTGCAGCAGCATGAAGGTGCAGTGGGGAAGGTCTTTGTCTCCATGTCCCTCTGCCCTGCAGAAGCTCAGCCCTCGGAGCGTGATGCCATCGAGAGCCAAATGGGCAAAGCTGTGGGGCGCAGTGATGTGTGGTTCCGCTTCAACGAGGGGGTGTCCAACGCTGTGCGGAGGAACCTCTACATCAGGGACCTGCTGTAGCAGCCAGGGGGTGACAGAGGAAAGGGAGGAGCTGACTTCTCATGTGGGGGGGAGGGATGGTGCTGATGTATTTGTTATTTTTTTATACCGGTGTTGTTTAAAAAATAATAAAGTATAAAAGTTAATAAAAGCAGAGCAATATGTCATGTTTATTTCATTTATAAACCCTTTGTATTGTGCCTGCTGTGCTGCAAAAAGCTTAGAGTCTCAGTATACAAAAAGAATAGTGAAAAGCACTGAGAACGTAGTATAAAAGTTTTCTCCTTTTATGAGTACAGCACTTGCTCATGGGTACAGAAGGGGTAGGACAAGGGGCAGCCCCCCCTGCCATCTCCAATGCATTCACCCTGTGTATGCCTCCCCAGCTGCCCCCTAAAAAACCAAACGCTTCTACTACTAAAATAATAAGACAAGATGAGGGTTGGGTGTTTCAGTTAGTCATATTAGGAAGCTAGCTAATAAAAAAGTGTACATTCAATGTTAATGCGCAGCACCTGCCCTCAGAGGATGCTGCACTTCCCTTTCTCCACCCAGGGGTTGTTCTTCATCAGCTCCGGGTTCAGGAAGGGGTCTTCAGGGATGCCATCCTCTACCCACTTCACAAACCTGCAGGGAGAGCAGGGCAGTCACGCAGCCTTCCTTGGTCACCCATTCCCTTCCCTCCGTGGCTCTGCCTCACACCAAAGTGGCAGTGCTCAGCTTGGTGTGTGGGAAAGCTCTGCCCATCTCAGCCCACTCACTCAGGTATCGTTTTGGAGGACATCTCCCTCTTGTAGGCCAGCTGGTACTTCAGGCTCTCCACCTCCTTCTTCCACTGGGGCAGGTCCCACTCATCCATGGCGCTGGGGCTCGGTGAGGGCTGGAAGGCAGAGTGTCCCCATGTTCCCCATCCCACCCATGGCAGACTCACAGCCCCGAGAGCTCTTGGGAAGAGTTTGGTGCCTTGGCTGGAGGTGAGGGCTGCGCTTACCTTGATGGCACAGGGACAAGTGCCCTGTGTTACATGGAGCCTGTGGGCTCACACTAACCCTGCCCTGAGAGCTGCACTGGATTTGCCTGCAATTTGACTGCAAATAACAAACAGGCTGTCCAGGTGGGGGACATGGTCCTCCTGCTGTGGCCCTGAGTGAGGGCCAGGATAGATTTTGACCACGCACAGCCCCGGAGATGGCTTAGCCCCCACAGGTGGAGCTCTGTAGGTGTGTGGCGGGGGTGCCTTGCAGCCCCCCAGGCTGATAGATGGGGACGCAGTGTGGGATTCCCAAGTCTCAGCCTCACTCCTGGTGACACTGAGCATCACTCAGAGCATCACTCACTATGGATGTGGAGAGGGCTGGTGGGGGTATGGGTAGCACTGAACATCCTGCTGCACCGCACTGAGAGTGGCCCACAGTGGGGTGGGATAGGGATACTGAGGCACAGCGTGAGCTGCGAGCACTGCCACGACTCCAGCTCCCTTCACCACCGCAGGGATGCATGGCACAAGGGAACAGCTCCTCCTGCCCATTCCCAACCGTGACCCCAGCAACGCCGGGGCTCTGCCCTCTCCACCCTCCGGCAGCCTTCAGTGATGACCAAACCGGGGCCGACCCTCCGTCCATCCCTCATCCATCCCCCATCCCAGCTCAGCCCCGCGCAGGGCACAGCTCAGCAGCTCCGTGTCTCCGCAGAGCATCCCTGGGAGAAACACTCGGCACAGCCGGGAGGAGGAGGATGAACCCAGTGCCCAGCAGCATCCCTGCTCCCCGGCCTCCCCACAGCTCTCCGGGAGCAGAACCGTCCCCATCCCCGCTCCATCCATCCCAGTGCTACGGCTCAGCCCTCCACTTACCTCGGCTGGAAGAAGTGGCAGAGGGCGCGGGGCTGCGTCTGTCCCCGCGGCTCAGCAAGCCGGGCTGGCCTCTCCTCCTGCTAGCGCTGCCCTCACTGCTGTCAGCGAGCCCAAATCCTCTGTGTAATCTATTAATGCACGGCCGGTCCAGCTGCCTCCGACACGGCAAGAGCCGGATAATGAGAGCGTCCTCCCCCCTCCGCAGCTCCCGGGGGATTTGGCTCCGCTGGAACGTGAGCACCGCGGGGATGGAGAGGCAGCGTGTTGGTACCGGGGCTGCGGAGGCCGTATTGCCGAAATGGGGCTGTTAGGGGCGGGTGGGTCCCTTGGGGACGCGTGGAGAAAAGTGGTGGGACACAGCTGCACACCAGGAGGGCTGCTCCTGTCTGCAACCCCACCAACAGCCCTTCCTGCATCCCTGCAATCACATCCCTGCCTTGATCTGATTGTGTCCCTGCCACATCCGCTCCTGCATCCAAGCTCATGTCCCTGCCCAAGCTTTCCTGGGTGCCACCAAAAGAACCCCCACCCCCCTCCCACCTCCAGCCCCTCACTGTGCCTTTCCCTCACGTGCTGCCCCCAGTTTCCTTGTTTTTCCTTCTCTCCTGGTGCTGGCAGGGAGCTGGGGGGTGGGGGGGGGGGGGGAAGAATGTGGTTATTAGAGAAGAAAGACAACTTCAAAAGTTGAGTGGTTGGAAACTAAATATTTGGTGAGGATGAAAGGGCCAAGCCCTGCCCCAGCCCCCTGTGGGGGCAGCATATTGTACCCACCCTGGGCTGTTTGCCCTCTACACTGCTCTGTAAGCAGGTTTTTTGCCATATGGTGCTCCAAGCACTGAGCTGAGCTCCTCCCCATCACAGCACTAACTCCTTCCCCCAGCCATGCTGGCTCTGCCCCATTCTACCCCAAAAAGCCAAACCTGGTGTTGCCACATTAAGGGGTTCCCCATGGGTTGGAGCTCAGGGAGCGAATCCTCGATGCTGCCCTGAGAGCTTGGTGAAAAGGTGAAATAAAAATATTATATGTGCAAAAACAACATCATAGGTCAACTGTGTTGCATCATCAAATATCACAAGTTAGTTAGAAGGAATACATAAGGATCATTGAAACTAAGTTGCAGTATCTTAAAATAATAAACCCCTGATGCAATGCAGTGCACATATATATGTTTTACACTTTATATTTTAAATATAACTGATAAATTAAGTAATACTGTATAACATATAGAAGTGAGACATGCTAGAGATGCTTTCGCCCAGGGCTGGTTGGGTATGGGTTAGGTGGGTATAGCTACTGCAAAGTCAAGAGCAAATCTTCAGAGAACGGCATTTTTTCATCCATAAAAGATTACACCATTAGCTATAGCATAATCCTCACTACGAGGACTTTACTCTTTGCTGACATCTCTATTTATATGTCTATATCTAACCTCTGTCTCAGTCCATGCAGACACTGACCCATCCCATATCTGTGGTTGCCTTGCACCCCAATCAATGGCACTGCCGTGTGCCTAATGGGCTCCTGCCGCCCTCTGCCTGCCTGGGAAAAGCCACAGGGCTGGGAAGCAGCCAGGGATCAATAGGGCTGCCTGGGGAGGGGATGCTGAGCTGGCAGCACCTCACTTGGAGGCAATGGCACCACTGCAAAGCATCCCGTGGGGTTGGGCTCTTTTGGGAACATGCTCCTATAGGACATGGGCCACCTATTAACGAGGCCAGCAATACTGCGCGCTGCCCTGCGGCTTATCTCGCTGTTGACATCAATGGTAATCTCCCAGCACTGCCTCCAAACAATTATGGGAAAGGCTGGGCTTTAGCAATAAAACGACACTGAAGACAGCTGATTGGATTTCTGCGGATTTTCTGCAATCTGACTGCAGTGGGGCCAGGCAGAGCCACCAGGAACCAGCACAGCAAATTTCAGAGCCACCAGCCTCAAGGCAATGGTGGCCCAAGGCCCATCCCCTTCTATGGACAAAGCAGCCCTGGTGCTCTTGGCAGAATTTGGGCAGTGCCACGTGCACCAAATCCCCCAGCGGGGCCACGGGGGACCTGCACAGCAGATTGCAGGGCCGCATTAGTTACCCCGCCTGGCTTTGTAGATTAAAGAATTATGAACTCCCAAAGTTTTGCAATATTAATGATTGTAGCCATCTGTTAATCTGGCAGCCAGAAACAAGCCGGGTTGTTCTTTGCTCAGTCCAGTTATTAAAACGTGGTATTTTTGGTGCGGTGGGCAGCTGGAAGAGCTGCTCCTTGGGGCTGGCCCAGCAGTGAGCCGTGTCCTGCTCTTATCGCTGCTCTGGGGGCACCTAAGGGCAGTGCCAGTGCTGGTTGATGCACAGTGAAGCACACCAAGAATAGCATTTTAGGGTGAGAGACCCCAAAAGCACCAAGCTGCAGCCCCCCTCCACCCCTGGAAGCACAGCTGCTAATTAAAGCTCTCTGTGGAATGGCATTTTAGATAAATCAGTTCTCCCGTACACACTCTAAAGGGACAAACTCATTTAGCAGGTTAATTAGCGTCCTTGGCAGAAATGCTATCAGCTCTGTCCCAGCCCACGGGGCAGTGTCAATGCTGGGAAGCTTTCCTATAAAAACCCACCTGTGCCTGCGTGGTTGAGGGGTCCTCATTTTGCACTTGAAAGGATGGAGGCATAGTTCATATCTATACAGATCCAGAACAATCTCAGGCACGTTGGGATAGGCAGCACTAGTGCACCTTTAACAGAGTTGAAAGAGCTCTGTGACACACAACAGGTGGGCTTTTTCCTTACACATCACCCCAAAAAGTCCCCATTCACCCCCATGAACAGCCACTTAGTTGATTAGCTATGCATCTCAAAACCACCCAGTGATGCACAAACTCTAACTCAGTCTGCTCATCACAGCCAGGCACTCCTGGTCCACACGCACATTACCTTCCTGGGTGGGACAACAGCATTCCTATACCACACTTCCAGAATCTCACTTTCAGCTTAAATCTTATTGTCAATACATGCATCCACTTGCAAACGTTCCATTTACTGTTTGGCACACACTTGCAAAAACAGCAGAGTTTTGTTTGCTAAATACAATATCTGGATTAGACAGCTGTAGATGCACATTTTCTACTTCAAACTACGTCCTTTAATTTTTAATGAGTTCTTCTCTTCTCTTATTATACTTGGAGCAAAGCAGAAAAAAAAAAATAAGAAAGATCAGCCTTCAATTTACCTTTGGGGTTACACTCGCTGTAGTCTCAGGGCACCAGCATGATGTTTTCTGCTGTGGCTGATGAAGCATGGGGTTGGATAGGCAGGGACAGGTATCATAAAGCCAAGTGCTAAGTTTTAGAGAACATCATTTTCTCATACATAAAAGATCATATCACTATCTATAGTATAATCCTCACTATAAGGGGCTTTACTCGTTGCTGCTATAATTCATTAAAATTCAGCAGCAGATAAATAATGAATAGACATGCTATTTACTTACTGCAACACAAGCAGTTCTTGCATTTCCCCGTGATGGTAAATCCAAACCAAATGGTAACAGAGCACAGTGCCCTCAATTGCTCCCAGCTCCATGCTGGGCACCCAGGAGGATGGCACCAAGGAGTCCATGCAGCTCAACACACAGTGAAAAATCCAACCCAACAACAAAACCCTAGACCAGAAAATGACCAGCCCGGTGCTTTGAATAATAATGTGAAGAAAATGCTACAAAGTTTTATTACATCTTTTTTTTATTAAACTTCTTTTCCTTTTAGATGCATGTACACTTTTTGTAGAAAAGTTCAACAATAACTTAACTGAATTTGGATAACAAAATACAGTTTATATCAACATGTTCAGAAGTCTTACCCTGCCTTCCAAACCACAGCACACACGTATCATGTTGGGGCAAAGAAGAGCACAACTGGGCAAGAAATACTTCTCTATTTCTACCTCCACAATTCCCAAAAAAGTCAGCTCTTACTATTATAATAATACTTCAAATAACAAAGAGCCTTCAGCACCAGTTTAAGTCAGCCATTTCAAAATGTTTAAAAAAAAAAAAAGCCTACAATTGGAATGCCTTGAAAAATATATTTTTTTATATACAAACAAAACAAGCTACTGTTTTCTTGATTCTGACTTCTTAGAGTGAGTAAAAAGGCTTGAGGCCAAGCAACACTAACTGAAAAGTGGCTTATTTTTATAATTACACACTATACAAAAACAAGGAGTGCAAACAGCATCCAATTTACACTGCTGTACACCTTTGGAGAGGCAGTTTTCCTAATTTAAGCAGCTTGTCTAACTGCTTTCTCAGCAGTTCTTCTGCTGGCTTTTCACTCAGAAAACACCTGTGCAACTCATAAGCAAAAGACTTTTGATGCTTTCCACTTTGTTTCCTCTCCCCTCGTTCCTCTTGCCACTGCTGTCTCTGATGAGCATTTCTCTACAGACCAGCTTTTCTTAAGATGTGTAGCTCCTGTCTCTTTAAATGACAGCTTAATACTTGTGCCTGTAAAAAGGAAGCTTCCAGAACACACCTACCAGGATAAGATGCTGTTCGCCATCTAGATCTGAGATTTTATTACCACACTTGGTCTGAAGTCAGTTTTTAGGTGAACATTTCAAGCGAGGGAAGAGATGACAACCAGAACAACACACAAGAGACTCCAGGAAGAGATGTGTTGGATTGAGGCAAGTTGAAAAATACACTTGAAAATTTGGCCAGATCACAATTTTTCAAGAACATCCATGAACTTTGAGACTTCGTGATGAGTTGTGGCACCAAGGGGCAGGTGCATCAACCGCTGAGCAGAGGAGGAAAGAAAAGGTTAATACACATCAGTAATTTGTCATTTTTACAATAAACGATACTGCTAAATAATTATTTCAAATATTTATCAATTAACCATCACGTATCAAATCATCTCATATCAATATATTTCTCAAAATTGATGTATTTGTCATTTACTCACTTTTTTGCTTAGCTCTAGAACACAGGGATACTTACTGCATTGTGAAAGAAGTTGTAAAGGTGCTTTGCCCATGGACATCTGAAAAACAGATAGACAGTTCTCAACCCATTTTCTTATAGGGACAAATCTGCTCCCAGTTTCAGCCACCCCAACTACTCCATTCAGATTCCAAATACAAACAAAGGCAGACCATAATAAAAAGGATCCAATCAGATCCTGTCCTTGAATGCTGCTAGATGCAAAAAAGCATTTATTAGAGTTGCAAATTTGTTCAGTAGAACTCAACTCATAGAACTGAGCAAGATCAGGAATTTTATTTTCTGAAATACATACAACAAAAGCTGAAGAGAAGAGAAACAGAAACATTTTCCAAGGAAGGTTAACTCACATGTCCATGTTTTCTACTTAAGGCAGTTACAAAGAAGTGAGTTCTCTGCTGCTACCTGCTGCGTGTGAACTAAAAGTGCCAGAGCAGGCAATTACTGCCTTCTGGTATATAATCCTTGAGTCACTGCATTTTAAGACTATTTTGTCAATATATTTGTGTCTATTACTTTACAGTGTATGATCCTTCACAGCCTGTAAGAGAAGGGAGCAAGGATTGTACTTCGGATCAGCCAGCAGTCTGAAGTGATGTGTCAGAATCACAAATCTCCAAAGTTGGAAAAGACCTCCAAGATCATCCAACCAGTGTGTTACTACCATTGGTGACCTAAATACTGTACTCAGATCTTTTCAGAACTCCATTTTCTGCTTTGTGCTGCTGTAATGCAAGTGGTCCCCCCTGACAAGCACAGCCTTAGCCACGTCCTCAGTTCGCATTAGTGCACAGATGTTCCTGAATCTTCAGTTTAACGTGGGGATCTTTCTTACCACCACGTGAAGCATTTCTTACAAGTTTAAAGGAAGTATTACCATCAGTATACCCAGTGTACTCTGATAAGTACACAGCAATATAACAACACTTTGTGCTTTTCATAACACAAGACTCCGGGAAGTCAGAAGGCCATTTGGTTGATCAGGAACACAGAGCAATTGCAAATCTACTCAACTCATCACATTTGATATCTTTACTGTTGCTTATAATAAGGAAGTACATGAAATAGGAGTGAATTGTGAGTGAAGCTTATTAATTAAGAAGGAAACTACTAGCACTGTTGCAACATATAGTGATTGATTATCTGGCTACGATAAAGATTAACACTTACACGTGCAAGTTCTCTGTAATTATATCCAGAGCCAACACACCAATGGACTGCAGTATCCTGTTTCTACAAGTCAGGAACAGGCAAACAAATTCACCCACGTACTGGGGACCAAGGTTTTGCCATCTAAGCAATATAAACCAGAAAACAGAAAGCATCAGTTCAGTAGCAGAGACAAACGGCAATATTTGTGTTGCTTCTCTCCTGTTGCCACTTTCTCATTCTCCAGTCTGCTCTAGAAGTAGGGGCATTTAATTATAGGAATTCAGATTCACAGTCTCCCCTCTGATTAGACAGCCATAGCAATGCCATGATCACATATTCTTCAGATTACTACAGTTATTTCAGATGTACCCAGCCAATAATGCATTACTGCATAAGAAATACTAGGGCCTCACAGCTATGTGAATACAGAACCGAGTCAGATCAGTGGCCCCATCCAGGTTAGTGTCCTGGCTCTGTGACAAGTATATTTGTTTTGGTCTTCTGCAAACGAGACATATGAAGGGAGATGCCCTATATGCCCTCTGTCTGAAGGAATGGTTGCTGAGGAACAGCGTTAGCTCATATAGACCTGAAGGAAATCATTTTCTAGATACGCTCATCTTCAAGAGCTCTTCAGCTTCCTCAGGGCTGGAGTGCTGTTTTTATGCTAACTGTACTTTACAATCTTCCAGCAATGTGCCTGCTTTTCAACCTATATACCTTTCATTTTCACAGCATTCCCTGTCAACCAAATTCACAGCTCCAAGTAATACAACCTTAATCCAGCTTGGTTTTTGCCACTTTAGATTTCCTTTAAGGCTCCTGACTCCTGTTTAAGAGTAAACCATGAACAATTATTCCTTGGTCACCATCAGCACATCATGTGTGATTTTGCAGACCACTGCCATAGCCCCAGGCTCGGATGCCCAAGCCATGTCAAACAATTCCTCTCACAGAGGTCAATCCATATCTCAAGAACCACCACCAGAATCACACACAGTATTAGAATATTTACATAAATGATGCACCTGCTTTTTCCCCCCCCTCCCCTCCTATTACTTTCTTATTGACTCCTAGCATTTTCTTCACATTATTATTCAAAGCACCAGGCTGGTCATTTTCAAAGAGCTAAAGACTGTATCTTTATCATGTTCCTGCTGTAAGCCTGCTGTTAATGTTTCCAGAAACAGGCAGATTTCAGGAAGTGTTTACTCACAGTTTCAGCATTGTTGCTTTCTGACGATTCAGATCTCTCAAAACCAGATCGACAACGCCATGGAGAATGTGTTCATCATAGGAAAGATGATTCAGTAACAGCCTCAGAGCCCAGAAGTTATTCTAGGAAGAGACAAAATAAGGCCACTAATTCAACTTAATTCTCAATTATTTCTTAAACAAAACAAACCCTAAAAATAACAAAAGATATTAAAGGCCAATAAAGCTTCAGAGGAACAAAACTAGGCTAAATGCACGCAAAAATCTCCAAGTAGGCGTTACATTCATTTTAAATATAATCCACTTTAATCTCTTCAAACAGAAGTCAATCTCTAGGACTCACCCCAAATGCCAGGAATATCTCTAGGAAGGAAGTTAAGTATGGGAGTTCACAGATAACCATCTGTTGTACTGCTTGCACTGCAAGAATAAGACAAGCCTCCTGGTGCAACTGCAGGAAGAGATATAAAAAAGAAGAGATTGATATTTAAAAGTCCTCTTTCACACTACTTGTATATTGCCTCCAGTCCAATCAGCAGTAAGTTACTACCACTCCAATCACATCTGCTGGATGACAGATACTACATTCAGAAGAATCTTATGAAGACTGAAGGAAAGGTGAATAGAACAGATACTTTTACCTATATAGGGTGTTTCATGTGAGGATCTCAAAAAGTCCCACCTAGAAACACGAGGTCTCTCACCAGACAGAAGCAGAAGAATTAATGAGACAAAATGTCTGGCCCAGGAGTAGTAAAGCTAAATGTAGCCCACAAAAGAATTAGGAAGAGAATAAAATTGCTCCTTAGATAGGTGATTATATTTAACAAACTATTTGTTTCAAGACCCCTTTAAACATGCTCCATTACATCTGAAACCATCATTCACAACAAACTGAGAAATTCCAGGCTATTCTGAATTTGGAGACACACTATCAGTCTCAAAGGACAGCCTCCTATCTGAACCAAATACAAGACTACTCTGAAAAGTTAATACAGACTCACTGATTACTAACCATCCCACTTTAGGGGATACATAAATTTGGACAGTGATGAATTAAAACTTTTGGATGGATTGCAGATAGTGCCAGTTCTGAATACAAAAAATAAAAACAGTCAGGGTCTGTTCAGGTAACAACTCTAACCTTTAGATTGTGCCTAGACCAGTCCTATGCCACTTCCCCCAAAACTTCAAACCTCATCTCAGAAGCTCTTTATGATAATCTAATTGTTTTCAATACTGCAGTACCTTCAAGTATCTTGCAATAAAACAGTCAGTTCCCTTGTTGACAGGTGCACGCTTACCTGGGAGAAAATACCAGGTGGGAATGAAACATTAAGTTTTGCCTTCAATTCCTGGAAGAGACCATCACTGGCAACCAGCACCCCCTGCAACAGAAGTAATGAGTTGTGAAGAAGGGAAAGGGTGCCTTCACACGTATCAAACTACGCCCAACATTTAATCTACTACTTCAGTGTGCTTTTAATTACTTTTCAGTGTTTTTACAAATGAGGTTGATTGTTCATTGTACTCAGAGAAAGCTGAATCTCTACAGCACTAACTAAACAACGACATATAACCTCTTAATTTTAATCCACTGTGCTTAGCAGACATTTATTTCTGTTCTTGTGAAAAAAATATCCAGGCACTGTCTCTTAGAGCTATTTTAACACATTTAAATTTCTTTCCTATGCATTTTGCTGTTACATGATTCATCTCAATATTAAACAATACAGAATAGGTATCTGGCACTTAGCTGCAAGCAGAGTTAATCTATTCGTTGTTGCATTTACCACTCACAAATAACAACTTCTTGTCAAGTATTACACTGGCACATACCAGAAGAATTTTTGATGAGGTAAAGTTAACCTTAATATTTAAATGAACAAGCCAACGTTCACATGGGATGAAGCATTGTATAAAACCATACAACAGATTCTTCCATCTCAGAGCACAGGACCAGTTACCTGTTGGAATGCAACTGGGGGCTCTTTCACTGTCAGAGGACAAAGGCGCCCATTTCTTTCCAGAAAACAGCTACTACCCATAATCATGATGAAGGAACCCCAGCATTTAGGCTGAAATACAACAGAAAATTTGTTTTACGGGATCAAATACGTCTTTAGCAACTTTTAATGATCAAAATAAGTCTCCTTGATATGCATTCTCTTTCTTCTACCCGCCTCTAACAGAACTCCCAGACATGTCTACACTCAAATTACAGGTTAATGTTTGGGGTTTCCCAGTTTGATCTGTCATGTTGAGAAACAGCCATTTTGCCTCACCTGTAAAGACGAGGCTTTTTTCCACCTATTTTAATTCTATGGAACATGAACAGAAAGAACAGACCTGCTGCTGGTGTAATCATTGCAGCCCCATTGAAAAAATTACACTAGCACAACTTAACAGGGAAAATTTCTCCCTAACAGCTGAGTGGTAAGAACATAATTCAACATATACATATGGCAAATTTTCTCATCGTTCCATCATTGCTATGGCACACTGCTACATTCACTGAAGCTGCAAGAGCTGCATACAAGCAGTATTTATCACAATTTTATCAGTAAAGCTCCAGCTGAGTCAATGGATCGCTTACAACTTGACACGTTTTGTGAGAGCACAGAAATGCTATCTGAGAAAAACGTTTGCAGACTTACTTCCACCACACCCCCAAACAAATCCACCAGTATACAAAAGCTTCACAGAGGTGTAAACTACTCAGAGGATTCTGGCAGTAAATCCTTTCATTAGATAAGCAACTGGACAAAGCAGGTAAGGTACAGAACCACTAAAGAGGCCACATAAATAGTTCTAATATGGACTCACATTTCTGTACAGTGACAGATTGCTGTAAAGGAGTTTGAATGCCTGCCTAATCAGAACACCATCTTTCATTGGAGACCCTGTCAGAAGAAAAAAATTAAAGATGCATCTTTTACTCCTTGAACAATCATAGAATATGAACAAACTCAAAATATTATTAAAGGCATACTCCTACAGAAACCTAGAGGAAAAACAAGTATCTACAGCTATTTTACTATATTTTACAGCAGTTTTTCCTATTCAGAACCTCCATCAACTGAAATGCTATTCTGGAATGCTGTAAAAAAAACAAACAAACACAAACAACTGAATACAGTTTAGACTAAGCCATCACAGCAGGTGACCCATAACAAAGTCTTATTATGCAAATGAGACTACAGTATCCCATACTTCTAAGAACTCTAATAACTGAACATCTCCAAAAATCAATCTTTCACTTCAGAGTACATTTGACAAGTAGATCAGAGGTTGGTGGCCCTGCCTGTGGCAGGGAGTTTGAAACTTGCTGATCCTTGGGGTTCCTTCCAACCCAAGCCATTCTATGATTCTATATACAGGTCACGAGACCCCTTCCATCAGAAAACTTTCATTCTTGAGATATAATACCTCACAAAGCTAAGTTATGTACTGCCATTTATAATGCTAGGATATAATAGAGAGCTTTTTGTTTTCTTTTAATGGGTTGTTCTCAGCAAAACAACTTCACAACTGACAAAAGGTAACGTTCTCTGTGAAATGTACTACACACATTTATGCTCAAATATAAAGACACTCTACCTGCTTAATGATCTGCACTATGCTTTAGTCCAGACAATTTATACTTGGATTCAGAGTCCCCCCCCCCAAACATTTCTGAATTTAAAGAGCTGCAATTAAATAAGATCCTAAACACATAAGAGGAAAAAAAAAAATAAAAAGAAATCACTTGCCAACAGTAACCCATGGCCCAGGGTCCTGAATATCCTTTCCAGCAGGGACACTGCCTGTTTTGAATATCTTCAGGTAGACCTCAAACTGAAGAGGAGTTAGTCGGCACGCAGTGCAGCACGCAAGGCTATTGATGGGAAACAACAGTGAATGTGTAGCATCAATGAAGTCTCCAGTTTTACACAAATAGAATGGGATTTTATCTCGAAGGTCTCTTAGCCTGGAAAGAAGAAATAAATGAGTACTTGATTTCTGTTTGTGCAGAAGCTTTACAACATGTATGCATACACCCAGTTAAGTCTGACAACTAATAAGTTACATCCAATAAGGCAGAATTGAGCTGCAGTGCTGTATTACTTTCACTTGGCAAACAGCTTTCAAAATCCTACTGCCTTTCATTCTGTTTTATTAGATGAAGAAAAAGAGACTGGGACACAGTTTGAGGGCAATGAAACAAACAAAAGCTATTTACCCTTTGGTGTCATTGCATTTCACAGCTCTCAGGTAGCGAACAACTTCTTTATAGCTGGAGAAAAAGAAAGAGTGGAAGAGAAAGGAAGTGTTAAGCTCTATACAACAGGTCAATCCAATTACTACAGTTAATGAAGCAAAACAGTAGTTCTCCTCACATAAAAGCACTGTAAAACAGGACAGTACAACTGGCAGAAAGAGACTGCTGAAAGCTTCAAATGCCACTTCTGAATACAGCAGATATCTAAATTAATCTGCAGATCATCTCTGTGCACTAAAAACAAACAATAGCAGGCTAAGAAAAGACAAGTCTATAAGAGGACTAAGATCGCTTTTTAGTTTTAAAACTGTCCTCCAAATAGTCAGCATTTGATGAACTGATTTTGTTTTTAACATTGAATTCCAAAAGCTACTGAGATTACTGAAACAAAACAATGACCGGATTCTAACAGTTTCAAAGAGTACTGGTCTTGCTAATAAGTAATGGCAATAAACAGCTTCAAATATATCCTCTTTTGTATATTTCCCCATAATGCAAAATTCTTGCAGATGCTAGGAAAGCACGGTATGGCAATTAGTAGCATTAACAAATACAAAAGTTGGGTTTATGAAAACTGAACAAACAGAGCAAGACCAAACCAATCATACTTTGTATTTTCTACCAGTTTCTCCACTCGAGCCTCTACGACAGGAAGCACTTCCCACAGAAACGTTTTCCTTCCCTTCTGTGTCCTTTGCCCTGTGGTGTTCTGCCCTTTCAAAACCGTGGTCAATAACACATGATCCCATGGCACAACATTCAGGCTGGAAACACAAGAATGAAGAAATGCTAAGGACTCTGTTGGTATGCTACAATGTGTTTCACACAAAGACTTATTAATAAAACATTCTGAAGTTTACAGTTCAATTTCAGGGAAAGAAAATGAAAGGATTTATACAAACAAGAGCTTAGCCATAACATCAGTTTCTCACTGTGCTAAGGATTGGATATAAAGAAGAGAATACTGAAGCCTTCCAATAAAGCACACACCTTCAGCGCAATCAGTGAAAGAACCATTCCCTAAGTCAGTTTACAAATCAGCCAATGGTATAAAAATAAATTCCATAAACAAAGAACATACCTATTTGAGAAGGCAAAACAGTGACATGGAAGTGAGATGGACTGAAAAAAGTTAACAAATTTCTCGTATAAACTTTTTGGGAAGTCACACAACACCAGCATCTTCTGAAGTCGTGTTGTGATCCTGTGTTTTAAAAAGAAAAGCAAAAGCAAAAATAAAAATCTGCTACCTTTAAGTGAAATAATATTTAGATTTTTAAGAAAATCCTGTGCAAAACTGCTCCTCAGAGATTATATATAGATTTCTTTAGTTGAGCTTCAGAGAGTCTGGGTCTATCTTCAAGTTTGTGCTTTAATATTTGTAACCAATATGGATATTGCCTCTATGTTATTATTCTGATATTTCATTATCAATGAAACCATGCATTCTGTGGTCTCAGGTTTTAAAGAAGATCCCCTCTAAGTACGTGAGAAACACTGAAGCAACACACTGTGAGCTCAATAAGGAAGCTGACTGACCCAAGTCAGTGAAACCATTTTTGTCTTAACTGAAAACTGGAGAGAACACACTAAGGTAAAGAAGAGCTCAATTATTTTGAAACTGGGGGGAAAGGCAAAAAAAAAATATATACTTTACTGTTCTTTTAAAGTAAAAAATTAATAAATTCAAGAATAGTCATTTAAAATGAAAACTGATACAGGATTTAGGTTATACCTGTCACAGAGGTGAGAACATTAATTGTTTTTGAGTGTTCCTAAAAAAAAGTTAATTCTTAATTCATTAACCTTCTGTTGCAAGTGAATTTCAGGTTAAAGGTGAAAAGCTAAAATGAGAAATGAATTAAGCCAAGTGAGCTGGATGTCCTCATTCATTATCCTCTGGGGGAACTTCACTATGTTACATCCCTGACTACTCCATCCCAGAGGAGGACTACAAGACTGCTGTTTTGACTCTGAACAGGTGCTACTTATTGTTAGGCTTACTAACCACAAGTAGCCACCCAACACCATCTTCTGGTCCGGCCTAGAAGAACACTCCTAGACTCAAAGTACTCCATCATCCTGCCTTTGAGTTCCCTCCCCATTGTGGGAGGGTTGACTGCTTATGTGGCTGTAAAACAAGGCAGACGTGGCTCTTGTCCTTCACAAAAAGGGAGTAATACACAACAGAGCTGCTAAACAATCTAGCTGTACTATCTGTAAAAACAGCTATAGAATATGATAGTTTGCTGAGGTCTCTGCTTACCAAGCTGACTGGTAAACACTGTTGTTTATAACCTTGTCCGTCCTTACCCACTCGCAGCCCACGCATGCAGGCAGCTGGCTCTCCCTGCTCTGCTCAAACAGAGCCTAGTAGAATACAGCAAGGTCCTACTGCCTGATGCTACAGAACAAATGGAGTAAATACACTTATTTTAGAGCTCTGCAAGTTTACTTTTGTTTTTTAAGAGCTAAAACATTCATTTTTCCTTTATGCCTTTGAATAGAAGCCCTTTTAAGTGTGCTTCAAGTGTAGTCACAAAGTTTGCATCCGGCAACCATCTCTTACTATTATGTAATAAGCCAAGTCTTACCTCTGCAACAAACAAGGGACAGCAAGCTTTAGTGAAGCAGTATGACCAAGGTTCTGCCAGCTTCTGTGGGGGAGCAGGAGAAAGCAAAGTGGTACGTTTTATTTCCCTTTGAGAAGCAAATAAAGATTATACACTAACTATGGAACTGGATACTCACAAAGCAGGGTCTTTATGAAGGGTTATCTCTCTAGCTGCTCCCAGAAACATGACAGCACAAGCTTTAGGACTCTCTCTTTCAGCCTGATTTAAAAATCTTGTTACCAGTGCATAAACTCCAGAATACCTGAGAAAGTTAAGTAGTCCATGAGAAAAAGCATCTGCAGTGACATACTTCATAAGATGTAAGGGGTCCATAACACTGCTTGGTTTTGCTAACTCAAAAGGAATTCGCAAACAGCATCACTTAGTTTAACCTTTGCTAACTCAGAAGGAATTGCTTAGTTTAACTTTTGCTAGCCCAAACACACTCCCAAAAAGGAAGCCTTCTCAAGTCAGCAGAAAGGGGCCAATGAGAGAACAATGGAAAGAAATTGCAGGGGCACGCAGGATGGGAGAAGAGCTCAAAACTGGGACAAAGGTCAGAAGGACATGGCGAGGAAGACTACTGACTTCATCCAGGGACGACCACCAGGTGGGGAGGAAGACATTGAGTCTTCATCCAATGACCACCAGAGGAAGCTACTGTGTGTGCACTAGGGGGAGGGACAGTATGTAAGTGAATTCCTGGAAAAGTAATGAATACGTCAATAGATCTTGGGAAATACTGCTGAATACGTATGAGCTGGGCTTATAAAAGTATTGAGATCCCACTCTGTAGTGTGCAAGCTAGGAGGAGCTCCCCCTTGTACCCAGCGCGTGGTGCAGCGCTGAAATAAAAATGTATCTGCTCTGATAACCTTACGTGGGTTAGAGACTTTGATTCTGCAAATCACTGGTTTGAAAGTAAACTGATTCACCTTTCCCCGAAAAGAATCTGTGAAACAGGAACATGGTGTGTGCTCTTAAAATTCTGAAAGTAACGCCTGTGCAAATGCCATCAAGTAAAAGCCAAACTCAATTCTAACAAATCAGTAAAAACACGAGGGTTTGTTTCATGCTTTTCCAAGTTGTTATAACCAGGAATACTACCATCTTAGCATAGCACAACAGGTATCTTTTAAGATGTGTTTAAGATGATTCTTAAAATATATCCAAGTTAAATTCAGTTTAATTGCTTACGGATCAATTAAGATCCCTCCATTACGTTGCTACCATTTCACAAAACTACTAATGTTACTTAAGGAAAGAAAACCTGCAGCGACCAACACATACTGCTAATTCTGTCATCACTTACTTGTATACAATCTCTGTGCTGCGTGATCTGCAGATACCACACTGACCAGGAGGCAGCTTTGGGACACAAAAGCACTCGTGCTCTGTGGGAGCTATTCTCGCTCCAATTAAATACTTATTATATTCCACAGAAAGTTCCTGGATAAAACTTATTAGAAGGTTTCCTAAGAGGACAGAGAGGTGGAGATGTGAAACTTTTAGTGCAAAAAATTATTTCAAAACTAAAATAAAGACATTCATAGATACCCTATGTAAAATATTTGATAAATCACTTGCACCCAATCTTAACAGCCAGGCATGATTTGTTGCTTCTTCCAAGGGGAAGAAAGCAGGACACACAAGCCTGGAACTGCAGATCTGTCTGGACTGAGTACGGCCCAGACGGAGGACAGCAGAAGCGAGCTGCTATCTAAATAACTCACCAAGTCTTTACAAGGACAGTTGTGGTCCAGACAAGCTGTCCTTGTAGATTACAAGTAGAGCCACAGACTGAGTAGCCACAGTGAGCCAAAGGTCTGCCAGGACAGAATGAGAACACTGTGCTTACCACCATGCCGAAGGTCTGCGTCTATATCTGTGAGCTCCAAATTGAACATTACAAGAACACCAGCCAAGGCAAAATCACGTTGCTCTTTCCAGAATTTGCTTTTGTTATGTGCATTGCAGTGACAGAGGGAAGAAGTTGTCCAATTCTGGCACTGTTTCATAATAAGTGAAAGACAGAGAAAATCATTTTATTGTCCCCTAAGTTAAGCACATCAAAAGTTAGTTCCTCTCTATAAGTGAAGGACTAGAATTCATTTTATGTCTTGCTTCTGTGGTTTTGCCTAGCTTTGTAATTTGACAGGTGAGGCAAGAGGACAACGTGGCAATGCTTTTCTACCATAACTTAAAAAGAACAATGATAATAAAAGAGACTTCCTCCCCCCCCCCCCCAATAATTTACTCTAATTCCTGAATACTTATGGAGACAGGTTGACATCTTCCTCACAGAATATACTATGAGATATCAAAGCATTGTTTCTGAACATTCACCCCAACTTTGCAAACAGTTCAAAGTTTTCTGAATTCTACAAAAAACCCCACAACCTCCAATCAAACAATGAAGCAAGCAATCTTCCCCTCCTCCTCAAAGCAAAACCAAAACCCATCAACCAACACATCACTCCCCACACCTCATCCCTCCCCTACTTAGGGTTAAGAAAAACTAAAACTTCAATATATGTGTAGTGCAGTGAGAAACAACCTGATCTAGTAATTGCATTCCATGAAGCCCCATGCAAACAGGATGAACATATGTTTGTATCAAGTGAATATCCATTCCTACAATACTGGACTACTGGAAATAAACCTAGATGGTGACCATACTTTACTTAACACAGTGAAGCTGATGGATAGCAACATTTAGAGTAGGAACTATTTAAATAATCAAACTCTACATAGCATTTATTATTTCAGTGTGCATAAGAGTGATTTCTTTTATAGATTGCTAAAGAATTCAGTTTACTCAAATTTGAGCATTTCTTGATTACAGCTCTTCCTTACCTCAGAAGCCAGCTTATCACAAATGTAGCAGTAGCACTGATTACAGAAATCAGCATTTTTTCCAAGGGGTGAGCATGTTTCACATTCCATTCGTCTACAGAATTGAAAAACAGAACATTATTTACAAAGCAGTTCGTGCATTTATCCAACTCTACTTACATTTTCAGCTGTTAGAGTTTTAACAAGCCTACATGACAAGGTTGAGTATATGTGGGAAAGGAAACCTCCATATTAGCCTCCACATCATTGAACGTACTCAAATGAGTGTATTGTACAGTCATATCTTGCATGGGGCATCACATTTGCTTGTTTACAGAAAGTAACCACTAGTTCACACTCCTCATCCACAATCTCTTCACATTTCTTCTCTTCCAAGGCAGTCTTCACTGTATAGAAGAGAAAACAGTCTGACTTAGTATGAAAAGCCAACAGTGTCATTACAAAATCAACCAGCTATTGATACTTATTCTTTAAAACTTTAAGGCACAAGCTTTCTTATTATTTCATCTGGAGCAAATAATGAAGGTACATTGGCTTGGAACAAAAGATTCCTACACAGTCAAAAGACAGGTAATAATAAATAAAGATCTGATCACCACTGAAAATGGTTCAGAGAAGTTACTGATATTTTAAAACTATACAGTAGTACTCTTTAAAACAACCAACGATGGCAAAGAAATGTTATGAGACAATGGCAGTTCGTTTGGTTTTTATTTATTTTTGAATTGTTTTGATTTCCTTGCAGCCCAAAGCTACATGACACAAAAGTGTCATATCTCATATTTTACTTCAGTTTGTTTTAAAAGTTAATTTGCAGCACCTCATAGTTGAGAAGAGCACAGCACTCACCCAAGGGGTCTACTATGAGAACTGAATTCCCATGTGTGCTGTCATCTTCATCATCACTGATCAGGATCACGTCTCGCTCTCTCTCTCCTTCAGAGGGCCCCATACTCACTGAACTCCAAAGGAAAGGCCCAGTTTAGCAGAAAACACCTCAGAAAAAGCAGGAAAGGTAGAAAAGGACTCTTCCAAACCCAAGCTCTGGGTACATCACACCACGAATAGCAACGTTCAACACTTCACTGGAATCAGAAGCTCAAACAACATCCCGTTTTCCATCCACGTTTGAGAGAACGCTAAAAAAAAAAACAAAGCAAACCAAAGAGGTGGGAAGAGAATTGAAAAGAAGAAAGAGGAAAAAAAAAAAAAAAGAAGAAAAGGGTGAGACCCGGCATTCATCTGCTGGGCCCACCGTATTTCACTGCAGTTATTTCCCCTCGCAGACCCGCAGCAGCACCGCAGCCGCCCCTCCTCTCCCCGCCCCAAACGCTCCCGACCTCCCCCAGCCCCCCGCCCGCTTCGGCCCTCCCTCAACCGCCGCCCCCCAGCTGAACGCTGCGCTCCCACAGGAACCCCCCGCCCCATCACCCCGCTGACCCCTCACCGCCCCGATTCTCGCCCGTTCCCCACAAGGCTCGAGGACCCCCCAGGACCCCCGGGTTACCCTCAGCACGCATCTATGTCCTGCCCGCCGCCCCAGCCCGCCACTCTTTGAACAAATAATCACTTCCGAAGCGGTGCCCCCCGGAAGGGGTTCGGGCGGTGACGCTACGCGCGCTACTTCCGCCCTGGCAGCAAGCTGGAGGGTCGCTGGGGGCCGCCACCTTTGATGAGGGCAAAATGGGGCGGGGCTGTGGGGAGCCGCCATCATTGGTGAAGGCAGGGCGAGGTGGTGTCGTAGGGAGGCCGCCATCTTTGATAAGGGCAGAGCGGGTGGTTTCTATGCCTATTGGGTTTCTGGCTCCTCCTGCTTGTGTAGATAAATGATGGAATCATTGAGGTTGTAAAGATGTGTGAGATCCCCAAGTTCAACTCATCTCAACATGCCTGCTGACCACGTCCCTCAGTGCAACTCCTCCACAGTTTTTAACACCTCTAGGAATGGTGACTCCCACCGCTCCCTGGACAGCAATGCCAGTGCCCGACTGCTCTTTCAGAGAATATGAGATAGTAAGCTGGAGAATGCAAGATGTAAGGGGTCCATAACACTGCTTGGTTTTGCTAACTCAAAAGGAATTTGCAGATAGCATCGCTTAGTTTAACTTTTGCTAACTCAGAAGGAATTGCTTAGTTTAACTTTTGCTAGCCCAAACACACTCCCAAAAAGGAAGCCTTCTCAAGTCAGCAGAAAGGGGCCAATGAGAGAACAATGGAAAGGGGAACAAACAGGGTAAGAAATTGCAGAGGCACACAGGGTGGGAGAAGAGCTCAAAACTGGGGCAAAAGTCGGAAGGACATGGCGAGGAAGACTACTGACTTCATCCAGGGACGACCACCAGGTGGGGAGGAAGACGTTGAGCCTTCATCCAATGACCACCAGAGGAAGCTACTGTGTGTGCACTAGGGGGAGGGACAGTATGTAAGTGAATTCCTGGAAAAGTAATGAATACGTCAATAGATCTTGGGAAATACTGCTGAATACGTATGAGCTGGGCTTATAAAAGTATTGAGATCCCACTCTGTAGTGTGCAAGCTGGGAGGAGCTCCCCCTTGTACCCAGCGTGTAGTGCAGCGCTGAAATAAAAATGTATCTGCTCTGATAACCTTACGTGGGTTAGAGAGTTTGATTCTGCAAATCAAATAAATGTTTCCTATTATCCAATCTGAAATCCTCCACCCTTTGCATAAAGGAAGGGAAATTGGCATCAGAGCAGGGTGTGCTCCTGCTAGTTCTCTTGGTGTGCTGCAGAAGGGGTGGGGAGGTCTTGGTGGTCCTTTGGGGACGTGTCCCCCTACTCACTGTGACTGTGTTTGGGCACAGGTTTTCTGAGGACACCTCTTTTCCACCTTGTTTCCACTGCTTGGTTACTGTTTTGGACTCACTGCTATTTCAAGGATGTTGCTTTTATTATAGAAGCCTTGTGGTCAGGAAGGATATTTATCATATATAAGTAATACATCTGGAAGTTATAAGCAGAACTATAACTTTGAGCAAGCTCCTTAATTAGGCACCATGGCAAATATTCAGGGATATTGCTCTTATTGTAACATAGATAAGCAGCACATCTGGAAGTTATAAACAGAACTGCAACTCTGAGCAAAAATGGCAAACAGTTCTGAGACAACACAGGTGATGATCTGCGTGCAATTCCAGCAATGTGACCCTAAACACTTCCATTGCAGCCAGGCCCAGCCACTGTGGCCATCACCCAGATGGCAGCTGCTCACAGAGAAAGGATTTTACTGCATTTGGTTGTCCCTAATCACCAGACCGATCACAACAGGCTTTTCCTACCGCAAACCCATCAGGCGATCAGTGAGGAAAGCCCACATCCAGCAGATGTTCAGGATTTCCCAGTAACACTAGATGGTACCAGAGCTCCACGCTGAGGCTCAGGCATGCTTCACCCGTCTGAACTGAAAATACTCCAAAAATGGAAATTCTGAAACATGGAAAGCTGAAGATGTAAAGCTGTAATATATTAATAAGTTGTTGGCAAAACAGTCACCTCTTTTGTGGGAAGGAGTAGACAGGGGAATTATGAGTAAAATAAGCACGCATTTCTGGTTTTCAGGACAAGTGTAATACAGTAATTTTGGTTAAAGATTATCAGCAAGGTGAAGCTATCACAGGAGCTGGTAGGAAAGCATTTGAAGACTAACACTCGAGGAATGGGCATCTTTCAATTCTAGTAGTTACTTCATAGTTTGAGGATTATCTAGCAAGTATTTTAGTTCAAGCAGAGACTGCCACTAAGTGATAAAAATGTGATGTAAATACATTTCTTGTGTTGGTAATAATAAAAACTACTGAAACAACACTTGGAATATGATCACCTTTTTGTGCAATTGGCTGCACACGTTTTTTGCTACGTGCTGCCTGAAATATTCATGTGTTAAAAAAATCCCTTCCTGAGAATGAATATTTATTCTATGAATAATCCTTAATGTTCATAGCTTTCAACACATTTGGGCAAAATGTTTCAAGTTTCTGTGCTTACAATGAAAAATTTAAACTTGACACCTAAATAGGTGGCGTGATTTCAGCTGCATGGAGCACCTTCTGTGGAGACATCATTTCCTTCACACAGTTGCCTCTGCAGCATGACAGCGTTTTAACAGCTGAGAGTAACTCAACACAGCAATTTAGGTGATGAAATGAAGTATAGAGATAGCAGGGAGAAATAATAAAGGCAGAACTGGCGCTTGGCCAGAATAATTTCTTGAAAACTCTACTCTCATGCAGAAGTCTTGTGGTTTGATCTGATGGCCAAATATGGTCAGGACTTAGTGCTGCATTTCATCCAAAACACAGCAAAGCTGGTGTTTCCCCTCCTTCCAGATGAAGAGTTAGCGTCGGCGGCTTATTTTTAGTGGTTTGGATGTAAAGTATGCTGGTTAAATTTCATATGGCCTGAGCTCAGTCTGCTCTACCATGCCAGGTTTCATGCCCAGAACTAGCAAAGCTCAAGGTCTGACACCACAGGCTCCTTCTTCATAGTCTTCATCCTGTAGGTCAGTGTTAGGACCTTGTTCTGCTGCTTGCTGGGGCTTGTGTTTATCAGGTGCCTGGGATGGGATTAAGGAAGATGAAACTCTATTTGGGGATATTTGGTAGCCTCAAAATGAGACAGTAATTAGCAGCAGGCCAGGAGGTGTGTAATGTGCAATACACATTAATCAGCACATTAAAAATGAATGTGCCATGTCGTGTAGTGGTGAAGTGGACAAGGAGCAGTCTGGAGCAGGTTGGGGCGTTAACTGAAGATGCAGAAGACTTCAGCTCTGTTGAATGAACTGCAGGTCCAGAGGAATGGGTTTCTACCACCAGCTCCTGAAGCAGAAGTGCAATTTTTCTCTGACCACAGCAGCAGAGCAAACAGACCATTAAAATGTCCATTAAAAAAATAAATAAATAAATATATATATATATATACTCATGTCCCATATATATTTACCACTGCTTCATTCCGTTGAAAGTCAAAGGCCCATTTGTGTTTGATGAAAGGCTTGGGATAGATCAATTGACTGGAAAAGGCTTAGAGGATTTAAATCTACAATTCCACGTGGACAGGTGCTAATCCACCAGTCTGCTGAGCCTGAGCAAGGTGCTGCAGAGCTGTCCAGGCACTCTGACTCCAGCCTGTACTTGTTTGGCCCAGAAAAGGTTGATCAGTGCTGGAACTGTAAAAGAGATTCTTCTAACTGAGCTGCTGGGAAAAGAACTCGTGCTTATTTCTAGCTACCTTTGGCATCTCTGCAGAGTTGTTGCCTCTGTTACAGGCAAGCTTTCCATGGTGACTTTAGTCTTTGAAGTGCTTCCTAGTGCACTGTAATGAGCTGATGAAGTGTTGTCCGCTGTGTGCAAGCAGCTCTGCTCAGGTTTCATAAAGAAACAAGGTTTGCGTGGTTATAATGTGTGTGTGAGTGAATGAGGGGCCCAGAAGTCATCGAGATGGGAAGAAACTGTCCTTGTTCTCCAAAAGCCAGGGTCTCGCTGTGAAGGAGGAAAGGAACAGTAGCAGAGCAAGGAAAAAATGCGTTAGCAGCTCTGTGCCTCTGTTGGAATCAGAAAAAGCTTTTCCTTGAACTTTGGTTTTGTGAGGAGATGAGATTTATGTGGTGACAGCTGATGTAGGAGTGCAGCCATTACTGAAATCTGATGGCAATTTCAACCAAGTGGACAGGAGGTAGAAGTACCAAAAGCAACAAGTTCCTAAAAGTGATAAGAGGTGTGTATGTGAGAGAGAAACCTTCTGTGTATGTCTTTCCTGAACAGCCATGATCCAAAAACTTCAGCTCCAGGAAGAGATGGGACAAAGTTTCTCCATCCTCAGTAGCATTCATGAATATGAGCCACCAGAGACTCCATGCAGGAGAAACAAGCTGAAGCTGAGAAGTGGATTTGGCTGCTGAGGATTTGCTATGAGTGAGGTGTTCATCAGGCTGCTCTGGTACCTACCAAGTGGGACAGCCCTAGTAAAAGTTGGTTTACAAATGTATCAGCCATGAGGCACGAGCCCATTGGAAACTGAGCACCCTTTCTTCCAACACTAACGGGATGATGAGGCTTTGTAATGCTTACAGAATCGAAGACAAGAATGGCAAATGGGCAAATGACCTTAAAGATCATCTAGTTCCAACTCCTGGACAGCAAGAAAACATTTCGTTTAGCTCTTTTCCCTCCTAATTTCTTTCCATAAGACCAAATAAAGGAGAAAAGAGATGCTGTATGAGAGACTGCTCTCAGGGTTGGGCCCTGTAAATCCAGTCTGTTGGCTTTTCAGGGGGACACTGGGACAGGAGCATGGCAAGGATGCTCCCACGCTGACTCTGACGGCCGTGAGCCAGCCCACACCGGGGTGGGAGACAGCAGAGGAGATGCTCCCTGCTGCGGCATGGCGGCAGTCAGCGGCTCGCGATTTAAGAAACAGATGAATATGAACCGCGTTGGAATGCCTTCAAAAATCTGCTAGCACTCTCCTCCCTGCAGAAAGCCGACTAAATCCCTTTCGCATTTCAGGCTCCTAGAGAGACTCTGAAATATTATCAGTGCTCTTTGACACTCTACCTGCCCCTCATCCCACCTGGCTTTCTACAAAACACATTTCCTCTGCTCTCAGGAAGAAAAAAAGTCAGGTTCATTCAAACTCTGACACTTCTCTAACACCGGGGTGATCGAGTGTCCTCCATTTTACTTTTGGTATTTTAATAGGGTTTCCTTTTAGACCCTTAATGAGTTTTTATTCCCCTTTGTGTATCAGACGCTTCAGCCTGACCGACAGTTTTACTCACCCCATGTGGAGTAATCCGAACAGCCAGGACAACCTCTTATTCCTGTGGCAAGGCTTCCTCTGCCAACATTCCTCGTTCCTCGCAGCCAGGAGGATATTTTGACCCTTTCCTCGCCGCCATCCCATCCATCTCCCAGCCCTGAGAAAGGACCTTCCTGGGATTCAGCAACAGGAACATGCCCAGTGCACAAGTGCATGCAGCTCTTAATCAAGGAAGGGAAAAAATAAATTAAATACACATAATAAATAAATAAAATATGTGAATAAATTATTAAGATCGTCAATTATTAATAAATTTTAACAAAACAAAAGTTCAAATGATGTGTATGTTGGCAGCCATACTGGGTATGTTGCAGCTTGTGCAATACACATTAATGAGCAAGGTCCAGCTGCAACAGCCCCATTTATTTCTGATGCATCCCAGAGCTCAGCACAGTGTGAGATCAGAACGTGGGATAAAGACATGAGCCCGAGCTGCATGGGCACATGGTTGTCTCCACTGGAGGTGGCTGTTTTGCTGTCCTTTAGCCATGGGCTCAGGGAATGCCATGGTGAGGGCTGCAGGACCTCTGCTGGGATGCGTACTGAAGATGTGCATTGTCCCCTGGGTGCCGACCTGTGAACAGTTTTTTTTGCTTGGTTCTGCATTTGGGGACAATCTCAGTGCCTTCTCCCATCTGCAAGATAAGTGGAGTGGTTTTAGGCATTTCTTGTGCTTAATTACGCAGGTCCAGGAGAGTCATATAGTTTAAAAACATATGCCATTAAAGGTTACATATTAAGTATGGCCTTGGTTTTTTGATGTTGCAGAAGGTTTAGCCTCATCTGCTTAGAATTAGGAGGTTATTATTCTGCGGAAGCTAATCCAAATTGCCTGTTATCCATAGGCAGAAAATTAAAGGAATATTTAAGCCCATTCCACAGATTACAAACTTGGTGGCATAGCTCTGCAACCAGTAGTATTAGTATCTTGCGTTTGATAGCTGCCAATAACTTAAGTCAACTGTTTAACATCTGGCATTACTATATAATGTCTGGCTTAAGCTGTAACCTTTTTTTTTTCTTTTTTTTTTTCCTGCTTTTAGAAAAGGTTTTTCTGCTTTGAGAGTCTTTTGATTACTAAAGCCCTTCCTAGGACAGATTTATCCTGTGATTTAACATTTTGTGATGGAATCTCATTTTGAATCCGTTGAGTAATTGGCAGTGACTTCGGTATTAAACTGATTCATGATGTACATCCAGGCCCTAAAATAATTCACCGTTACTGTCTTTATAATCGAAGCTCCTTTTGGCCCATTAAAAAGTATTGGAAACAGCCTCCTGATCTGCTTTGATTAAAAGTAAAGCGCGGGGGATTGGTAACGATTACAGATGGCTGCTTTCCCCGCGGGCTCCTCGCGATCCTCCTGGACAGTGCACATCTTAAATAACAAACAATGAGTCTGTGGGGCAGGAGACAAACCCGGAGGGTCTCAGCACAGGTGGTAAATGCGAAACCAGCACCAGCAGCCCTGGCACCCCATGAGCAGAGCCCTGGGATGAGCCTCTGGGAGGGCTCGGCATCCAACCCCGAGCTGTCCGCTTCACACCCCACTCTTCCCCCGGCCCTTGGCAGGGGCTATGATATAACAGGTTTTGCATAGCTGCTAGACATCTTCCTAATAGTATCCCCTGTGAATTCTAAATTTCAGTCACAGCCTCTAAATTTTCATTAAGAGCAGTCACACAGAGAGAATGATGGATTAGATTTTATTGTTGGAAAATCTCCAGATAAAATTAAAGTGCTTCTTTCTTTTCTGAAACCTTTACCTTCCCCCTGTGGTGCCCTATAAATAAGGTATCAAATAGTGTTTGTCCTTTTGAATTCTGCCATCTTACATGTTTCACGCTCGCTCCTGACCGCTTTCCTTCAGCGCCGTCACTTGGCAGCTGCAGCCCATGGACACGGTGCCTCGTGGACCTCACTGTGTAACAGAGCAGCCTGGCATTGTGCTCCAGCAGCATTTCAGGGGCAGAAGGGTTCTCCCAGCCTCAAAGGTTCTGCCTGGCCTTTTTGAGAAGGAGGAAGGGTTTCCAAGAGGGACAAAGTCTTGGTGAGCCCCAAATGTCCTATGGGCTACTGCCAGAGCAAAGACCCCCGGCTGACCCACTGTCACTGTCTCTGTAATTGTTTCCCTTCTTAAAAAGATCCTCAGAACTCTTCTTGTGCCGGTGGAAAAACCGTACCTCAGCCAGGAACCAAACAGAACAGGATCTGAGTCTCATCCTCTCTGATGCATTGTAATGTCAGCCCAAAGGAAGCGGTGCTGCCTTGGCCACTTGCAGCAAAGGAAAGAATCGTCGCGGAGTTTATTGGCTGCTTTTATTGGTTTGTCTGTGCCACGTTTTGCAGGCAGCTGTGCCAAGAGAACACTGGGGCTTGCCAGAGACGAGGCCTCAGCAAGGTAGAGGTAAGCCCAGGAGAAGAGTGAAAGGCTGAAAGGAGGAACCTTGTAAATTTGGTACCAGCGAGGATGGAGGGGGGCCAGAGCTGACCAAAATCTGCCATGAAATGAATGAGATTGCAGCTTTCCCTGTGCAGGAGTCACAACACCCACAGCTGGGAGAGCGGCCAGTGTTATTTTTGGGCAAGCTTTATGCGAGTTCCAAGCAGAGTCCCAGTGAAGAGGAAGCAAGGGGGAGAGGTGAAGGCTTCTTTTTAGTTTGGAGGATATGGAAGCGAGAAGCCATGGAAGCGCAATGCAAAGAGCTGGAGCAGCTCCTGTGGGGCTGAATAGCTATGGGGCATATGGATGAAGCAGATTCCCCACCTGGCTGTGGGACAGCAAGGCCAGTGTTCTGCAAATTCTGCTCAGTAGGGACGGGGGCAGGATTTGGCTGCTTCCCATAAGGTCCTCCAGGAGGAGGGGAGCAAGGGGCATAAGCTAGTGCAGGACCTTTAACTCCATTTCCATTTGGGAGGGAGGTGTTGACATTTTAAATGCTGTGAATGATAGATAATTGGCAGTGTCTTGGATTCATGAAGTCACTGGAAAGCCAAAAAAAACCCTGCTGCTCTAGTCTGTCCCCATCCCATGCCCAAATGATAGGGTGGTAGAGCAGCTGCAGTCCCATATGTTGGGCACAAAACCCCTCCTCTGCCTCCCTGGGCTGCAGTGTCCTCGGTGAGAGCTTTTGCACTGTGGGGCTGAGCTCCTCACCTTGTGCCAGACACAGAGCCCAGCAAGGATGAGGCAGGAGCAGTTCCCAAATGCAGCACTGAGCTTTTAGGGCTGCCCCATGCCATTGCTCAGTGCTGTGAAGGCAGGAAGTGGTCCTGCCACAAGAGATTCACACCCTGTGGATGATGGAGCAATCTGTAAGTTGTTTTGACAATAGATCCTAATTTTCTCTCTCTCTGGCTAATCTGAATCTGAGTTTCACTTAGATAAGCCTCAGGACATGACACTGAAAGAAACAGCTCAAAGAAAGCATGGCCTTATCTCCACCCTGCATTAATTAGAATACATCTTTTCCAAAGGTACTTTACATAAATACATTAAGGACAAACCTTGGCTCACCTCTAGGGACTCCATGTTATCAGTGAAGTCAGCAGGAGGCTTTTAGCTGGCCAAGAAGGGCACTGCTGCAGCCCTTGGGAGAATGCACTGAAAGCCAGAATCCTGGGATGCAATTCCACTGGTACTCCACCACACCAGCCATCCTCACATTTTCCTGTTCTCAAAACCCAAGTGATTAATGCTGAGTAACCGCAGGGGGATTTCTCTCAAGCTGCTGTGAAAGATCTGCTGTTTACTGACATGTGGAAGTTCACCTTGCAGAACACCAAGTGAAAGCCGTGGTGAGCGCAGTGCTCTAAGGGCATATTTCAATGCGAATAGAAATGAAATGCTTTGCAGCAATAGGGAAGTTATCTTCAGGAAAACCATCAGACTGAAGTTATGCCCAGGTAATTAGCTGGAGCTGTTGCATTACTGTTTTAATATGGAGATTGGCATGAACCTAGACCAAAGCCCGTATGTATTGATAGATCAATAAGAAATATCTTTCCTCTGGAATTCCTTATGGACTTTGGAAAAGAAAGCAATGAAACACTTTGGGAAAACATTTTCCTTAGGAAAACCATCCCAAAAATGTACTTCCAATTTTTTTTTTTTTCCTTCATCCAAAATGAGGTTCTGATTTTTACCAACAACAATAATGCTAAAAAAGACCTGGATTACCTCGAAAGCTATTTCGCTTTCACTCCATTCCTTTTGCCCCTCCACAGGGAAATCCTCAGTGCACTGCTTCCAAACATTAATGAACACCAGTCCTGTCTCTGTACCTTTCAGGCCCCGATTCACGATGATCATCCATAAATATTACTTTAAAAACTTTCCCGAGGTTCTCCCAGGGGCTGTGAGAGCAGCCCATGTCAGGAAATGTCAGATATTTCTCCCTCTCCTCCCTGAGATGCTGGTAGCGTGGTTGGAAAAGAACAGATGCGTTAAATGCTGGGAGATTTACAGCCCCCCCACCACACGGGAACCATAAAACGACAATTTGTTCAATTTCAAAAGCAGACCTCTGCCCGTTGCAGGACCTTTCATCACTGTTTATAAAGCTAGGCTTAAAAAGCCCAGGGTCTTTTATGATAAAATGAACACAAGATTTGTTTTTCAACCATTGCAGTGCTGGGAGGATGGAGACTTGCAGCTGCAGAAGCATCCTGCTCTGGACTGGCTCCTCCCTCCCTTGGGCATAGAGGTGTGACCCCCTGGGCAGATTTTGGGTAGCGGGGCCAGGAGAGGTCAGAAAGCCTGGTGGGGCAGGCTGAACACACACCAAGGTTGCTCCCAAATTCTGTGTGAGCCTTGGGTGACTGAGACTGTCGCATGATAGTTTGAAGAACATGCTTGCCCAAACACTTGTAGACTGGAAGAACAGCCCTTCCTCCTGCTCCTGACCCAGGTCCTCCACCACCTCTAAGACCACCACCATGCAGCCAGGATGCCATGCAGCTTTCCTGAGCCCTGTACATCCCCAGTCACAAAGCAAAAGGAGATTTTACTGGCTTACTCAGATAGTTTCCTCATTTCCCAGAGCCCAGTGGGGTTTAGATTTGGCCTCAGACATGAGGTGGCCCCAGACCAAGCCCTAGATCACACCATGTCCATACCCCAGGCGTGTGGTCTCTGTAGTATTGATTTGGCTCTGAATTTGGGGCTGAGAGTTCTGGCATCTCAGACAGAACCCAAGCAAGGAGTGAAGCTAGGCTACCCATGTAATAGATGAACAAGAGCAGAGCTCTGCATTTATTGCTTGAGCAGTTTGAAGTGATTGTAACGCAGCCAGATTTATTTCTAATATACATGGTGGGCTTATTAAACTTCCAAAAGAGCTCTTTAAGTTGTCCTTTGGGGTTGAATGGCTGAACACAGCTACCTGCTTCTCCAAGGCTGCCATGGACCAGCCCTCCTTTCATGCACTTGGTCCTTCTGCTCTGAAAGAGAAGATTCCCCAAAAGCACAAAGGGTTAAACCTGTGGCCTGCCTTGTCCAGTCCCCCTCCCTTCTCCTCCAGTTTGCAAATGGTGGAAAGGAAAGGATTAGGGAGGAGAGATTTATGGGGTAGCCCATCATGGAGCCTCAGTTCACACTTTGATGATGGGGGACAGCCCCTCTCCAACAAAGGGGCCGTAAAGCATGCCCACCAGTGAGCTATCTACTGGGGAGAGCCAAATCCCTCCTTGGATTATTAAGGGCTCTGTGAGTCCTTGGAAAGAAAGGCTGCACTTTTTTTTATTGCCGTATTATTAATAAAGAGCTGGTGAAATACTTACTGCTGCTCCGTAAATCTTCCCGGGGCAGGAGTAGGTTGCACAGACATTTGGGCTGGAAGGAAATGGAGGGGCCACTGGGCTTGACCTACAGCCCCTATCCCAGCTGTGTCCAGTGCCTCAGGACAGCTCAGCTCCACTCCCAGCTGTGCACAAGGAACTGTCCTCGAGGTGTCTTCTCATCCCCAGGGTGCCAGCAAAGGTCTCCACCTCAAGCCTTGCTAAGCTACGGGGTGGCCCCAACCCAGGGGTCCTGGAGCCAGTCCAGAGGGCTGGGAACAGCAGAGCAGCAGGGACCAGCTTTGGGGATGCAAGGCTGGCTGCCTAGCCCCAGTCAGTAACAAACACCCAGCTCAGAACTAGGACTGTTGTCTTGCCCTGTGCAGCTCATGTCCTGGGAATGCCACCAGATGTGGCAGCTCCTTAGGCTCAATACAGCTCACCCAACAGGGAAGAGCAGGATGACTTTAAAAACAGTTTTTCACCCTTATACATACATGTAATATGCATGTAATTTGTACATATATAGTATACATATTATCTATATATACACACATAAACAATTATATATACAATTATATATTTGTATCATATATTTTAGCAAGAGAGAGAGGAATTCATGGGCAAACACAAGCACCACCTTTACAGCGAGAGATGGCAAGGTCAGCCTGGCACTTCCCAGCAGCTGCTGCTCACTGTGGGCTCAAAGCATAGAACTCTAGAATCCTAGAATCATTAAGGTTGGAAAAGACCACTAAGAACACCAAGCCCAAGCCCAAACCATCACCACCATGCCCATCAAACCACGTCCCTCAGTGCCACATCATACCAGGGGGTTTAGAGGTGGACCAGCTCTCACTTCTGTACAGATGCTTTGCTCACATCGTGGGACTGATCCAGGCCAGGCACCTAGGACCACTTCTCCCTGCAATGAAATGCATTTCTGCCCTCTTCTGAAACAGCAATGGAATCTCTGCTTGCTCTGTAGCAGTGCATGGAGCATGGCACATGGTGCTGCCCCCACACCAGCACCTGCTTGGGATGAACACCCCCAAAAAGCTGCCAAAACCTGGAGTGCTGGCTGCCTTTGGGAAACAACAAAAATAAACAGAGCCTCGTGACTACCACTGCCATCCAACACATGACAACAACAAAAAAATTTCCTTCCTAATTTCAGCTTCTGGTCGTAAAATTTTACTTTCATGTAACAGCATGAAATCTGCACAACAGGAGCAGGGGATTTTAATAAAAGGCAGAGTTGATGTAATACCCAAGCCAAGGTGTTTTTATAAGCCAGAAGAAGAGAGACAGAAACACAGAAGGAAAATAATTTTCTTGAATTCCTTCCAGAAAGGAATTTTATTTAGATTTGCTTTAACCATACCGAAATCCTCCTTCTTCTTATTGCGTAGGTTTGCTCCACTTAAAAGCTGTCCCTCTTAGCCTCTACATTAATGACAGCAAATCCCAGCCCCTCATTTCTCTCTGTACCTCAGCCCCAATTAGTTTAAAACGTTTGCAGACTGGGAGCCATTGCCAGTGCACATGGGGCTGTGGCTCTGAATTGCCCCAAATCCCAAACCAGTGTGATGCAAAGATGCAAAGCTGTAAGGAAAGATGCACCCAGCGAGCGCAGGACAATACTCCTGGAGGAGCAGGGAACATTCCATGTGGATGTCCCAAAATATGAGGCTGGAGAAGAGAATAATGCCTGTGAAGGGCCAGGAACAGCTCTCAGCTCGGTGAAAAATGATTTCCCAATGCTCCCTGCTCTGGGGATTTTATAAGGGAAGATGGATCTTCCTATCTGTTTTCCTTTCTTCTTCATTTTTCAACTCTTGACCTACACTGTGAACAGAAACCTCCCGAGTGCAAGCCTTCAGCAGAGGAAATGCTTCCTCCAGTTCATTTGTCTTCAGGGCAGCTGAGATGCATGGAGCTGCAGCAATGCACTCCCAGCCCTGCACTGTCCCACCTCCTCCCTGTTTGGTTTGCAGCACCTCTAGCTGGGATGGAAAACAAGAATCAATGCAGACATCAGACATAGGTTTTGTGTGCCTTAAAACCTGTGATTCCCAGTTCAAGGGAACATACTGCCACAAGATGTCTTGCTTCCAGCATCACTCATGGTCCCTGGAAACCAGCACAGCAATGAGAGTGATGGGGACAGCAAGTGTGGAGTGCAGCAGTTGGGGAGTTATCCCAAACTGGGTGATTGGGAACCATGGCTTCTGCAGGAGGAAATTTCTGCCTAGAATTATGTTTCAAGTGGAAATAAGTAACGAGTGGATCTTGTATAATTTAGATCTATGGTAGGTTCTTTGTTGCATTTTAGACAGCCCTAAACAGACATCGTCCTGGGTGTGCAGAGCAAGGATGGGGCAGGAGGGAAGGGGAAAAAAAAAAAAGTGTGCTCAGCCCCAGCCTCTCTCCTCTCTCCCTGTAGTTTCCTCCTGATTTTCAGCATGGCAGGGCTCAGGCACCACTGGGTGGCACTTACACAGCATGAATTTCAAGCTGGATGCTTTGCTGTCCATGCAAAGCAAAACTGCTTGAGCTGTGGAAATGGCCACAGCAGCATCCTGGTTGCTGTCCCCCTTTCAGCAAGATATTTCCCTTTGGTTTACAGCAGCCCATGCTCCAGGGGATAAAACAACAACCACCACTGTTATTCTTTATGAAGGCAGCGAGAGGGCTGAATAAGACAGGCTGCATCCAAAGCACAATATGAGATGAAAAAGACATCCAAGCTCCATGGCGCTAGATAAAACAAAGCGCACACAAAAAAAGAATCAAATGCTGAAATATGTATTACTTGTGGGTATGAATAGAACTGTCTATGTTTGCCTTGGAGACAGGGGGAAGGAGGCCAAGCAGTTTCATCTCAGCAGGTATTGCTTTTCAGCACAGAGGCACTGAGAGCTGCGAAGCCCTCCTGCCAACCCTGCAGCCCCATGTGCTGATGGGGAGAGGTCATGGGTCTGTGCCCACATGGAAAATGAGGTGGGTCCTCACCATCCTGGGGTTGGGGGCTTTGGACCTTTGAAAGCGATGGGATGACATAGGGTAAGATAGGGTGATTGGTCTTTGGGTGAGCTGGGAAGAGCAAGGAGCTGGAGAGCAGATAGCTGTGTTAATGCTGGAGCACACAGTGTGCTCAGGAGGGGGAACATCCTTATAGAGGAACTGAGGTGCAAAGCTTTTCACCCTCGTAAATGAACAAACGCCAAGAAGAGCTGGGTTTTCACTCGTGGTAAAAGTTGATGTGGAAATGATAAAAAACAAAACAAAACAACAAAAAACAGATGATTTCAATGATGACAATGGAAGAAGCTGGAAATCCAGTGACTCTCAGAAAATGCCCTGTTGGATCAGTTCAGCATCGTTTGCAGCCACCTCCCTGGCTCCAAACACGAGCCATCTCCCAGCCTCAGCCACATGCAGAAATCTGGAGTCTGACAGTGATGGATCGTGGAAGCAGCTGATGAATGGTGCTGCCTGTGGGAGGAGTGGGAGATGCTTCCTCGCTTATCCCTTCCTCCTGAACCAGGCACAGGCCACTGCAGGGTCTCCTGTCTGGTGGTTTGGGTCAGCCACTGCCCAACCTTGTGGCTGCTGACCAGTGCTGCAAAGCCAGGTGGTCTGAGGGATGTTCCTCCAGCACCACCACCGTGTGCCTCGTGCACTGGGACTGACAACATGGCTTTAATGATATGGCCATAAATCATTCTGCCTATGGCAGCTGACATGAGCAGTGGTGCTGGGAATAGCCCTGAACTTTCCAGGTGCAGAGAAACATACAAGGTTGACCCCTTGTTGGCCAGCTGCATAGCAGCTCCGGTGCCACCAGCCACGTCTCTATCAGCCCACATCTTGCAGCACAGAGGTGGATGTCAATGAGACCCAATTGCAATGGTCACCATTGGATGAAATCCCCAGTCCAGAGAAGTTCAGGGATCTCTGATGTCACAGGTGATGCTCTGGGGGCTGCAGGACACCCAAGGAGGAGCAACTGGGCAGCAATATTATGCAGAGATGGGATACGGATTGGTTGTTCAAAATACATCCTGTTCCCCAGCTCTAATAATTTGGGAAGCTCATTTGCAGCTCTGGAAACAACCAGATAGCAATTCACAGAGCCTGAATACACTTTTGTGCCTGCAGGTCTCCCCCAGCCTCAGGCATCCATCACTCTCTCCTGCAATAACAGGCAGGATCCTGCTCCGGCGTGAGTACTGAGCTGCACACAGGGATAGTGCTCCACCAAGGAACCTGATTGGGATGCATTCTTCCTGCTCCCATGGAGGGGAAGTTCATGTTTTGAGCTTGGAGGGCACTGGGATAGGGAAGGAGCTCCTGCAGCAATGGGCTGGTTGGCTGCAAGCCTATTAGAGCATCACCCATCCCTGCTGCCTGTAGCTCACACTCACCCTGCTTGCATCCACCTTTTCCACCACCTATTGCATCCAGCAGCAGGAAGATCTAGTAAGAAAAGGGGATCAAAACCAAAAAGACACATGCCCATGCTCCATCTTCAGAGCACAAGGCCTGCTGGCTGCAGATTGAAGGCTTTTAATCTTCCCTGACCGTTCCTTTGTCTCTGCAATAGCAGTGACAGGAAAAGCAGCTGGGCAGCGTGGGACTTTGCCTGATAGAGGGGTTTCACCTGATGCTGGAAACAATGCCATCCATAGAAGCCCACATTGTTACCTTGACATTTGGAAGCAATTACCTGCATGTTATGTAAAACTTTTATTAAACGACTGGAGAAATTCGGTAATGTGTTAATCATCGGTTGAATGACATCTGCTTAATACCAGAGATTTTTGAACTGCGGGAGAAGGGTTCAGCAGTTCAGAATGATTACCAAAACATATTGCTCCTTTTTTCGTTCTCCTACGTGTTAATTTTTCAGATTTATTATCTTAGGCTCCCGCGTCTCGTATTTTCACTACATGTCAACATCTGTTATATCTCTGCGTTTCGCAGCTCTTTAGTCCTTGCCCCATGAAGCCTCAGGCACTGGGATGGGAGATGCAGCCAGCCCTAGCCCAGGGCTTATGCAATTTTCCAAACCAATCCTGAGGACAATTAACAGGGAAGTTTGGCTGGAGGAGGCAATTCTGGCATCCAGAAGGGATCGGTAGACGGACTCAAACTCAAGGAAACCCATTGGGTTTAGAGAAAAAACCTGGCTGTCAGGACGAGACTTGGGACAGCAAACTGGTTCTTTGAGGAACGTGGTGGGTGAAAATGTGTCATGGAAAGATGCTCACACCTCTCCCACTCCTTTCCTTTGATCCAGCAGACCTGGAGTCACTGCGATTTCAAGGCACACAGCAAATCCCTCCAGGGACGCTCATCTTATGGAGATGCAGTCCAAGGGAAAAGGGGGGGCTCTGTGTGAGCCACCCCAGCCAAGGGTCTGGTGCCGAGGTGTCTATGGAGATCTGGAGACTACAGCCTGGGTCTGGCGGATGGGAGACTGTCCCCTCTGCCACTTCTGCTGTCGGTTCACCAAAGCCTCCATCCAGTCCCTGGCTCCTCTGGGCTGTCCCTCTGCCATCACACCCTACATGGGTGAGCTGTCCTGGTTTAACACCTCTCCAAGGCAAGGCTTTGCTTTCTGATGACTTTGCAGACTGTGCAATGTCCCAGCGGCACTCAGGTCCAAGGGTGCCAAATCCCAGCCAAATTCCTGCTGGCCCTGGGATGGGCAGGGGCATCCCTTCTTCAAAGCTGTACATCCTGGCAATGACTTTTCTCCTTCTGGCTGTGATGTCCCTGCACAAATCCAGTGATTTGGATCCGTCTTGGATCCATCTGCAGTGCTGTTCCATGGCACGTTGCATCTTTTCCTGGGTAAATGCCAGTGGCTCCATGAGGCAGTGCATTACCTCATAGCCTAAGGCAATAGGATGGAGACCAAGGCCCAGCTTTGCTGGATGTGTGCAAGAATGGGCAGCTGCCCAAAAAACATTCAGATAGCTTGTAGGGAGAAATACAGAGTGTCTCACTGGGTTTGTATTGGGCGTAGAAGGTGCACTGGCCCTTCTCTGTGACTTTCATCCTGCCTCTATGAAATATATGGACATGCTAAAGCACAGCAGCACCACAGGTGCTTGCCATGGGATGTGGTTCAGCAGTGATAGGAAGCAAAGTGCAGCAATGCCAAAGATGGATATCCATCTTTGAAGCTCTTATAGAGAGAGTCCACTTTAATATGGTTTAATAGAATGCCTTCTTGCAGGTAATTTCCATGCTCTGTGCTGGGTCACGTTCCACAAGATATGTGCATTATATATGAGCCAAAAACTTTCAGCTCCCAGCTGTCAAGCCACGCTGCTAATTTAAGCTTTTTTTTATTATTATTTTGTTCCCTCACCCACAATCTGTCCCTTCCCCAATAAAAACTACAGCCTCCGTTTATCATTTTTTTCTGAGGGTTCCTACACATCCCTGTGCCCTGTCTCCACATAATGCTTCACGTAATGCAACCTTCCCCTCTGCTCTCCTGTATAGTTTGGGTTATTTTTGTAACCTTATGCATTCGATTTGGATGGGTGGGAAATAATAAAAAGCACATCTTGAAAGGTCAGCCTGTGAAAGACCAGGACCTGAGCACCTGATGGAGCTGTAGGTGTCCCTTTCATTGCTGGGAGCTGGACCAGATGGCCTTTAGTGATCCCTTCCAACTCAAACCATTCTATGATTCTGTGGTTCTCAACTCCCTCCCAGTTCATCCTGGGAAAACAAAGCAGTTAAAAGAAGTCATAAAACTGCTGGGAGAGCTGTACGTCCCCAGGGCTGTAGCCCAGGATCCATTTTCAGACAGCCGAAGGGTGCTTTGGAGGGATGTGCAGGAGAGCACTGGGCAGCTGTGGGCTAGGGATGCCATTCCTGCATGCTGCTCTTTGTTGCATTTGTTGAAAAAAAAAAAAAAAATCCCACTTTTTCTCTGTTTTAGAGCACAGTAAACCAACTCTTCAGAAAGATTTCTCATGAACAGGAGAAGCAGCTTTCCCTAGAGCACTGTGTGTCCCTCAGCTCACAATTCAAGGTCTGACCTCACTTACAGAATCCTCTGTCCTGCTGCATCTCCAGGAGGAAAGCACAGAATTCTTCCCAGCACCCTCTTTGAAAGCCTGAGAAAGAATACAAAGAAGGAAGATTAACACCTATGTGAAAACTCAGCCAATGGCAAGAGTTTCTGGGAGACTGCAGTTCAGCCTTTCTTTTTTAAGTCTAACCCTCAAGGACCCTGCTCCTCACTTAGAAAGGATTTTAGAGCTCTGAGCTCTGGCAGTAGTTCTCCTAACGCACAAATGTTTGACCTTGGATGACACCGACCTGCCAAAAAGGCATGAAAAAAAAAGGTGTTGCTGATATTTATTTATTTTATGCTCTGATTCCTCATTCATCATCAGATAAATTCTCTCTTGGCAGCACCAGCAACTTCCTTAAGCGCAGCCAAGGTGACCACTAAAATTAGCATCAAATCCCAGCGACGCTTTACATCACGCTCACATTATTTTTCATGGGGTGTTTTGCTCTTGTTGCGGCTCCGGGGGGACAGACCTTGATGGAGGCAGTGCCCATATGGGGACCGAGTGGCCGACACAGGCAGCCCTCAGCATCCCTGCGAAATTCCTGTTCCACTGGAGATGTTCTCCAGCCCCTTGCCAAGCTGCGTTACGAAAACGTCTGAAGAAACAGCATCGGCTCAGACCTCAGACAGTAAAACATAATTTTCATTCTCTCTCATAAATTTTTGCTTAATGAAAAGTCCTTGAGGAGCTCATTTCTCCGTCGGGGCCAAAGAAAATAACCGTGTGCGTGGCTGAGCCGCGCCAATAGCCATGAACGTGAGCAATGCTCTTCGTGTCCTGGTGTTACTGAACATCTGCATCTGAACTCCTCAGAGACCTCCAGAGAGAGGAGCGGAGGGATGCTGAGCACTTCACATTAGCTGTCCCCAATGGTGCTGTCCTTGGAGCACCCACTGCTCCATTGCCATGCTTTTCCCATGGGCAGAAAGCACAGACTTCTCAGCAGACTATCATCTTGTTTGGTTATGGTTCTTGGGAAAACCCTGCAGCAAGTAGGGATATTTGGAGAATATGGCCCAGGTTGGGTGATGCTGGATGGACGGACATATCCCTCTCAGGTTTTGAGCTAGAAAATCCAGGCAGGTGATGCTATTCTGCAGTGTAATTAAATGCCATGGTCTGGGAGTGCTCACAGCTCACTGAAACACAGTCCTGGTAATGGTGAGTGGTTTGCAGAGCTTTAGGGCGAGTGTAGTGCCCCAGAACCTGACAGCACAGCGCCAGGAGGAGTGGTTTGGGATGTGCCCAACAGCTCTGTAGGCCTTTGTACACTCACAGACTCACTGTTTTATCCTAGATTGCATATAAAGAGGAAATTGTTTATGCTAAGGGTGGTGAGGAGTGGCACAGGGTGCCCAGAGAGGTGGTGGTGCCCCATCCCTGCACACAGCCACAGTCAGGCTGGATGGGGCTCTGAGCACTGATGGAGCTGTGGGTGTCCCTGCTCAGTGCAGGGAGTGGGACCTGATGGCCTTTAGAGGTCCTTTCCAACTCAAACCATTCTATCATTCCTCATCCTCTGAGGAAGTTGCAAGCACAAATATAATTAAGCTGGGAGACAGAAGAGGGTCTCTAATGCTCCCTTGCTGACTCCCCTGGCTACCTCTCCCTGCCCAAGGATGTAGTGAGGGTGGGTTAATGGTTGGACTTAATGGTATTAGTGGTATTTTCCAATCTAAATGATTCTATGAGTCATTTTCCCTTTTCCTATCTCTGTCTGCCCATGTAAAAAGTTGTTCTTCCTCCTGTTTATAAGCTCCTGAAAGGCCACAATCAGCTCTCCTTGGAGCCTTCCTTTCCCCAGCGGAATAACTCCAGCTCCCACAGCCTTTGTAGCAGTAACCTTTGTTTTTCCATAAAAAACAAAAAAACAAGCCCCTAAAAAAACCAAAACCAAAAAAAAGAAAAAAAAACAAACAAAAACAACACAAGGAAAGAAACCAGAAATATAAAGAAAACCAATTGCAGCATCCAGCCAACAGATACAGCTGCACTAGAGGGCAGTGCTGCCCGCCACAAGCAGCAGCACAGGGCATCACTCTCCTCAAGCAACAGGCAGAACTAAATTGATCATAAAAATAATAGAAGTTCCTTTCGCTAAGCTGCAGCACGACTGCATAAGAAGTGCAACAGCCAAGCCTCTGTCTCAATATTGCAGGCCTGCCTGAGGCTCCTCATGCACAGGCAGCTTCCCCCCTTCCTTGCTGCACCACCCCACAGAACCTCATGCTGGCTCTGCAGCCCCTGTCCCACTGCAGCACCCCAAAACATCCTGAAGATCTGCAGCACCTCTCATCCTGAAGGGTGAGGGCATCTCCCCTTCACGTAGCCTTGTGCTGGGTATGAACGCGGCCAGGGCATTTCTTGGGCTGGTGATGCTCAGAGCTTTCCTGTGTGCAGTAGGGTTGTGCATCTTGCTCTGTGTTTCTCTGTTTCAGGTGTGATTTTTCTTCAGTTTCCTTCCACCAATAGATTGGAAAAAAAAAAAAAAAAAAAAAAGGGAGAATGTTTCACTTCCCTCCATGATTTCCACCAGGACCCCTGTAACCCTGGTGAGGTCAACGAGGGGTGGGGGTTCCATGGGCTCAGAGCACCTCTCCCGCGTGGCTCCCACCCACCCACAGCAGTGGCAGAGGGACAGACTGACTGTGATGTGTACTGCACAGACATTGCACGTGACTGTGTGTCCCCCAGCAGCCAACTGCCCCATTGCAGGTTTGGGACCCAGGACAATCAGCTCCATGATGTTTAACCCCTGCCCTCCCGCAGCCTGCTGCACTGCACAGCCCCCACAACAGATCCTATCTGCTGGAGATTTATTTCCAATCTTCTTTTCAAGACATGATGTCAGGATTACAATAACCTGACTAAGGCAAACACTGGATGGAATTACTATTGTGTTTATCAATTTCCTACTTCTTTTCTTGTCCTGATTAATCATGGGACGGCGCGATGGAAAAGTCCCGTTAGAGCAACCTGTCCCCCAGCCAAGGCAGGGCTGATCTGTCCATCCACCACCGTGTGTTTCATCCAGCCTATTTTTAAACAATCCCCAGCGACAGGACTTCTTGAATCACAGGAGCGAGAAATGGAAAAGACCTATTAGCTCATGCTGTCTGTCTCCTGGCCAGTGCAGGCTGTTCCCTCCAGCCCCGTTTGCAGTGTTTCAGCTTCCACCTTTCCTTCCCTTGGGAGAGAGCACTCTGCTGGCGAGCAGCTCGCACACTCAGGTTTGCTTGATGTCATGCTGGAAAGCACAGATCTCCAGCACTGGCCTCAGCTGATCAAATGCACTTTATCCCTGAGTAGGATAAGTGTGCACTGCAAACAAAGTCAAATGCATTGTGCAACAACAGCAGGGTGATGCCACCCCACATCAATGCCCAGTGATGGGCAACATAGGGACCTCACGGATGAGCCCAGCTCAGTATGGGAAGGGATGGAAATGTGCAGCCCTGCTTGGGGCAGAGGGGTGCTTGCACAGAGCCTGCACCCCAATAGCCCAGCTATGTATGCAGTGACTCAGCTCAGCACCCAACAGCTCAGCTCTGCCTCGAAGCAGCGTGAGGGGACATCAGCCTCCTTCTCCATTCCTCACCCACCATGAAAATGGATTTTGTGCAAACAGATGACAAGAAATAATTTGGAAGCTTCTCAATTCCTTGCCCCGCTGACTGCTGCCAGCACTGCTGCACCAACAGGACCTGGCACGGCTTGTGCCAGCTGCCAGGACCTGCCCTGCTCAACCCCCCCCCCCCCACTTCCTAGCGCTGCCTCCATGCAGAGGGCTTGCAAGCAAGACAGACAGCCCAGCCACAGGCAGGCTAAAGAGCCTGCTAATTGGTTTTTAAGCAGAAAGAGCACACACCTGCTTGCAAACCCCACCAGCTTGCCTGTGGTACATGCATGTGCCTGCTGCATCCTCTGTGCCTGCACCATTCATGCAAAGCCCCCTGCAAAACACTCAGACCCACAGTGCTGGGGGCTCATGCAGATGCTGGGGGCTCACACAGGCACTGGGTGCCGTGCCCTGCAGCCGTGGTTCTCGGCGCTGCCTTATCTGCTTCGAGTAATCAAAAATAATTGGTTGCTCCCCAGTGGACTGATCTAATAGCAGGACGAATAAAGTTATTTTGAACAGTTGTTCATGAGTTCATCTCCTGGAAAGCCTCAGCACCAGCTGTTGCTGTGCTTTTGATTAAAAAAATAATATATATATTAAACTCAAACTGGGGATTATCAGAGCTAAGCACGTCTCAGCCCTCCCTCCTCCCAGTGTCAGGTGCCCAGCCAGGCTATAGACTGCTCTTTGTGTGCAGCTCCTTCACCCCTTTCTCTGTGAGCTGGCAGCGGTGCAGTGCAGATTTGGCTCCTTGCAGTGTGCTGGGCGAGGGATGCTGGCACAGCCCTGGGTTTGCCGGTGCCTGGGGCTGGCATTCATGCTGATGCAGAAGGTTTATCATGCAAATGGTCCCCGAGGCCTCCGGCCAAGTCCATTTGTTAATGGTCAAACTATGGGAAGCTGGTTAGGGAGAAGCAAATTGAATTAAGCACAACTGGGGAAAGGGAGGGTGAGGAGTGAGGTCTTTGTGGAGGTTGGAGGGTACATGGGGACAGTGGGACAGAAGGAGACCTGCACTGGGCACCCATGCAAGCTTAGGAGGTGCAAAAGGGCTGCATGAAACAGGGCATCTCTCTGGAGATAACAGGTCACCCTCACATTCCTGGGTCACCCCATCACTGTGCAGCCCCAGCAGTGAGACAGCAGCCTGGGCTGGGGCAGAACAAAGAGAGTGGACAGAAGTTCCCAGAGTGGGGAAGTTCTTGCTGAGATGAGATAGTGAGAATCACAGAATCATAGAGCATCCCGAGTTGGAAGGGACCCATAAGGGTCACTGAGTCCCACACAGGACCACTCAAAAATCAGATCATAGAATATGGACAACAAAGAAAAGTTTCACACTCAGCTTTCCATATCTAATCAGTTTTTGCAGGATCAGAGTTATCCCCCACATCCACTCAAGGAACTCCCTCCCTTTGAATAAAGATGCTGTAAAAGCAAAACGATGAACACGCACTGATAGTTGTGGCAAGGTCAAGAAAGCAGTACTCAGTAACAGAGAGGTGATAAAAGGAGAACTGGCAGAAAAATATCTCTATGGTAACAAACGCCAAATACATTCAAGGCTGAATATGCAGTCTTGCAGCAACGCTGTGCAGTTGCATGGAAGGGGATGTGCAGTTGGACCAGGAGTCCTCGCAGTGCCCATTGAGTTAAGATTAAGTCACAGTGTCTCAGTTTTCCCCACTAACTCCTTTCCCTGATTGCAAAAGCCAGGCAGCAGACCCAGCTCCGAGCAGGTTTCTGGATGCACATTTTGCACCACATCCCACTCCCTTGGCTTTCTCTCCACGGCTCTTATTTTCCTTTTCGGCATCAGCATCTAAACATCTGGGTCATGGCGGAGCTTAGAGCTGGAAGCGACACAATATTACGAGAAAGGATGTTTTTGTACTACTTCCAACCTTCCCAGAACAGAGAACTTCAGAACCCCCTCCACAAAGGCTGCTTTCTTCCTCTGCACTACTTTGAAAGGATGGGTGAAATCCTCACTTATCGCCTCTACCACTGGGGACGAGACAGAGACGATCAGAAAGGAGGGGGAAGGAATCATGTAGAACACAGCCAAGTGCTTTTCTTTCTTTTCACTTTTCTGTATGTTTACTTATTTTAGCTTCTTTGGGTTCAAGCCACATATTTGGAGCGATTCCCACCTGCTCTGTACTTGGGGACCAATCTACAAACATCTCCACAGACAACTTTCTTCTGTTTCCCCCCTGCTAAAATGTCAGTATCTTGCTGAAATGTTGAAAGAGAACAAATCTGAGGGTTTGTAGGGATGTTTTGCTGCCCAGCACCCCATGGGCCAGGCACTGAGCATCGCTGCCCACCCAGTGGGCACAGGGATGTGTCCTGATCTGCACTCCTCCACTTGGGAGGGAATCGACACAGGTCCCATCTGGCCACCTGATGTCCTTCTCTTGTCCCCTTCTGGGACCAGAGCTCACCCCAGGCCCAAGCTGGGCACACTTTGAGCTGTTATGGAGGTGCTGCCAGCTGGGCTCGCAGCAGAAGGGATCTGTGCTGTGCAGCCCACACCAGTGCCTGGCCCCTGCTCAACTATGCTCCATGCATCTGAGTGAAGGCAGCCCCTTCCGCAGACCCCCACAGCTCATCCCCAGCTGCCCAGGGCAGGACTCAAATCAAGGATCTGTATCCTCTTTGCCTCTCCCCCCCTTCAGCACTTTCTTCCAGCCCCGCAGGGAAAGCCTTCAGGATGCCCTCATCTCTCTGCATTCACTCTGTGCTGCACCAAGACCTGCATGTCCCCACACCTTGGGCAGCTCCAACTGCACTGCTCTGCTCCTGCATAGAATCGTAGAACCATCCTGGATGGAAAAGCCCTCTCAGATCACTAGTCCATCCCCAAGCCATCCCACCATACCTACTGACCATGCCCATCAGTGTCACACCTCCACTTCAACACTTACTGGGTGTAGCTGTTGGACAAATCAATATGAAAAGGTGTTCTACCAGAAGTGTAATGATAGAACAATCAGCACGATACAAAGGTGCTATAAAGGAAGAAGATTGCTTACTTGTATCAGAAGATTCAAAGTTCATAGGGGAAAGCTCCACCAGAGAGGGATCTCCAGAAAAAGACCCCTCCCCAGTGGCAGTCAGCCCTTAAATGGGGTCTAAGAGAGGTGCAGCCAGATTCCACCCCTTCTGGTCACTTAGTTGAATTGCCTTCACCTGTGCTCCCAGGGTTGACCAGGTCCTTTCCCCAGGTGCTCAATCAGTGGTTCACGCTATAATTCAATAGTTCCCATACACAGGGACAGTAAACCCCCCACACCTCCCTGGGCAGCAGTGCCAGTGCCTGACCGCTCTTTGGGAGAAGCAGCTTATCCTAACATCCAGCCTTCTCCCACCTCATTGTCTCTCATGGGGTAAAATCCCATGCTGAGAAACTGGAAACACCGCATTCTGTTGTCGTACAAAGCTACATCCCATATCTACTGAAATCTTTCATACAATCACATAATGGTTGGGTTGGAAGGGATCTCCCAGCACCACCCCTGCTATGGGCTGGCTGCTCCCCCACCTTCCCCCCCTCCCCCAGCTCAGGCTGCCTGGGGCCCATCCATGGCCTCAGGCACTTCTAGGGATGGAGCATCCACAGCCTTTGCTGCCCAACCTCCATAAACAGCTACAAGGAGATCTGCACAGCACAAATAAAGCCATGCTGAGCTTTTTGCTGCTTACAGCATCCTCACAGTAGTACCCACGTGCACAGCATCCCACTGCAGCCCAGCTCCTGCCATGACCCCGTCAGCAGAAAGGGCAGCACTGTGCATGTCCCTCCCTGTGGTTTCCATTTGTACCACTGGGATCAAACTGGGCAGAAGCCTCAAGCCCAGCCCTGCTCCTGTCCCACCAAACAAAACTGCCCCAGGTATGGGCGAACCACGCAACGTTCCTATTGCAGCACATCCCTTCTCCAAGAGGCCCGAAAGAGAGAGTCAGAAGAACATATTTTATCATATACATAATCTCAAATAAAAAAAAAAATAATTAAAAAAAAAACACAACAAAACAGCCCTCGTCTTCTAGATTCCCAGACAGTACACTCAGCATCCTCATGCTACTGATGTAATCTTGGAGGAAGGTCCCCTGGGTCCACACTCATGGAGCAGGAGCTGTGCCCACAGCTCGCTGCAGCCCTGCATGGAGGTGGGCACAGCCCCAGCCCCACACTGGGAAGGTCCCAGTCCTCCTCTACAGCTGCTGGGGGTCTGAGTGCTTTTCAGTGCCCCTGGGAACAAGCAGAGTTCAGTGCAGCTCCTTGTGAATGTTTCTATCCTCTGTGCTCAGCTGCAGGGAACGTCGGCCAGGAAGGAAAATGTCATCATCACTAACAGGAATAAAAGCATCCAAGCAGGTAACAGCAGAAGCAGTGCCCACCCTCAGCACCGAGCACTCTGCAGCCAGCTGAAAGCACTGCAAAGCAAACCTTGAGCTGAGGTGCAGCAAGCAAAGCACGAGATAAGGCAGTGGAGTTTCGCCAGAGTGCATATTTGACCCAAATTGTTTCGGCTGCAGCTGGGTGGGTGATTCACTGCGTGCAGCTCCATCAATGGGCTTGGCCTGGCTCTCTGTTTGTGACTTGTCTCCGGAGAGACGGAGGGTTTCTGTGTTTTGTTTGTATGGATGCCTTGGTTATCCTGGGAACCATGACACGCGCGGTGGGAACGCTGGCTGCCTGATCCTGTGGATGATGCACGTGTTGGGCCTGGCTCAGACCTGACTGCACAGCCAGCCTAGAGCCCTCCTGCCCACACCTGACCTCAGCAGCATCGCTCACAGCTTCACATCACCCAGCCCTTAGCCTCAGCTCATCCAGCACCAGGAATCACCAGGAGAGATCCTTGTGGTGTGTGGATAGAGAACGCAAGGGCTGTGCTGGATCCCAGGGATCCCTCAGCGTGCTCTGTGGGAGGACAGGAGGAGACAGGCATAGATAGGGATGCGTGAAGCTGGACACCCAGCAGCACTTGTTCTGCCTCAAATTCCTTGTGCCTTTGAAGGAAGCAGGATGCAATAAGTGGGACACCTGGTTTATCCACGAGCAGAGAATGGGACAAAAATGCACCCCAGGGCAGACCAGCCCCATAAGGGCTCACATGGAGAAGTCCTGCACACTCTGTCCATGCAAAGCTCAAATATTCCACTCCCAAATATTCCTCTCTCAAACTCAAATGGCTCAAACACGGCCATTCTGCTTTGGCATTCCAACAGCCCAAACCCCAGCATTTTGTTTTCCTGACCAGCGAATCTAGAAGTATCTTCTGCAGCATGGTGAGATGGGGACAGCAGACACCATGGCTGGGATGCACCCCATCACTTCTAGCTGCTTTTTGGGGCCCTCACTTTCCCTCCAGCACAACACCACCACCACCTTCCCATTGCTAAGGCAGCAGACTGCAAACAGACATGAAAAAATGCTGAAAACGCAACAAAATGCCATAGAGTTGCTTGTCCTTTTGGATTCAGTTTTTGGTCAACTGAATTGTTACTGAATGAGAAAAGCTGTGTCAAAAATGTACTCTGATGAAGTGCAGCAGGAGCTCTGGCACTATTTCCTGAGCTCCGTGAAGGTTTTAACCCCTGGGCTCTCTAAGGCACTGAGTGACATATACTTTAAAGAGAATATATTTGCTCCTTGGCATTTCATGGATGTCACCTTTTAAAGGCTGCTGCCAGCTTTCAGCCCGAGCTGCTGGTACTGCCTGGGGATGGGGTGGGTCCTTCATCACAGAATCACAGTCATTCAGGTTGGAAAAGCCCTCTCAGATCCCCAAGCCCTCTGAGATCCCACCATGCCCACCGACCACATCCCTGAGTGCCACATCCCTGTGGTTCTGGAACACCTCTGGGGACGGTGACCCCACCACATCCCGGTGTAGCAGTGACAGTGCCTGACTTCTCTTTTGGAGCAGAAATTTTTCCATTGGGATCAGGAAGACCTGGAGCTGCCCTGGAGGAGGAAGGTGAGCAGGCACAGCTCACTGCAGTGTGATGCTCACGGCATTTGGGAAATACACAACTTACTTACTAAAAACTCAGTTCTATGCCCAATTTTACCCATTTGCTGCAAGCAACAGAAGCAGGGCTCCCATATATTCCCTGCTAAAAAGCCTGGAAAAAAAAAAAAAAAAGCCCCAAAACAAAGCTGTGGCGGGCATCCTTGTGGCAGCTGCTGTCTCCAGTCCGACTCCGGATGCGGAGGAGGATCCCGGAGGCACGAAGGACAGACGCTGCTCATCAGCCCTTCCTTATCTCCTGCTAAAGTCCTGCTCTGTTTGGATAAGCCGGGGCTGGAGTGAGCAATATCTGCGGCGGCGAGGAAAAGCCGCTGGCAGATCTCTTCTGGCCTGGGAGAGCCTCGCTCAGGGAGATATTAAAGGCTTTTGTTTCCAGGAGCTGTCAAAACCCTCACCTTTCACAAGCACTAAAACGACCAGGGGAAAAAATATATGCGAGTGGAATAATAATTTTTAACTCATAAATTTGAGCTCGTAAATCAAGGATTGAAGGAGCAGTCGTTGTAATGTCTCGTGAGTTAACATTCGAGGTTTTCTTTCACCTGAGGAAAAAGAAAAAAACACCCGGCTCTCTGCCCTTCCACTCCAGAGTCGGCCATAAATCTCATTAATGTTACAGCCCTGCTCTTAAACAGACCCAACGCATGAGCACAGGGAGCAGATAGCAGGACGGGGCGATTTTAGAAGTATGGCATAGGGAGGAAAGCTTTAAAAAGGCAAAAATCCGACAACCCAGAGCCAGAATGATCCCTCTCCTCTTAGAATGGCCGGTGGCACATCCTGACCTCTGAGCAGCACTTTGCAGCTCAGGTGGCGATGAACCATATGGCTGAGCTGAGGCACCTCCTGGAGACTCCACATTTTGCTCATGCTGGGGCCAAAAGCAAAAAGGAAGCTCCTCGAGCACTGAGTGTTTTGTCAGCTTATCTTCATTGCAGATGCCTCCACTGCTCTGTCAGTTTGAGACCCTGTGCCATGCGTGCAGCTCCAGCAGTGCACTGGGAGGAGAGAGGCTGCAGGAGGAGGAGGAGGAGGAGGAGGAAGGCATTGGCATGCAGAGCACAAGTGTGTGCGGGGCACTCGTCTGCCTAATCCAGAGTGTTCAAAGCGGCGGGCGCAGCTGTGGCCGTCTGAGCTCCAACAGGTGACGGCTCAGCTGTGCTTCCCTCGGGCTCGCCATGAGCCACTGCGCACGCTGCTGGCTCCAGGGGGGGCTGCTCCCCACGTCTCCCAGGGGCCATTGGCTCCTTCCTGCCCTGCGAACCCTTCTGAGCCCAACTGAGGGCTGCCTTCTGCCCTGTGCAGAGCAATGGTCCTAAAAAGTGCTGGAAAGAGCTGCTGGAAAAGCAGGAGGGAGCTCCTGTGTTGTGCTTACGGAGCAGAGGTGGTGAGCAGCATGCTCCTGTGCAGCTGGGGAAAGGGCAGGGGACAGCTGGGACAGCACTTCTATGGCCAGCTTCGTGTGAATTCCCATGGCTCTAATGCAAGGACAAACAGCCAGAGCAAACCCACAGCTCTGCTCAGCCCCTTCAGCTGGGAAGTGCTGTGCTGCAGGTCATCGCTGCAAGCTCCCAGTGCACCCAGCAGCAGGAACACAAGAGACTGTTGGAGCAAATGCAGCCATGCAGCATGGCTGGTGCAGCCAGATGGACTGTTTGCTCTGCTTCCAATTGCCCATTTCCTATCTGGAGGTTGCAGCAGCAGAAATGAGCATTTGGCACCCAGGATGCTTCCAGGAGCCCATGGCTTTGCCCAGTGCATCCCAGCCTACACTTATGCCTGCAAGGCCAAGCAGTGGCAGCTGGAATAGGAAAGTGTGGGGCCAAATTGTGTACCTATGCATGGCTTAATGGGAGCTGTACAGTGATGCCACCCCAAGAGAGACACCAATTTCCCTTATTTATATATGAAAAAGACGAAGCACAACCTGAAATATGTCTGCCCTTGACACAGCTCAATGCAACCTGCCAGATTGATGGCCCTGTGAAAATACCGCTTAAAAAATAAACAGCCCCTGAGCCATCCATTTCCCTCAGATGGGCAGGCAGGCCTGGGGGTGCTGCCATCACGGCAGGGTCCAGTGCTGACCCCCCCCGGCCCCTCCAGCCCCATAGCAATGCAAGCAGCCCGCTGACATCCTCGTTAATCCCTCGAGCTGTGACTGTCTGAGCAGCACCGTTATTCAAGTGGCTTCCAGACCCCTTCCCCACCGCTAATTTCTACTTATCTGCATATTTTATTGAAAATTAAAATCCTTTTGCATTTTTCCCAGGGCTCAGTTGTGAAAAATCTTTTAACGGAGCCCTACTTGACTCCAATTAGTTGGGATAACAAAGCTTCCGCTGTTTGAGGATTATTGACAAATGCGCGAGGAAAAAAATGCCGAGAGAATAGCCTATTAAAATGACAGCTTTTTAAGCCTGGAAACAAAAAGCCCTGACGATTAACAGTGCTGAGGAGGCACAGGAAATACCAAGCCTCGTTTTTTTGCTGGCACTTCAATTGATTAGCCTGCTCGAGCCATTCCTTTGTGTCCCACTCCTTAGTGGGGGCCAAGTGGTGCCCATTGATGTGCCCAGAGCCCGGTGCCCATAGGTGTGCACAGCTGGGACACAGAGTCATAGAATCACTGAATCAAAGAACGGTGTGAGTTGGAAGGGACCTCTAAAGGCTGGTCCCACTCCCTGCACTGAGCAGGGACACCCACAGCTCCATCAGTGCTCAGAGCCCCATCCAGTCTGACTGTGGGTGTGAGCAGAGATGGGGCACTGCCACCTCTCTGGGCACCCTGTGCCACTCCTCACCGCCCTTAGCATAAAAAAACTTTTTCCTTATACACAATCTTAATCTCCCCTCTTTTACTTTGAAACCATTTCCACTCATCCCATCACAGCTCCTCATCCTGAACCCACCCAAAGCAGAGCTGGCAGCAATCCGGCTGCCCGCAGGTGAGCAGTGCCAGCGCACAATGACACCAGCGATGGCTTTACCACAGCAACGAGGGGAATTTGGGTAAGAAAATGCATCCACAGCAGCGATGCAGCCCCCGCCCTGCTGAGTCCCTGCTGTGGGGTTGCCCCCAGCCGTGGTTCCCATGGGTGCCCGCAAACCTGTGCCGTGCAGCTGCGCCCGTGGCACAAAGGGACTGAGGCGCATTGAGAGCGGCACAACTCTTTCGCTGATCACTCCTTAATGGTGTTTCATATTTCCCTCCCCCCTCTCCCCTCACCCTTCCCTTATTTATTTATTTTTTAAAATAAAAGAATAGTGGGGTTAAAAATGAAGCATACTTGATAAACGGCCGTGAGTGTTATCCCTAAATAAATAAATAAATAAAAAGCGAACAGAGCTTTTTTTCTTTCCTAGGTGGCTCGGACAGCTGGCTCTTTAAATATTAATCAGGGGCTCATTGATATGCAAATATGCAAAGAGCGAATAATGCAGCCGCAGCTGCACAGCCCCCAGCGGCCCCGGCAGTGCTGGCCTCCTCTCCACCATGAATGGGAATATCTGAGGACACAGGTGCAGGGAGCCGACCGCGTGCTTAATAAGGTAATTTGTGAGCGATGCTCTATAGAGATGAACCGGAGCAATCTTTTACCACTCGACAGTATCTGACCACCAAACAAGGTGTTAATCTTATAATTGTGCTGTTGACTGTTCCCTAGCACTGCGTTCCTGGCCTTTTGCCCTGACACTTGGCCAGTTAAAATCAACTGAACTGACACGTCGGATGTGTGCCAACCGATTGGCGATAAATTATTTATTGTTCTATTTCCAAAATAACAAGTAAACAGGAAAGGCAGGGCATCCCACGGAGGCAGCCCACTGTGTCGGAGCAGGGCTTGGCTGCTCTCTGCGCCCTGTCCCCGTGCACTCACCTCCTCCTGCTGGAGAGGGACCGTGTGTCCCGTCCCATCCGACATCCACCGCAGGGTCCAGTGGTGCCACCCTGTGTCCACTGCAGCACGGCGGGCTCTGTTTTGGGCTCACACCTCTCGTGCAGCTCCCAGTGCTCACGCTTCTCCAATGAGCTGGGGTCCAAAACTGCAGAAGCGACACCAGTGCTTGCAGTGACATTGCAGTGGGTGGCTGCTGGCTCCCTCAGGCACACGGAGCAGGGAGGATGAGCGGGTTGGGGACATGAGCTTCAGTGCAGCACTGTGCTCACTGCTGTGCCCTCTCTCCTGTGCAGCTAATGGATGCCCACAGTGGGGATCAGAGGGTCACAGGGCTCAGTGCCTTGCAGCACTTCCAGCCCAGAGCCAGGTGGGCCAGGGCACTGTGTGCCTGCACAGCTCAGCATGCATCTTTTGCTCTCTCCTGGAGTTTGCTATAGCAGAGGTGGGGCAAGGCGCTGAGAAAGGGACACACTGCCTGCACTGTGGCATCCTACCCCATCTTGACCCCATCCCAGTGCAGCCTTTGGGACTGGCCCTTCATTCTCCATTTCCACACTTCTCACTCTGCATGGGGAAGGGACACACATCCCACTGCCTGGGGCAGTGCTGCCCCCCGGCCTCAATGGAGTCCTCGATGGGGCTGCTCTATCCCACCAACACACAAGAACGCTTCCTGCCCCAGTGGGGAGCTTTGTCACCCATCTATAGCAGTAAAGGGAAACAAGCTCAGGCGGCAGATACAATAACCACAGTCCACATAGCGCTTTAAAATTTGCCTCCTGTGGTTGCCGTCCTCCTCTTCCCTGCCAAGCTTCCTCACCCGGTGATGAATGACCTCGTCCGGGTACCGCCGGTACCAGGCGAGCGCAGCTGCGGGGCTGCTTTCCAGGGCGGGCGCTGCAGATGGCCGCTCCGCGCCGAGAGCACAGCTGCACGCTGGGGCTGCCACGCCATGCCACAAAGGGACAGAACACGCGATGAATGAGAGCAGGGGAACGGGCAGGGAGGGATGCTGGGGGGTCTCCAGGAGTGGGTCTGTGTGGTGAAGGCTGCATACGCGGCACGGTTGTGCCCAAAGGGCTTCATGGAGATGGGGAGATGCTACTTACAGAAAGGGACAGCTTCTCGTCCTCCTGGCTTCAGTTCTGGATTTTTTTGGTGCTGGTTTTCAGCCTCTGGTTCCAAGTCAAGAAGAAAACTTGCATTGTCTATAAGCAGGTCTGTGTTGGAAATGCTGCAGAAAATGCCCTCCCAACAAGATACTTTTTTGGAGAAAAACCTGCTTGAACAGTAAACCTCAGAACTTGCCCAATTACTAAGCTAAACTGGGAGCAACTCCCAGTTTCCCATGGGAAGGGAGACACTGAGCTGCCCTCACCTGCAGCCTGGCAGCATTCAGCCCTCCCATCCAAGCCAGGATTTCCTGCACTGTGCATCCAGGGCAGAAAACCTGCACCCAGGCAGCACTGGGTGGCTGCAACAGAGCCAAGGGCGTGATGGGCTGCACCTTGCAAAATCATCTCAGACTGAAGTCATTCATACTCACTGTGCCACCTCAGAATTTAGTGCTTTGCAGAACCATCTCAATCTTTTACAGTGACTTCATTCCAAAAGATGAGCATGCTTACTGATTTGCCTTTTGTTTCCAAAGCCTATCTACCTCCTTCACTATTTCAGCACTATAATAATTGTTAGCATCTTTCATAGAATCAAAGAACCATTCAGGTCGGAAAAGACCTCTGGAATCCTCAATCCCAACCCCAACCTATCCCACCATGCCCACTGAACATGCCCTCAAATGCCACATCTCCATGGTCCTTGAGCACCTCCAGGGATGGTAACCCCACCACCTCCCTGGGCAGCAGTGCCAGTGCATGACTGCTCTTTCAAAGAAGAAACTGTTCCTCTTATCCAACCTGAACGTCCCCTTTTGGCAGCAAAACTGGGTCAAAAGCTGCAGCGTGGAGACCTCACGTTCCCACACAGCCCCTTCCCATGACTTCAGAATGGCCACCACAAGCCGACCCAATTCCCACTGCGAGCCACCTGCCCAGATGTTTTGTCACCGGGAATATTGGGAAGGAGTTAAGCATATACATCCCTAAATGCTTTTTCAGCTGACTGGATTTTGCTTGGTTAATCAAAGTTTGTGCATGTACAAAGAGCAGATATCGGCCAGACACGGTGCATACAGATCTATTCGCTCCTGTGCACTGCAGGGTGCAGCTGCTGGCAGCAGCCCTCATGCTTGTGCTCCTGAAATCCATCTGCAAATATGTGCCTGGGCCCTCTGCCTCGAGTGGGCAATGCATGGCTGTGGCACTGAGCTCCCCAGACTGCACCAAATGACAGACTCAGCCCCATTGTCCCCTTTCAGGGCTAAAATGGCTCTCCTCAAAGCAAGAGGCAAAACATGCACATTCAGCCCTAAAGCGTGGCGTGCCTCTGCGTCTGTCAGCCCAGCACCAGGGCTTCCTCCTGCTTCCCCATAAAGCTGGAAAAGCACCCGGCCTGGCTGCTCTGTGTTCGGTAACGAGCAATTATTTCCTTCTAAAGTAAAATGAAATAGGAACCATTCCCATAATCACCTACTGGATTTTATCAGCATGTTTGGGTTATGCTTTTGCCCCTTCGGCTAATGCCTAATTGATTCTTTAATCTCTACAACGCTTTTATTGACTGATACAAGAGCGATTTGGTCGATTGGCGGCAGGAAAGCAGGCTGCAAACCCGCCGAGACTCACGACATGGTGCTGGGATGACCTCATCCGAAGCGAACGCTTTATTTGATAATCTATCACTTATTTATTATTCTAACTAACCGCTTGCAGGTGGTGTGATTTTAACGTAATTGTCTCAGCAATAGTTAACACACGTGGAAAAGCTCAGCGACATGCAAGCTTATCCTGAGCAGCTACTGCAGAGGAAATGGGGGGAGCGGTGTGTGGGGCAGCACTGCATCCCACAGCTGCTGCACATCCACTGTGGGCATGAGCGCACGTCCCGACGGCTGCTCTGCGGGGAGGAAACCGGAGGCTGCAGAGGATGGGGGAGTTGCAGGTCGTTGGTTGAGTGCTTTGCTGCTAAGAGAACAGCCCCAAAACCCCCCCTACAAAACCAGATGCCTGTCTGCAGTATTGCTGTGGAGAGCACAGGGTCTGCCATCAGCTATAAAGGGAAACTGAGGCACTGCTGGAGCACAGCCTGGCTCCGGCAGCACTGATGCCACATGTCCAGGGCTGCCCCGTGCCAGGTGCCCCTGGAAGGACAGGGCACCAGGAGGGCAGAAACCCCAGTGCTGAGGAGAACATGCGGCTCTGCAGCCAGCTCCCTCCTCCCCATTGCCCTCCTGCAAAAACCTGACCCTGCAGAGCGTTTTTGGCAGTCACATGTGAGGCAATGGGACATGGAGACAGCTGGGTGTCCCCTCACGGTCCCCACATGTCTCCATGATGGAATTGCCAAGCAGAGCTGCATGAGGGTACAGGGAGTTCTGAGGGTTCAGGCTGGCACAACCCATACGAAATCCTGCACAAACAATGTGGGTTTGGGGGTTATTTCTAGAAGCCAGCACGTTGCCTTTTCCCTAAAATTGTGGCATTTTGAGTGGCAAGTCCCCACAACCCTCCCAGCCCCTGACTGACAGAAGGCACAAAGAAACCCTCCCTGCTTCATTTTTAATCTTGTCTGGAAAAGTCAGGGGGTGGGGAGGTGGAGAAATAATTTTTTCATTAAAATAAAAATTGATCCATAATGAAAATAGATTTCTAATGGGAAAAGTTTAGCGCAAATGGAAGCTTTTAAAGATTCTTTTGACTGACAATAACCTGAAGACCCTCCAGGAACTCCAGACCCAGAATAATCAGATTAAATGAAAACTAATATACGATCCTGAAATTCATCCCATGCTGCTCTAAACTTATAGCAGCTGGGTAATTTAGCCTACAGGTTCTGCCTCATGCCCAGCAGTTCACACTGAATTGTTTAGCCAAACTTAATCTACTGGGAAGGAAAAAAGCTCTTTCCTTTAATATGTGTTAAAGCAAAGCCAGCTTCTAAAGGCAGATTGGAGCAGGGGAGGTGTGCCGATAGACTGATTTTCTGTAGGATCTCATAGACTGCAGTGTAGCTTGGCTGCTTTAAAACAAATAACCACAAGTTATACATGATGGAGGAACATGAGCTCTGCTTGGAGCATGGAGCTGTCAGTGCAGGTAGCACAGGGCTGCCCATGCACAAAGAGTTGGTGCTCAGCGTTACCTTGTGCTGCTAATCCGGGCAGAGAGCTCAGCTGTCCTCCAAAGCGACCTTTCTTATATTTGGAGACAGAACTTCAAACTATAAATCCATCATTAAAGATTTTCCAGCTGTCTGAAATTCCTGCGGGAGGGCAAGTGCTGCGTGTTAACGCATGGCACAGGTTTCCATCTCACCTCCAGAAGACAGCTCTCCTGGAGGGCCTGGAGACAGGAGGGGATCTGTAATGATGTGAGAGCTCTTGCAGCTTTATATTCAACACAGCCTGAGCCAAAGCTTCATATGGCTATAACACAACCAAAGAGCTCCCTTCCTTTGGGGACCCCAAACAGCCTGATCCATCCTCCCACGTCCCCCTCCTTTGGACACCTTCAGCTCATGCTGAAAGCCCCACTGCTGGGTTTTCCCAAATTACACAGGGAATGATTTATCCACTGGAGCCCCAGAATGCCAGGCTGGGACAGGCATGCAGCAGCTGCACCAGCGACTCAAGAAGGAACAGGAGGGAGGAATGGGATTAGATGTAACTCCAGATCAGGGAATGGGCCAGAAGAGCACAGCAAAGCCAACAGAGCTGTGGGGGCAGCCAGGAGCTGCCATGTATTATTGTCCAGATCCTAATCCTGAGGCCATGAGGTTGTAGTCTCCTGCCCATCCCCAGCAGCACCCAAAGGACCTGGCAGCAGCGGGCTCAGAATTCTCTCTCAAAATGGATTTACGGTGTGCTGATGTGGGAATGCCACAAAGCTTTGTGTCCAGCACATAGCTCAAGGAAAGAAAAAAACCTCTCCAAGAAAACTTCCAGTCAACAGATAACACAATGTGGTTCCGATTTCCTAACCCCCTCAAAATAATTGTTTCTTTTCTTTTAAAAAGTTTTGTCCAAGGGAAACGTTTCTAATTTAATCCCCTGCCTGCACCTTCCTCGCTGCCTTTGAATGTATATTATCTTCCAGCCAGTGCTGCGGCGTGGAGCGAGAATTTTAGATTAAAAAAAAAAAAAAGAAAAAGAAAAAACCCCTTTAAACAGCACAATGCACAGCAAACAGGAATGTAAATGACGGTCTGGGTTCCATTATCCCTGACCCAGAGGTTGGAAACCAAAAGAAATTAATTAAAGCGGGGCGGGGGGCACCCCGCGTGCTGCCGGCGAGTGGCTGCAGTGCGGAGCTGCTGCGTCCCTGCGCCCTCGCATCGTCACTCACCGGGACGGACCGACCCTGCTCATGCAGCTTGTTTGCATTAGGGCCAGCGTGGAGGGGAAGCAGCCAGCAGGGCTGGGGCAGTACGGGGCTTTTAGAAAAAAAAGGAAGCTTTGGGTGGATTGAATGAGGAGGGAGCACCGATGGCTGCAGCCATGTCAATGGATCTCCAATGGCCGGAGATAGGCATAGATCAGGCTTGATGCCAGTGTAGCCACTGTGGGCTCCAGGTGTCCTCACCTCCCCAAAATGCTGCCATGAACACAGTGGCCATTGGCTGCCTGAGGCCCCTAAGATAGGATGGGCTCCAGCTGATCCCTGAGTGTTCAGCCCCAGTGCTGAATTTAAGCCATGTGAGAGCTAGGAAAACAAAAGGTGAAATGCTTCAAGTAACACCTGGCAGGGAGGTAGTGCAGGCAGCTCCTGTGCTTGCACAGGACACAGGGATGCTCCACAGGAAGCTCTGCTGTGTTGGCAGCTCCCAGGCAAAAAGCTCAGTGCCTTCTGGAGGGCCATTAGCTACAGCAAGCACTGATGGATGCGAAACATCCTCCATCACCCTGACCTCACAAACAAATGCAGTGCACATCACTGCCCTCAGCCCCGTTGCTGTGGCGGGGGGGTGATGCTGAGAGTGACACATGGTGTCTCAGCACTCACCTGTTTTTCTGCGCAGTAATCCATACAAAATGTTCTCCCTATTGTTTGCAGAGGAATAACTGGGGCAAATATTTGGGAAAACGCAACTGAACACTATTTGCTGTTTGGAAAGTGCTATACATGACTCCAAGCACTGAGCAATGGGCTGTGCACCTCCACAGTCATAACCCCGACCAGTGCCAGCTGCAAGGGACTGCTGGGTGGGGTGGGACCTGCTGCAGTGTTGTGCTCCCCTTGGTGACACGGGGAGGTGGGAGCACGTGGTGTCCCCGCTGCATGAGCTGTCCTCACAGCCTCACCATTTCAGTCACTGTTGGTACTGGGGCTCAGCGAGGCATGTCTGGGCACACACCACAAGATGCTGCTTCAATTTTTAACACTGTTAGATAAGAAGTAAAGATGAGTGAGGTTCCCTTTTTTCAGATCTATGTGCTGGGTAGTGCCTGTTCAGTACACGTGGTCCAAAAGCGGACAGAAATGCGTGATGCAGTGAGCCTGCAGCCACGACCTGTGCAGCCACCCCTCTGCCCTGTCCTGGCATGTGGGTCAGGCTTGCCTGCAGGTTTCTTTTCTGATGTTTTTCCTTCCAAACTGCATTTGGCCACAATGCTGAGCTTCTTGTGTTGGGGGGGGACAGACTGGTCTGGATCAAATGAGCTCAGGGACAGAGCCGCCATCAGTCCCCCCATGGCCTTCATGTTGGCCATATGAGCACCGACCTATTTCAGAGCCACGCTCATCCCTTTGCCCGTGGTTTGTGCTGACCCAAGCCGGGTGGCTGAAAGCCTCTTTGTGTCCTGCCACAACCCTGACCCATAGGCACAGGCTGTGCAGCTCCAGGCACACAGGCCATGCAGGCCACAGGCTGCTCCCCGAGCACAACATAGCCGGGCCCCGAGCTCCGTCAGCACCCAGAACGAGAGAAAGGGCCCGTTATGAAGCCCCGGGCTAAGCAAACAGGAAAAGCAGCCCAGCGCGGCCGCGCTGCCAGGCCGGGACCTACTCAAACAAAACCCGTTTGAGCGCGGCGGAGCTGGCGGCAGACTCAGCGACTCCAGCCGCCTCCTAAAAGCAGGCCCTGTCTCACAGCCAGCCTGGGCCCGGCCGGGCACTGCGGGCTGCACAGGGCTGTGCTTGTCCCGGGCCAGAGCCGCTGACTCATGGAGCCCACACAGCACGGAGCTATTTTGGGTTTCTCAGCAGACCTGTGGTTTTTCTGCAGGCAATCCCGAGGCTAGAGGTTTTATGCGTTGCGCACGTCACTTTGAACTTTTTTTTTTTCCCTTTGGGAAGAAGTGTCTGCAGCAAAATGTGCTAACAAGAAAGCAATTATTGCCACAACCCGTCGCTTCCAGCTGTCCGCGCTCTGCTTGTTCCCATCTTCCCCCCCATTTCCCTGGTGTGGGCTCACCGAGTTGCACCCACACGGTCAGACCATTGGGGGTGACATGAAACACAAACCACGAGCAGGGCACGCTCAGGAGCAAAGAATGGGGAATGCAGGATCGCCCCATCTGTCCCACACAGGATTCCCCCAGCCCAGGGACAGTTCCCTCTGTGCTGCACAACCCAGATGCGGACTGCTGCCTTGTGATCAGGGAGTGCTGAGCAGGACCTTCCCAAGGACAGGAATATCTGGAAGAAAGCAGCTTTAATGGCTCAGTGAATTGCCTGAGGCTGGTGTGAGCTCTGTGCACATGTGGAAACTGCGACTGGATGGTTTGAAATGGGTTGGAAAAGGAATGGGATATTTTGAGATGGGATGGGAATGAGCATGGATGAGGATGGGACAGGGTAGGATGAGGTGGGATGCCATGGTGAAGTGCCCTGTGCCAGCCCAGTGCCTCCTCTAAGCGAGGTGCATTGCAAAGGGAACTGCTCCTCTGGCTGCTTCACTGTCTACATTCACACTGAAATCCCCATCAGTGCAAGAAGTGTCTTAAAATGCACAGATTTACATCTGTATGAGTCTTGAGTGTGGCCCTGAGAGCTTTTTGTAAAGTAGACAGCACTGAGAAAGGGGAGGGAGGATTTACTTTTACCTAACCTTTCCCCCTAACATACATTTGATAATTTTTGTCCATTTTGGGTCTGTCTGGCAATAAAGTGAAATTCCAGCATCAGCAGAAGTATTAAAATCCACTTCACAAATGCTTGTTGCAAATCTGAAATGTGTCAAATTGGACATATTAACTTGACTTAGTATTTGTTCATCTTTTTCCTGACTCTAGAGCTGATGATTTTCTAATGGAGCAGCCTGACAAAAGAAATCAATCATCAGGCAAGGCCACGAGGAGAAAGACAAACAGAAAGGAAAAGAAAGATGAGAAAAACCAGACCACAGCAGCAGGTGGACAGGTTGTCTGGAAACCTCCTGTAAAATATGTGTAAACAAGGATATGTAAAAAAAATACAGAGATAGGGAAGAAGTGTGATTTATAAGGGAGCTGACGGCTCTTCCAGCTGGTCACTCTGGACCTGTCTCACTTCCCTCCATCAGTCCCGCACTGGGTACGGCCAATTTCTGTCTTCATAAAACTTCCTCAGGCCCTGGAGGTTGACAGGAGGGAAGTAGGGGCCGATCCTCTTCCGAATCCACCACTTGCCCTTTGCAGCATGCGCTCCTCCAGGCTGGCTGAATTTGTACTTGAAATGTTCCCCTCGGATCCACCTGCAGGGAAACAAAGCAGAGGGTGGTAGGAGGGGCTGGGCACCAGTGCTGTGGGTGATGGACTGGATCTGCATTTATGTAGCTTCCCTGCCATCACCATCAGGGTTGCCAGTGCTGGACACCGCTGGCTCCCTGGAATGCTATTTGGGGAGGATGCACGGGAAAGGAAAGCCTTCGCACACCATCACCGTGTGCATAATCCAGCATCACATTATGCTCCACACCCCTATGACCAAGCTGAAAGAAGAATAATAATAATAATAAAACACCAATACCATTTCTTTTTCTTTCCCGAAAGCACCTATCAAGTATTTCTGCTGGGACACCTGTGGGTACACACACTCCCCCATATCCCTCTGCCCCAGCGAATGGCTGCTCCCTCTGCTCCACTGCTTATTAGCAGGGCTCTGAGCGCATCTGTTTTCTGGCCGCCCTGGGAGTTGACAGAAAAGGAGATTTTAAAGCAGTGCAGAAAGAAGCATTCATCAGCCTCGCCAAACACGTTTGGAGGCTAACCATGCCGCTTGGTGCAGGAGCTGTGTCCCGCTTGATGTAGGGCATGCTGACAAGGGAAGGAGTAACACCCCAGTCCTTCAGCATCGGGGTCCCTGTATGCAGAGTGCATCGCTGCATTCACTGGATAAGTTCATAAAATAACCCACAATATAAAAATGTCAAAGTCATGTCAGTGCTCATTTAAACCTGCTTTGCTTCACTACTAAAATACAAACCCTGCTACTGAGCAGGGCACTGCACTCACGCAGCTGCTCGCTCCTGGGCTGCACCTCGGGACGCCATAAAGTCAGCTCCTACTGCTAAAATAATTAGGGACGACTCCTGTACATTGGCCATTAGCGCTCACCTGTGTAACACACTCACGTGGGAAGCAGGAGAGATTGCAGACTGCTGATAAAACTACAGACCAATTAAAAGGTCTGCTGTAATCACATCTTGACATCTCAATTTAAGCCTTGATTGGCACCCAGATGAGCAATACAGAAATGATTCTGCTAACAAAACACATTAGCATGCAGCTGTTCACCACTTGCTGCTGATGGATCGTCCCCTGGCTGTGCCAAAAGCAGAGCAAACACCTCCAAGTTTCATTCTCCTGCAGGCAAAAAGGAGTCACCCAAAGTAGCCCAGAGCAGTGCATTTGGAGCTGCACAGAGACAGCCCTCACCTAACAACTGATAGGGGCTGGGTGATGAGGGATGATGGTGGTGAAGGTGTGCCCCATGGCACCCCTGAGATCCTGCAGGCTGCCCACTCCGTTACTGCTATGGCTGTTTTTACACCTTTTTTCTGAGGCTGCTAAAAGTCAGATGGAGGCTGAAGTGTTACTCCCACAGTGTTTGCTTCTCAAGAGCGCAAAATTTCCTGTTAATAATTAGAGCAGGAAGGTTTATGCAGGTTCAGTTAGCCTGCAGGCTCCTGTCTGAGACAGATAGGAGGTTTAACAGCTGTGATGTTTGGTTGCTTGCTTGAATTCATAAAACACATCTACCATCCCCAAACTTTCATTCTACCATCACTGGCTGCCTAGAGAGGGGCAAAAGCAGCTGCTCTAATCCTGAGCTATCATCATCCCAGGAAGCAAACCACTCAGACAGCTCCTCTCAGAAACCTGGCAAATAGCACCAAATAGAAGCAACTGTGTTCCCTTTTTCTTGCTGGGGATGCAGAGTGTAGAAGACTGGGGGCTTTGTCTGAGTGCCCTGGACACAGCTCAGACACCCCAGTACTGCTTGGACCCTAAAGTACCTTGCCCTACACAAAGGTCCACCCAGGACCCTTCTGGAATGAAAATCTCCTTGCCCCTCCTGAATAGGCTTGCCTGCCCAAATTAAGCAATATCTATCATCTGATTTGGTATGATTTTTCCCATATGTTTTCTGTCTATTAAAATGTTTGCTATCAAAGGGATCGGCATGTAAAACTAGAACCGTGTGAGCATTAAAGCAACCACACACAACTGAAGCTGCATTTTTGTGGCAGAAAGTTTGCCTTTCTATCTGAACATGTTTCCAGCCCTTATGTTCAGAGTCCAAACAAACCTGAGAGGTCCCCGTGAGCCCCCAAACCAAACAGCCCCTTTGTCCCACCATATCCCACCTGCGTCAGGATGCACAGCAAATCCTGAGCTGCTCACAGCCTGTGAAAGCTGAGAAACTGCAGTAGAAATAACTCTGAGCACAAAACACCAGGACATCAAGGCAGAGCATCCACTGCCTGTCTTCCCTGTGCCTTCCTGGGGCTACGGGAGAAACACAGAAAGCTTGTAACCATCATCAGTCTTGCCTCCTGAGGCTCAACTGATGTAAAAACTGCAGCATTTAATACTCACTGGAGCCCCTCGTTTCAGGGCTCATAGAGTTTACAAGCTACCCCACTATTTATAAGCTACCTGGGTGCCTCATTTCCAAAGTCTCAGTTTGCAGTCTCTATGCTCCCTCCTCCCTAATGCAGGGAGCAAGAGCACCACGGACCCACCAAGCCAGGGCTCACAGTTTGCAAACATCACCTGGTGACCTGCACAGCTGCAACACATACAAGCCCCATGCACACAGAATGAGGAACTGCTGTGGGCTGCAGCCTGCCTTACAAAAAATGTTTTGTTGGTTTTTTTTGCAACTTCAGGGCTCATGCAAAGACTTTTGGGGTAGTGGAAGGAATCCAAAGGTCCCTGGGGCTCCTCTGAGTGCAGGACAGTGCCAGCATGCAGAGCCTTGCTGCTCAAGGGAAACAACTTCAAGAAGTTTATGAGGAAGCTGCTTGATTTCATCTTTCTTAAAAGGAGACTGATGCCCTCTGCTCATACCAGAGGGATGAGCAGTGCTCGTGTTTCAGAGGCAGTCAGGAAGGTCAGAGAGGCCATTCCTTGCTGCAAGCACTTTCCCAGGATTTACCAAGTGAACACAACTGGAGCTCTCTCTGACCTGCTGGGAAGCAGTGACTGCAGCCACACGAAGGAGGCATCCAGCCGAGCCCAGGTGAGGTCTAATAGGAGACACCAGAGCAAAATCATCCCATGAGAGGCATGATACAATCAGAATAAAGCAAACCAGACACTCCTCCTCCAGGAGACAGAAAACCCACTCTGCTACGACAGCAACAGTGGGATGCAAGACGAGGAACAAGAGCATCCCATTGCCAGCTCCACTGCAGAAGTGAAGCAGCCACACATACCCCTGTGCCACTGCCTCCTGGGTGAGCACGTGCCCTCCATCGCTGCCCGCACCAGGCAGGGCTTCAGTCCTGGGAAGGGCAGAAAGGCTAAAAATACTTTGCATTATTTTTTAAATCAATATATTCATCCCAGCAGATGCCCGGTAGCAGCTGCGCTGTAGCACTTTTAAGATTCGATCATATATCAGCCTATTATGACATCTTCCAACTGTACGTGTTAAAAATTAGCAGCAATATTGGAGTTGTTGCGAGGGAGGGCTAAATCTCCCAGACAGCTGTAATTAGTTCCAGAGGGTGCAGCTGTCTCCCTGCAACAGCTGAGGGGTTCGAGGGAAAAAACCAGAGCCGGTGTTTTCTGTTAGAATTAATGGCCTGACAGGGCAAGCCAGAGTGGGAGAGGGAAGAAAGAAACCAAAACACGAGGCGTCCTTTCGATGTGTTGGGTTTTTTTTTTATCTCGAGGTTCCCCACTTCACTGTAAATCAGTGAGCAAGTGGCAGTGGAAAGTACAAATTCATTAAAGCAGCAGAGCCTCCATCACTGGCTCTCCTGCTTGTTCTAGCCCCATGAGCAGCAGCAATCATAAATTCAACTCAGCCCACGAACCGCTCGCAGCATAAGGGCAGTTTTATGGGTTGTTTTTCCACGTTGCTGACTTCTCTTTCTCCAAGGTTCCTGAAAGGTCTGGCCCTTGAGCTAGGGCATCTCATCCTCAAAACTCTTGGGAGAGGGCAAATGTCTTGTTTTGCCTCCATCTGACAAGTTAGAACATGATGTGATAGGGACATGTTTTAGTGGGCATGGTGGGGATGGGTTAATGGTTGGACTTGATCTCAGGGTTCTCTTCCAACCTTAATGTTTCTATGACTCTGTTCTATGATTCTTAGAGGCTTTTTTCCACTGACAGCAAAGCAAACCTGGTGGGAAAGGTATCCACCAGGCTTAGGCACTGCCTGGATTCCCTTGGGCATGGGCAGAGGCAGTGCACTGTCTCTGCAGGTGCAGGGATGGAGCAGACTGGTCCCCACCATGGAGGTGGCTCTGTTAACATTGTCTCCGTGTATAGGGTGCTGCAATAACGAGACAGCCAAAAGAATGTGTTGGGACTCCTTCACCCCTGAGAACTGCATCGCTTCCCAGGACAGGTCTCATCGCTGGCAAACAGCTTTTCAGTGGGAAACATACAAAAACCATCTTTTCCCTGCAGAAGACACCTACGACACATACTTTCCCTTAATCCTCTGTTTCCTGCCTTCCTTCCGCACCACTTTCATTAGTTACAGGATGACTGTTGCCCCTGTTGAAATGGACTTCTGTTTGTTTGTCCTGTTTAAAAAAAAAACACCACTTTTTGGTCTTTTACCCTAAAAAAGCACCACGACTTCCATAGTGTTCCTAAAACCATCCCAGGGCTGAACCCAGAGCCTTCCTCCTCCCACGCCATCCTCTCCCCAAGGCTTTGGGGAGGTATCTTTTCCTGCACCCAAGGGAGCAGCTGCTGGTTTGCGTAGATTTCTGATTCTCTTCTGTGCTCATCAGGGCTGTAAATAGATATTTTAGGGCACAGCCCTTCCCAGTCAGGTAGCATCAAATTGGAAGCACTGCCACCATAAATAACACCACTGCAACAAATCCAGGGCTTCGGCTGCACGCTGGGGCTCTTCCAACAGAGTGTGACTATAATTGGAATAAAAGTCCTTAAGTGAACATGATTTAATATCAGAGACACTGAACACTTCGGGTCAAAAATAAAATTGATATTTTTTTTTCTCCCCCTGTAGGCAAAGCCTCGTTTTTGTTTTCTCTCCTTGTTGCAGGCTGTTTCCATGACGGTGCGTTAAGCACTTATTAATTTCTCAGCCAAAGCCCCACCATTCAGATTTATGACGGCGGGTGTTTTATGAACTATCCGCTGCACAATAATATTTTGTAAATCTACATTCCACAAACATCACTTTGCTTGAAGTAAAGCTTCACACTCAGCTAGGCCGGGCGCTCAACAATGCCCTCATTTTTAATCAGTCACCTGTTTCTCATTTTAAGTTTATCACACTTGAAAAAATACTATAATTTCTAGAGTTGTAAAGAAACCTACAAACTTTGGTCTCAGAAATTTCATTTCGAAGGCATTAACTCATTTTGAAAGTCCCTTGGCTATTTAAGGTGTAGAGTTTCCATTAACAGAATAAACTCCGCGGAGTATGGAGCGTAATGTTCTTATGGAAAACAGTCCCTTCCCCTAATTATTTAGTCTAGCAGGGAATGAAAATAATTAAGTCTCAAAATTCCCCTTAGAGTGGAGGGGGGACTGGGAGGAAAGCAGCAGCTACTGAAGGGAGTGGAGTGGTGATGGCTGGAGGTGGGCATGAGCAGCACTAAGGTTTGCAGTGATGGCCCCACACCACCCAGGGCAGCTTTGGACCCTTCCACAGTCCAAGAGCTCTGGAATTCTCTCTTCTTCTCAAGTGTTACCATTATGGCTCAAATTTAAGGTCGTTGCTTGCAACTCAAATGAAATTACACCATCAAAAATGCACTGAGGATCTACACATCCAGTGCTCAACTCAGTGTTGCTAAGGAGTTGAAATTAAAAAATAATCAAATGGCTTGGGCTAAAAAGGTTGTTAAGGATCACACACTGGATGCCTTGCTTATAAAATCACAGAATGGTTTGAGTTGGAAGGGACCTCTGAATGCTGTCTGGACCCACTCCCTGCACTGAGCAGGGACAGCCACAGCTCCATCAGTGCTCAGAGCCCCATCCAGCCTGACTGTGGCTGTGTGCAGGGATGGGCACCGCCACCTCTCCGGGCACCCTGTGCCACTCCTCACCTCCCTTGGCATAAAGAACTTCTTCCTTATAACCAGTCTAAATCTCCCCTCTTTTATTTTGAGACCATTTCCCCTTGTCCTATCATAACAGACCCTGCTAAAGAGTCTGTCCTGCTCTCCAACTGTTCTCACATCACAGAGTTACCCATTATGGCCAGGGTTCTCTGGGTGGATGGAGGTACAGGAGGGACCCTGCTTCAGTGAGCCTAAAATCCAGCGAGGAAATGGCATTTCTGAAATGCAGGAAGAAAGCCCCTGCAAGGCAGGGAGGGAGCCTGCCTGAGCAGAACGAATGCGGGAGCAGAAGGGGCTGCCAGAGCTGCTGGAGTGAGCCAGCCATAAATGTGTAAACTCAGCAGAATTGGGATGGGGCATAAAAACTACAGAAACTACAATAACTACAAAAAAAAAAAAAAAAAAAAAAAAAAAGAGCAAATAATCAGTTTCCATGTCCAGAGGAAGTGCTAGCAGCAAAAAATAATGGAAGATGCATAAATAACAACTAGTGACTAACTCACATTCTCACGCCTGGTACAATGCAGGGATGCCAGTGCAGGTATTGGGGTTGGCCCACTCAAACCAGAAACGTGAGCAGCAAACAGGGTTAAGTGGTGCACTGGACTCCAGGCTGGGCCAAAAGGAGCATTTGTAAATTGTTATTTTTATTTTAAGCCACCCAAAAATACACTAGGCCCATGAAAAGCTTTTAAAGCAAAAGTAATGCCAGAGCAAAGGCAGCTGACACATAAAACCAGCACTGGATCCTGATCTTTTCCTACTATAAACTAGCTGCTAAGGAGTGAAAACAGAGTCTGAGCATTGGTTAGAGCAAGGTACTGCATGAATCAAAGCCCTGTTTGCAGAAATATAGAGCACTCTGTGCAGTACACAGCAACACACTGCTCTGCCATCACTGACCTGCCTGTGCCCCTTGAAAACTGGGCAGTCACTATCCTATAAATGCTAACAAAGATAAAGATTTGCTATATTTTCACTTTAAATTCCTGAAAATACAATTTCCTCACCTGTCACAGAACACACTAAAAATTTATAAGTTTTTTATACGTTTTTTAACACCACCAATGCCAGAACATACAAAAGAGGTGCAGCCCTTTGTGGCAAAGCCCTGAAAGACGTGATGCACATCTGATTTCTGAGCTGCTGCAATGTTTGTAGTTCCAGCCGTGGTGAGGAACGGGAGCAGCACTGCTGGCACAGGGCAATAAACAGCTCTGGGATTACGGAGAGCTTCTGTCACTGCCGAGCCCCGCTCACTGCCAGCTGCCACCAGCTGGTACCCACATCTGGCTGCTGGCACTGGGGGATACCCAGCTCCAACTGGGGGCTCTGACACAGGGCCAGCACCATACGGCCTCCAACAGCTCCTCCAGCACTTCGTACCCCACCATGATCCTCCAAATGCTCTCCAAAGGAGTCCTGCAGGTCCCAGTGCAGCCCTCTCCCAGCCAAGCAGAGCTAAAATCCCTCCATAAACAGTATTAAAGTTGTACCCATCCATGCTAAGGGACGTGCTGGTGCCTCCCAGCACGCCTTCTGGAACAGTAGTTAACACAGGCTCCCCAAGAAATCTCCTTGGGCTGCAGCCAGGGTGTAATTATTTGTGTGCATAACCTGCTGCCTGTGCAGCCCAAGGAGCCATGGCACAATCCTACAGCAAACCTGGACTACGTACCCAGACTTAGGGGAATTCTGGCATACAGGGAGGAGCTGCACTGAGAAAACGGGCTCTGAAAAGGGAATCCATACAAAATCCCAAATAACTGATCTTACAGCAGTCTCAGCTCCTGTCTTTGGAGGAAGAGTGTCACCATCAGCCTGCAGCAATGCCCTGATGGGGCCCTAGTGCTGCATGAGACCATTCTGGCTGCTTGGGGATCCTCAGAAATGTGGTTATAAGAAATACTCAAATACAGTATTGGGACACTCACTGGTGTGGTCTTTTTTGTATACGTATATATATATATATATATATATATATATATATATATATGTTGAGATTGTGTGTGTGTGTGTGTATGTATATACACACACACACACACACACACACACACACACAATCTCAACATATACTGAATGCCATATCCAAAAGAAAGCACTTTGGTAAAAGGTGGAAAGAAATTCTTAATATCTAAGCTAGGAAAGCAGTCTCCCCATAGAAGATCTGGGGGACACACTGCGTTAAAGCTGAAAAGCACAGCTCTGCTTCAAAAAGCTCACTTCACATGGTGCTGGGAACCTTAATCCCTGTTTGTAATGCATCATGAGAGCCTCAAATGGAAAACATTAGCAAGAACATAATATTACTTATGTTGATCCAAAATTCCCTTAAAATATTTTTTCAGCTAAAAATAACTTCATCAACAAAATAGACACTTTTGTGAAAAATTTCCTTTTGTAGAAAACCTTGGGGTTTTCATCTGTGCTTTGCACTTGCTGATGTTTGCTTTGTCACTGAAAATGCAAACAATTCCAAGACAAGTGTCAACAAAAACAATTCTTTTTGCAGGACTGTTTCATCTTTGAAGTATCCCAATAGGCTGCTGGAAATGGTATTTTTGATCTGACCTTGCAAAGAGATCATGGCAAAAAATCTGAGGCTGTGGGGCAGGAAACCACCGTGGTAGGTAGGATCCATGTCCAAGAGAAGCAGTGCTGGGCGCTGGGAAAGGGCCAGCCACATGTCCCTTGTCCCCATCATGGTACTGAGCACCGGATCTCTAGGGAGACAAGTTATTAAAATTGCCCTATTAAATACCACCTGCGTGGCATCAAATAAAAAGAGCAACCAACCAACAGGGATGGTGACTCAACCACCTCCTTGGGCAGCCTGTTCCAGTGCCCAACCACTCTTTCGGAGAAGAAATTTCTCTTGATATCCAACCTGAAATGCCTCAGTACAACTTGAGGCTATCATCTCTCATCCTGTGGCTGATTACTGGGAGACCAACAGCCACCTTGCTACAACCTTCTTTCCAGTTGGAATACTTATGCTGAATGCACAGCCCAGGTGCTTTCTACCAAGAAGCTTGCCTCAAGCACTTACCGTGGGGGATCCCTGTCTGCGAATGGGTTTGTTGCCATCAGGGACAGGGCCTCCTCCTCCTGAGCCAGCAGCTTCCCAGCCAGGTGGATGATCCACTCATTCTGCTCATAAGTCTACAAGAAAGAGGATGAAATACAGATGTTAGGCACCTCTTAGCTTTAATTAAACAATTAAACGTATCTGTGTGATCACTGGGCAGGGAGTATAGTTGATGCAATGGCAAATGAGAGACTTGCTGGTGCTGCATGATCAGACCGTGCAGGCTCCAAAACCTCAAGGCTGAGACCCACTGAGAATTCATCCACCACTTTAAAATAAGTTGCTTTCCCTGTTGTGTTATCAGACAAATAACAGAAGAAAGTGAATTCTCTATTCCTGGGTTCTCAGCTACCTGACGGCTTCCAACATCTGTGCCATGCCCTTTATCCTGCTACCACTGAAACCAAATAAATCAGCCCTAGAATGCTGCAGCCCCCATTGAGCTGCCAATTTTAATTCCATATTTACCTCCCTCCATGAATGAAAGCATCTCACCCCCTGCAGGGATTTTTGGTGAGGCTCCATAAAAAGCATTTCCCCTTCTGGTGACTTTCAGTGCCTTATACTCATTTTTTCTACCTTTTTTAATGTGCACCTAACTGGATTTTTTAATGCAAGCAGTAGGGGACACTGTGGGAAAGCTAAACCCAGCATTTGTACCTGCAAGACTGTGACTACTGCAGAATATCAATGTAAAGTTACTCCGCAAATCTTTTATAATGGCAGTTTGTTATTTCCGTTGCTAAGGGAAACGGGAGAGAAAGGAGATGCAAAGCCCTAAATTCTGGTGGGAAGCTCCATCAAGCAGCAGTGCTACCTCACAGAGCTTCTGACCTGTGCTCATCACAAGCTAAGAGGAAAGCCTCAGGTATTTCAGACTAGAGCTTTGTAGAAAGTTTCCTAGTGGTGCTGCCTGATGTGCAATGAACCTGTGGGTGAGAAGCCAGAGCTGCACAGAGGACCTCAATTCTTCAGAGCCTGCTGCAAACCCACAGGGCTCAGTGATGGTGGAATGGGCTCCTTGGCTTGCCTGGTTTCCAAACCATTAATTAGCGGCTCCATGCGCACGAGAGTTGGACTTCTGGTTTGTAAAGTGTTTTTCTTGTAAAATTTACAGCATGTCTGGCCCCAGCAAGGTCTGCGGTGAGAAATTTCCACCCGGCGTGGCTCCCCCCACCCCCACTCCCCTGGCACCACAGCCTGGATACGGCGCGATGCTGGGAGCACTGGGAGCAGCGGGGCTGTGCTCACGTCTGTGCTGCTTTACTCATTACCCTGTAAAGTGATACGATGGTGAAGGGGGAAAGAAAGAGCCCAGGTGATTTGGGCTCCATCCAGAGCAGCATCGTGGAGGTGACAGTTCCTCTCTGTGGCTCCACTGGGAGCAGACTTTGTGTGCTGAGCTGCTATACCTACCTGTGATATTTGGGATGGGAGGGACTCACCTGGCACTGAGCAAAAACGGAAGAGTCAGAGCTTGAACCACAAAAAGCATTAAATACAAAAAGCCAGGAGCAATGCACACTAAGGTGTGCATGGTGGGTCCATCTTTTGATTTTGAATCTTTGTAAGTGGAAATCCTACAGCATCCCTGGCCATTTCAGGAAAAGCCAAGGGCAAAGCACACTCCCAGGGATCTTCCTGCTGTTGTTGGGAGAGGAACACTGACACTGGGATGAGAATACAACACCAGCATCAACCCAACAAAAAGGCATGAGAAAAGCAGCTCCCTGAACCAGGCTTTAGGCAGAACACATTACTGGGACTGGGTTTGCTCCTTGTCCCCATCCGTGTATCACTGCAGCCTCCCCAGCACCATGCAGCAATACTACATCCATACTTCTCTGTAACCTTTTCTATCCTCCAGCTTCACCGTTTTCACATTTTACCAGTGTATAAACACAGAATTCTCACCTTGAATGCATTCATTTGCATACAGATGTATTTAATAACTCTATAGGATTTCAAGCCCAATCACCACTACTGCAGCAGCAGCAGCAACAAAATTCTGCAGAGATAATGTACAAGAGAATAAAATAATCACAAAAAATATATTAAAAAAAAAACACACAGCACTACAGGGAACACGTTCCCAACTGAAATAATAATAAGAACCCTTTTCCTCCAGGTTTAATTGGTCATTTAATGGAAAAGGACTGCGGATTAGCATGGCATTTTATTGAATCTCAGTCCTGGCACAGGCGCACAGGAGGAGGTAACTCTGAGATGCACATGTGGAAACAGCTGGAAACTTGGCACTGGAGCCCTGCATTATGATTTTGCATGGTTGGGAGCTCTGCATGTTCTCACATTGGGTGGATGGCGGGGGAGTTTGCAATTCCATGCTGTTGTAAGGGGCATTTCTGGCACCACAGCCTACTCATAGTGTGGATGCAAAGCAGTGACTCCACCACTGGGGATGTTTTCACCCAACACTCATATTTCTGCTTACACTGATGTTTAGGAGTGACCTCAGCACTCACTATTTGGAGAAGCTGAGCTATCAGCTAGAGGAATGAACCATATCCCACAGAAGGAACAGCATAACCAACACAGGGCTTTGCTTTCTTAGAACTCCATCTCAACGCCTGCTGCCATCCTTCTACCCAAGAGGATTAACTAAGGAAGGCTGAAAGCTACACCATGTTCTACCCCTTCCCATCACCTCCCAAGGCCAGGTTCCATCACTTCCCATCACCTCGCCCCCTCTTCCTAGAAGTTCCCCAAAGAGGCAAACCATTCATATGCAGTACTGTTCTCAATGAATCATTTAAGTGGGCAGTTCCCCCAACCCCACCAAGAGCCACCCCTTAAGATGCTTTCCCTTCCAGGGAAACGTCCCTGGAGGAAGACAACTGACCCCAGCTAAACAAAGAAAACATAATTCCTGCATTCTGCACACAGACCAAACCACCTGAATGTGGCAATGGAAAATGGAAGTGAATCGAGGTCTGTGTTTTTAGGAGGGGAAAGAAAGGAAATGTAAAAGGCTGTGCCTAGTGCACTGCGCATGAGGCTTAGGTTTTACTGCCCTGCACACACCTCCTTCTGCATGTTGCTGCCATACAGTGTTTTCCTGTACCTCCTGGCTGGACGACCCAGGTAACAGACGTTGGAATACAGTATTTTATTAAGATATTCATCTCCCTTCTCTCCATATATGGTTTCTTTTTCTCAGCTCTCCCAGTGTGTGCAGTAAGGTGAAGCCTCCTCTCCCAGCTCGCCTGTCCCACTGCTCACATTTCTATTCTCTCTTTGGGAGTCAGCTGAGTTGCACCCATAAACTTATCCATCACACCTGACAAACACATCCTTCTCCTAGATGCCCCACAATTGCTGTCATTTAATGGTAGTACATGTCAGTTCAGAGGGCTTTCAAGACACGGCGATGTGCAATCTGAACAGCACATTGGCATCCCGTGCCCTGTACTCAATTAACACGAGGTAACACAATTCCCAATTCACTTCTTCACAAACACATGAAACAAAGTGATCTGAATTTTAGCTGCATCCCTTCTGCACAGACCATTTTGATACGTGGATACTTTTGGAGTCACTTCAAGGTATAACAGATCACTGAGCTTTAACAACCAGTGCTGAGATGGCGCTGGGGTTGTCTTTTTCTGACTGGTTCTGATCTGGTGAGCAGCACAAGCATGTTTCTGCTCTGGCCAGACACAGACCCACTATGGAGAGCTTACACAATCTAAACAGAAGAAATACCCTTCATGCCGCAAGGAGGAGAGAAGAAACCCTTCTTTGATTTTTCATTATTCAGAGCACTGAAGGCTTTCCACTGCTGCCCAACGGTGAAGAATACGTCTTGTTTTACAAACAAGGTGCTTCTGCCAAGCCTGAGGCATCCTGCTACCAGGAAAAGTGACCAACTTGAAGCCCCTGAACTATGAGCAGTATTTTGTTTTCTAGTTGTTACTTCTGACCGATGCTGAACCCACCACGGGCTGCTGCAGATCTGCCCACAAAGCTTTCTGTACCAGTAGCACAGCACAGCTCCATTTGGGGTTGTGGTGACAGGGCCCCTACAAACACCCACCATAAGTGGTAAGTCAGATAATTACAGGAGCGCTGCCATCAGCTGGAGGGCAGACAATGCTTGAACAGTCTCTTTCCAGCAAAATTGAGATCTCTGCATTAAAGAAACAAGGAGCAGATTCTGCCATTGCATTATCTTCCTGTTGGAAACTTTTTTTCCTACTGCTTAACCTGAATTTTCCCGAAATTAAATCATATTCTGCCATTTAGCCCATTATTTCCTCCCTTCTCCACAGGGACCCAGAAAACAGATTGTTACTTTCCACTTTGCGGTAGGTTTTCCCACATCCCAAACCTGCTCTGCTGCCTTTCCTCCTGCTCCCAGAGCACGCAGAGCTGTTCTCATGGTCACTGTGGAACCAGGATTCTGTAGGTCCCTCTGTTGTACCCATGCCAACTGACTGCATCCTTCCCAAATTAGGATGCTCGGCTCAGGAGGGGGGCTTTTCACTTCTATCTGCTCAGACCAAGACCTGCAGCACCACTAGGGGCTTTTAGACCTCTTCCTCAATTGTAAATGGCATACTGTATTCAAGTAATAAAATTAACATCACAAACATTGCTACCTGGAAAATAATGCCATGTTACAGTACTTATAATCAAGGCACTCTGGTAATTAGCAGCCAACTGCTAACAGCAGCTCAGAGCGGGGCAGTGTTGGCTCTCCCTGGCTCCCCCATAGTGGGCTCACAGCACATCCTGCAGTTACAGCCAAGGTGGGAGCTGTGCAGGAGGACGGCGTCGTATGTCAAGCGGTGATGAGGTGCAAAGAGGAACCTGTCAGGAGCAGCACAAAGGGATGGTAAATATCTTCCCCCAAACTCCCTGGACTTTTCTGCAGCCTGTCAGAGCGGGATATGGCAGGTCCTTAAGTGGCTGCCTCCAGCACCACCCCGCGACGGCGGCAAACAGCGGGGTGAAAAAATCCAGAACTTCTAAAAACAAATTAAGCCTAATCCAGAGGCTGAAGGAACTTGGTTTTATGGACTCCATAAACTACTGTATGGGCTTTGTGGAATTCACCCGACTGCACAAACTTCTGCTGGGCTTTCGGCTTCTGGTTCCTCATCCATCCCACAACCTTACCAGACTTGATCTGAGCAGTGAGAAAAGGGGCAGCCAACAGAGTCCTGGGCTGCATCAGCAAGGGGTGGCAATGGGGCAGGGAGAGAACTGTCCCCCCAGTCTGCTCTGCCCTTTTCCAGTCCTGGGGCCCCTGGCACAGAGAATTGTGGAGCTGATGGAAGTGGTCCAGAGGAGGGCATGAGGACACTCAGAGGCTGTGGCACCTCTCCTTTTGAAACAGGTGGGGAGCCAGGGGTGTTCAGCCTGGAGACTCCAGGGAGACCTCATGCAGCCTTCTAGTACCTGAAGGGAGCTTATAAACAGGAGGAGAACGACTTTTTACATGGGCAGATAGTGACAGGACAAGGGGGCGTGGCTTTAAACTAAAAGAGGGGACATTTAGATTAGATATTAGGGGGAAATTCTTTACCAAGCTGCAGTGGGAGGCCATGAGAACACCCACATCTTGCTATGGAAAGGATCTGTGGTCTCATGGCAACCTCATAGCAGGAGGAGACAGCACATCTCCTGTGCACGAGCACTAATTACAGCTAATCAGCCGGTGCGGACAGACGCTTTCGCATGTGCACACCCCAACAGCCCCCGGGCTGATAGGTGCACTTCAGGGAACCTCCCGGTGCATTACAAAAATAATCATAAAGATGCAAATGAGGCTGTGTTATTTCCTCTTCCTGCTCGTCCCCAGGCTGCCCCATACATCACTGTCACTCAGCGCACAGCCGCTGCCTGCCGACAGACAGGGCTGGTGTGTGGCAATGTCTCTCAGCACCAGCACAGCAGCACTTGCCATGATGCTGCAGTATCAGTGCCTTGTGCCTATTTGGTCTCCTCAGGCCCTGGGCATTCTGATCTGGTGGTGGGCATCTAAGCCCATGGCACAGGGTGGGGCTGGGAGGGCTGTGAGGTCCCTTCCAACCCAGCCACGCTGTGATTCCATGCTGGAGCCCCCCTGAAAAGCAGGAAGCTTTAAACCAGCAGCTCTAACTTCTGCACTGTCATTTAGTGCTGAGCAACGCTGCTGGCCAGAGCTTTAACCTTTGCTGTCGTCTTGCTGAGGGATAAGCATACCTAATGCAGATTAAATGAAATTCCAGCACACAAAAAAACTAGCGGGGTAAATATAAAACCATAGCCAAAGAGCGATGGTTATGTCATCACTGAAGAATCTAAAAGGCATCTAAATGAAAATACCACAAAGAAAAAACAGCGAAGTTTGGGGCAGGGGGAGAGCAAGAGGAAGAACGCCAGGAAGCGACATGAAAACAAAAGGAAAGATGGGGCTGCCCACAGCACTGCTGTGAGCCCCAACTTTGTAACACCACTCTACTGGTGTTACATCCTCCTGGTCATGCCATTTTGCAGAAAAGGCTATTGGATGTTAACGAATTAATTTACAATAATCCCCCTCTTTTCTTCCTTAATAGAGAGCAACCTGTCTGTGGGTGCCAGGTGAGGATGCCATGTCCCTATGCAGAACAGAGAGCAATGGCTGCCCACTGTGCCACCACGTCAGGGACAGGCACTACCTCCATCTCTTTAACTCTTGTTATTGCTGAGAAACAATTAAAAAGCCTCACAGCAGCAGACATCCTTTAGGAATACAATTTTTTTTTTAAAAAACATAATTAACTTAGCTGAGGCTTCAAATATCCACCCCCCTGCCCCACGCACATTGTAAATTCACATGGATTGCTTTCCCTGGTCCAGGGGATGCAACGTACCTGGAAGGCTGCAAACCACATCAGCCAGTCCAGGCGGTAATGGTAGGGTGAGATGAAGCATGGCCGTCGCCACAGGTCCCCAGGCTTGCACTTGAAATCAAACTCCTGCCAGACAGCAGCGGGGTCGTTGGGGTCTGGGCTGGACGTTCCCTGAAGGATGACTTCGGTTCTCTCTTTGGTGATGCTGCAGAACACAACACCAGGTCTGTTATCTGTCTCAAGTCAAGGGTAGATGTAGCAATTAGGGACATTGTTTAGTGGGCATGGTGGTGATGGCTCGGGGTTGAACTTGGTGATCTTACAGGCTTTTTCCAATCTGAATGAACCCGTGATTCTATGACTTTCATTCTCTTTGCGGGCCAACTTCTCTCTTTGGCATAGAATCATAGAATGGTTTGAGTTGGAAGGGACCTCTAAAGGCCACTTGGTCCCACTCCCTGCACTGAGCAGGGACACCCACAGCTCCATCAGTGCTCAGAGCCCCGTCCAGCCTGACTGTGGCTGTGCGCAGGGATGGGGCACTGCCACTTCTGGGCACTCTGTGCCACTCCTCAACTGCCTGTAGCAGAGAGCTTCTTCCTTATATCCAGTCTAAATCTCTCCTCATTTAGTTTTAAACCATTTTCCCTTGTCCTGTCACAACAGACCCTGCTAAAGAGTCTGTCCCCTTCTTTCTTACAGCCCCCTTCAGATACTGGAAGGCTGCTAGCAGGTCTCCCCAGAGCCTTCACTTCTGCAGTGTGCCCAGCAGCTGGCTCTTGGGGCAGCACCACCACCAGTCCCTATACTTCTTCCTGGTCACAAGAGAGGTTTCACAGAGCTATTCCTCAGCAAGAGAATGAGGTACTGTATGAACTGCTGCAAATCAAGCCAAGGAAAGCAAAAAGGAAAAAAAAAAATGCCCCTGAAACACAGTAGACATTTTGAATCTGTATTAAAAAGCACCCAACCTTATGGCAGGTCACCTACATTCCCTCTGTTGCTGGGTTTAACTTTCTCTGCACAGCAAGGTGTAGGGCAGTGCAGATGGCAAACTGTCCAGGCCATGCTAAGCCCACATGAAAACATAACTGTCGAGTTTCCAATAACCTGGCAGTGATGCTCCATCTACACAGAAGAGCTGATTTCCCTCACAAACGTATAACTTTCCCTTATCCAAACCATGCAGCTCCTGACACCCTTTCATTTTTCACTCTTTTGGTCCTTCCTCCTACAGCCCTAAAACCGAAACTCTGGAAACACACAGACACCACCTTGATGTCTTCCAGTGATAGATGCCTACAGCCCACAGAATGCTGCGCATCTCAGCTTATAATTGTTACCTCCGTTTAATAGATTTCTGGATTCTCCAGCCAAGTTCCATATTATACACTGGGCTGAGTTATGAGCCATGGCCAGCTGCCCAATGGTTAGAAACACACTGTAAATCAGAGACACCAAATTACTAATAAAAGTATGTTCCTACTGTGTGATTCAAAATATGTCAAGTTTCACATAATCGTATATTCATTATAAGCTGCAATCCTCTTTTTATTGGTTTACATAGGCTGGAATTACAAACATATTACAGCAGCATTTCATCACATGCTCTTTAGGTTCTGGTAACTGCTGAAGCAGAAACCATAGACTGAAGAAGAAAAAGAACAACAACCCAAAGAAAACAATCTCCCGTAGCTTCACTGCTCCAGCCTTCGAAGAGGCTCAGGGGTTGTTTCTCTCTTTCTGAAAAAATGGAGAAACTTCAGTGTTTTCCATAACCTTTTAGCACTGGTATTTTTAATTATGCTTGCCTTTTTTTTCCCTAAGTTTGTTATTTTTCCTATAATGTCTGCAGTTCAAAACATTGGAGGAAACAGCCTATCCATGTGATGTCCTGCAGGTGTGCTCTGCACCTCCAGAGCTCACAGGGAGCCCTGCTCCTCCCAACCTGATGCTCTCATAAAAACCCAATTACTGCTGCTCCTCCTACAAGATCTGCTCACAGCCCACCAACCCAGAGCAGCCCCTGGGGAAGAGAGGCAGCAGCACAGCCAAACCCAAGATGTGTGCAGAGAGAACTGGCCCTGTTGTCACCTCTGTGGTGGCACATAAGCCACTCTGCTCATTCCACCTTGATGCTCTTTGCCTTGTGTTCCCCAGCTGCAAGCTTTCAGGACAAGGTTGCCTAACTCTGTTGGCTAGTTCTCCATAAGCAGAGTTGTTTCTCAGCATTTTCACAGGTGTTTTGATCAAGGAGAGGCAGCGGCACAGCACTTACCATGGACTGCAGGTTGCCCCAAAACCCAGACTCAGGTTCCTAATGTAGGTGGAGGTGCTTCCCCTGTCCAGCCCCATCTCACAGCCCTCAGTGGGATTTCCTGAGCTGACAGCAGCAGCCAGACTGCTGGGCCTGTCCTCTCCATCTGTCTTGCTCTTTTTTTTTTTTTTTTGAGCCCATTTATACTTTCGTCTCTGCAGTTTCCTGTAGCAATGAATTCCCCAAGTCACTCGTTGGAAAAAACACTTCCTTTTGTTGGCCTTAAATCTGCTACCCAACAGCTTATGTGAATATTTACATGAGGGACAGCGAACATGCGCACGGGAAGAGAAGTTCACCATAAATAAAGTGGGCTGGTGATGGTGAGGAATATCCACTGGATGAACTCTCTTATGGATATTTTCATCCCACTATTACATCTGCTCCATCAGTATAATGAGCTCACTAAAAGTAGCTCAAAGAAAACAAATTATAATTCAGTGGGAAAGAAACCTGCTCCTTCTTCTCTTTCTCTCTCATAAACAGATATTCCAAGTCTATGGCTACTGGAAAGATTTCTGTTTGGAATTAAGGCTATTGGACCACACTTCTTGCTGCTGACGGTGGAGAGCTATACAATCCTGCTGGAAAGGAGCTCTGCAGAGAAGGACCTGGGAGTCCTGGTGGCCAACAGGTGACTGCGAGCCAGAAGCATGCCCTGCTGGGCAAGAAGGCCAATGGGACCCTGGGGGGCGTTGCACAGTGAGGTCAGCAAGTGAGGGAGGTTCTCCTCCCCTCTGCTTTGCCCTGGGGATGCCATATCCAGAGCACTGCACCCAGTGCTGGGCTCCCCAATCCAAAACAGACAGGGAACTACTGGAGAGAACCAAGATGTCTACAGAGATGGTGGGAGCCTGCAGCACCTCCTGAAGGGGAAAGGCTGAGAGCCCCAGGGCTGTTCAACCTGGGGAAGAGAGGGATCTCATCAATACTTGAGGAATGGCCTTATAAGCAAGGAAATGATTGGGCACAGTGCAGATGTGTTGATGATTGAACTTGATCTTAAAGACCTTTTCCAATCATTTCATAATGATTCTATTACATACCTAAAGGGTGGGAATCAAGTGGATGGGGTCAGGCTCTTTTTAGTGGTGCCCAGCTACAGGACAAGCATCACAAACTGGAACGCAGGAAGCTCTAAGAGGGTGGCAGAGCCCTGGAACAAGCTACCCAGGAAGGAGATGGAGTTTCCTTCTCCAGAGGTATTCAAAACCCACCCGGATGCGTCCCATTGCAATGTACTCCAGGGAACTTGCCTTAGGGACAGATCATCCAGAACCCTATGGTTCTGTGATTCTGCAGTGTGCCATTAAAATGCAATACCTTCCAAAAGCTCCGTAGGTGTTGACTATCCTGAGGGGGTTGAAGGATGTATTCATAACCTGTCTGGAGCTGAGCAGGTTGATGACGACAGGCACGCTGAGGTAGGCGATCAGGAGCCCAAAGGAGATGTTCACCACCCTGCGGATGTGGCATCCTGGGGAGACATGAGAGCAGAGCAGAGGGATGTGAGTGCTGCCCACAGCCAGCTCTGCAGCCAGGAGCAAACAGCCGGTGCTGCTGCCAGCTGCTATCGCTGAGCAGATCTGCCTTTCTCTAAATAGTCTGAGAAAGGGCTAAAAAGAAAAATGTCTAAAATGTGAGATTAATCATCGTCTTGGAAGTGGGGAAAGAACACAGCTGGCATCTGCACCTTGCTCAGCATCACCTCCTGGGCTGTATCTGGCTCCCACCACCCAGGCTCGTTTCTGCCTTTCCATCTCTGTCCTCATCCAGACCCCTATCCTCCCTATGCAGTTCCCTACCCCTTATCATTAATGCAGGAACTGTGCTCCGTTGGCTGTGCTGCATTCACGTGGCATTTGGAGTTAGGGAGAAACCTGCTGCAATCAGACAAATAAGCAGCGGTGACCTCTGAAGGGCTCCTATGTTTATGGCAGTTTTTAATTTGTTTAACATTAACAGCCAACAGATCAGATTCAAAGCAATAGCATGCAGCTTTCCCCTCATCTCTGCAGGAGAGGGATGTTTATTTGAACCCCTCTCAGAAGCTATTAATAATTGTTTAGTCTGAGAACATTTCTGGAGCAGCATTGGATTTGGAAAGGAGCTTGCCAAGATGCCCCCCCTGTTACTCTGCACCACTGTGGGGTGCTGGGCAGTATTTTGTCTCCTTAGTGAACTCTGTAGCTGCATGCAAGGATCAGGCTCAGCCCCAGAGCACCACACGATCCCTTAACTGTGACCCAGCTCCACAAGTCAGTTTCTGGCCCTACGCACTCCTTGTCCTCCACCTCCTGCAGCTAAAGGGCTCACAGAATCCTGCCCTTCTCCTGGTCCTGATGCTGCAATTGTCACCATGCCTATGGGGTGACAGCAACGTCATCAAAGAAGGAAAAGGGCTTACTACAGGAGAATACAGTGAGGATGGAGCAAGACTCGGGAAAGGCCATGAGCCAACGGGGTCTGGAAGAGCAGACAGGAGCCAAGCACTAGTGGTGGGAATTGGAGCTCCCAGTGGGAAATACGCACATGAGGATGTAGTCAGATCCTGTTAAACCAGGTCACAAGTGGGACACCCTCCTGTCTTCTGCTCTTGTGACCCAGGGGTGAGAGCTCCTCTAAGCCTCTTGCCACACAGCCCATCAGTGCCAGTTCAACAGCCTCTGCTTTGTTAGCAGAAAAACATGCAGAAAACCAAATTCACACTGAATATTTATCCATATTACTTTAAAAATCCCCCCCCCCCAACTTTTTTTTTTGTTTGTTTTATATTCCAGCACAGGGACACATCTACAATCCAATCCCAACAAAATATGTAATATAGGACACAGAGCACTTAATGAAGCTACATCAGCCTTGCAGGAAGCCTTGCCTCTGGCCAATAAGCTGCATTTCTTGGTACAGGAGAAAGGACTAGAGACAGATGCTTTGTCTTGTTGACATTTTTCACTCCTCTGACAGATGTTCAGTATATTTAAAAATGAGCATCTGTGATTGTTGTTGATATTACAGGCAATTTGTCGCTAGTAAGCGGTTTACAAAAACACTACAAATATAACTGTACATCTGTTACACAGCCCCATGAAAAATACCCCAGTGCTGCTTGTGCATCTCCTGGAGCCAGGCTGTTTGAAAACTCCCTCCAGAGGGAAGCATCACAGCAACATGAATCCCTGTTGGTAAGCTACAAACCCTCTTGTATTTGCTTTCTTGCTTTCCTGCTATGAACAGGAGTTTGCCTTCAACCTACTTCTGGGGAATCTGGGATGCTTTGGGGCAATTCCCTCCCCATAAGCATAGCCAGGAGCAGCTGCTCCACTCTCCTTTTCCAAGCAGGATGTTGAGCTCTCTTTTCAGCCTGTGGAAGAGCTGCTGGCCCCACAGTAAATCAATAATCAGTTCTGCTCTTCCTGGAAGTCCAGTCCCATCCTCAGTTACTTATGCTCTGATGCCCATGGGCTCCTTGCCTCAAAACTGCACTGGGTGTTTCATCTTTGACTTTAAATAGTCAAAATAAAATAAAATAGATCACAAGTGAAATGGTGCAATTCTACATTGCTTATTTCAAACTGGAGTCTGATGCTGGCTGGTGAGCACGAAGCCAGGAACCCAGCTGCGCTCCCTATGCAGGCAGCACTGTACCTGCACTGGGACATGCCCTCTAGTGGCACCGACATGGCAGAGATTTACAAACCAGCTGCTGGCTTCACACACATCCGTCAGGAGTGCAACGTTCAGATAATATTCACATCCCAGAGGGAACCACTTAGGGGGCAGAATTTTCTCCTTGTCCACTCACGTTTGTTCCAGGAAGAGAGGATAGAAAGCTTTTGAGATAAACACACCTCTTTGCCACTCTCCTCCCACCCAGAAGAACTCACCTAGCCCTGCAGGGGGCTGCTCACTGCTGCCCTGCAGCTGCAGCACACGCTCCTTCACCCCCCCACGCCTGAACAGGAAGGCCAGGCTGCGGTCATCGAAGCAGGCGATGCTGGGCACAATGGTCAGCCAGTTGAGGAAGCTCAGGTTCCCACTGATGATCAGCAGCACCTAAAGTGGAAAGAAGGAAGCAGACGGTGCTGAAGAGTTCAGAGGACACTCCACAGCTCCCACCTCTTTGAGGATTTGTTGAATGCAACTCCCTTAAAAACAGCTTTGGAAACATTTGCATTAGCTCTGGTCCTCAGCCCAGCCTGGTCTGAGCAGCCCTAAACACACAGCAGCACTCAAAGCTCTGCCCTTGGCTGAGCTGGGGCTCCTCTACCAGGGGAACTCAAGCACAAGCATACTGCAATGGGAAAGCAACACAAGATCCCTGCTCATCACACAGCTTTGGGACAGGTGACCCAAACAGGTCTCATCATGCCATGCCCCAGCACTAAGGAGAAAGCAGAACTCCTCCTGCTCCCAACCCCACACAGCAACAAGGGCTCATTCATCATCCCCATGATGTCCGTGTATCCACGAAATCAACATTTCTGAAACCCTTCAAGAGGAAATATTGGACCTTCTAATTGAAGAGCAGCTTTAAATATAGAAACATGCTTTTTTTTTTTTAAGAGGCGTTTTTAATTTTAGCTTTTATTGCCCATTTATGAGAACTTTCTTCATGTGTAAGGAATAGAAAGTGGAAAAATCTGTGAGCCTTTGGAGGAGTCTCTGTAAATATTTGCGTACATTGGAAAAAAGACTTTTTGTAGGTACACATTACTTTTTCTTGCTATTACAATGACTTGAAAAACAGAAGGAACCTTCTTGCGCCCCAGTTCTCCAGCAAGTCCTAATGAGTGCACAGCAGCAATGTTTGGGCACAGCCCATTTGGCGTTGGCCATGAATCACATCTTCACAGCATATGGCTTCATTTTGCAGCCTTCCCTCAGCTGCATGATGTCACTTCCTTGCCATTTCCATCCATGAGCCGCAGTGAAGATGCAGCCCCACCTCTGCTCAAGGTACACCCCAACCCCCCCACAGCCTTTCATTGCAGCCCCATAAACCAAGCACACAGAACAATTGCTGGTTCTCCTCTGCAGAATTCGGTTCCTATTGCAAGCAAACCATGCACACAAGTCTCTGTATGCACAAGCAATTCCCCCAAGCACAGTGCAGAGATTTTTGCTCCTTATCAGTGGGTATGCTGCCCCACATGTCACGAAGCCCCATTCCATTCTACTTGCCCCACTGAGTTCCTAAAGGCAGCAACCAACCCTATGAAGATGCTGAGATGTGACTGACCCAAAGCTCCTTGCCAGCACGACAGCCACCAGCCCAACCCTCTGCCTTGCCAGGGCTGACTGCCTTGCCATCGAGTAGAAACGTGCTGCAAGTAATGCAGGGTGCTGGCATATGGCAGAGCATGGGAACCCACACACAGAGACAAGAAAAGCAGCTGATGACTGCTCAGGACTATTTCAGTTTTAAGAACGATTTGGATTCCTGTCCCATTAGTCACATTACTTAGGATTTAGCCCCAGCTCTGCTAATTAACTAGCTGCTCTTCAGACATATGAAAACAAAAAGGAAAAAATAAGAAGAAAGTCCCATCATCTTACCCACAAAAAAAATGAAGACACAAAGCTGACTTCATGCATTACATATTGAAAAATAATGCTCTGATGTAATAAAGCCATTTGGTTTGCAGACTTCAGAGCAACAAATGAGAACTTCCCACCTTCCAGCTGGGCTGAAAACTGTAACTCTGATTGGTACCATGATTATTCTATTTAAAGAACACTTCTCCATTTCACAGCTGAGCTTTATCCTCCCATGAACTGTTCACTCATGATTTTTAGTGCACGTAGTCAAAGAAGACTTTTCAAGACAGCAGGAACAACGACACCCCAGCAGTGGGGACCACACTGCTGCTAAACTGGGGTCAGCACTGCCTGCCCTCAATCTCCCATCAGCGAAGAAGTGATGGAGCTTTGGGGAGTTCTGAGCACTGTGGACACATGGATACCCTGCAGAGGAGACTGAGTGAGGTGACCCAATGATCTGACCCAAAGAAAACTGGACCCAACTGGGAGCTGGACTAGATGACCTTTAAAGGTCCGTTCCAACTCAAACAATTCTATGATTCCATGAACTGTAAGTAGCTGGAGACTCAAGAGAAATACCAGATGACTGCTGGAGCTGGAGACCACCAGAAACTTCCCATTTCCCCTGCAAAGCACTCCTTTGAGTCTGCCTTCATAACATACACAAAGCCCCACAACGAACACCAAAAAGTTACAACCCAAGCAGTGGGTCCTTGGCTGAACCCTGGGACCATGAAGGCTGCAACGTGTTTTATGCACATTCCTTCCAACTGCCCTTGGCTCTGAGCAAGGCATCTCCTTCTGAACAGAGTTCTACTGGGACTCACGGGGAGCGAGGGCTCCGTGGGAGCTCCAAAGGCTTTAAGAATTACCCTGGGCTTGTTATCAGGATTTTGTTATACTCGCATAACATGAGGAGGCTCTACTGCAACATGGACCAACATAGCTTGGATTTGCTAGACCCCATGGTAAGACACAGTCCACTGTTCTGAAGAAATTTAAATCTAAAAGTACAGGACAAATCAAAATCAGAATTTACTACAGCTGTGTAACAGGCAGCAAAGGGAAGAATTTTAGCACCTAATTTCAACAAGTCTCTCTGGGGACGTCACCTTACAGAAACTCACTCAAGATCACATAAGGACTCTTGCAACAGAGCCCAAAATAGGACCCAAATCTCCCAATTACAAATCCAATGTCTTAATTACAAGTCACCCCAAAATACCTACACGCCCAAATGCTAATCCCCTATGGTTTCCTATGGTTTATCCTTGAGTGCACTTGCCCAGAGTGACCATTCCTCCCCTGAAAGCAGCTCATTTTTGTGTACTTGGTGTCCTGTTGGGGCCCTACACTTGAAAATAAGAGGTGATCACCCAACATACAATTCTACAATCCAAACATCACTAACATGCACAGTTCTGGCCTGAAGACTTTCAGCTTGCGTTGTATTAAAAATATGTACAAAAACTAATAAAAATGACAACAAATAAATGTCAAAAACCATATCATTTATGTCCCTTTGAGATTGGCACTTAAAAATTAAAAAAAAAGTGATTTGCAAGTTACAGTTTTTCAAAGCCCTGACAAGAACTTGCAGCTGCTGATCCACATAATCCTAAATAAAAAAAAAAAAGAGAGATCTGACCAATTGCAGTAACAAAAGTTCTACCATTATTTAGTAAAAACAAAAATAAATTAACTTATTTATCCTGAGTTGGATAACTGTTCAGGACTACGAGGAAGAAGAAAGCATTTAAATCTGAATTACCCACACATGTTGGGTCTTGAACATAACATGTTGTACTCAGAAGAGTAAATAAGCTCTGCGTTCCCCCTGTGACCCGAACGCAGTTTAGCTTTCAGTTCAGTGCATGTTAATCAGCCTGCATTCATTAGCACACTTCTCAGTTAGCCACTTTGTTAGCGAGCCCCGATGCTTTTTTTTCCCCATTTGATTTGCCTTGCACGATCACAGTAATATCAAGAAAATCAGTCTCCACTTTGCCACTTCTGCTGAGGATCACTTTACAGCTTTGCATGGAGCAACTGGGTGGTCCAGCAGAGACTTTGCTCAGTTGTGATTCACCTCTTTATTGCTTGGAAGTCAGAAGCAAGATATCTTATTTCCACCAGCCCTCAAAAGCAGGGGATTCAAAAATAATACAGGTTTGGTGATTTCTGGTCTGTGGGTGGAACCACGAACCCAACACATTTTTAGCTGCAGCTCTCCCAGCCATGGACCAGAAGGCACTGTAACGCTACCCTGCCTGAGGGGGTACACAGTGACTCCCAGAGCTCTGTGCAAATAAATTCCAATGGCACTCCTGCTTGGAAGCTGATGACCAGGAAAACAGTTATTCACAACAAGGAGGGCTGGCTGTCCTACCAATGTTCCATAGTGTTTCTGCAGGACGCAGGTGGTGGCTGTGAGATCTGTCCAGCCAACATTAGGGCTGAAGTTCTGCTGAGCAACCACTGCCTTCTGCAGTACCCCAGGGTCAGCAGATCATCTGTAATTCCAACCAGTGCTTGCTTTGGCTAACGGTACCCATTTTTAAGAGTCTTCGTTTTCATCGTGAAACATCCTTAGCCTCTGTGTCCTGCCCTCCTTGCTGCAGCAAAGCAGAGCTGGGCTGATTCCTGCTTGTTCTAAGGAATGTTGGAGTCTATCCGCAGCACAACTCATGGCAACATGGTCAAAGATCCCTAAGAAGGGAAACAGAAAGCATGCACGCTCGTTGCTGGGTGATTTGAGGTTCCTACCCAAGATCTTACTTACACACAGAGCACCTGCATCCCTGGCAATCATAGAATGAGTCACAGAATGGTTGGGTTGGAAGGGATCTTAGAGCCCATCCACTTCCAACACTCTGTTGTATGACGGTTGCCCCCCACCAGCTCAGGTTGCCCAGGGCCCACCCATGGCATTGGGCAGCTCCTGGGATGGGACACCCACACTTCCCTGGGCAGCACGGCCAGTGCTTTGCTGCCCTCTGAGTGAAGAATTTCCCTTCAACATCTGACCTAGATCTCTGCTCTTTCAAAACCATTCCCCTGTGTCCTATCACTATCAGATCATAAGAAGTCACTCTCCAACTTGTTTCTAATCTCCTTCTGAATACCAAAAGCCCACAGTGAAGTCTCCCTGGGGCGTTCTCTCCACAGCAGAGGTGCTGCAGCCTCGAAGAATCTTCATGCCTTCCTCTGGATCCACTCCATCAGCTCCAGGAGAGGTTCAGGAGCCGTGGAGCTGCAGGGCACAGTAGTGCTGCTGCTCCATTGCTGATGCGTGCAGTAACTACAGCCCATGCACTGTGCATCATGCTCACACCAAGCCAGGCACATTTCTAGGGAGAGGTGGGAAGGTGGAGAACAGGCTGTGCTCCCCCAGCTCTGCTCTGATTCCTGTTTACCAAGTGTCCTTCTCTTGCTGGAAGATATTTAAATGTGCAATTATAACAAACAGATGGTATCAACCCCTGTGGTGATTTTTAAAAATTTTTTATTAAAGCACAGTATTAATCACGGTAATTGGGTAGGAACTTTAAGGTTATAAAACTACAGCATGTCTAATGAGCGAGCTCCTTATAGGAGGAACTGAGGTTTTTAATCTAATAATGTCAGTTTTATGGATTATGACTGGAGTTTTATGAAGTGTGATATGAAATACTGCGGATTCATGGCTCTCACTGGATTAATTTGGAAAAGTAGTTTTCCTGGTTCTAGGCCCAAAAACAATTATTCCTTACATTTCTGTCCCCTGCACTGTTACCAAACCCCTCTGTCAGAAAATGGGCACCTACACCCATAACTTTTTTTACAGGTTAGACTTCTTTGTTTGGCTGGTTTTTATTTTTTAAATCACAGGTTGTTACAAACATGCAGTAGGTCTGAGAAGCTCAGATTCTCTGTAGCAAACCGTATGTTGGTACAGAAGGAACAACAATGGGGTGCACACCACTAAGCATGGTTGAGGGCTGTTAAGTAATGGGCACAGAAGAGCAAGAAGTGAGGTGCCCATAAAGACTCTAATTTTTAAGAGAGGAAAACACAGCCTCAAAAGGCTGGAAGAGGCCTGGGGAAGCTGCCCAGCCTTTTCTGCTATCCCAGGATAGTGCTGAAACAGAGTGAACCAACCTCTTCCCAGAAGCCCAGATCACTAATGGATCCAGAACCACAGTACATTGGCCCCTGCAGGACCCCACGGTCACACCTTACAATGCTACAATGGGATGAAAAGTACCACAATAGTAGCTGGGTGACAAAGTCTCCAGCTACAGCAAACAAGAACAACCCAAATGCAGCAGCCACAGAAATGAAAGAAAAGAGCTGCTTACCTTTAGAAGGCTCAGGTAGGTAGGGATCTCCAGCAAAATACCTCACCTCCACTGCCAACCCATAAATGAGGTCTGGAAAGGGGTGGATCCTGGCTGCACCCCTCCCAGTCACTCAGGTGCATTGCACTGCATTGCACTGCATTGCATTGCATGCACCTGAGCTCCCCTGGGTTGGCCCTGCCTTCCCATCAGGTGCTCAATCACTGTTTCAGGCTGTGACTTTAGCATTTCTGCTACACAGGTGGACCAGCTCAGCAGGTCAGGATAATGACGACCTCTCTATCATGCCACTGGACCTCCAAAACCTAAGAGTGCTCCTCAATGAACTTGCACGATGAGCCGTGCTCCCTGGGCAGCAGCTGCATTTGCTGCAGCAGGACCAGCCGGTCCCCATCCCTAGCTCCAGCTCCACAGCTACCTGCTCCTCTTCAACTCGCAGCTCTACCAGCAGCCAACCTCCTGTTCATGTGACAGCCTGAAACTCAGAGCACTGAAAGCCGGTCCTTCCTGAAAGAGATAGGGAGGACAAGCCTCAAAAGGCAAATTTGGTTTTCATGTGCCTCCAGTTACTTGTGTACCGTGAAAACATAGCCTCCCACAAAGAAAAACAGGCTATCATTTCCCCATCTGGTTCCAGTTTGAAAAATACTTATATGTGTAGTTTTTCCCAACAGTTATTGTAGGCATGGGCAAAAAATTCCCATTAACGGACAGCAGCAAGAACATTTAATTTTCCCCTATTATTAATTTTATCTCTTGTTAACTTCTTAACTCATTATTTGGAGGAGGATTTAATCTCTGCTTTGCAGAGCACCGAAAAAATACAAAGGAAATAATTACCTCAGTCCACTTGCTCTCCTTTATACAACAGAGAAAACAGTTTTGTGAATCCCAGAGAAATTCAAAAAGCTATCAGCAGGACCAGGAGAAAAAGGAGGAAAGGGAGCAGTACCATAAGATCAGACAGAGCAGCGTGGCTTGCCTTCAGTTTACTTTTGGACAGGCTTTGCATTAGGTGATCTCAGCCTAATGCACATTACGAAGCACAGCCCACGTGCATTTCTGTTTTCTCTTTAAACACAACCTGCTCCTGCTTTCCTAGCAGAGAAAAGCCAGTAAGTGAATCACCCTGAGCAAGGGCACGGCGTGGGCTGCGCTCTCACTGCAGGCACCTCCAACTTCCTCCTCCTAGCAATTCTGACAACCAAGATCTATGAGTTCATGCTTTTTTTTTTTTTTTTTTTTTTTTTTTTTTTTTTTTTCCTTCCCAAACCCAGGGCTCAAATAGCCTCAGTGCACTTCCTAAGCTCCAAACAGAGCACTCTCCCTTTCTCCATTCCTTACCTGCTGGGAGCACATCTAACCTCAGGACACTGGGCACCCCTCAGACACCTCTGCCAACAATTCCATCAGCCAAAAAGGGCAGAAACACCTCCTCAGCTCACTGGGAATATTGTGGAGTCAGGAAATAGCCCAAATTTGCTATCCCAAACATGACTTCATAGGCAAAGGCCGTGCGTTTCTTTCCCACAAGATGACAGGAGGGAGCCCACATATTATTACCACATTTAATACAGAAATAAGACAATAATAAACCTCAAGCCATGCCCTGCACAGTTGCACAAACGCTGTGCACCTCCAATTGGTGAGCGATCCCTCTGCCTCGACAGATATGCAAATAGTTCATTTAGAGCCAGAGCAATTAGCTAGAATTCAGTGTAAAGTATAACTCATACACACACAGATTTTTAATCTTCTGAGCAGCCACAAATGGGCCTCAAACAATTAAATTAAAAAGACCAAGATTTATGCCTAAAAAAGAGGCAAATATTTCTAATATGTACAAACACTCAACGGTTTGGCACTCTCCTGAACTTATAAATGTATAATGCAAATACTGATGAATAAACTAAGTACATACACACAAATGGAACCCTGCAGCAATCTCGACTAAAACCTGTCCATGAGCCGGGGCAGATTTTGATGCATTCCAAATTGTGCTGTAAGGGTTCTGCAGCCCCCACTCTCAGCACCTGCTCAGAACTTACAAACAGAATTGTGCAAAAGCAATTGGGAACCCAAACCTTCCCACTCGTGCGACAGATGTGACATTTGTTCTTCATCTCTGTGCAAGGCAATAGGAATGCTTCAACCCATACACACATTAATTTGCAGCCGTATGAACCACCTACTGCAGTTCCCACCGCTGATGGGATCTGAGGGTGGAGTGTTTCTAAGAAGAAGCACAACTTCCAGACTTTCAGTGGAAAGTATTTTAAAGAGAGGCAAGAGAGTGCAAGAGGAGTGCTGGTGTTCCTGCACATGGCCCTACCCAACAGCCTCACAGCAGGATGTACCCCGAGCTCAGCACGTGTCCCCTCCAGGACTGGGGCACAGGAGGGAAGCCCAGTGCTGAAGGGTTAAGTTAAACAAGCGTCTTTTATCAGTGGTGCAGCACAAGGACTTGGACAAGTTTGCTTTTCTGTTCTAGGAAATTTTATACATTTAACTCAATTGCCGAAGAACTGTGTGTGAATTTAGGATCGGTTGCTTGCTTTGGGTCTGAAACACAACCTGCCTCCTGTCCTGACCCGTGGAGTTGGGATGCCTCTGAATTTCTGACTTTGGCACATTTATTCTGCTCCGCAGCTTTATTATGTAAAATACCTCTCAGCGTTGCTCCATCCATCGCCTCTTTAGCTGCAGGCTACAGCACTGCCCATTAATACATTACAGGCTAAATCTCTGCCGAAGGAGTGTTTATGCAGAGTGTTGGAACAATATAAAATGAAAGAATAATTTTACAGAAGGAAGGAATTTTTTGCTACTCTGCTCTGAATTATCAACATCTTTCCATCCCTGACGGTAAAGTTACTTCCTAAAGGGGGAAGCTGTCAAAGATACCCAATGGCAGAAACCTGTCAGGACCTCCTCTCACTAAAGGGCAAAGAGCAACAATGAGCAGCAAACCCCAGCCAGCGTTCCAGCAGCATCCTACAGGCAGAGGACCCATCTCATCTAATTCCTTCCTGATTTTACTCTAATTTGCTCCAGAAAGCTGACTTGACTGGCAGGTTCTGCTGGGAGGAAGAAGGGCCCTTCCAGGGGTGATGCTGAGTCCTTCAGATCTCGGACAGAGTTTCTGAGTGGAAGAACCCATTGGTTTGCACCAGCATGAGATCATGATCTGGCCCTGATTCAGTCCTGAGAAAACCGTATGAGCATGTAATTATGGGGCCTTGTGCGGACACTGAAACAGGATGCAAACCCGAGTTCCTGATTACTCATGGTCATAAAGGAGACCGTGGAATTTTCTGCAGAGCGGGGTGCAGGAGGTCCAAACCCCAGGGTCTAGCCAGGATGGGGCAGTGGGAGCCCTGCAGCAGACAGGCCCCACAGAAGCACAGAGCTCTGCACGGCTTTGGGTCATGCTTTAGGATCCATCCACATGACAACAACAGCGCCGTGCAAAACCAGAGAATTGTTACTGCAGAGCACGCCTGGATTTCTTCACTCAGCGCTCACGCAGCGCTCGCTCCGATTAGCTCATTTCATCAATAAAGTCAAACAGCACGTTAAAAAAGTCCTACATCTATTAATGGTCCAAGCATTTCACTAACCAGCTCCGTCCTGCTCATTAAAAGTGCTTTTATAGCCCACATTGAGCTGAAGTCCGGCCCCAGCGCTATCTCCAGATGAGTTGTGCTGGATGGGGACAGCAGGCTCTGCTGGTGCAGGATGAGCAAAGTGGGGAGAAGCTCTTCCAATCAGAATTGGAGCATCCACCAAAACCAAATGTGGGACAGACACAGCTCTGGGCACGTTCCCCAGGAAGCCAGGTCTACTCTGCTGCTCTATGGCAGCGTGAGCAGCCCCAAGCTGGTACTCAGCTCTGTCACTGCTGGAGGCACTCCGACACAAGATAAAGCAAGGCAAGTAAGCTGGAAGCTGACTCTAAAAAATAACAGAATTATTTTTTTTTCCCATTAGCACTGTATAAGGCATTCTTGGAGTGCAGCAACAGAAGCATTTAATGAAGAGCTCCTGCCTGCTGTGGTTACCAACCAGCATCTGGTTTGCACTATGGGAAGCGAGTTTCTTACTAAAAGTGATTGAAGAATGCATCCATGAGAAATCGTTTCATAGCTTCCTTTCAAGCTGGTTTTGAATTTGTGCTCGCCACCTAGTAAAGAGCATGACAGCTTTAAAAAAACAGCACTAAATATAACCACGTATTTTGGATAGCGCCGGGCTGGGCGATACTTGCCTAGTCAAGTTGTTCTGGGAGCATTTTGCTGCAGGTTTTTATTTTTCCTCTCTGCTGAGGTCTGCTACAACCTCGGATATTAAGACATCATAAGAAAAATTCCAACATGGCAATTCATCATTAAGCATCACAGTTTTCCATAAGGTGCAAATTTAAGGTTATAAAACTGTCAAAAAAGCGAAAAAGTTACATGGGCTGCTTGTGCTGCTGGCTGGATGCACTTCTGGAAACGGATGCAGGCTTTGGAGGATGGAGAGCAGTGCACAGCTTCAGGAGGACCTTCCTATCAGCTGCAGCAGGAAGCTGACGGCCCTGCATTCAGGCACTGCACGGACAGACCTGCACCACGGTGTGCACTGGGCAGATCACAGGTGTCATTTTATTGGCCACTTCTACTGAAGAGCCAACACGATGTCCTAATTTTAAAATACAGGGAAAAAAGTACTCAGCAAAAGTGCTTTTTGCTCCAGCAGAAACAATCCTTGTTTGGGCTCTGTCTTCATTTTAATAGCAATCTGGAATAGGCTGTCAATAGGCATAAATCCCTAAGTTGTTCACAAATTACACGGTGAAGTCCAAAGTTCCACTGTAATAGGCGCTCGATGATTACTTAATCATCAGTGACGAAGTAGTACACTATTAAGACCAGAAAGTGAGTCCTTTTTCCAGAATACCCTCCTCTACTAATTGGGAGATTCTTCATAGAGATGTGTGGCTTCAGAATTCCTTCAGCAAGAAACAATCTGAATTAAACCCCGCTCCCTCAACCCTTGGATCAGTTTGAAGTCACATGGAACTGTTTATACTCCTTGATTGAAGGAATGCTAAAATAATTCTGGCAAAAATACTTCAGTTCCTTTTCCACACACAGTTGCTGCCGGCTGCTTTGAACTTTTTTTTTCTATGATATTTGGATGAATCTAACCACTGCAGAAATAAGAGTGAACCCCATTAGAGAAGGAGAAAAATTTGTTGTGATAGAGAACTTCGGTGCAATAGCTATCCAGGTCCTGATAAAGTATGCATCAAGTTGGAACTGAAGACAGAGTATGGGGAAAGCAGTGTTCCTTGAAACTAATCCGGATGGATGGGCTGAGTACCCCCCATTTCAGACAGCCCAGCACACGAGGATGGGAGCAGTGCTACAAATCCCTTTCAAAATAATTCAAATCCAAGGTTTTGGTTTGACCAATGCTGGAGATATAACAGCCAGCTGCAAAAGCTAGAGTGGGGCTCCGCTCCCCAAATTCAATGTATTTCAGTCCTGACATTGGATCAAACTCATCTCTTCCTTTGAAAGTGAAGAACACGGCCACATCCTCAAGCATAGGGAAAAATGCAATGAAAAAGTCAAGGAGATGTCACATCTGATCAGCCTGACACTATGGCGGAAAACATTGGTGGCTTCCCTGATTTATATCTTTCTGCAGCTACTTTCTTTGCCTCATTAAAGCGCATAATTTCAGTAACTCTAAGCTCTTAGCAACATCTGAAGTAAAATATTTAACTTGGGTTGGCTACTCCGTGTCACCGGGAGCCAAGGCTGGGTGTATTTCAGCACGCAGGATGACCTGGATTTTTCCACCAAACCAACCCCTCTCAGCACGTTCGGAGCTCTCACGCGTACCCGCACCGCGCCGAGCGCCGGGCTGTGGGCTTCTGTGAGCTCAGGAAAATAGGAAACAGTTGTGGTGTGAAAACGCACTGAGAAGAAATAATCCAGGGCCTTGTTTGGGGCTGGTGGTGACCATTTGATTTTAATAAAGGAAACCTGTAAAAGCCTCGGGGATAAAAATAAAATATTGAATGGAAAAGCTTTGGTAGAAATGATATCTTTAATAAAAGGGAAGAAAAAAAGGAGGAATGCAAGGAAGGTGCAGAACAGTGCCTTTGCATCTCCATCTGTGAAATGGGGATTGCTGTGTACGAGCCTTTGCACCCAGGCACCACCGATGCGCAGCAATCCCCCATTCCTACAGCTCTGTGCAAGGGCTCTGATCAGCCACAGCTCGGGTCCTCTGCTCCAAAACAGCCTCAAATTGTCAGCATCCACACCGGCAGCTCCTGGTTCTGCCAGCAGAGAATGGGTTGAGAATGGTGACAAACCTACGGCACCGCAGACCTCAAGTCAAATCCAAAATGCCCCACTGCTGCCTGTGAAGCCTTTGTTAAATGTTTAGAGGCAAAGAAGGAGGAGGAGAAAAAAAGGCACTTTGCTCATGTCGCAGATGGTAGCTTAGCATCCACAAGCTGTCAGTGGTAGGGACTTAAGTAAACAGCAAATGAAATGTACAGTGGGCAAAACCAGATCCGCTTAAGAAAACACAAAATGTGTTAAATAATGTGTTAAATAACACTTTTTTGTGCTGCCATCTGCAGCAGTTTCTTTTCAGCTTTTGGGCGCCTTGCTTGTAATTTAGGTGAAAATGGGAACGAGGTGTAAATTATGAAATGATCAGAACAGGTGAACGTGCAGCACAGGACCACATCACAGCTGGGGATGGTGGGTGAGAGAGTGCAGGAAGGGCTGCAGAGCCCAGGAAGCTGCTGGGTGCTCCTATAGTCACGCTTGGATTTTATTTTGTGTGCATCTGCGTGCCTGAAGGAAACTCATAAACCTCCCGCAGAGGAACTGTTTAGCACTGGATAGTCATAAAAACATCTAAAAGAAGCTGCAGCCCTGTATTTTGCTTTGTAGGCACTGAAAAGATAAGGCTGTCGGAAGGAACATACGCAGAAGAATAAAGTTTGCACCATTTAACTGCGAGGTAGCTGCATGCACACATGGCATACTGGGGTTTCAAAAGCTGCCTGAGGAGCCTGTCTCCTACAGGGAGCTTTGAAGATCTCAGCCCTAAGGAGGCTGGGGCAGTGGGTATTTCCTGGTAGTATCACACTACTTTTCCCAGCACAGATTTGGCTGCTGTCAGATGGGATCACATGAAATGTGGATCCCGAAGGATGCTGGAGAGGAAGCAGAAAATGCCACCCACTTTCAAGGTCACAGCTGCAAGGAGATCCTCGCTCACGCTGCTGCACTGATCACTTACATATGAGATGAACCTTGGAAGAGAAATAAAAATATACATCTATTAGAATATTCCAGGAAGAGCTGTCACAGGACAGCCTTGCTGCTGGCAGACTAATGTGGCAATGAGCCTTTGCATTGACAAGAGCTTAATGGCAGCTGCGCTGTTATCAGGGAAGGATGCACTCTTGGAAAAAAAAAGCTGCTTGAGGTTTTCCAGCTCTAAATAATCTCTAGCAGAGGATGAGATACAGCTGCCTGTCCATGAGTAAGTTCCTATGCTCCAAAATGACTCATTCAACAAAAAACGAGTGCAGCCGCGGGGATGATTTTAAAAGGTTACTCATTATTCATCAGCAAATTAGATTTGTCAACAGTCAGTGAGAGTAACAACTCGGTATTGCCTGGTCCTGTGATTCAAACAGCCTCATCTAACCAAGTGGAATAACATGCTCCTTTCAGCTAGGCGTGGGGGGGAACAAGATAAGGCATGAAAGAAGCCCAGAGCTGACGGAGTCTGAAATTACAGCCATCAGAAGGGTGCACTACATCAGAAGCAAACAGGATCCAAACACGGCAAGCTGCACGGAGCTGGGAGATGTGTGGAGCTGTGCTTCTCCAGGTTCCTGCACATCAGCAGAGCACTCTGCTGGTGTTGGTGCCAGGCTGCAGCAGGGCTGGATGTGTTCAGGAGGAAAAAAAGACACCTGTGTATGTGTGGAGGTAAGAAGAGAGCCTGGCCCACATCCCTAGAAGGCCCCGGGCTGGTGGGCACCTATACTCTGACCCTATGGACATCAGTCTGACATCATCCGGATGTTTTCCGGGACATCATAGCTTAATTTTGACTGACAGTGAGAAGGAACTCTCAGGGTTACTATAAACTGAAATGTTTCCAAGGGAGTGCCAAACACTGAGAGCAGCCTCCTAACAGCCAGCCCCACTGCTGCAAAACCAAGTGACTGAGCAGAGGACATGCCATAGGGCACTGATCTCCCAGTGCACAGGTAGCCCTGACATCTCTCCATGACATGCACCAAGGAGTGCAGGCACGGCCAAGTGAAGTTTAACAAAGCAGCAAATGACAGCTCTGCCCATGCAATTGCTGTGGGCTCCCTGCTGGGTGTCACCATGCTGCTGTCATCCCGTGGTGGCACTGATGCTGTCACTCTGCTGCTGACACCATCACTGGGACACGAGCACTGCCAGCCCAGCACTACAAAGGGATGCAGCATGGCTCCCAGCACGCTGTGAAGCAGCCCCTCGTGGTGTCCTGTTGAGAGCCGCACAGCTCCTGGTTTGTCCCCCAGACAACAGTTCTGTCCTCAGCTTGAGATATTTGTGCATATTCATTACCAAGTCATGTACATGTGGGATTTCTCCAATGCTTCCCTTTCAGGATCTCCACATCTCTTCGAGGACAGTTGGCAAAACAGAGAAAAGAGCATCTCTGTACAGAATTATCTTCCCCATCGGTCATTGATATTTTAAATAATGGCACAGATTATTTTGACTACCACTGAATGGACAAGGGTTTCCACTCCACTGCACAACATACCATCCTGCCAGGAGGAAAAGCATCAGAGAGAGAAGAGCATATCCCAGAGCCACCAAGTAGAACCACCGTGAGGACTCTTATCGGGCTCTGGACATGTGCAGTATTTCATCTGGCACTCACTGGAGCTCTCATAATCTTTTCCTTTATGATTAATATTAAACAAGTCATATTCCTTATGGAATTTCCTAACTGTTTCTGTTTATATTTTTCTCTACATCATACTTAATATTTTGAGATTGCCTCTCTTTTCTTTTTTTCTCACATTCATATGTTTTTTCTCATTTTATAAATTGGGTTTCTTGTTTAGTAGTCATGACAACATCTGACTGTGGTGGTTACATCACAGCTTGGGATTTTTTTTTCTCCCCTCCCCAAGCTGGCCTAGAAAAAAAAAAAATTCTTTAAGTAATTAGAAGTATAAAATGAAAGGGGCAAGTTCAGTATTGGCTCCTCCTCCTTTCCCTCCAATGACCCACTTCAACGAGACTTCCCAGCACGGTGGGTGAGGACTCATTTGGCTTTCATCCTGTGAAGTCTTATCCACTTAGTTAACTTCAATGGGAATACTCAGAGCACATCAAGTGAAACACATATGTAAGTCTTTAAAACCTTGAGGCCTGAAAGGCGGAAAGCAAAAAGCTGGAGCTGCATTTTCCTTCTGGGTACTGATTTTTGCACAACTGCTCCAGGGTTGGGATGCCAGGGGGATGAAGGCAGAGATGTCCCCCTCCTTGAGTGACAATGTGGGATTGCCATGAGATGCTGCATTTCACTGTTATAAGTTGGCAACAGGCTTGACTGCGTCACAGCCCACATTTGGGCACTAATGCTGTGATGATGCTCTGTTGTTGGTGACCTGACATCCCAAAATACTCAGTAGAATCATAGAATCAATATTGGAAAAGACCTCGAAGACCATGAGAGCAAAAGGGAAGAAAGGAATTCAGGCTTCTGAACAAATAGGAGCGTGCTTAATTTTCGCCTCCTCTCACAACCACACTGAATGGCAATGGATCTGTGTTTATCAGTGGCAACAGATAACCAAAACAAAATTCGATCACATATTTTACGCATTGGATATAAAATATCAGTTACAGAGAGGGCCTGCCACACTAAAAGCAATGCTCAACCAAGTAGAGGCAATGAGGAAGGGAAAAGGCCGGGAATGTAACAAAGGCAGATGAACCTTTAATACGGCAGAACCTCTGGGAGCCCTGAGACACTGAGTCCAGATGTTTGGAGGTCGATGTAACCTGACTCCAAGAAGGAAGAGGATGTATTTCTTAAAATTCCCTGTTGTGCTTTAATTTACTGCAGTCTTGCTGAGGACGCATGTGGTGATCACAGGTGGAGTTTCAGATTGACCATAAACATGAAGCTGGGGGCAAAAGACTGGAGCCATTTAGGTTTGGCTGCCAAGACAGTTGAGGTACAGATTTCCATAAAAACATCTCCCTCCCCTTGCGCTGCACTCCAGTCATCAGTAACTGGGGCCAGAGGAAAAGCCCTGCAGGCACCAAAATCCCCCTGCACTGATAGTGACTGGGACCAGACGCATGCCACAGCCCCAGGAGTCTCCAGCTGCTCACTTCTTTTTGTTGGGTGGAAAAGGGGATAGGCAAAGGGATGTAGGATGGATAACAACGTTTTGAAACTCGGGTTTGTATCTACAGTTGTATTTCTTCTAAACAGCCATTGGAAAATGATCTCCATCCTTCTTTAGGACCTTCTTGCTGTCCCTGAACACTTCGTGGAGACAGAAGCCAAAACTTGGTTCTGTAGCATCTCTGGCCCCATCCCACCTGCCAACCAAATCACCAAACCAGGGCTAATTGGGTGCATTGGGTCTCACAGTGCTCCCTGCCCCAGATCCTGACCCTTCTACCTTGGCTTTGCTCCCTTCTGAGGCTTCTGGCTGCAGTACTGACCAGCTTTTGATTGAGAACTGGCAGATTTACTGTTGTGACTACACTGGGATTTGAGTGGGGATTAGAACTGGTTTTCAAGTGTTGGTTATGGAATAAATGACATTGTTGATGCAATAAAAGCAATCCCTGCCCCTTTCCCATTGTCCACTCCTGCCATACTAATTCCCAATCCAAACAAACAGTGCAGTACAATTTGTTTTTACAGAAAAAATTTTTAACTTTATGTTGACTGTGCTCTGAATTTGTTACTTCATTTATCTGTTATCTGCATCCTCACCCTCATCTCTGCTTCCTTTGCTTGCAAAGTGAAAGAAATCAATCCATGGGACCTAGCAAACCCAAATGCTATGCTACACAGATCATAGTCTTGTACTAAACATTTCCAAACTGCTCTAAGGAGTTACTGCTCATTTTGTGTGCATTCCCAAGAGACCTTCTCCACAGTTCCACTACTCTATCTTGGGTATAAGGCTTCTGCAATTCTGTGCTATGCACACATGGATGTTTCAGCTAACTAGCATCAGCTCACTGACAACACGTTTCAGAGATAGGAACAAGCTTTTCAAGCTTTAGAGGGCTCAGGTCCTTGGATCTTTACTAGCTGAATGAATCAGCCTCTGGGATTTTCTCTTTCATCTCTCATAAGTAAAAGTCACGAGATGTGCCAATGTGATGAGCAGGGAACATTGCTATAGACCACTAGCTGCCTCAATCGGCAAACTGGGTTTCTAGGGTTCTCTGCGTTTGCAAGTTTTTCTTATTAAAGTAGGGTGTAAACTTAAAGTGCCATAGCTCTTTCTGAATAACTCCATATGGAGACACCAATCCCAGAACAAACCTATGTTGCTCCTGTTTTGCTTAGCCCATCTTCAAAGTGGGTTGTATGCATGAAGAACACCTCCTGCAGACAAACAGACAAACCTTCTCTGTGCTACTGGGAGAGGCCAAATTAAACTCCAAGAGTCTCTTGGAGGAAAGCAATTGCCGTGACACAAACACTGGCAGGGGCGAGGTAATGTGGAGCTTGACATCAGCCACTGACTCAGTTTATGGCAGCAGACAGAACCTGTCCTTTTGCAGAATGCCAACAGCATTGCAGTCAGGGAAAGTGAGATTGGGGTCTGCCAAGCCCCTGGAATTGCTGCTGACCCCATCCTGCTGGTGGGAAGCTGCCAGCCAGGCACTGTACACTGGAGCATCTCACACCAATTGGAGACTGCTCTGAGTCACTGGCTCCAAGAAAGCCCTGTTTTTACAGGAAGATGAAAGCACTGAGTGACACAGGTTTCCTGCAATTTCTAGCTGTTGCATCTCCAAAGAGATAATGCCTTTGGAGGTGCCTGGGGAATCAGATAATACAGCTGTGTAAACTGCGTGTGGGCTAAAGCATCTCAGGGCTGCATCCTCATCCCAACACTTCCAAATCAAAATAAAACCTCTCTGGAGGCAGCATCATTACAGAGAAACATTAAAGCCAGCAACTTGGCCCAGAACAAGCTAATGAGTTATTTTCACTGAAGCAGGACACCATGAAATCCACCCTCACCACTATCCTTAAGCAGCGTGGACAACACGTTTCAGCATTTTGTCCTTAAGCTGAAAGTGCACAGGATTCATTTTAATGGGTTTAAGTAAAAGTATTCAATCTTTGTGCAAGGGAGCTGATGTAGGGTGTATACACATGAAACTACCCACATAACCTCAAATGCACAAAAAGCATCCTGGCAGAAATTTGCAAATTAAGAACAACAAAAGAACTGACGACCTGGGAAGATACTAGGTAACATGCAGGAACACAGGATGGTCTCAGTGGCCTTGGAGATACACTGGTTTCAGCCAAGAAAGCTGTCTGTAGCTGTTAACTACGCTGCAAAATCCTTCTCAAACACGAGAAAATGCACCAAAGACAACAGCCCACTCCCCACCGCTTTCACTTCTCAAATGGGCACATTCTGTCTTCACATGTCTGTATTTGACACTATTAAATGACTCTTCAGAATACATCTATTATAAATTCCTATTAAAAAAAAGTTCATAATCTGCCATCTGTTTCCAGTTAGACTATTCTGATGCCTCCTTTTTTTTTTTTTTTTTTTTAGATTTCAGTATAAAGCATTATTTAAAGGTCCTTGCAGTCTAGATGGTAGGGGAAGAGAAACCAAAACCCCAATGCCACCGCAGTTACACTGCTGAAAAGCAATGTGACAATTAGCAAAGACCTGGTGGGAGCAGAGGGTTGGGAAGATGCAGTGTGACTTGTTCAAATCAGGAATATGGTACAACGTGATTAAACTTGGAAGAGCTTACAGCCATTACTCTGAAACTGTATAAGTCTACAGCTTAAATGGACGTTTGACACATTAATGGGTGAGTGCTTTGGCTTGTGCAACGTGATGGATCGTAATGATTTAGTTAGCATTAGCAGCTACACCTAAACAGAAATAAACAATCATCACTGGAAAAATAACAACAGAACACGTTCAAGATCGTGTCATTGAGCACAGTAACATCTCTGGTTTACAGCCGGTCTGGCTCTTATTAGACAATGCTTTATACATACCTTCCACATACATGCAATCACATGTGCAACACATACTTTATCTCCCATCCTTGTTTGGACACAAATGCCGCAGCATCGTTCAGAGTGAATCACATCTGGAAAGTGCAGATGTTCTGAACCCATTGCAGCCTTGCCAACTCATACAGTTATACTGACAACATCACCGTAATTGATTTTTCTCTTCAAGCCCAACCACCTGGAATTCTGTTACAGCACTGCAAACACAAGGATTCTGAATCTCAGAGAAATCTTAAAAATCGAATGCAAAATTAGAACAGGAAAGAAAAACAAAAACCAAGCCTGCCCTAGAGCCCTGTGAGCCTAAGTGCTCCACAAGCTCTTCCCTTGGCAAAGGCAGGCCCACATGTGTGGATGTCAGCCATGTCATTTAATACGGCTCTGGAAGGTGTTCATGTAGCGCGAAGAGAACAGCCTGCACAGCAAACGGGAACGAGCACCCTGACGGGCTGTAAGGCAGGATGAACACAAAGGGCAACCACAGTCCGTTGCATTACACTGAAGCAAGCTCTGCAATTTGGGGTTTGTGACCTCTGAATGCAGGGGCTCAGCAAGGCACCTGACAACAAGGGCTACATCTGCGGCCCCCAGGTGCCTGCAGCCTGGTGTCAGCACGATGTAACACTGACAGGGCCGAACCGGGCCGGCACTGAGAGTCTGAAACAAAGCTGAAATAGCCCTGCTGTGGGGAAGCCAAGTCCTGTGAGCAAATTCACGCTGATGTGAAACACAAGCAGAGCTTTTGGATGGCCAAACTCACTCAAGCTCTTCCTGGCCCCCAAACCAAGAGCCCCAGTCAACAGTGAAAATGAATACGGGCCTTCCTGCTGCGATTTTATAACCATGGCCGCACTTCACATCGCTGGGGCCTCCCATGCAAATCCGATTTCATAGCTGGGTGTAAAAACTGCCTCTCAGGTTTAATAAGCAAAACCACTATCAGTAGCAAAGGTGAGACAACGGGAGCCTGGGCCATCCCAACGAGAGCCTCTGGGACAGGCGCAGCCCTGCTCTGCACAAAGCACGTCTCAAGGACAACCGAACACAACCGAAGGCTGACAGCATCCCAAAGAACCACATTTTATTTTCAATTTAAAAAAACAACAACCCACAAACCCAAGGCTGTGGGATCCCTCCAAAACTCCTCTCCGAGTGCCAGCAGGATGACTGATGGTAAATCACACCAGCTCCAGGGCTCCGTGTCAGACCGCTGCCAGGAGACTCCGCCTTTTGGAGTCACTGACGGTCCCCTTTCCAATTAATCAAGTTCCCATACTGATTAACAGCATGATTCATGTCTCTCGTTAGGCGCATTCTGTAACAAACAAGGCTGTATTTCAAGGCCGCTGGCTTAATGGTTAAAATAAATACCTTCCAAATTTCTATTTTCAAGTAGCTGAACCTTTTCCACCTTTACAACTAATTCAGACTTCCTTCAAATTATTTTTCTAAGTAATATAACAATTTGTTTTTCATTAGAGCTTGTCAAAGCCGGACTTTGGTTTATTTTGAGAGAAACCAGCGCTCTCCAGAAACTGTTTAGTACAATTTGAATGACGCCCAAAGGGGTTATTGCAGCCACAATCAAAATAGAGTTTACAGCACTGGCTAGGGGTGACACTTTATTTAATGATTTAAAAAAAAAAAAAAAAAAAAGAAAAGCCCCCAACCCCCTGAATCAGAAGCTAATTAAATGCACTCCTATGGCTAACAGTAAGTGTTTCTAAGTCACTCTGACTACTGCAAAATGCAAGAGCTAAACTTGTTGCTAACTAATACCAGACACCATTATACGAGCAGTGTTATTTACTGATTTGGGGTGGTATGCACTGGTATTCTTGTGTCTGGTATGGCAGCCTCGCCTTGTGACAGATATTATTATTTCACATGGATGTGAAATCAAATATAAGAGTGATTAAATGGTTTGGGTTCTGCCTAAGTTGGATCTTCATATTTTTTTTTAAACAGCTTGCTATTTAATTTAAGGGGGTTTAAATGCAGTGGAAAATCTGGCCTACACTCCTTTGATTTCCCATGCCTTTCGTTTTGCTGTTGCTCGAGGATGGGGATGGTGGGGACAGGGATGGGCACACAGGGCCAGTCCCATGAACCTGGGGCTGCAGCAGCGACCGCCACAGTCCCAGCACAGAGCTTCAGGGTTCCCAATAATTTTTTCAAATGCTCTCCCTTCATTCTCCATCTCAGACCTGAATCCAAGCCAGATTTTAAAACAATTGAGCTATAAAACTATTTTCCAGTGGACCATTTCTCCCCTAGCAGCAAACTAATGCTCTATTGTTAATTTTCCTGGGACGTTTTCTGTTTCTTGTTGCTTTCTAAACCACAACAAAATCAATGCAATTTGGACTTTCAGGACTTTACACATCCACCATCTGCCTGCCCTGCCTTGGGACCGCAGCCACCAGCCCTGGGGACCGTGCTGCCTCACACCCGACCTCGCTGGAGATGTGCCACCACGGAGCTGCTCTGCTGCAAGAGAAATCAGGGGCAGGCCTGGGGGCACCTCCTGGAGAAATACTGTCTGCATCTCTTCTGTGGTCTTCAAGCTTGTTCATGTTGCCCATCTGCAGGGCGGATGCCCGAGTTTTCTGCCTCTTGCCCACATCATCCAGCAGCCCTGGGGTGGCACACAGGGCAAACGGGGCAGCAGCTTTATTTTCACACACACTGTTCCTACAGACATTACACTATTCTGTGCCAGTAACTTCCTGAGCAATGCAAATATCTTATAGGTGCGTAACTAAAGCAGAAATGAGGGGTCTGATTCTTCTGACGCAAGCCTGGGGTTTGTGCAACCCTGACAGTCCTCCCAGAGACACATCTGACTTACACCAACGTAAGAAAAAGAACAAAACCAAGCTCATATCTGACAAGTGAAAACAAACACTGATTCAGACACTTTCTGCAGGAAAGGGGTGGGGGAGCTGTTTAATTTTTGTTCCTTCTATCTGGGCTGCTGCTGTGACCTCTGCTACCTCCTAACTTAGCAACACAATATGTTGCAGCTGTGGCACTGCAGCAGCCTGATTTAATTTGCGTGTGTGTGGCTCGAGGGGTTGTTCATCCCTCTAAGGTCTCACAGCATGGCAGAGGCAATGGTGGGGGGGGCTGGTCCTCCCCAAAAAGAGGGGAAAAACCCCTGCTTCGCTTCCCATGCACAGCTTTGGAGAGGAGATGGGAAAAGGATCACCTGCATTAAAATCATTAGAAGGCTGAGGTTTGTCCAAGCTGAGAAAAAAAATAGAAGAATATAGGTATTTATTCAACAACTGTTTTCTGCTTTAAAATAATAAAAAATAAAGACAGGAAAATGATGGAAACTCCTTTCTGTCCCTCTCTGAGCGTCTCCATCTCTGACAGGGCCACATGTCCCAGTGCAGTGCCCAGCAGAGCAGCAAGCAGGGTGCTTTCCCAGTTCTCTAGTGGGGCCCTGGCCCTCCCCCAGCACGTAAAGCAGCTGCTTCCATAATACAGCACTTTGGACCGACCCAAGAGCTGCCCCAGCAGTTTAGTTGGTCAGCGCTCTGAATCAGACTGAGAGGTTTGGCTGCTGAGGGCTTTTATGTTTCCTTTCCACAAGCTTGGAATTCAGCTTTGCTCTTGGCATTGTCATTTCTGCCTTTCACACATGGTTTCTGCTGAAAACACCCTCGGACAGCCCTGAATTACACCCAGTGCCAAGCCTTTGTGGGATGAAGACTGGTGGCAGCCCTGAGGCCCCAGCAGAACTTCTGTTTTACTCCAATCCCCTCCCAGCACTGATGCCCCTGGCACCTCCTGAGCCCCCAGGCTGCACAGGGATGCTCCATGCAGAAGGTGCCAGGAGTTTCCAGGGGCCATGGAAGAGATCAGGCCTCCAAATCTGATTTGAATCCAAAGTGATTTGAGGTCTAAAACCCTGGAAATCCTGAACCATGACTACTACCCAGAACAGCTCCCTGGAAGCAAAGGAATGACACTGCTTTTCCAACAGTGCTAGCTTTACACTTTCCACTTACTATTTTTTTTTTTTTTAATAAACTATATATTTATTTATTTTACCGTTGTGATATTGAAGCTCCTTCCCACCTGGCACAGCTGAAACTGCTCCACAGCTGTAGAAAACCTCAGCCCCTCCTGTGCTGGCCCTCGGATCCAGCACTACCTGCCTGCTCACGGGGGCAAGGTGGCTTTCTCCTCACTTTTTGGCTTCTCTCTAGCTTCCCCTCATCAACTCGTTTGCCAAGCAGTGTAATTTTACAGCCTGCCTTAAGGAGCCAAGAAATACGTTTGCTGGTGTAAGCTGTGTGTTAGACATCGTGAAAAACATGCAACTTCAGGGTTTTAGGAGCCAGCGACGCAGAACAGCGAAACAACCGCAAAGCAGCAAGGAGATGGTTTTGCACCCTCTCTGATTTCACTCCCGGACCCTCGTGCTTGATGCTGGCAGTGGGTGGTGAGCAGAGGGATGGACCCATAGGGGTGATGGGTTGGTGGAAGGGTCTTCTACCTGATGGCACCTGGTTTGTGAGCAGGGCAAGGACTTGCCTTCCCCTCCCTGCCTTTCCTCTCCCCATTCGGTACTTCCACCTTCCTTTCCTTAAAACAATGAGCTCCTTAGGGCTCTGGGTTGATGTCTTATAGAAACGAGAATAATGGTGTCCAAACCTCACCTGTGACCTTCAGAAAGTCTAGGACCATTTCTAAGACCTCTTCTTGGATATAAGAAAGGTTTTCTTTATGCTAAAGTCACTGAGGCAGTGGCACAGGGTGCCCAGAGAGGTGGTGGTATCCCATCCCTGCACAAAGCCACAGTCAGGCTGGACGAGGCTCTGAGACTGATGGAGCTGTGGGTGTCCCTGCTCAGAACAGGGAGTTGGACCAGACAGCCTTTAAAAGTCCCTTCCATCTCAAAGGAGTCTATGATTCTATAGTTCTTCCATCTCTACATGGTAACAATCACATTTTGGTCGTGATTTGTCCTGAATTTTGGGGTGCTTCAGATCCCAACACTGCTACAAAATCAGCCAGCTGACCCTGAATGAAAGAACCATCCATTGAACTCAGTTGTAAAACATTTACTGGCAGCTGCTCCAACCTCCTGCAGCATTCCCATGTCCATGACACATAACAGCCTCTGCTTTCTGCTCACCTTGTACCAACAGTACAGTGAACTTCCAAACATCTGGAGACAACTGGATTTCCCCAACTCTTCCACTTCCAGCCCATTAAGTGACATCACATTCAACAGTCACCATACAGGCACGTGCAGTGAAAACAAGTTCCTCTGTGTGAGTTAGAGAGGGTCTCTGAAACCCCAAACCTGGTGCTGGAAGATTGAACCTAATGAGGTTAGGTTTAAATTCCCAACATGAGCATCTCAATGAACACAGTCCTGGCTCAAAATGTGGCTGTGCTTTCCACAAACACCACAATAAAAGGCAGCAAAGAGCTTTCAGAATTTAGTGAACTCTCACAAACACTGAAGACTGTTGGTTATAATGTGAGCAAGAGGCGAACTCCAACGTAGGATACTTGGAGGTTTCTGAGGCTCAACCTGGCCATCTGCTGCAGACCCAAGCAGGGAGGGGATGAGTTGTAACTCTCTTCTCCAGCTTCATTCCTGGCAGAGACAATTTGCAGCAGTGTTGCTCAGCGTGTCAAATCCGGCTTACAAAACCTGCTTACAATAAATCCCCAACGATATTGAAAAGTTAAATGTTCATTTACTTTCATCTCTGTTTCAGATTTGGGTTTCTACATACTGTAAATGCTAAAATATGTTTTTTGGAAACAATGCTACCTATTTACACTGGAGATCCTTTCTAACTGGCTGCATTCACCTAAAGTTTCTTTCTAAAGGTATGCAGACCAAAGGAGAGGCTTTGCCACCACCTTCCTAAAAGGTGAGACCTGAGCAGGCTCCTGCAGATGGGATGGGCTCAGTGCACTGCTCTGCATCTGAGAAGGCTCAGCATGGAGGATCTCAGCAGACACCAAAGGAAGCACAAAGCTCCAGGAATGATGTTAGCCTATGCAGGCTGGAGTTTGGGAGCAGGGAATGGCTGGTGTTGAGGATATGCAGCAGGAGCACAGAGGACAAACCGCTGATGGGACCTGGACATGCTGCATTGAGTACTTGGATGATGTTTTCTCTCAGCTCACTTTTGATCCTGGCAAATGTGCTTTGGGCACTGTGATTTGATCAAGAACATCTCGAGCACAGATGTCCTGTAAAAAGCTACATCCATTACAAAGCTCTCCCTCTCCAGCCCAATGGTTAGCAACAACAAATGATTTTTCAAATGAGAACTGGCCAGCATTCAACACAAGCCTTGATTTTGAGATCAAAAAAGCAGCCAAATGGGAAGATTTCTGGAAATTCAAGTTATGGAGGACTCAGATGGGAAGAAGCAGACCCGAACCACATTCCCACTGACAGCACCAGTGTACATGGAACAGCAGCAGGACATGCTGAGCCTGCAGCCTCGTGGACATAAGTGCATAGCAATCCCACTGAGCCTTCTTCCTTACAAAGGTGAACTGGGAAAGAACAATAAGTTCACACTTGGAATCACACACACACACAAAAAAAAAAAAAAAAAGACTTTTTAAAGGCACGACTTTTTCTGGGCTCCTGACAAAGCAATATTCTCCAGGCCAGTTGGAATCTGGAAAAATACACTTACTCAACCTAGCCACCATGACTCCAATAACAATTATAAAATGTCCAATAAAACTTGCATGTAATGTCAATTCAAATCTTGAAAAGCAGAATTAAGTGGTATATCAACATTAAACTTTATTGCTTCCTTTGCAGAGCAGAAGTATTGTCAATAAAAGTCATTCTGAATGAAGAAAAGGGCAGTAAATATTAAATAAACAGGTTTTTGTTGAAATGCTATAAATGCACCAGAGCTGCATTTTACACTGGGACCCTTTTTTGCCTTTGCAGACTCCACTCGTGATAGAAATAAGTCAGTAATTGCAAACTATCAATAAAGCACCAATTAAAGGGTGGTCAGATGCATGCATTTACAATATGTCATTATGAGCCTCTATTGGATGCAGTTTGCTGTCTCAGATCCCAGTGGCTTCGCCTGAAGTCCCCAGCACACAATCGGCAGTGCTGCTCGTTAGCGCTCCGCAGCACAGGACCAGCCCAGTGCTGAGCAGCCAAGGAAGGCACGAGTGAGCAGCTCAGGCTTTGGGAAAGCAAGTTTCACTGGCAGAGATGTGAAGACAAAGCAGCATCGTCACAGTCCATTAAACTACTATTTTTCTATCAAGGCAGAACGGAGCAGAGCAGAGCAGAACAGCTCTGAGGCTGCACAGCTGTGCCAAGACTGCAAATCTTTGTTTTCAGAGAGGCCACTCACCGTGCTGCACTCTGGTCCTCTCTGAGTCTGTTTGCCTTGAGAAAGAGCCACTGTCACTACACTTCTTTGTGTGCAGAACTATTCCTACTTGCAATTTCTATCCACTACCCCAATTTCCATCAGCTATATCCCCACATCCCGCTCCCTTCCCAAGGAGCAGCTGACAAAGGATGTGTTGCTCTGCCCATGGTGCAGGAGCAGCTGCCCTCACCTTGCTCCAAGCCCCCGCTACAGCAAAACCTGGTGCCAAGAGCTGTGCCAAGCAATTGAGGTTCCACTCTGTGTGTTTGCTGGTACCCAGCTCAATACTATGTGCTTGGGAAGCAGGAGAGCTAGCGGGCTCCTCTGTGAGTGCACAAATCCCCCGGCTTTTATGTCAGCCCTTTAAAATCTGATCAGCATTTTTGTGGTTTACCAATAGAGTTTATAAGCTGTTCTCCAGTTTAATCATCACACGTATTTACAGGAAGCAGTAACAACTACAGCATATGAATTTCACGATGCTGGAGTGATACTGAACAAAGGCTGCAGTAAGTGGGAGCCGTGCTGCTGCACGTCAGCACAGCTTCGCTTGGGGCTTTCAGTTATCCTGGAGCTCAGAAGGGAGAAATGAGATGAGGTTTTGGAAAGTATGTGTTCAGGAGCTTCCTTCCTCTAACTTCTGCACATTTATTTATTTCGTGTGAATATAAACAACAACCCACAACTGAAACACGAATGCCATTAATTTCTGAAGAAAGGATTTTTGCTATGAATCTAAGCTCAGTAAATCCGATGGTTGTAAAAAACAGGACAAAACCAAATAACTCAAATTCAGAGATACAGAACAGCCCTTAAATATTAAATATATATTAAAAAAAAACAAAACAGAGAAAGATGTCCATAAATATCAACTTTCAGAGAAATTGCAAGTGTTCAAGCTCCATCCCTGGAAGCATTCAAGGCCAGGCTGGATGGGCCCTGGGCAGCCTGACCTGGTGGGTGGCAGCCCTGCTTATGGCAGGCGTTGTAACTGGGTGATCTTTGAGGTCCCCTCCAACCTAAGCCATTCTATGATTCATCCTGACCAACCACAACCTCCTGGCCACTGCAGGATCAGCCCCTGCACACTTGTCCAGCGCCAATGTTTCTCTGCTGTTCACATGAATGGGAAATGAAGCAGAGGCCAGGGGGCACCTCTCCAGCAATACAGCCAGGGCAGCCCCCCCAACGCGAGTCACCCCAAAGCCAACTGTGAGAGCTCTGAATCATTCTGACTCACTGGAGCCTGAACTCCTGACCCAGCTCTTGCATCAATTCCTCTGCTCCAGTTTGGAAACGTGGGTAAAGTAACCATCTCGCTGCCACCCAGTGTTCCACTGCAGGTGGTGGAGTGGTGCAGGGGGTGCAGCTGCAGCTTACATCAAGACCCCTATGGTTTGCTGGGAGGAGATGGGACCTTAGGAAGCAACCCCAGGAGCATCTCACCTGGAAAAGGATCTGCAGAACGCCGTGCACCATGCACATCCTTCGTCCCATGAAGATGAAAAAGGGCACCACCAGCTCGATGAAGTGGTTGAAGAGGGTCTCAAACTGATGAAACCAGCCTGGTGAGCGGTGCATGAAGTAGGCGATGGGGTTGGGCACCGGCTGGGTCTGCAAGATGAAAACACAGTGTCAGCCCCAGCCCAAGGGCATCGCTGGGATCCAACAGAACTGTGGGGTCATTCCTTTCCTTCCCTGCGCTTCCTTTCATTTTAGAGGAAATTACTTCATCCAGACTTTTTTCACGCAAAACCCGGGAATTTTTAAGCCAGTACATCTAATAGAAAACAAGAGTTAATCTTCTTCCTTTTTGTCATAACCCAATCATTCATCTTCTGTTGAACCCCCGTTCATTTAATACTGCCATGTGGCACATAGCTCCACACCGATGGATGTTAAATCATTCTGCAGAAGCAGAAGAGATGGGGAGAGTAACCGAGCTGATCCAGAAACAGAGAAAAAGATTTTCTTGGGGTCACACAAGAGGTCAAACGGAGACAGGAATGGGAACCAGATTTCAAAACCCTCGGAGATACTCTTTCAAAATGTTTAAATTTGAAATAAATGTGGTGGCAGAGCTGCTTTCCAAAATCATAATTCGGGAGAGGAAAGTCTAATTCCTCTAAACATGCTATATTGGTTTAAGGTATTTACATGCTGGCTGTGTGACAATATTATTCTTCTGAATTTTTTTGATGCAGGGAGATCTTCCCACCAGTACAAAGCTGCAAATTTTACAAAGGCAGCAAGCTGTGATATGTTAATAGCAGCAACCCTCAGAAATGCTGCAATCTGAACCAAAAAGAAAGGAGTTAACAATTTACCTTAGCATGTCTGACAAGCTCAAACTCACCAGGATTGTTTTAAACCTCCATCAGAAAAACAGAGAGGATGAAGAAGCAAGTTTTAATTGAAGGAGACACAACACATCTTTAAATTATTTGTAGCTAAATCAAAACTACAAACAAAAGAGGGAAAATATTGTACTACGCATGGCAATCGAGCATGCTTCCACTGCCAAATCCCACAGCTATTGTAATTCCCCATTAGCGAAGCTGGGACTAATAAACGTGTTGCTTTCCATGGGCTGGAGGCTGCTGTAACCCCTTAGGACAGGAGACCGCATCCTTCCTTCCTCGGACAGCGGCAGCGGATGGAGCAGCGGTGGGGTCACGGAGCGCTGCGGGGTCCTGGCTGGTGTGGGGGTGGGGGTCAGAGCCCCCCCAGCCCTGGGGGACGCGGCCCTGCTGCCACCACAGCCCCGGTTCCGGTTACCTTGTGCCTGCACGATGGCTATGGGGCTCCCAGAGCTCTGGGGAAGCTCATCGAGAGACTTTTTACCATCAGCACAAGCTGCTGAGAAATGCTTTCACCCTTTCAGAAAGGCAGGTTGCTTTCTTGGCTGCTTTCACTTATTTTTTCTGAAGCTCAATAACCAAAACTGACCTCATTCTTTTATCTTTTTTTTTCCTAAAGTGCAGTAACCAAAACTGACTTCAATCAGGCTTCTTTGACTGATTTTTTCTCAAATGTGTTAAGCTAAGCTGACATTGATAACAATCCCACAGGTTGCAATGTTTAGGCCAAGAGGAGCTGCACGAATGTGGCACTCATGCTCACGCAACCTCATCTCCCCATGTGCTGGGGAGGAGAGCCTGGACACTTCTGTGCAAGCAGCACTTGCAGCCTGGGACCAAGAAGAATGGGCTGCATTACACATGCAATCACACATGTAGTTACAGATGAGTTAAATCTCAGTGTGAGCACACCGAGTTGTTGCACATTTGATCAATATTTGCTGCTTTATTTCAAAGTAAAGGCCACTGCCAGCTCTTGACCATGCCACTTACTGTCCCCAGCTGTATGTGCACCTGCCCCAGCCTGATGCTGACAAATGGACCCATGGGGCTGCTCATTTGCCAGGCCAGCTGCAGCACCTCTGCTGCTGTGAGCTGTCACCCAGGCATCGTCCCCGTTAGGGACAGAACGAGAAGTCTCTTCTCTAGCATAAAGTGATCACAGAATGGTTTGAGTTGGAAGGTACCTCTAAAGGCCATCTGGTTCCACTCCCTACACTGAGCAGGGACACCCACAGCTCCTTCAATGCTCAGAGTTCAGCCTGACTGTGGGTGTCTGCAGGGATGGAGCATCATCACCTCTCTGGGCATCCTGTGCCACTGCTTCACTACTGTTAATGTAAACAAATTTCTTCTTGCATCCTTTACATTAATTTGAAACCATTTTCCCTTGTCCTATCACAAAAGACTATGCTCAAGAGTCTGTCTTCTTTCTTACAGCCCTCCTTTAGGTACTGCACCATCAGCCAGGAACCTTCCTCCCCACTGCAGCAGCTGCTTCTCTACACCTCCAAGGTGAGCAAAAGATGGGAGAGAGGAGCATCTCGTGTGTCCCAGCACTGAGTGCAGCAGCTGCAGGGGGAGGGTGCGGGCGGCGAGCACTGCGTGTGTGTGTTCCTCCCGATGCCTTCCAGATGCTGTGAGCACAGCGTGGGCTTCCCAGGGAGAAAGCCGGCTTTGCTCATTGCTGAGGCTGGAGCATAGAGCTGGGGAACTGTGTGAAAGCCAGGGGAAATGCTGGGAAAGCTTGCTGCTGGCTGCTGGGATGCTCGAGGGGACCTGCAAAGCACAAGTGTGCTGAACGCCTCTTGGTGCAATTGTGTCCTCCAACAAGACTGTCATAGCCTGGGAGGAGGGAAATGCATTCCATCATCTCTTAACCCGCTCCTTTCACAGAGCATTTTTAGCTTTGCACTATGGTTCACAGCTGCCCCACGAAGAGCAGCAGCCTAGGAAGCAGCCAGCAGCTCTGTGCATGGGGAATGGTGAAATCCTGACACAGAAAAATGCAGCACCAGCTCAGATGCAACTGAATAAACAAGGCTGAGGATGGTGCACGGGGACCTGCTCAGCACAGCCTCCAAGCAGCCACGTTTCCGGGTACTCCTGCACAGCAGAAAGCGTTTTTAAATAAAAAAACGATTAGCAAAACCTGGCTTTATGTGTCAACACAAGGTACAATACAATAAACCTGCCTGCCTCACACCTCCGGCACCCAGAGAAAAACTGCACTGCAAACAAGTTCTGAAACAAGATTGGGGAAAATTAATTCCATAATTCACAGGGCAGATTTGTGACGTGCGACTTCGGCGCGATGTTCGGCAGGGGCTGCTGGCCGTGATAAATGCATGCTGGGTCGCCAGCTATGGCATGTTCTCTGGCTTGTCTCTACCAGGTTTTATGAGGGCTGGTAACAGATTCTAAAAATATGCACAATAAACTGTTTTTTCTCCCTAAGGGGTCTATAGTTTAATTATGTTCTTAGTGAGAACCATTAAAGCGCTAAGTACCTGAAGACTCCTAATTTACTAAACTATACGCTACTAAAACCCAACAGAAGGCTATTATATACCAGAGCAAATGCTCTTCTCTGGGACTGTAAATGCACGTGGGCTCTCCTCTCAGCCTCCCCATTGGCAGGGCATTACACAAACTCTGAGAGAGTACTGAAGCTGTGTCAGATACCCTGTCTCAGCTGAGGGAGATCTCCAAGCTGCCCTACACACGTGCATGAAAACAAGTCCCACATTGTCCTTGAACAACACGCTGCTAGGCCAGGGCTGAGCATGGCATACTGTACCATGAGTGGCAAAATGCCCGTGAGAGCATCGAACTGGAAAGAGCAAAGCCTCCACTCTTGAGACAAGAAATGAGGAGGGCAGAGATGCACCACATGAGCTGCGCCCCTGCAGAGATGGATGCCTGCTTTCCTTCCCTTCCCATGCACTGCAGATCATCTTCTGCAGCCTCAGAGAGAACAGCCTAAAGCTCAAGCTCTCTTTCAAAAAACAGTAGCAAGTTACAAAGGAATTGATTTCAAAAAGGTGTACAGAAAATCCATTATTCAATCTGTTTGTATGAAGTTTGTATGAAGCTTGTATTGATTTTGACTTCAAATTAAAACAACTCTAAGGACATTCTTTCAAACTATCACCCTGGGTGCCTATCACACAAATGCGACTTTGTGAAAACTAAAGCATGCCATAAATATCCCTATGCACTCTAGACACTATTATTTGTTTGCACTGAAAAGCACTTACTTAATCAAAACTCTCAACTGCGAGTGCATTTATCTGCAGAAAAATCTTGAAAAAGGGAAGGAAACAGAACAAGAGCAAACATGAATAAGTGGTGAGAGCACACAGCTACTCAGCCAAAAGGAGCAGGATGAGCTTGGTGCTCAGTCTGAGGAGAGGAAGACTTCACTGCAAGCAGGAGGGTGTGAAGAAGGGTGGTACCCTGGAAAACCAGGTGGAGAGGTATGGGTAGATGTTTTCCTGAAGGTTTGTGAAAGGTAGAGATGAACTGCAAAGCACACTTCTTCACCTTCCCAAAGCACTGAGGCATGAAATCATCTTCTCAGCTTCAAAGGAAAGCTCTCAGTTCTCTTGCACTTTGGACCAAAAAAAAGAGAAAGGATTCTCCGTGGCAGGGTGTAATTTGATCGACGTGATCCAACAGGCTGTTTCTCTGCCAGTCTGTTCTGCTTCAGATCTTGACCCTTTCTCCTTATGCATCTGCAGATCAAAGCTCCTCTTTCCAAAACCTGTGCAGAGATGGCTTCCCAGCCCCGTGCAGGAGAGCAGAAGGCAGTGAGCAGGAAGGAGATAAACCGGGTCGCTCCCAGCTGCTGCTATGTGTGGGAAGATGTGTGTCTGTACTGAAGCCTGAACGTCTCTCGTGATGCACGGTAACCAGCAGCTTCTGCAAAATGCCCTTCTTCATCACGGGGAGCTTACAGAGAGCTGCTACTTCCCAGCCTGTAAGGCTTTGTGGTGGGCGCACTACACGTGCAGCAAGCTTGATTGATGAACAACGGTGGTTTTGCACAAAGATACACATGTAGGCAAGGGCTTAGGAAGGAAATTGAGCAGCAAACTGCTCAGCTTCTTGTGCAAATCCCAACCGTAACTCGTGCTGTGTGTATTTTATACATGCATGCATGCACACAAGTCTCCACGTGCATGCTCCTAGCACGCTTGCATACACAATAGCTAATCAGTTAAAAGCAGTCCTTTCAAACTTTCCAATTGCTGATATATTGCCAATCAAAATAAAATCACAAGAAAAAGCTAAAAGCCGTGTCTCTCTGCAAACACAGACATCCAATGTCTGGGTGGGTCACCAGGGGTCGGCTCTTCAACAGCACAACATCAAAATAATAAAGTTTTGGTAGATCTGTTAAAAAGAAAAGTTACCTATACGTTCTTACTGGGCAGTGCTTCCCTTGTTCAGTCAATGGTAATATTCAGTTCATAGAAAAACACACTGGAATCTGCCTGCTTCAAGACAGCAGCACAAGCCAAGAAGATGTGTGTTTGACTCGGTGCCAGCACGACCATAAAATGTTGGCAATTTAGTAGAGACATAGTGCCGCGCCACTCTCCCAAAGGACCTAAATAAACTTCAGATGTAGAACATATATTTTTACTTTTTATATATATAAATCTGCTGTTTCATTTTTAACTCCTTTCCCCAGCCTTCCCTCCGTCTAAGGTTTTTCAAAGCTGAAACAGGTCCCTAGATCTCCTGGCCGAGAGAAGCTTCAGCAATGAAAAGTTAAAAGCATGAAAAATCAGAGAAATGATTCATGTCTGGGTGTTGGGTTTCTTGGGGAACGATGGCTGCACATGCGGCCACAGATGCCGGAGGGGAAAGGGTTTGGGGAGAAAATTCTGCTGTGCAATTTCATGCCTCTGCGTTATAAAACATCCCGAGGAATTTTTTCATGTTCCCAAAGTTATATTTGCAAAGTCACCAGCGTAGGTGAAACCTTCCTGCCACATCTGTGACATTTAGCTACGAAGCCAAGCTTTGCTCATCATGAGTCAGCCCCAAGTTACTGCAGATCAGGCGAGGAGCAGGGCTGGCTCACAGGGCTGTATTTTACCATGGGTACACCTAAAAGCACAGTTTGAATTCCAGCAAGTTGGGTGGGGGCAGAAGGATCTATAGCAGCACTGTTTGCTTTTCCAGACTGCACCCTACCTCCTGGTCAGAGCTATCCTCCAGTAATAAAGACCACATTTCCACGGCCCACAGCATACCTGTTTATTGACACTGTTCCTACATAGCATGCCTCCGAGCTGCTTGCTGTATATAGAGTTAATTGTGGATGTATTACAGATTCACCTATTTATTCTGTACATTCTTGGAGGGATCCAGAGCTAAAATTACACAAGGAACTGCTGAACTGTTCAGGCTATTTATTTGTTCAAAATCCCTTTAAAATAATTAGTGGGGCCAGGAACAGACATCTTGGCTCTGGTGGGGCCAGCAGAAGCTGGTGCTACCAACCATGGGTCATCACTGCCTCCCAAATTTGGGGGAAAATCCTGCTTATGGATAGCACCACATGGGTCATGCTAGGCTTGGGATGGACCAGACTGGAGGGCATGCCTGGAAGAAAACAGCAGCTAAGGGCAGTTAATGCTTATCAAGAAGCTCCCATCTCATTAGGGCTGGGACAAGGGGCTGCTTTTCCCTAGGTCCCACCTCTCACTGGCAGGGATGCCCACCAGCACCCCATTCTCCCCAGGTTTGGGCAGAGAGCTGCTATCAAATGGGGTTTTACTGGCATCTCCTGCCCCAGGATGTCTCTTCCAACCTAAGCCATTTTATGATTCCCAACACAGTCCCAGCAACGCTTTCTGACGGAGCTCGTGTTCCCATGGATCACCAGGCAGGTCACTCACCAATATTTTAAATTGCCATTTAAGAGCATATTGCAAATGTGATCCTTTAATTGGTCACTGTTATGGCTCTCTATTAGAGAAGACAAGTTTTTCCACACAAGGTAAGCCCTTGCGAAAGCACTGAAAATGTTTAAAAACAACCCAGTCCTGATATATTTATTATATATTTATCTATATATAAATAATTTCATGAAAAGGAACGTACTGAGTGGAAACTCCATTTAAAATGTGATCCCAGATGGTGGCAAAGCTCTAAAATTGCAAGGCAACATGTAAAGAAAGATTAACGACCTCAAACAGGCACAAATTTATGAGGTGAAAGCCCCTGTAATCCTAGAGAAAAATGATACCAAACGTTAGACTAGACAGCTAGAAAATACCTCTGCTTAGTTCATGTGGCCTCTGCCATTTTACATTTTCTTTTAATATACCTTACTTTTGGGTTCATTTAGTCTTTCCTCTTGTAGAACTGAGGATTGCTTTGGTGCATGAGCATGCCAATGGATTTACCGGCTCCCATCACATACTCTGTTATTAGCAACTGGTAAATCAGATGAGGGGCAGCAGCTATCCTGTCCCACAACTTCTCAAACAGGCTATGTCCTGCCACGTGATCAGCAGCCAGAAAGAGAGAACAGGGAGCCACATGTCAAGCCTTTATCATCACCGTGAGACCCAACACTCCACCATCCATTAGGGAGGAAGACAGTGCTCAATATTTCCAGCACTAAGGTTCACACATTTCCTAATTTTCCTGAGAACAAAATGTTTCAAAGGAAGGGATGCCAACACTTAATCCTGAGGAGTATGGATCACTCTAGAGATCATATCTTCCATGCCATTAACTCTAGCTGGGACACTGTGGGTCCCACAGCCCATTTCCCTGAGATACCTGGCACCTCAAAGATCCCCAGAATCATTGAAGTATCACTAGCACAGACAAACAGCCCAGTGTATATCAAGGGTGCAAGAGATACACAGTCCCACAAGAAGTCCTTCAAGCTGGGATGAGCTTCCCTTATCCCATGTCATGCTTCCATCACTGGGCTGCATATCTAGAGAAGACAGTTCTGTCCAGTTCCACCCAGACTTGAGTGATGTGTTTGACAAAGCTTCACTACAATATTAATCTGTGAGATTTTCCAATGAACTACTACTTTCTGACCTTTCAGTAAAGAGTTCCTGGCACTCTCTCATTGACAAGACAGCCATGGAATGATATCAAAATTAGTGTGGTTTCAGAACACTTTGCAAGTGGTCTTCTGAGGCCAAAAGATAGAGCTGCTGAACTGTCAGGGGATCAGGAAAGTGTTTAAAATTCAATTTGAGTTTAAGTATTAAGATATAGATCACAGACTGCCTTAAACATCTGAAGGTGAACCTAATCACAGAAGATGGTCAGAAGAGGAGGAAGAGGAAGAAAACCTGTCTGCTACTTGAAAATACAGTGACTAGCTTGCATTGAATTAGGACAAAGCAGAGCACAGATTTCAGCCTGCTCTCCCTGCAGAAGGCTTACAGGCAAATTGTCTCTCAGGTCTCTGCACAAATCTGCTATGCCAAGTACAAGTGCAGTAAGGGGATACAGTGCTAAGGGGCACAATCCCCTGCTCTGCCACCCTGCCAACACTGGGATACCTGCAGACACTGGGGCAGCTGCTCAGTTAAGTTTTGCCTTTCTGTCCTCATCAGAAGCTGCCATATCCCGGACCTCCTGCAGCCAGAAAGCCCAGTGGCCTCCTGCAACTTGCTTTTGGAGGGTTTTCCTGAGAGGGCTGCAAAACTGGCTCTTTGCAGCAGCTGTCCCATCAGCTGCAGTCCCACCTCTGCCAGCAACGCAAGCTCCAAGCCTGGCTCTCACCTGGCTACAGAGCAGGGACAGCCCCAAAGAAGGATGCACAGCCTTCTGCTGGAACACAGAGAAAAACAGGATGTGTAGAATGAACCTTTGAGTGGCTCTGCCATGACATCTGATGGTCTCATGGAGGCTCTGTCTATGGGACATCAGCATTGTGGAGGCTGGAGGCTCCCCAGCCCTCCAAGCCACTGCCTGGGGAGGAAATGCCAGGTTCAACCCCTCTGGAAACGCAGCTGTTTCTGTGGGTGTCCAGCCTCCAACATGGCCATTTTTCAAGCAGCTCACAGCTATGAGCTATCTGCTTCTCCATATGCGGTGCCCCACACTGCGAATCATTGCCAAGCCAGGCAGTGCCCATTTTCCATCCACGCTTTGAGACCCATACTGTACAGAGAAGTCAATTCTCTCTCTTTGGGGATGTGCTTTAAAGGACAAATCTGCTGCATTAGAGAGGGTGGAAGAACATCTTTCCTATGCTATGCCTGCTCACGAGACCCAGGCAATGTGGGGTTCAATCCCCCACTCAGTACCCCAATACACAGTGCTGCTCCGCTGTGCTGCAGCTGCTTTCATGAAGGCCTTCATTACTTCACCTTTTTCCTTTTTATAAGTCCACTGCTAAAACCAGAATCGTATCTCCTTCAGTGGGCTTTTTTTGGGTGCATGCTCATAAATACGATGTTCAGCACCAGGCCAAGGAACACATAGGCAAAATCAGAGGGCGGCAAACACCAGCAAAGCCACGGCTCGTGCCTGTGTTTGGATTAGGCAGTTTGGCAGCCTGGACATTTACAGGGTGTTTTTTTTTTCTTTCACGCAAGAGAGTTACAACTAGAGACAAACAGTGGGATCTTTCATGAAATGTGTTCACAAAGGGTAAATTGTGCCATTAGGAACTCGCTACCTGGATGGTCATTTGAATTCTCCGAACTGGAACACCACGTTGCTGCACGCCAAATCAAACTGAAGGGGAAGGAGGGGAAATTCAGAGTCACAGGCTGTCTGGTTTAACTTTCCAACTACATGAGAGAAGGAGAGCTGAACATCATCTGCCTCAAATAAGTGTGTTTAAAACAGCCCTCTGGTTTGAGCAGTCACTGTTACAGATGAAACATCCAAGGAACAAGAGGGGCTGAGGGTTGTGTGAAAGGGGTCCTGGTACTGGTTGTCTCTATGAGTCACCTGAGCACTGCTGAGAAGACTTCAATTCATGTCATAAAAAGAGGGAAAAAAGTCATGGAATTTAACTTCTGCATTAAAGTAAAACCAAAAACACTGACTCTCAAGAGATTTCAGATAAAAAGCAGACTGGACATCACCTTAGGGACCTGGGCTGAAGATCTAACTCCTCTGTTGTATGGTGGTGACTGGCAATCACCCTGACCAGATGTTTTTGCAAGGCTGCAAAGGGTGAAGATGATCAGCTCCCATCTTCACGGATGTATACACAAAGAACTGCCATTTTCTGCACTTAAAATGGTGCTTCCATTAAAAAAAAAAAGAAACTGGCTCTTCACTCCATTAGAGATGTTAAAAAATGGATGGCTATCACCAAGAAAATGTATATTTTGCCTAACACTCCTATCACAAAACCATTAAATAACTCAGGGCAAGTCTGCAAGGGTGGAATTTCTTGCAACTACATCAGTGAAGTCTGCTCTACTTACTGCATAAGTGAACATGTAAAAGGCAAGCAAGAAACCAGATTAATACATTATTTTTTTCTTTAGAATCCAATCATGAAAGACAAGATGAAAATAAAGGAGGCTTCAGAAAGCCCAGGTATGGAGCCATGGAGAAGTACAGCCAAGTACATCCCTGCACAGAAATAAGACACCTCTGCTCCTGAACACCTCACCCCATTGCTTTAGACATAGAGATTTCTAATAAATCTTCTCATCTTGTGTCATACATTCTTCCATCCCATTTTTCAGCAGTAAAGCCTGACAACTCTGCCACATTGCTTTCCAATGTACTGACAGACGTTGCATGGTTATAGAGAAGATTTCATATATTGTTTTTAACATGCGGTTTATCTTATTTCCATTTTCCTCTAGAAACAGCATTAACATAAACACCAGGATAACTCTGCCCATTTTTGTCCACAGTATTTCAAAAACTTAACTATTTCTGTGGGGCTGAAGGAGTACAGCTCGTGGATATGCTGTAAACAGGTCAGGGAATAAAAGTAATCCCTTTGCTTCCTAGGGAAAAAAAAAAATCTGCCAAATTCTACGTCTGGAAAACAGAAAGTGTCACCTTCAGCATTAGCAACTCTTCCCTGTGTTAACAGCAAAACAGGAAAAACAGGTAGCTGTTCTGAGGATGCAGCCAAAAGCTCAGCAAAACCTACCTCTGTTTGAAGATTTCTCCCTAGTAACAAAGGATGTAGGGCGAAAGAATTTAGGACAAACAAAATAATTTACAAGAAAAGCCTTTGCCACAAGAAGCTGATGTACAGACTCCTGAAGGATGTGGATGAATCCAGCTGCCAGTTCTGCTCTCTTGGCAATGGACTGCACCTCTGCAGCCACTTAAGTATTGCATTTTCTTTCATGGAAACAACATGTTGCGTTTTTTTTCAGAAGGTTAAAGTAGTGACTTCTTGCAAGGGCAAGAAACTGATAGAAAACTTCAATTCTGCTAAAGCCAGGAAAGAGGCTAAAACATCTTTGACCATTTGGATAGAAAAATGTGATTGTTCTGTTTGTTAACATACATTCCCAGCCTGAACAAGGCCTTCCTTGGTTAAAAATAATAACCACACGTGTTTTTAGGCACTGTTTAGGAATGGAAAGTTCTACAGCACGTTCTCAACAACTGCAGTGGTTCCCCTTCGGGCCCAGAGTGCAGCACTGCTGCAGGACGGGCACAACACGCCGGAACGGTCGGACCCTTTTGCCTGGAGCTCCATGAAGCACTGCCCTTGTGCAATCGCCTCGCTTGTTTTGTAAGTGTAGCTTGTTTCTATGCCTTCCTACAAGAAAAGTAAATAAATTCTGCAGACAAATAAATTCCACCCAATAAATGTGTCGTCCGGCCGTCCCCATGGACGTAATAATGCCCTCACACTTGTCCTGCATTGGAGGGCGTACAAGTCATGGTTATAAATAAGAACATGGTCCTAGGCCAAGTGCCTCATTTCTCATAAAGCCTTTTACCTCCTTTCCTAACGAGCGCAAACCCGGCACCATGCTCCCTGAACAGCCATGCTCAGGCACGGAGCTGAGTGAGCTGCCGGCTCACCGGGGGCCATTTTTAGGGTGCCCTCTCTCCACATGTCCCCTGGCTGTGGCCCTGTTTGCTCTGCAGGGCTGGCTCCACATGCTGGCACACACCCCGAGCCCCCGAGGGCGGCACAGGCCCGAGGCCTGCCCGAACAGAGCCGCATTGAGGCCGAGGGAGCGTTTGTCTGATGAAGTTAGGTTCTCGCCGGGTATTTAATATTCCCCGTCATGCAGGCCTGTTTCTCCTTGAGTCTGCCTGTCAGTTAAGCCCGGGGATGTTTATTTTAACGGCCACTTGTGGTCAAGGCTGGTGCCAGTTGTACGGCATCGGTTACGCAGATTTAACACTGGGGACTCAGCCCCCGGGTCCCAGAGCACGTCAGGCAGCCAGGGCTGCCCCGTCCTAATGTAAAACAACTGAACTCTTCCAGCAGCCCCAGTTGGGCTTTAACCCTTGCTGGGGAGAGCCCTGCTGCCTCCTCAGCCCTGTCCCAGTTGCAGCTCTAGGATTTTGGGCCCCCCACTGCCATCTTGCTGGCAGCAAGGAGTCTCATGGGGGGTGACGATCTCCAAGCTGCAAGGAGGAATGGAAAATGCCTTCAGCTGCTGAAGGGTGCAGCTTCTTCTGGTGGAAAGGAGGAGGGTTCCATTGCTTTTGAGGGTTATCTTTGCCTCAGAGGCACAGAACGACACGGGCAATGCTGGTGGCGAGCACAGGGTGCTCAGTGCTGTGAAACTGACACATCCCCTGCCCCAACAAACCAGTGGCACAAAGCTATCACCATTCCCATCCCAAAGACAGGAGCTGGGTGCTACTGCAGGGCAGCGTTCCTAAAACCCAGCTCAGCACGCACTGCAGCACTGCAGCGCTGGGGCCTGGCCCGTTCTCCAGCAGCTGAGTGCCTTCTCTGCTTCTGCCTACACACGAGCTGGGAGGATGCTAAAATGTTAAATAAACCGTGGCCTGCAGCAAAATTATGCATCATTTTTGATTGTCTGGACCGTCTCCAAGATGCTAATCAGCCCCAGATTAAGTCATCAACCAAACTGATGAGCAATCACATTTTGTCAGTACAGCTGGACATCATTACTCGGGAGCTGATCTTTCAGCAGAGATGGACGATGGCTTTTTTCCCATTGATCAAACAGCACGATGGAAGCAAAGGATGGCAGAGGGCCTGAGCTGAGTGGCCGTGGTCCCTCCATGCCAGCAGCTCTCTGCCCAATGTGTGTTCCCAAAATCTGCCTCTTACCAGCTGGCTGCTGCCCTGTGCTGGGCTTGTGCCACCACGTGGGTGCACAACCAGCCCCAAACGAGTGGATCTAAAATTAAGCACATGTTGCAGCATTTTGCTGAATTACTTACTGCACATGTCAAGAAGCAAATATGGAGGAACATCAGCCCATAGAAGTGCTTTAACCCGATGATCACAGATACCATTAATAGCTGTGTGGGACAATAACAAACAGAAACACACTAATGGTGAAGTTCAGAGAAAATCCACCATGTTTCTAAGTATCACAACGTTCAAATCCCACGTTCATTTGTTGAGAATTTGTTAATGGAACAGATTCAATACTCATGCACAATGTAACCCCGCTGATTTTGCAGAAGAGTGAGACTGGAGTTAAAACTTGCCTAGACAATAATTTAAAACAAGTAGGACATTCTAGGCATCTACCAAGGTGCTATGGAGATATGTGTGAAAGAACCAATTCAAAAAACTCCTCTTGAACTTCTTGCTCTACAAATAACGACATAAGAAACAATACGTAATGCTGGGAATTCTACAAGAAGGAATTTTTTTAATGTATGTTTCAGTACAGATTAAGAGGAAATAAGTTGATCAGAGTGGCTACCATGGAACTGATTCTTCTTACAGATCTCAGGAATGGATAACGCAGCTCCATGTCTCCAACCAATTCCTTCCCTGCGGTTTTCTCATCTGCGTCAGTGTTTCCATAACCAATGCGCCGAGTGCTTTATTAGAGATATTGGAGGGCTTTGCCCCTCCCAGGCTGTGCCAGTGCCAGCACACATCTGGCAGCCACACGTGCCGAGAACGCAGCCACCCCGCGCCTGTTCCCCCATTTATAACATTTATATATTCTGAAAGCGGTGATCTTAATAGAAAGACAAAGAGGTGAGAACATAACTTGCCATGTACAGCTGAGAATCTCCCATGTGTTACAGATGTGCCTGGAATGTGTCAGTGAAACCTTCCTCCAGGAGCCTCATATATCTAAGGAGTTTGTCCCCACTTTGAGCGAAGTGCCTGCTTGGTGCAAAGCACCAGTCCTTTGCTATGGAGCTTGGGCTTACCTCGTGCACTGTGATCAGCCCACTGCCAATGCCTGCATTTTCAGACCGCTGACTTTCTGATGTCTCTATCAGCTTCTGAAAGCAGATACTAAATTATATAGAAATACGAGCAATCAATCAATCAATCAATAAAGCCCTACAAAATAGGCCAGCTACACTCACTCCCCCAGCAAAGCCTCCTGCCTTCCCCACAAGCTTCTACTTAAACACACGAAGTGCTGCAATATCCCAACAAATTTACTCCATTCTGCCATTCATCTCATAAGTAAAATGGTCGAAAGCATTTTCTGAAATGCCCAAATTCACACAGAGGTGCAAGGAAGGGAAATGATGCAACTGAAGGCGCAGTTTGAGCCCCAGAGGACAATGCCAGAGGGTGGGACAACAGCAGGGCCACTGCTTCTTTTCAATTTGCTCCTCTGAAAAAGAGATGGATGGAAACCATCCGCCTCAGGGCAGGTGAGTGAGGCTTGCTTCAAACTGCAGAAAGGAGCTCAAACATTACTGAGTCACACGCAGCAAAAAGCTCTGCTGATAATACAAGAACACAACTCAGATGCTTCCTAATAACATGCTGGGAACGCGGTGGCAAAGCTGCACTGTGTTAAAATTCAACACTAATTTAAAGTCTTGTTCCTTAGTGCAAAAGCTGGAAACACGCCCAAGTGAACGGCGGAGGGAAAAAATAATAACCAGACCAATTGTATATTTCTCCTAGAAATTCCATGTCATAACGTACCTCACAACTTACACTTGCAGGGTCCAATTTCAATAAATCAACACAGCGTGCAGAGTAACAGTAGCACAAGTCTCTCTCTCTTTCCATAATACACCCAGGTAAAATCACCGTGAAGCGAAGAACAAAATGCCCATTCTTTCTGGTGCTTGGCAAGGGGACAAATTACTTTCTGCACCTCTCCGTGTTGAAGGACTAGTTATTAAATACAGTCTGAGCTGCCTTTCCAGCTGTACTTAAATCAAGGACAAAATAAAGCTAACTCGACTGTCCACAAGAAACCCAGAGCAAAAGAGCACAGCAATACAGGCCACCCCCACACGTCCCTGCCTCCCCACTATGTAAATAACCGTGTTAGCAATGCAGAGCAAAGCCCTGCAGCTCCCTTAACAAAGCCACTCAGGGCTGCCCAGAGCCGCGCACTGCCGTGCCATGTGCCACAGCTTTCTCAATAACACCGCCTACAATTTAGGGATTATTCCCAACATCACAGCGTGGCCATGAGAATAGCACTGCCAAGAATGAGCAAACAAGAAGGTGAGAGTGAGCTCCCAGCCATCCCCTTTGGTCACCTGAGTTTGCACAAGGGAAAGCAGTGGCTGTGCTTGTGCAGCTTTTTGCCTGGGACGCAATGATGCTGAATGCTGTAGAAATGGCCAGGAAGCGACAGATCAGAGCAGAAAGCCCCACGCAGACACAGCATAAACTCGGAAGGGAATGAGGCCCAAGAAATGACATGCCCAACACAATGCATTAACCGAGCCATCAGAACAGCGGAGGGGTCTGTGAGCTGCCTGGCCCTCCCTCTCCACCGCTGCTCCTTTAATGACATTTCATGCCACTTCTGCTATGCATCCCTCTACATTTCCTTGATAATCCCTCCTCTTGGCGAACGCAGGAGCTGAAACTCAAGCCTGGCGCTGTTGCAGGATGGGGTTGTGCAGCCATGTGCCCCTCCGGGGCAGCTGCTCTGTGCCCTTCAAGGGGGCAGGTGGCCAAGTCCTCATTTGGGGTCCTGCCAGTTCTGCTCTAGAACAAGGTCAGCAACGCACCAGCACTCACAGCCTGAACTAAACCCCTCCGGGAGCTGAGGAAGTGACTCCATCTGTGGCACATGGAGGGATGCAAGAGCCAGACCCTGCAGCCTGCCCTTTCTTTTTCAGCTCAGTGCCAAGCAGCTGAGGGCAACGGGAGCAGAAAACAATTTTAATATTTTCTATAAGGGCTTCCAAAACATAAGATTTCCATTTCTTTTTTTTTTTTTTTTCCCAAAAAACTGTTTTTTCTTTGTCTATTTCTACATGTGCAAAATTCCTTATCTACATAAATGTGATACATACCATCATAACCAGAATGTGCAAGTGGTAATGAGTTCAGTGAGTTCAATACCATGTGCTAGCCCTGGAAATCTCCTGGAAGCTGTAGAAGTGGAAGCAACAAGAGACACTGCACAGGCAGTCACCCCACACTGCAGTGAAATGCAAAGATTTGAGGATCAGACAGCACCATAAAGACCTATCACATGGAATAAAGCCATAGGCCCATTCTTTTTTGGTGTTTTTTTTTTTTGGGGGGGGGGGGGGAAGAGGAAACAGAAAACAGTGTGCCATGCAAAGGTAATCTGGATTTTCCATTACATTCTTCAGTATATCTACACACAGGCAAACCTTCCCTGAATAACCGCTCAACTATTTGTTGTTATTAAATTACATCTTTAGCTTGCCACATAAAACACCTCTGAGACTTTGTGCCTTCCATAAAATATTTAAAAAGTAAGCTTCTCGCCCACACAAGCAGCTCAGTACATTCAAAATATGCAGCAAGGCAAAAAGAAGTGTCCTAACCTACGTATCAGTGATTAGCACGTTTCCAAGTTGATGCACTAATTAAAATAAAATTTAGACATAAGCTAGGAAATAAAACTTTTTAGATGTTTCAATGGCAAGTACTGCTAAAAGATCTCCTTTCCAGGGAAAGGAAAATAATGTCAGACTTAGAAGGACAAGGCCAAGACCTTTGAATGTACCTAAACTTGTCCTTATTCCACATGATGCCAGACCCCAGCAAGCCACTGGCACAGCATGGGCACATTAGTTGTTACTGTGACCCTTCTTCCTTACTGGGGGCAAGGAGGTCTTCAGCAACCTGGGATGCTGCTATCAGGAGAAGGACCACAGTGACTTGTTCAGGAACACGCAAACTGCATCACTGCAAAGGGAACTCAGAGTCAGTCTGTTTTTAAAACATGCATGGTTTTTTTAATGTCTATTTGCATGAATTCCTCTTCTCAGCACTTTGATTTCAACATCCAGCAAACACGTGGAAAGACCGGCATTAATAATTCAATGTTGCACATTTTGAAGGGAATAACAACCAGTTTCCACATTATTCTGTGACTTGGATGAATTAATACATATAGACAAACAAGCCCAAGAGAGGAGCATGGGTAAGTCAGTGCTCGAAGGACTTATTTCCCAGGCTCCCCAGATAGGTCACAAAGAAGCTAATAAGAAAGTGAAAATTATGCCGGTGTTGTTATTCTGGTTGCATTTAAAGAGCGTTCCGAATTATTAGGGACCTCTTTGTGCAGAGCGTGCCAATAGGTGTCAGCTTGCAGCAAGCAGACCGGGAGCCTGTCGCAGGCGCGAGCCTGAGGCCGTGCTGCTGAATGGGGCAATGTTTTCTGCTCGCCCCAACGCTGTGCCCGCCGCGAGCGGCACGCCGTGTTGTTGGAAGGAACCGGATCCCCGCGCCCCTCCCGCGTGGAATGGCTTTAACGAGTGCGGTTCCCGGTGGATATGGAAAAACTAACATGGGCTGCTGCTGCTCGGCGGAAAACGGACGCCTGCAAGAAAAACGCAAGCGGCTGGAAGGAGGTGCCGGTGGCTCTGCAGATAGGAGGGTTTGTATCCAGCCCACGGCGAGGATTCGCATGGACCACCTCCTTCAGTACTCTTCGTGTGATGGCATACAACCGTATCACTGCTCTGATAAATGGCCCGTTTGCACCACGGCAATGGAAAAAACTACCAAGTTGGGTTGGAGTTGAGAAGCATCTTGTAGTTCCTGGCACTTTCTGAATCAACAATTTCATGTTTGCTTCAGTATAGCCACGGCTGTTTGCTGCCTTGCTTGTCAATGTGCCATGCCCAGAGCAGAAAGAAATGGAAATACAGCAGTCAACAACAGAAAGACATGGCTGTGGGGATGGCCGCCCAGAATTATCTCAAATGAATTCTAAATGCAGATTTGCTGTGTGCTGGACTCAACCCAGAGCAGACATTTACTTGACTGTCAAGTTTGGTGGAAGATGACAATCACTGCATCCCTCAGTGTCACATGAATGGAGCTCCTGAGCTCCCAGGAGAGCTCACAGAACCTCCAGGCTACTGAACATGGGCACCTACCTGGGGGCTTCGCCTGAAAAGGAGGTGTGAAGAAATAGCTTCATCGTCTCAACGCTGTGTGAATGGCAAGAATAAAAGAACCAGAGCAGACTCATTTTAACCAGCAAGTCTGTTACTGCTCACTGTTCAAAGAGAAGAGGCAGAAGAACTGCCCAGACATGCTGGACTGCACAGCATTTGCAAGGAGGTGACAGAAACCCAACTGAAAGTGGAGGCAGGCCTTCCTGTGAGGGCGTCCTGAGCCTTCTGCCAGCAGCATTTGGGTGGCCCATTTGCAACAGGAGACATCAGGACGGTTCCCCTCACTAGCACGGAAGCCAGCAGTGTGTGCTGGGTGCCAGGAGAGTGCCTGTGGTCCTGGAGGGCTGAGAACAATTTTGCAGGAGGCACCGTGAGAATGTGAAGCACAGCTGTACCCTAAGGGCCTACAGAAACCAAGGTTCTATGGAGACCAAGGGCCTCCGTTCTAGCTGGACTAGGCAAGAAGGAGAAGGGTGATGGCTATGCAGCCTAAAGCAGGAGGATGATTCAAAGGCATGGTCCCAGCTGTGGAGCTCTGGCACAGCTGTAACAGAAGGCAGCTATGGGCTCTCCTCCATGAAGTGGTGCTGCATTTCAAGTCTGGATGAAGAGACTGTAAGAGACTTGTGTCTGGTCTGGGCAAGGCCTGTACTACGTGGTTGAGGCAGACAGCACACGGGGTCACTGTGAGAGGGGCAGGAGGGGCTGGGAGTGATGCGAAGAGACTCAGGTCAAAGGGAGCAGGATGGCCCTGTCCCAGTGCTTGGCCAGAGGGGTCAGGTGAATGGACCCCACAGAATGGGACTGGGGCTCATACCCAGCGTCAGGAGAAAGAACCAAGGACCAAAAAAGCAGAGGGTTTCCCCAGAGCCAGCTGGCCCGAGATCAGAGCCAACATGGGCTTCAGTGGCTGTCCAGTTTCTCTGGTGCAAATCTCCTACCTCATGGATGCAATCCAGGTCCTGCAGAGCTAACGAAGCAATAACTTTTTCCAAAAACAAGAAATGTTGAGAATGCCAGTGTATGAGGCTGCTGGAGACTGAGGCGAAAGGCAAGGGCTTGGAAGGGAGCATGTCCGCTCCGGCTGCCTTCTGCAAACAGCAGCAGCCACAGGGATCAGCAGCTCCTGCCTACAGTCTGCCCTGTCCTCCATGCAACAGTGAAATTGGAATTTCACCCTTCATGGCTCCTTTGTGAAAAAGAAATTATAGTGTTAAAGGCAAATTATGAAAGCCTAACGGTTTGGGCATAAGCTCCCCCAAAACGCCCACGTCCCCATCACTGCTGCAGGCATTAAAGAGCTGCTGCAAGCAACGGTGTTCTGCTCTTCCAAAAGGTTTTCAGCCTATTCTCAGTGTATGTTGATGCTGTCTATCAGGCAGCCCTCAGTGCAGGGTCATACAGCTGTTAATTAAATGAAAAATGGCAACTGTGCAACAAGAGGAAGAAGTAAATTCAGAATATCTATGATAAAAAAGTGCATGAAAACAAATGAAATTTCTACAGACATTCAGAGAGAACAAATTAAGAAAATAATCAGCTGCAACTAAATTTTAAGTACATTCTATTAATGTACTATTCTATTGCTACATTATTATTAAAGCAATATGAATTCACTAGCTTATAATATTCCTAAGGTGTCACGAGGAAGAGCAGAAAGGCAAGGCTGGTGTACAGCAGTGGAAATGCTCTTCCACAGGGGACAACTTCTGCTCCCACCACTGTGCACGCACAATGCAGGTGAGCAACCAGAGACACAGCGCTGCAATTCAGCCTGAGCCCGGCACAAACAGCAGGCACAGCAGGGAAGAGGTGCCCAGGGCTGTGTGGTCGGTGGGTGAGGATTTCTGTGCATGGGAGAGGAGGCCGCTGGGAGTGCTCCCGCAGAGGGCAGCAGTGGCTGTGTGTGGGGCTGCGCTCAGGATGCGTGGGGAGGGGGGATTTGTCACAGTCCGGCAGCAATTCTGCATAAAGGAAGCTTAAAAAACCCAACGGGGTGAAAAGAAACCTCCATCCAATCCGAAATGCTGAGAAACAACTTCAAAATTGCAACGGCAATGGGTGTATCTCTGAGTATCAGGTAGAAATATACACGCAAAATTCATTCAGAGAGGAATTACCCCAATGACAGAACCGTACAGCTATGTGCTGATGGCGTGAGACGTCTGCGTTGCAGGAGGGCCTCTGCTGCATCTCTGACACTTCAGCCAAGACTTGGCCTCCAGCTGAGCTGCTCAGCACCCGGCCATCCCATGAGGCTGCCATGCTGTGGTCACTCCAGGGGATGCTGCAACACGCAGCATGGGATGTTCTGCTCTACTGCCTCGTATTCCATTAAAAACCATCACACTGCTACTGTATGTGATGTTACACCAAAATACGTATCGCTTTATTGTTAACAGCAACGTATGGATCATGCCAAAGAAAGAAATACAGACCAATGCAAAAGTAGCAGTAATTCACTTACAGGCAAACTAATAGTTGACAGGGAAAGGGTTAATTCTAGCAACATTGGAGCTTTATTGTGTGCACAGCCAGAATTAGCTTACACTACAAAATGAAACACCGTGAAACCTGTACTGCATTAAGGTTAGTGGAACTACATAATAATTTATGAACTGGACTATGGTTTACACCACAGACAAACAATCACTAAGCAGGAGGTCTTAGGAAGCTGAAGGTTAAAGGTGATTGCATATTACCTGCACTTCCCTTCAATAACTCAACACATGACTATTAGCCTGGTTTATCTGGCTCTATTAAGAAGAGCCGATGAAAACTTTTAATCTAATTCCAAACGGCTCCAGGCACTGGGTAGATATTAGCTCGTTTTGTTGGGAGCACTGAAATAAAACAAGGGATGGGGAGCCCCAGCCCCAGCCCCCATTAGCACCCACACTGTGTGCCATGGCCATGGATGTCCTGCTGGCTGCAATGAGCCTGAGTGTGCCCAAGTGCAGCGGGCACTGAGCAGGCAGCACATGCCAATGCACTGCATCCTGGTCAGGCAATGCTGACATCTGCCACCAGAAGCCCTTCTGCTCCAGGAGCTTAATTGCACCGTTGGTTTGTTACGTGTAGAAGTGTTATTCCAACTGGTTTCACTCCATCCATCACCTGCCCTGGATATCCCTGATTGCACAGCACATCCCAAAGAGCTGCAGCAGACCTATCTGCAAGGAAATTCCTATTAGAAACCACTGCCAACTTAATACAGGAGGCAAACTGCCTCGCACACTGCACCTCACACCCTGACACCCACTGCCTGCACCCAGTGCTGCCCGTTCTGCTGGGGCTGGGAGCTGTCCTGGTGCAAGGCCAGGGAAGCCAGCACCTAACGCTGACCAATTCAGTGCACTTTGCCCCAAAATAGCATGACTTTGGCTGACAATAAATACTGACCTTACGGTCCTGCCAACAAAGTTTCCGAAAATAATCCTTTCATGGGTTTTATGTGATGGCAGCTGTAAGCATTTCAAAGCACGAACGTTAACAGAGGGTTTCCCCCCTGTAGACAGTGAGCTCACTGTCTACACCCCCCACTCCGTTCCGTTTCAGCTTGGCAATGCTACAACTAAACAATAGGTTTTACTTCTTGAGTATAAGCCCTATTACATGGTTACTGCTTTATTATTTGTCTTATTTGTTTTACTACAGCGTCCATAGGGCTGAAAGAAGACTGGGATGTTGTGGCACATCACTTTTTAACAATTAGGACAGAATTAAGCCTGTACCTCACCATGCCCCCCCCGGCCATTCTGTGGGTGCGTATGTGCACATGTATTAAAGGAAAATAAACAGAACTAAAATGGAAATCCTGGAAACAGAGTATTTATTTATTTGCACTGCAAAGTCAGAGGCACCTATTGCCTGAAAGCCTCTATGAACAACTGTTTAAGAAGAACAAATTTGGGATGTTTAGGTAACTTCTAACAGAAATAAACAGCGAAGGTCCAAAGCAGAGTGAAAATATTGAGTAATCACCACAATCTGTCAAATCAAACGTAACAAACGAAAGGCCTTCACGATAGCGACTGCACATTCTCAGGGTTGCTTGGTCTATGCTGTAGCCCAGCGGGTTATTTACCTTTCCAGGCCAATCCATCATCCCCCTGACATGGCCAGCAAACACAAACAAGGAAACTCCACTTTGTTGCTGAGTTATGGAGAGCACCAACAAGCAGGCTGCATTCAGAGCAGGGAGCCCCAGCCTGCCCAGCACTGTGCTGGGGGCTCCAAGACGTGGCACTTCCTGAGCTGCTCAGGAAAACGGGAATCCAGGAACAAGGAGAAGATGCTGTCAGCCTCCGGCCGCAGCTGACACAACACAGCCGCTCCCTGTCCCCGGGACAGTAAACAGCCTTTGATACAGACAGACACCTGAGTGCCCCAGGCCCTGTGTCCCTGCAAGCGACGGGACTGTGGGCAAACCTGTGGGTTTTGCAATGACCCAGAGACTGTCCTGAATAGGATGGCACAGGCAGGACAGGAGGAAGAGGTATTGTGTGCACCCTGCTTTGCAAACACATCCCTTCGCCCCATCCCAGACAGAAGAGGTGTGGAACCAACATCAGCATCCTGTTCAAGCAGCAGCCACCACCTAAATTTGGATCAAGCCATACTACTAGCTAGCCTGAGCCTACTCATAGCCCTGTTTGCTTGGTTTGCAGCCAGGATGATGAGCACAAGGGGGTCGGCTGTCTAAACCCCGGGTTACCACCATGGTCCCTGGGGTGCTCAACCCCCACGGCTTGCAGTGTCCATAGCACCCTGTAATTCCAAGGGCATGGGTCACCAAGCCTGAAAATACAAAGCTTGGGGCTTAAGACAGACCTAGGCCTTCAGGGCAGGTGTATTTTTAATTTAATAGCTGGTCTCGCAGGTGTAAACAAGATGGAAAAGGTAAGGGAGGTCATCGGCCGCTTTCTTTACAAACAATTTTGGAAGGCTACAGACATCTCCCCCACCCCACGCTGTTGACCAAATATTATTTATATTTATTTGACAAAATATTAGTTATATTTACATTTATTTGCCTGTGTGCTGGAGCTCAGGGGAGGGGAGGTTCCCAAAAGAGGAAACAGTGAGCAGAGCATCGATATTGGAGTTCCACACAGGGAAGCTCAGACTGCCTTCAAAATGCCCCATCACTTACCCTGCAGCCCTCCTGTTCCTTGGTGCAACTGCATCCCAGCCCCAAAGCACAGCTGTGAGGTTCACCCACGCTCTCCAAAGCGCTCTCCTCCTCAGCTACAACCAAACCTGCACCCCAGTGTCTGCAAGGGGAAGACAACAGGCAAACAGAGAAACAGCTACAGGGTCAGAGCTGCCACAAACAGAGCCAGCAAAGGATGGAAAATGTTAACTGTGGGATGGTAAATTGTTAATTACATTGAAAATTGAGAGTTTTAGGACTGAAGAGGCTACAGGGAAATACACGATTTACCAGCTGGAGGTTTTTTCTTAGTTTTAAAGAGATGTGGTAAAGAAGTGCCAGGAAAAGAAAGCAGCAGAGAAAGGCAGCACAGCACGACGAGGGTGCAGGAGTTAAACCATCTGTGGGCACCGAGCAGCGGCGCCAGGCACGGGGACATCGGCACCAGGGGATGGGGACAGTGGTGACAGGGGAGAAAGGATCCTGTTTTCATGGCAGCACTCCTAAATACAGAAAGAAAACTGCAAGGGCTGCAGAGAGTCATTCCCACGTCACTCATTAGTGGCGTTACTGCTGGCTCATACTGATGTAGAAACAGATGGGAAAAGCACTGGCTGAAGTGTGCGCTCCAAAGGGAAGGGGAAGGTGTTCTTTGAACCCCTGATCCTGAGTTTTGTCCAGAGACACGAGGGAAAGAAAGGGAAGAAAACGGAATTGTGTGTGACAGTGACTCACAAATAAACGCAACAGATAACCCAGTCCCTTCCACAGACCTCAGCTTGTGCATTTCTGTGCAAGGACAGGACCACATCTCTGCTTGATGAGAACAGCGGCGACGCGTGACTCTGCAAAGCAGAATCCACCGAGGAAATACAAAATAAAGCAAACCCCCACCTGCCAGCACTGTGGACAGAAGCAGGACGTGGGAGCTGAGCGGCGTGCAGGGGTCTGATACACACCGTGCACAGCCTCACCTCGCCGCTCTAAAGCTGCGTGTGATCTCCAGTAAGAAAATAACGGGTAAATTAGAGCTACTGTAACGGTGCAATTGTTTAGACATAATTGTCTAAATAAAATAAAGGACTTAATTAGCAGCATCATCAAAATGAAAGGCATATTTGAATAAACATACTGCTGCTTCAGTCAGAAGCAATTAACATTTTAGTTGATAAGAGCGATCCCAGCTGGATGCAGATGTTTTCAATAACGCAAGCATTTTTTTCCTACTTAGAATAATTAAAACCACTTTTTTCTTTTTCAGAACCTCTGCCAAGACGTGCCCAGGGGCTCCCTTCAGCCCGGCCTGCTCCCACAGCTGGTGCTGCCACAGTGCATCCCAGCGCCAGCAGAGCTGCCCCCACCCCGCACCCCACTTTGCTTTCCAAGGCTTATCTCCATCCATCAGCAGTCACATAAACACCTCAGTTAAACTCCAGACTTACACCTCGACAAGAAATTATTTGTCTGTTTTCATACAACCGTTAAGGTTAGAGAAGGTCTCTGATATCCCCAAGTCCAACCTCAACCCATCCCACCGTGACACCAAACTGCGTCCCCAAGTGCCACATCTCCGTGGCTCTGGCACACCTCCCTGGGCAGCAGTGCCAATGCTTGAGCATTCTTTATAGGAAATTTTTCTCAATATCCAACCTGAGTTTAGTTCTGTCAAGGCACTCTCGTTAAAGCAATTGTTATTTTAAATCAAAGATTGATGTTTAGACTGACGTTAACAACAAGCAAGCATTTCATATCTCACACCTATCACTGACATGGGTGTCTGGACAGCAATCAGTGCTGCCTGCAGACCCACTCCTATCCACACTGAGGATCTCAGGATTCCTGCATTCCCTTCAGCCATGGGAATGAACCAAGCACTGCAGAGCTGGGGCACACCCTGCATCCCTGAGTGCTTGACACTGAAAATGGAATTTATGCACTTCAAGAATTGGAATTCTGCTCTTTTAACCAGCAACACACGTCAGAACCAAACCCAGCTCCTTCGCAAAAGAAAAGCAGTGCACTCTGAGCCAACTCCACATGGACTGCCCAGGGCTGGGATGGAGCCCCTTAGGGCAGACTTACACAGAAACAACAGAAAAGCAAAATAAATAAGAGCTGTGACAGGCATCCTCTTAAATATCAACAAGCCCTGCCGTGATACTATCTGTTTAAATTACAGACCACAAATCACATCGATGTCTGATGAAAATTAAACACGTTTTCCTGAATCGAGGAGCCGGAGCTGTGAGACTGCTTCGTGTCAGATAAAACAGAAGAGGCAAATTAAGTAATTTCTCACCCGTTAATAGACTTAGCCATCAAAAAGTTACAGGAGACAGACTGCGCTGGGCTCCTTATTAAAGCCTGAGAGCTGAAAGCATGATTTCCTGATCCTACATGTTAATGAAAAAATGAGTGGAATTTATGGGTACTTTTGAATTTAATTAAAGCAGGGTCTCCAGCTCTTAATTCCGTCCTTCCCATGGTGGGCTGACGCGACACCGGAGACCGGGGCCCAACCAAAGCCTGCTGCTGCCTCCCACCAGCGTCTGCCCCGCTGCTTCTCGGGAGCTGTGGGGTCTGTCTGAAGCTTCGGTTGGTATTTCCAAATGGAGACAACCATTAGTAGAGAAGATGCTTAATGAGTGTGTGAAGGGAAGCCATGGGTGCTCTTCTGGCTTTAGGAGGGGAGGCACAAGGCACAGCCCAGCCTGGCCCCCTCCTCCATCAGGGAGGGTTGCAAGGAAGGGGGAGGTAGGAGGTCTGTGTAGTGGTCCCTGCAGCACACACACATCTGAATTCCTGTCCCATCACCAGCAGAGGAGCACAGCAGTGTTTCACAAGGCGAATTCGTTTCAAATGTTGCTGACACCTGATTCGATCGGTCCTATGAAATAAAAATGTCACCTGGCACACGGCTGAATAGGTGCAGGTCAGTGGGCTGAGCAGTGCAACCTCAGTGCACGTGCAGTGAGCCCCAGAAAGGAGAAGCAAAGCAGCCAGTCTGAAAGCAATGGCAACATGCCCATTTCATGTCAAATGTCAATGCAGAACGCTTGCTGACTCCTCCAGCGGTTTATTATTAGGGATGAAATCCCCCGAGGTCCATCCTGAGCCATTTTTCTGCTACCAGACTCAGTCCAGCAGAAAACAATAGCGATTGTGCGGACCAAAATCCAGCGGAGATGAATAGCAGGAAGGTGCACAGAATGGTGCACGATAGGTTCTGCAAAACAACTCCAATTACACAACCCCCGCTCAAAACATCCTCCTTTCGACTAATGTGAAACGACTGTGGAAAACTCTGGTGACCATGAACAAACACAACTGCTGGCCAGGCTGCGGGCGGGCTGGGAGCCCGGAGCATTTTAGGAGATTTAAAAGACAGCGAATAAACCACAGGAGATCATTTCTGAGGAGTGGATCTGTGGGGCAGTCCAACCTGGAGCTCCCCCCATCCTGCATCTGCTGCTCCTGTGCCACCTCTCACCTCTTCCATGGAGGGACCAGGGCTCCCAAAGCCAGCTCCTGGTTGCAAGAGGACCCCAGGTTACTGAGACCCGCCTCAGTTGCACAAAGCAATCTGTTAGCATCAGAGCAGCAGAAACACTAGTTCAGACCCCTTTGATGCCGTGGCAGAGCACTGTGAATGATTCTCTCCTAACCTGTATTCCTTCCACATCATTGCTTGATGTCCTCATCCCTGCAGACACCCATGGCTCAGGCTGGACGGGGCTCTGAGCACTGACGGAGCTGTGGCTGTCCCTGCTCAGCGCAGGGAGTGGCACCACGTGGCATTCAGAGGTCCCTTCCAACTCAAATCATTCTATGGTTCTATGATCCATTAAGGAAAAGGTCGCAAGACAGTGTCACCATGCCTCACTGCCAAACATTAACATCTCTACTGGGGACAGAGGCACAGGCCCAACTCACCAGCAGAACCTCCAGACATCCCAGCTCTCGCTTTGGAAGCCCAAAATACAAAGGTAGCCAGACGGGCATTGGAATGCACTGCAGGCCATTTAATAGCCCAGAATCTTTCACTGAGTCCTATGACCATCATGTTTGCTTTTGGAAAAAGGGTCGTGCTGCATCGTAGAAACCGTCAACATGGGCTGCTTGAATGTTACAAAGCTTTCATTTGAGGTCTGGCTTTTATTTAAACTGCAAAGCTCAGGGGATTCTCCAGGACCACAGAAAATTATTTTGAGAAAGTACATGGAAGTCATGCTGCTGAAAAGCAGGAGCTGGACCCAAAGGGCAGAAACCGAGCTGCAGGGCTCTGCAGAACCTGCACCCAGCTCTCTGGGTACTGCCTGCAGTTTAATGGGTAACTCCATTGGGCTGACATTGCTTGCTCTTTTAACGGGGCTCTTTCCAAAGCCATTACTCATTTACAAGGGCTGTAAGGTTTTATATGCATGTTTCGGCGCGGAGTCCAGCAGAGCTGCTCCTGGCAGGGCTCCTGCTTGCACAAAGTCGGTCCAGGAGGGCTCTGCAACACCCTGAGACCCCTCAGGACCTCCAGGAGTGCTTCCATTGCTCCTTCACCCTCCACATGCTTCCAGAATGTGGTTTTTATTGAGGGCTATTTGCATGCCCATGCAATTAGGTGCCTAGCAAATTCTGTAAGATCAGAACCCCTCGACAACAGATTTTGTTGAAGCTTAAAGAATAAAAAGGCAGTATGGCAAAAATCCAGCTATGGGGCATTCCACCTGAAATAATAATAAATGGAAGCCGTTGCACTTGATGACATTGGGCTTCAGCCATATCTAATAATACTAATTAATAATCCTATTAATTAATGGGAACTGTAAAATCGAACGCTATTAGGCACGGATTAAGAAAGAAGTCACGTAGTTGTAGAACAAAAACTATCACCTGAGATGGGTCTGATGAAGCCTCCAACCTCTGACTGCTTTCTGGGTTCGGTGCCCTGCAAACACCCCAAAATCCACACGCTCCCACTGCTGTGCCAGCTCCCTTCCCTGCAGGCACGCACAGAACCAATTACTTCATGCACTCTGGCTGAGCTTTGCTGCTCGTTGGAAAGCAAAGGGAAGAATATAAAGGTAAAAGTACATCAATTACTCCAAAACTTGATGTAGCTCTGACTCTCTGCCCTAGTTCTGGCCAGGGCAGCTTGTATGGGTTCATGAATTGTCCTCACCTGGGTCAATCCATCTGCACACACTGCGAACCAGGTCAGTGCTCCCTCCTCTTCCCTTCCCTTCTGCCCCAAATTGCATTTAGAGCACAAATAATAATAATAAAACATAATAAAAATGTCACTAGACAAAGCAAATAAACCATAACTGCACAACCGCTCGCTGATATTTTGTACAAACTCCTATAAAATTAACTTTTACAACTTTTACTGGCAACTTCAACCTCGGTCGAAATTATTCTCTGATTAGTGTGCCCATATATCTCAGGGCAGGCAGTGACCCTCATCCAATTACGTTAAGAAATTGTTTGCACACATCCAGGCCCCACAATTAAAGCTGGGACAACGCGCGCCCAGCTCCCAGGGCACAAACGTCTCCCCTGTGATTTCTGATGGATGATTTGGAATGCGGTGGAAGAGATTTGCTCTTTTCATCCACCCCCTAAAATCAATCATGCACAAACTTTAACAGGCAGGGAGGGTGTCGGGACGTTCTTTTTTTTTTTTTTAAAGGAAAAAAACAAATAAAAATACTCAGCATGCACATTGCTGGCTTTAATTTCCTTGGGTAAACAGTGACTGCTGCCATGTTGGGGAGGGCTGGGAAGAGGACGCATACCTGAAATTTAGGCTCATTACTGCTCTATGAAATATGTCGCCAATGTCAGCCCTGGCCTGGCTGAATGCAGGACTTACCCATGAATTACTCCAGTTACTCCATCAAAAGTGTCAGTGCACAAGCGGCTGTGGAGTTTAATTAGCCTGGCCCACTTGGAACAACATTGCACTGAACAGTAAAATGAGATTATACTCATGCTGAGCAGATTTAGCTTAAACAGCCCCAAAAGTATTAAAAGGGTGTAGGGTGAGGACTGATTGTGAGTTTGCAACTGGAACGGATTACAGCCAGGTTCCCAGATGAGGGGGAATGGGTTTCACTGGGCTCTGTACCTGTATCACATCAGTGTCTGGAGTGCTCCTGGAGCACAGTATGGCCAACAAGGCACAACGTGGCACAGGGTGCTCACTGCTGGAAGCTGCTCAGGAATCGGGCTGCAATGCAGTTGGCTTGGAGCCATGTGGGACTGCAGCCAACCCAGCACTGTCCTGGTCACTGCTCCCATGTATTGGGGCGATCGGCCGCAGCTGGGAGTTGGGTCCCCAAAATCTTCCATCCTCTCTATTTGGGGCTGATGGGTGCATCCTGCACCCAAAGCCAAGAAACTTTGAACCCATTGCTATTAACTACAAATGTTAATTTTTTTAGGGCTAGCAACCGGAGACTTGAATTTGCTCTGCTGTAAACAGTTCCTCCTCAGGCCAAGTTTGTAGAGATTAACAGAAACAAGTAGGAAAAATCCCAACACTGCAGAAATGAAGACTTGCTGCTGACAATGCACTTGAAAGCAGTAGCTCAGCCAACATACGAGGAGCAATACTACTCCCATCATTCCCCTAAAGGATGGAACTGGCTACAAAAAAAGCAGATCTACAGAAACCAGTGAGCTCCAAATGAAGGAGTAAAGGACAAAGAGGCACAAGAGCCCTTCTCTTGGAACACGATTGCAGGCAAACAACATAGGTGTGCAAGGAGCAGCAACACACCCCACAGAGGCTGGCTGAGCACTGGTCTGGAAATCCATGCCCCGAAGCCCTTCTCTGCAATGCATTTGTTCCTTTTCCACCATCCTTCACTGTTAATGAGCACCGAGTGAAATGAGGACACGAAGCTACAGCTGATTGCAGAGACAGTGAGGGGAGAGCATGGGGGCCGAAGAGGAAGTGATGCTGAAAGGAGAAATCCTCCTGTCCAAAGAATGTGAAAGGACAGGCAGGGAAATGGGGAGAGAAGTGTAAAAACAAGAGAAGAGAAAAAGGCCCTGCGATGCCCTCAGGTACTCCATGTGAGGATGCTGCCCAGGCTGCTGTCAGCAGGGATGCACAAAGGAGCCTTCTTCTTCCAAGGAGAGGGAAAGCCATGCAGAACATTCACCGTGGCTAATTCATTTAGGAGCCTCAATTACAAATGGGATCTTGTGACACTGCTTTATTTGTAGCCTTTTTTTTTTTTTTTTAATAAACAAAAGCAGATAAGAGGCGTGACACCTCTAATGACTTCACAATGGCTCTCCGTGGGGACCTGCCTGGGGGTCCCAATAGAAGAGCCCCCGACCTGCTGCACCAGGTTGCATCCTCCCTGCCTGGGAACATCCCTTACAGAGCCACAGAACAAATATCAGAGAGCAGACCATCTCCTGTTACTCTTTAAAGCAGGGCTTGCTGCTCAGTAGTCGCATTCAGGCAGTAGATGCCCGGCGTTACTGGACAGAAACCAGAGGAAAAAACAATGCTGTGTTTTTGTGTTTTTTTTTTGTTTTTTTTTTTTTAAAGCTGCAAAGGGAAAACGCTGTTGTTTATACACCACAATATGGACAGATTTACACACTAACAGCCACATTAAAATAATACAGGTCTGGCACAAACTCACAAAGAGCAACGCCATCCAGAGCTGCCTGCAAATGTGTCAATGGGGAACCAGGGACTCCACACCAGAGCCAAACCCACCGAGTGCAATCACTGCAAAACTGCGATTTGGGGGAAGGGGACAAACCCAAACTGCTCCCCTGAAGCAGATGGACTCTGTCCACAAAGGCAATGTGATTAACCTCATGTCTGCATGGGATAATGCCACCATTCTTCCACCCACCTCAGCCCTCCTGCGAACAGCCCCAGGCTCTATCCTTCCAAAAAATGGCACCATTTTAGTTTAAGAGAACAAAGGGTATTCTTTGAGTGAGCAGACTGGAAATCAGCCTTTAATGCCAAGAGTCTTACCCCACAGTGGTAATTCCAAGGGTAATTCTGGGAGCAGAATCATGAGCCCTTGGTTTGGCACAACAAAACAAGCTCTTACTTTCTCCAAAATGATGGCTTTGGGATGCCCAGTGCTATGGGAAGCACCACAGGGCACCCAGTGACAACCTAAACCTTCAGCCCAACACCTGGAGCAGCCCAAGCTCTGCATAAGGCCAGGGGATCCTATCCAGGCATAGTCATCATTGCTTCCAGTGCCTGAGGGTTCCCCTCTCTAAACCCTGCTCTCCTCCCACTCATGTGCCAGATTTCCCTTCCTATCATCTTGTGTTTCAGTCACAGTTAAACAGCCCTGACCTGGGGATGCCTTCATGCACGAAGGTCCATAACACTCCTATCTTGCAGCATCAGAGCTCTCACACATGGAAGTATTTATTACACCAGAGCCCTGCTGCAGAGCAGATCAGATCCTTACCTAATAAAACCAACCAAGGGCTGCACTGGTAGCTCTAAATGACTTTCTTTCAATAAAGATAAGGCTTGGATCCTCACTGAATATACAGATTCCTCTGCAGGCCCAACCCAATGGCTTGGATGACACAGCACGTGGTTGGCTCTGACACACTGACCAAATGAGCTCTGCATGAAATACTTTAAATGGGGAATCCTTCCTGTTTTGCAACTAAACATAAAGCACATTCTTGAGCAAACTTTAAAAGTTTCCTACGTCCACTAAAGTTGGGCAGATGTACAGTAGGACAGAAGCAACTTGAATTTGGTAAAATATAAACTGTGCTTGGAACCAAGAATCCACGCTGCACAGCCAAGGAATGCTGGGCCTCAGAGAGATGGTTTGCTCCTCAGAAGATTAGAAAGTATTAAATTTCTGCTAAATCTGAAGCAATAAAATTAAGTTCAAACTCTGAGGGAATAAAAATGCTGATGCATAATTGTTTTGTAAAATTTGTGTTTGATTTACTTGAGATGGGCCATTTTATAGCTTATCAAAAACAGCTGGTGTCGTGGACACACATCCACGGTCCCATAACATGGATACAATTTATTCCATGAAATCTGTAAACGAAACAAGACAAAGCTCTCAATATCTTTTATAATAAATTCTTTCAGCAGGTAGAGCTGAATCCTGAAACAAGCTTTCAAACAACAGGCAACCAAGCATGAGGCTCTCCCAGGAGCAGGCTGGGCTTGAGGCTACCAGTTGGCAAAGGAGAATCCTCTTGGAGAAATGGGGTCTTACAAGTGGCACATAGGTATATTTAGGACAAGAGGTGATGGCTGCAAATTGCAGTAGGGGAGGGTCAGATTGGATATTAGGAATGATTCCTTCTCCTAAAGAACAGTCGGGCACAGCTGCCCAGGGAGTGGTGGGGTCATCATCCCTGGAAGCATTCAAGAACCATGGAGATGTGGGACTGAGGGCCGTGGTCAGTGGGCATGGTGGGATGGATGAGTGATCTGAGAGGTCTTTTCCAACTTGAATGATTCTACGTGGTCAGCTCCCTTGGAGACATCAGTGAAGGAAGGACCACAGCATTGCCCCTAAGTACAAAGGCACTGAGTGCAATGCTCTGCTGGTACCCAAAGCCAGGAGGACACAGAAGGAGGCAGCTCTCATTGCATGGTATCAGGTGCTAAAATCTCCGCACCTTTAGCAGCAGTAATACATCTGCTTCAGTCACCTTTGAGACCAAAGGCAGTAGTTATGTTAACAGCAGGAGAAAAACTTCAAATCGTATCAGCCACGGTTCCAAGGAGAAATTCACTCTGGTCGTTGCTGACTTTTTTGTGGCTTTCAATTCTATCCTCCAGTAGTGCTGTCTGAGGAGAGATTACACAATTTTACAGCTGCTTTACCTCTAAATACAACTTCTGGAAGAAAAGAGTGGGGGAGTAACTTGGCCATTCATCCCAAAGGGACCCTAAACCCAGCTCTGGTGCACAGAAATGCAATACCCATAAAACCAGCATGTTGCAGAGCCTCCTTAACCAAACACAAAAACACCTATTAAGGGTCCATGGGGGTTCATTCTGACCGGTGTGAAAAGTCCTGAGGAGAGGTCAGGGCTTGCTACCGTGCAGGCTCTGTTTGCAGCAGGACCCCAGGGGCACAGAGCGACTTGTAGCAGCTCCAGGAGGAGCAGACAAGTCTGCAGGAAGAGCACTGCAAGGATGGTTGCACAGGGAGGGGTCTGATCAGCCCCCAGAGGATAGAGCTGTTTGGGGCCACCAACACAGTTCAGGGCCACCAGCAACCCACACAACCCTGCTGCTCCTCTCAGCAAGAGACCAGCCCCACCGAACCACAAAGGGCTGCAATAATGTCCCTGCAGAAACCAGTGCTGCAAGCACCTGGAGCTCTGACCACCTCCTTTCTTTCAGCATCTCCAGTATCCCAGGAGTTGGCTGTGTTCTGTTTTTACTGAACCACTCTCATTGTCTGTGAGCTCCTAAAAGTGAAATGCATCCACAAAATGCTGCTTCGCATCTTCACCACCTGCAGCATCCCCTCCTGCCTTACAGACATGCCCGCTGGAACAGGCAGCCCTTTGTTCCTGCACCAGCAGAGCCTGTAACCTATCCCAACCCAAAGGGAGCCATTTCTTTGGTGTACGGTGTAAACTGAACTCAAGTGCCAGAGAAGCAGTAAGGAATTCCTGAGTGTTCTTCCGCAACCCCCAGCCACAACAACTCCTGTATAGGCGATATATAAGATTTCGCAGAAGAGGAAACGTTAGAAATCTAGAAGTCAGTAACATCTTAACTAGCAAATTAAACTCATACCATACTCAGTGCAGAGGTGACCTCTCTAAAACCCCTTATTACTGCCCCCAGAAGCACTTTCTGAAGGAGACAGGCTGAAAGGCTTCAAACCCAGCAGTAACCCCTCTGAGGTTTGGAGATGAACGGCATGAAATGAAACCAGGGCTCATCCTTATGGGATGCACCAGGAGGCAGCACCTGGAGAGCAGCCCCAAAAGCACCTGAGCTGTTCAGGTATTTGAAAAGTAAATAAAGAAATCACTCACCTTCCACAGCCCTGGCAGCAGCTTCTCTTTCTACCTGCAAACAAGAAAACCCACCAACCACCATCTCAGAAGCATACTCTAGCTGGAGAAGCCTTGTATAACCAGGAAAGTGATTGCTCTTAGTCATGCTGCTGGGCTTACAAAGCAATAAAACAACAGAACGCAAATCCCCCAGGTGCAAGAAGCTGCAGGGACATGGTTATTAATTACAGCTGCCCTTTGTATCTCCCAAGGTGATGGGGATCAGTCCTGTGGCTGCAATGGAGCTGCCAAGGGAGGCACTGAATGCTGTTGGTCCTGCTGGTGGGAAGGATGGAAACTGCAGGTAGACATGCGCAGAGGAATCCTCATGGTCAAACGTTTTGCAGACATTAACTGCTTTAATGTAAAAATAATAATAATAATTGTTTTGTGATGGCTTATTTCCAGTTTTATAAAAGAGTTCTGGCTGATAACAAATTCACGGACCATAATAAAATGCACTGACTTGACAAAGTAAAGGATTTTCCCTCTGAAAATACATGTGCAAGGAAATGAGGGGTTCAGCACTTCCTCTAGCAGGATCCATCCCAGCCACAGCAAGCTGCCTTCCAGCAAAGCCACTACCCAACACTGAGGGCAGGAAGAGCATGCACCTGGCAGCACAGCAGAGTGTGGGCTGCCTGCCATTGCAGGGCTGCTCCAACACTTTCATAGCATCCCCTGTGCCACCCCAACAGCCCCCGCAGGACCTCCCCAAACAGCCCCAGCGCTGGGACCAGAACTGCTGGAAGGAGGTTTCCCCACCAGCAGCATCCAAACCACAGTCAGCACACGTGGCCAACGGTGCAAGAATTCACAGGGGCACCCATCCATCAACTTTAATCTCAGCAAGTTACAAAGGAGAGCTGCTCTCTCTTTAATAAAACCAAAGTTTAATTAGCAAAGTCAGGTTTGACCGGCTTTGAGAAAACTCCCCTTTGATAACTACATGCTACATTATCCTTTCACTCCTTTTGGCAGAGAAATGAGGTTACTGCAGTTTGCTTTGGCTCCCGCTCTCTCCTGTCAATCCCCTGGGCACTCAGATAGTTCAGGCTCTATGTTCAATAGGAGGAGAGGCTGTGATGTGTCCCCCAGCTGTGTACCAACAGAAGCAGTGAGCAGGGTGGAAGAGCAGAGGCTGAGCCAGCATCCCATGGGCACAGCCCTCAGGAAGTGGCCATGGATCTCATGGGGCTCTGCCTGTTTTTGCTGGAAATATTCTTTATGGTGATTTGCACCAGCTTGATGTAGCAGCAATACAAAAAAAAAAAAAAAAAAACAACAACCATAATAATTATTATAAATATAATAATTAATGAGGGACATAAGTGAAGAAACATTTCCAGCCTGTTCTTGCTCATGTTTGGCTCCCATGCCTGTGCTGGTGCTCCCAGTCCTTTGGCTTAGAGCAGAGCAGGACAGGGTTACAAGGTATCTGCTATATTTGATATTGAAAGGCTGCTAAAATCCCAATTAATTCTATGAATTAAAATATTTCATTTATTTGCCTGGAGGCCAAGGGTAACACATTCAAACAGATTTCCATTGCGGGCTGCTCACAAACCATTCATTGCAACCACTGCCTCAAGGACTTACCCATGGTAATTCACTTCCCTCAGAACATGGGCCACCCCCCGCGTGGGATTCTGTTTCTCCTCCTCAGATGGATGACAGGAAATCCTCTCAAACAAGACGAAGGCTGTCGCAAGGCCCTTGGGCTACCAACAAACTGACATCTTTGCAAAGAATGGTACTGTTAGAATAGTGGGTATAGCAGCCAACCTGCATTTGCTAGCTCAGCACGTGCTCTTTAAGGGCATTACTTGCAGAAGGGGATTTGCTGAGCTCCAGCAGTTGCTTCTCCAAGGGAACGGGTGGCACTCCAAACCCCAGCACTGAGCGTGGGGAGCGGTGAGCTTGCGTTACTTCAAATGGATCCAGCACGACGGTTCGAAATTCAATATTGTCTCAGCCTAATTGGACAGGATCCAGCTCGATTCTGTCAAACGCCGTGATTAATGCCAGAGCAATAAAACCCCTTTTAGCCATTGAGACGTTCAGGCTGAAAGGGAAGAAGAAGAATATGATCCTCGGAAAATATAGATAAGTCAGTTCATGAATACGTGTGAGATAAATGCTGTTCTGAATACAAACATTTCCACAATGCCTGCAGGAGCAACTACTCACTATCTGTGCCTTACCAAAGGAACTGCTCAGAGGTAAAAGCTTTTGCTGAGCACCTCGTGCAGCCAAACTGCTCACACTGCAGCATGATGTGACAGCATGGCTATGAGGAAGTTTTATTTCTTTGCCTCGATTTGTATGGATCCCACCTGAACACTGCATGGCTCAGCCCCAAAGCCCACAGAGCAGAGCAATTGGGGCAGCGCTGCAGTGGGAACAGTGGAATTTCATGGCTTCGACCAAATTAAAGCAGAGGAACAGTGGTTTCATTTGGTTTTAAATCACAGGCAAAAAGATCAATACTGCTTTTCTCTGTATTCTATTACAGAATTTGCTATTATTGCCCAGAGAGGTGGCAGTGCCCCACCCCTGCCCACACCCACAGCCAGCACCCATGGGGCGCTGAGCACTGATGGAGCTGTGGGTGTCCCTGCCCAGTGCAGGGAGTGGGACCAGATCGCTTTCAGAGGTCCCTTCCAACTCAAACCATTCTGTGCTCCTGTGATTATTTTGTCGCAGCACAAACGCATGGTAGAGAAGAAGATGGGGCTACTCTACATGTAAAAGAAAAGGGCAGTGACTTGAAATGCCTGAAAACATTGATCTTGTCACGATGTTAATAGAACGAGACACAAAGCAGTGTTTTCAGTGATCTGATGTGCTTTTAGGGTTGAAAGAGCTAATTCACATCGAGTTAGCCTCCCAGCTTTCATGTGTAATACATACCAAAAAGATAAGCAAATTACATTGCATTATATGTAATTACAGAAGCTCCTAATTACACGTCACAGTTTTAGGCAGCCCAGCACATGCCATGCTCTCCAGAACGGCAGTTCCCGAAGCAAACAGCAAATCAGCTTTTGCTTGCCACTGACTTGAAACTTTAACCTATAAATTAAATTAATAAGAGACAAAGGCTTCTTTTGTGCATTTGCAAGCCTGTAGGATTTTACAAATAATAGGACTGGAAAGTGATTTATACTCCAAGATTAAAGGTCAGTTTGGCACACACGACTCGGGAGCAGAACGCCGCGCATCGCTGCGAACTCGTTTGTGCTCCCTGCAGCCATGTGGGATTGCTGGGAGCAACTGAGAGCTGCGAGTGGGAAGAAATGCAGTGGGCAATTGGCTGGGGGTCTGCCAGCTCTGCAGTATGGAGGGAATCGTGTGTAAGAACTGCATCAGCCACTCGGCCCTCTGCATTGCTGACATCACCTGCGTGCTGCAGTTCCACACAAATTCAATGGGGAAAGATGGAAAACACAGAGCGTTGGATGGAAACAGCATCAATTCAAAGCAAATAGAAGATATGCAAATAGTTCAAGCCATTCTTTTTGCTGGTTTAAGTTCAGTTTGTGACATTCTGTCACCAGCTGCTCTTGTTCCTGGCCCAGTTGCTTCTGTGGAAATAAGACTTCAAGTGGAATTTAAAACTTCTGATGTATGCAATAATTAATATAGTATTAACCTGAGAACTAGAAGAGTTTCTTATGATTATTTTCACAAGAAAATCCTAGTAAGAGGCCAAAGACAGAGAAAGGACTAACAGGCCACCTGTGGGAACACGCAGCTTCTTTGGCAGAAGTGCCTGGTATTTTGCAGGACACAAACTCCATACTTCACTTACTACCTTCAGAGAGATTTCCTAGAATCACAGAATGGCCTGGGTTGGAAAGGACCACAATGATCACCCAGTTTCAACCCCCCTGCTATGTGCAGGGTCGCCAACCACCAGACCAGGCTGCCCAGAGCCACATCCAACCTGGCACTGAATGCCTCCAGGGATGGGGCATCCACAACCTCCTTGGGCAACCTGTTCCAGTGCCTCACCACCCCCTGTGTGAAAAACTTCCTCATTCCTTAAACGACAGAACACATCCAATGGTCACAGAAAGAGATGAAACCGTACCACGTGCTCATTAATCCCACAAAAACACAATCTGACCTCCAAAGAAGAAAGCATCAGTTTGTAAACAAACACCCTGTTTGTTTAAACTCTATCGGCAATCAAAAGCATGGACTTATTTTGCTTTCCCTGGAAGGCAGACGGCAGCGATGTGGGCTGGTTTTTTTTAGATAATTTAGTTGCACATTGGAGCACTGCACACACCATTCTGTAGTTGATATCATATGAAAACGCATGTGTTCAAATTTTTGATTTCACTTGGATTCTGGCCCTTAGAAAGCAAACATCAAAGAGAAGAGCTCTGAATTTTGGCTGACACCAAGCTTTTGCACCACCCCAGGGGTCTCAGCAGTAGGAGAACCAGAGTGGTGGTTGGCCCCATCTGAACATAGGAAGGTGGGGGTTGATGTGAAGCACAACTCCAGCGCAGGAGATGAGGATACACAGCACATCATGTCCACACGTGCCATAGAGGATGATAAAAAATCAAAATAATTATTGCCATAGCTTTCATCTATTTGAGGATGCGGAGATCGGGACACACGTGTTGAGCAGTTCCACGTTAACATTGGGGCTGGCACTGTTTGGAAGAGGTCAAGGAAGTAATCCTCATCCATAAAGCAAAAGAGAACAGGCACAATACTGGGAAAGGCTGGAAAGCTCCCAGACTGGCTCCTGTCTTGTTTCTGCCTTCCAGGTAGCACTGAAATTTGTCATCTTTCTTCTCTTTGCAGATTTCTTAAAACACACCATTAACTCACTGATAAATCCACAATGTAAGCAATTATCTGAGCACTCTCTCTGTTACCTGCAGAGCTGATAAACCTCATGGGCCTCAAACGTTGCATGAGCAGCAAGGAAAAAACCCCAGGAGGCAGCAGGAAGCACTGGGCTCCAGCACTCTTTGGGGGAGAAGTTGGCCAATGGGACGGATGCTATGCATGGGGAGGTCTGGTCAGGTGTATGCAAAGACCTTTATGGATTCATCTGATCAGGATGGAGAAAGACCAAACAGGTGGAGAGGGTAAGGAAGAAAGGGGAAAAAAAAAAAAAGAAAAGAGAAGAAAATATTGAAGGCAAACGATGAGGGTCCTGGGTGGTCTGTAAATGAGACTGAAACAGTGGGAATGTGTAATGAAGAGATGAAATCCAATAGTTGTACAGGAAGCTTTCACAGGGCTTAAAACAAATCCTTAAGAAAAACAGAAAAGAATCCAGGAAGAGGAATTGTATTACTGCTGAAAACAGTATTGGCATATCCCCAATGCATTCACAGTGCGTGACTGACAGCTCCGCACGAGTCCCGGCGGGGCAGGGGCTGATGTCTTCCTATGCCTCAAAACCCTCCAACGGCTCCCAGCAGAAATGCCCAGGAGGCATTTCCACTGAACTTTCACTCCTTTCTCCAATTTTGCTTTAATGCTATTGGAAATCGGCTGAAAGCTGTGGCAGCAGCGGGTGACCGCAATGACAGGTGCCACTGACCTGCTTTGCTCACACCGAACCAAAAACCCCAGAAACTTCTGACTTCATCTTCGGTTGCTTTAGTGTAGTTACTATTGGTGAAGAAACATGCACAGTGTTTTCAAAATGAATGGAAAAGATAAAGAAAATGTGCTGTGCTGCCCTCAGTAGCGGGGCTCTGCCTGGCGTCACTGCTGCACGCTCAGTCCAGCCCTAACATTTCTGCCATCAGAATCACAGAACAGTTGAAGCTGGAAGGGACCTCTGAATGCCATCTGGTCCAATTCCTTGCATGAGCAGCGACACCCACAGCTCCATCAGTGCTCAGAGCCCCATCCAGCCTGACTGTAGTTGTCTGCAGGGATGGGGCACCACCACCACTCTGCACACCCTGTGTCATTCCTCACCGTGCTTAGCAGCTTTTTCCTTACGTCCAATCTAAATCTCCCCTCTTTCAATTCAAAGCCATTTCCCATTGTCCTATTAGATTCCTCTCAAAGCTCCTCTGAAGGCTTCTCTCTCAGCACCTGCTTACGTCCCATTTCCATCAGCACTGTGTGGTTTCCTGAGCAGGCTGAGAGTGCAGAGCTGCAGCTCTGCCTTTTGTTTTGACAGCTCACTGAGCAGACACTCATCTGCACCTCTCCTAAACTCACTGTGGGGATCCTGGTCCCGATGGAGAGAAGAGCTGAGCTGATGCTGGCTTTCAGGGGGTTGAGAATCCACTCGCCATTCGTCTTTTATGTTGGCTGCTGGGGATAACACAAGGCAGAGTGTTGGTGTGGTGCGAGGCTCTGGAAGGCACTCCATGCCTGGAATAAAGCACAGCTTGCAGGTTTCCCCTACCAGCAGGGACAGCACTTTTGTTCTGCATTAACTCCCACGCCATTAATTACTCGGTTCTTCTGCAGCATCCTCAGACTGCAACAGACCTGTACGCCTTTTCACTTTTCAAAATACAACACAACTGGGAATACATGTCACTATTTATCAGTATGTCCCTCTCAATTTGCAGCTCTATGAGGAAGGCTTCACTTCTGTAAGCTCACCACTGCTTTGCAGTGTCCCTGAGCTCTGCTGCACTTCCAGAAGCGATCATTTGCAGCACAGCTCAGAGCCAGTGCTAAAGCTGGGCCCCCTCCCAAAGAGCTCAGCTCTACTTTGCAGCCCCTGAACCTCCCACCAGCACCCCTGAGCAGTGCAAAGCAAGCAAAATCAATCCTCCCCAGTGCTTCCACCCTGATGTTTGCCCACTGTTCTACTCTAAAAGCCATCAATCCCCCTCTTTTTAAGCAACCTCTATGTTTAACTGTTATCAGAACAACAGAGCTCAGCCCAAAGTTTGGGAGAACAAGTATTTCCAGCAAACTACATTCAAACACAGCTTACAGAGAGAACACCTGGGATTCATCTGAAAACCTGTCTCAGATAGAGACCTTCCCGCAGAGCCTGATACAAAATCCAGATACACTGTAATAAGCTTTTGATGTCGTGTTGACATTCATCTGCCAATACTATTGCTTCATGCACTTACCTTATGATGGATCTTGTTACTTAATTGATCGCAGGCAAGGTCAAGAATTAGCCCTTCTTCCACTGACATCATGCAAATCACCAAAACCCAGAAGAAAGCACCTAATCCTCAGCTTCAGACCCACGCTAAGTGGCCCTTCAATACGTGTGAAGAGGCACAACTGGTTTTTCAATTATGCCTCAGAAAAGGTCATTTTTCAAAACTTATGACCAAATGGAACAAAAAAAGAGCTGCACAGAAGTGTGCTTTTCCTTCTGGTATCGGCTGCCTCAGTGCAGAGAACAGTTTGTTTTTGCAACTGGAGATGAACACAACCTGCACCGTAATCCACCCCGGGCAGAACCACATGTCCCTCTCTCTGCTGAAGACTCAACAATGGCTTTGGCTTCTGCAGGACAACTGCTTTCACCGCTTAAATCACAGAAACCCATCTGCTGGAACACAGGTTTTTACCATTTCAAGCAACGACGGGCTGTGTGCAGCCCCAGGACCCACGGCACACCCACCAGCTCCACGGCTCTTCTCCAGCCCTCCCCTTGCGAACCCTCCGTGTTTGGGCCAACTCTGCAGCAGTAAGGTTCATATTGGATGAGAAAAAGATTAAAACAAACTAAAAAAGCACTAAAACTTTTGGGTGGGGTGCACAGGCTGAGGGCCGGTGTGGAAAAGCAGCGCCCACGCAGCGATGCAGAGCCGCCTGGCAGCACTGCGTGTCACACGATCACTAAACATCCCGAGCTGGAAGGAACCTGTAAGGATCACTGAGTCGTTTTGTGCCTATTTTGTTCTGTGTTAGTGAAGCTGATAGCCTGGGCTATTCTGATTACAGACCCATTTAATTTCAAGTTGGTAATCTGACAGTAAATTTCAGTTCAAAGCAAGTATTCATAAATCCGAACTAAAATTGATTTCAAAAAGACTTCGTATTCTTAAGGTACAGAGCATACAGCATTTACTTGCAGCCCTCCAGGCTGAGAGGTGAGGATATGCTGTCAGGGGCATTACTGGATCTATATTCCTCATGGCATTTCTACTGAGTAAACTGGGAAATAGTTCATATCACAGAACCCACAATTCTATGAGCTTGCATCTCTACCAGCCTATGATTCTAAGACACAAACTATTTTCTTGTTGATAGTAATTTGTTGACAGCGTTTCCCCTTTGTTTCACAATAGCTGAGAAAAAAAGCTAGATTAAAGTCTAACAAGGTCCAATACACTGAAGAGAAGGGAGCAAAGAAATCAGGAGGCGTTTAAAGAACAGCTCCAGCCTCCTTGCTTCTCACCCTTATCAGCACAGCTATCAGTCAGCAGCCCTGTAATTAGGCACAAAAGACACTGTGCTCCAGAGAGCTTCTCTAGGAACTGGAGAGCTGCTGGGAGCTGCAGCCCTGACTGACAGCCTCCATTTAAGAAAAACAGTTCCAGAGTAATTAGCAATAATTTGTACAAATCAGAAGAAGTGACCTTTGTGTGCACAACGTCTTACACAAAGAACAAAGCTCTACTGCAGCAGCACTGACAGAGTCAGGAGAACTGACGTGCACCTTTGGTTGGGATTGAGCAGCTCAGCACATTCCTTGGGAGGGTTCTGCATGGGGGTACCCTGAGCACCCCCAGAGTGGGAAGGAAATCCTGGATCTCACTCCCAGTGCTGGCAAAGGCTTTCCTGATTTAGGGGTGTTTTACTTATTTAATTTTTTATTCATCCATCTCACCTTGAGGACCCTTCCAACCCATACCATCCCATGATCTCTGTCTCAGTGGAAGGTCTGCTTGCTTGCATGACGCTGCGAAACTCTTCGATAAAAGGTGCTCCCTTCAAAACTCCACTTAAAACAAATTCTTTGCATTAAAAGAAATAAAACAAGTTGCTCCAGCTGGGCACAGAGAGGTTCCCTGCCCGCTGTGTACCAGGGCTGGCACCTGCTCAGAGAGAGCTACCCTGGGACACATGTAAGCACCCCGTGGGGTTATGGCACAGAGCAGAAAGGAGGAGGTGATGAAGGCGGCCGCCCAGCGGGGCTCCCTGCTCCCTGTGCAGCTGCTCCAGCAGCTGTTCTCACCAGTTGGTGGCTGGGTTTTACGAGATATCTGTCTGTAATTAAAAAGCAACAATACTTTGGCAGCCACCATAAAACACATTGCAGGTTGCATCCCGCAGCATGTTGTTCCATGCTGGTACGGGGAGATGCGATGGATGCAACCATGTAGGACTTCACCATTTCTAAAACCCAAACATTTTCTCCTTAGCCACTCTGCCAAGACCACTGCCAGCATCCCAAACCACGGCTCCATTTGGTTGCAAGTCAGAAATGCTCATCTCCTGCCTTTGCCACTCAAACCTCCCTGTGAACAGACATGTGGCTGCAAGGTGCTCGGTGCTGTGAGCGTGTTAGGGAGCTGCAGGTCTGGAAGGAGGTCCTAAACGCAGGGCTGGCATTGAGGGTTTTCTCCATTTGGAATATGTTAAGGCATTGTGCTTGTGCCAGCAAGGCAGCACATCCAGAATGAGGGCAGGGAGGGCCAGAGAAAGCCTGATGGGGAGGGAGGGAGGGAGGGAGTGAGAAGCTGTGAGAGCAGGTCACTGCTCCCCTTGCTGGTACCTACCCAGGCTGGAAGCTGCTCCAGTCCATGCCCAGGCAATACCCTGCAAGCTGCAGAAGCACCTGCAGCAGCCCAAAGCCTCCTGTAGCTGCAGGCTGCTGCTGGGCTCTTTACTGAGGGCTTCTCTGCGGTGGGATCTGTGCCATGTGCTCCTGTGGAAGCAGAAATCGAGCTGCATTCTGCAAACCGCTGCACATGCATTTGTAAACCATTGTGTACATAGCAGAGAAACGCTTAATGATGACAAACAGACCTACAAACCAGAGGCAGCTTCCCTCTGTGTCAGCAGCAGCATGAACAGGTCCCAACTGTGCAAAAGCCTCCTGCAACCAGGACTTCTTAGAGGATAAACAGCCCTCTAACCACAGCCAGCAGTGGAACAGCTGCAAAGCCAAGGAATGAGAAGTAGAACCCAATGAATGTCAGAGCCCAGACCCCCCCCAGCACCTCCCAGCCCTGCACACAATTGCAGGTAGCAAGGCAGCACCACCTGAACTTCTCTCCATCAGCATCTGTCTCCATGCTGCAGCACACGGACTCCTCAGGGATCCAAGGGGTGTTGCATTGGTAGGAAAATACCTTTCCTATGTAAACCATGCGTTCTGCCATTTCCCTCTCCAAACTCCACAGCGTCACAGATCGTAAGCCCTCAACACAGAGAGGCTTCATTTGGGGAACAGATCTCCATAAAGGTTTGGAGTAAGGCCCCACACATCAGAAAAGAAAAAGGGAGGAAAATTACATTCTGTTTAATTACCCGAGTCGTAACAATTTTTAACTATTTTACGCACGACTCCTGACACAAGTGGAAATGTTATTTTCCACAACCATGGCTGCTGGTCCTACTGCAAATAAATAGTGTGGGGTGCGCTCAGCACGCGGGAGATGGAGGCCATGTGTTCTCATTAATTCTCTTGGCAGAGGAGCACATGTAGGTTTTGGACTGCAATTCCGGGCTGGAACACGAGAGCTGGGGTGGCCAACATACATCACACAGACTCCATTTGGCCCAGCTCCATTAGGGCTGATCCAATACCCAGTTTTATCATCCTAATGATAAGCAGATTTGCAGCTGCCTCCTCCTCTTGTAGAGGTATCTTCAAGCCTCACCCTCAACTTCCTCTCACTGACTGGTTGGATTTTGGGGACCTGCACTGTAACACATCCCTGTGAATTGCTTTTTCCCTGCCACGCATCCACTCTTGTCCTCAACTAATTCATATGGCTGCACTCAGGAAGATGGGCAAAGGTCAGGCTATTGTAAGCCACCAACTATAGGGAAACTTTACCAGGACCAGGGACAGATTATATGGACTTCTGAGGACTTCAATGAGCCCCAAATTATTGGGACTTCCTTCTCCACCTACTGAGCCCAAGGTCACCAAAGTATTTCCACCCTGCACTGTGACAACAGGGCATGCAGAGGACTCAGCTCAACAGGTGAATCTATAGCACTGGTAGAAGAATGCTGGCCTCTTTCAATTTCCCTTTATTACAGCTTCTTTGGTGTGGATTAAAATAATTAATATTGATAATGTGATCTGCCCCCTGTTCACAATTACTTCAGCGGGGATCCTGCCTTATGGGTAGGATGGGAATGGTCTTCATTAGCCTTCTAGGTTACAGAACTGATTCTGGTTTTCATTTGAAGTCTTGGGGATTACACAGGCTGGCTGCTGCAGGATGGGGCACTGGTACCTGGCAAAAACGATAGAATTTTTCCTGTTTTAGAAAGAGGAATCCTGATCCTGTAACAGGATTGGTAACTCGGTCCCCAGCACTCAAACACAATTCTTATCACACAATTGTGGAAAGGGAGATGCTGTATGAGCATCCCCATGGCTGCTGCTCAGTGCCTCCCCTGCAAAAAGCCATCCATAGGCAACACCTTGGAACATGTTCTGCAGGTCAGGGAAGTCAGAATCCATCAGATTTAATTGGAAAGGGAAAATGGTTTCCAGACGTGATGATGGTCCACTGAGGACATCACCCCAAAGGTCCATCCCTGGGGACAAACACAGCACAGAACCCACATCAGAGATCAGGGCTGATCACTGCAGCTCTGTGCACAGATATGGAGTGCTCCCTGCTTCTCATATGGGCACAGAGCACAGATCCCCAGCACTGTGACTCAGTGGCTCCAGTGCTAACCTGCAGAAGGCACTGTCCCTCACAGTACTGCTTATTTCATAGAGAGCCACGATTTCCTCAGGAGAGAGTCCCTGTACACAGCAATTTCTTACCTTTTGATCTCTGTTTCTACAAAATGCAATTGCAAAACTATAGGTAAAAGCAGAGAGGAAGCTGAGCTCCCTCTCCCTAAAAATCAAAGAACAGAGCCAGAATACAAACCGCAGTTTATAATCAGAACGTAACGCAATCACTGGAACAGATGTCAGAAAGATAAAGCTGCATAATTCTGAATTGCCAACGATCAGTGCTCAGCATCTTGGATAGCACTGAGATGCTCGATTTCTGTCTGCATATGTCTGAGTTTTGGAATAAAGTAAAATGTTGGCAGAAAGCACACAGCACAATGCTACGGGAAAGTCCTTTCTGTTCCTCCCTTTCCCTGCTTTTACAAAGGGAGTTCTCTGTGCAGTTCACATTTATCCCTCAGAGTCCATGGCAGTGGGGGAGGACAGAAATTGCTCTCTGAGGACTGCTGCTGGGAAAAGCAGCATCACTGAGCTGGCACATGAATGCTGACAGCATGGCTATAGGCTGAAGGCAACAATAAAAGAAGACCAACATGGAGAACTGCCTGCTAGTAGAGAAAAGACTACAGAAAAATCCACCAAACCAAAGAAAAAACAGTTTTAAAGTGCAGATTGCTCACCTCATAGTGATAATTCATGCAAGTTAAGTCTCTCCAGCAGTGATCCCCTCGAATTTTAATCAATCCCTGGAAAAACACACACAAAAAAAATAGCATTAGGAATATTTTATTTGATCTTGCATGCCAAATTATTATCTCTAGATGTCAGCATCTCTGGTTACAGCACAGGGACAGCACTACCAGTACCAGATGGAAGTGCAGGGCTGGAAGAGACATCACCCTGGAAATTCATGACACATCTGTACCCAGAGCCCAGACGTCGTCCCTCAGAGGACAACACAGGAGAGGGCTCTGAGCAAATGCTCCTTTTGCTGCCACATGGCTTCTGATGGTACCTGCACAGCAGGAGGGCTGCTTGGCGCACAGCTTGCCAGGGAAATTGAAAGCTTTCATTTCCAAACTTACCCCCCCCCAAGGAGCAAAGCAGGAGGTGCTCAGGACCTCACTGATGGATGACAACAGGGTTGGGCAGTAGGGCTGGAGGAGCACCCCAAGAGCTGGCCTCAGCCCTAAGAGTGCATGGTGGAGCGAGGAGCCCACTCCCAAAAATTTCTGTTGCCCATCTCCAGCCATTTGCCTGTTCTATGGTAAAACCTTTAGGATAAGGAAGAACTGTGGCCAGGAAAGGTCTGAGAACTGGGCTCTGACACTGCTCTGAAACAGAGTGAAAAATCACCTGCAAACCTACATATGGTTGTTTTTGTGACTTTAAAATCCACACCCAATTCTCTCCCTCTTTAAAGTACTCCTGTAGGAGAGGGGATGCTGGCAGAGGACCACGCAGCTTCAGCAGCCACCCGAGCCCCGAGCTGGATGCAGAGATGCAATCAAAGTAATTAGAGAAACAAAAGAGGAGAAGGGGAAGGAAGCTGACAGATCTAAACACAGATGAATGTGCTAATGACAGGTCTGCCCTACCTCGGGTTAGAGGTTGGCAGTGAAATTAGCAGGTAGCAGAGGCTGTGCGCACTGATATTTCAAGGCAACAGGAGGGTGACATTTCCAAACCAGTGCGTCCATTCCAGGGCTGGCAGCAATATTGGGATTAAATTTCTTTGCCTCGGTGATGAGGACTAAAAAGGAATCAGTCGGCCACGGCAGGAAGGACACCTGGGCAGGGATGAGCAGGAAGCCCTGCAATCAGCCCGTGCCAGCCCCGAGCTATGCGGGCTTTGATGTACAGCTAAAGGTCTCTGATTAGGATCACAATATCCCAAATTGAGGAAAGCTTCGCTAGTCAAAAGACTGAACCAGCTCTATCATCTGCATACAATCAGGGGCTATTTGCCTACCTCTGACATTGCCCCTAATTGTAATGTTCCTGGCCTTCTTTAGCAGAAAAATCTGCTGAGTTTCTGCAAGGACCCAATGCTACCCTTGTTCCTTTTTCTTTTTTATTCCTTTTCCTGACAGCCCAGAGGTCACAGTGCTGTGGTACACCCTGGCTGTGCAGATTCATCCAAATTCCATAAAACTCATCACTCGCAGCACTGAACTGTTTAGCAGAGCTCAACAAAATCCCAAAGTTCGGGGAGTTAAGGACCCCCAGCAACTGCCCAGAGCTCTTCAATAAAATTCCACAAATACCCCCAAATCCTGAAGCGAGACAGTGAGAAATCTTCCTTAACTTCTGTAGGCTCTGCCATGAGCAGATCACTTTATGTTTTGCATTCTGTCCCAAACACGTACCATCAGATGATGTAAATTAGTTGGACCTCGGACTTAACCCAGTGCTGACTTCCTGAACCAAACAAGATGCACAGGAATAGCTACAAGATTATTGGACACAAACTAACAGGAAATCTGCACCTCTCCTGGTCTGAGCCTCACAGCAGATGATGCTTCGACGCGTGTCGCTGTGAATGAAGTGACCCCACTGCTTTCAGCAGAGCTACTCACAGCCTGAAGTTGTATCTGGTGCTTGGATTGAGCAGATTTTGCCCATCTGCTGCTGCACTTTTTTTTTTTTTTCCCCTCCATTTCTCCCCTTTTCCAAAAATGAAGTATTTTTCACATTAATGTTAATTGCAGAGGAGAGTAAACAGGAATCATCATGGATCCCAGCAACTTCTATCATGTCATTTTTAACCAGGAATGGGGCTGGGGAACCCAGCAGATGCCTCAGCTACAGCAGCATGTCTCATGGAGCAGAACAACAGCCCTACGGCCAACTGCATGCAGAGCAGCCCTGCAAGACCCAGAAAGTGCAAGCTAGATAGCATCATCCCTAAGAACCCTCACAACAGGGAGGTGGTGAGGTCACCATCTCTGGAAGTGTTTGAGAACCATGGAGATGTGGCGCTGAAGGCCATGGCTGGTGGGCACGGTAGGATGGGTTGGACTTATTTGAGAAGTCTTTTCCAACTTTAGAGACTCTGTGAGCCTATGAAACCGTCAGTGACGAGAAAAACACCTCCTGAGAGGTAACTGCTGCCAATGCTACAGAGCAAAGCAATGCGTTTGCAACCAGGGAAAAAGAGCAGAGGGTATAACAATGAGAGATGCAGCAATGGAACAGCCCCTCTAGCACCACCACCAAATAGCCAAGCGGAGCTGGTCCAGAAGGCACAGCTGAAAGCATGGTATGTCATACTAGAGGGGAGCTGCAGGATGGGAGAGCAGGCTGGGGGCTGCCCTGGTAGCGAGGGCTGCATTTCCCCTCATTCCTGCTCCAGGGCAGGACAGGCTCCTGGCAGCAGCAGCTGCTCCAGCCCCCCCGGACCTGCTGTGCTCACTCAGCCCCTGGGATTGTTTCTAGAGTTACAGGATGCAGTGATAGCATCGGGCAGGATGCGCTGCAGCCGACAGCGCTGTCAGGGCAGAAAGGACGCAAAGAAAGGCTCTGTGCAGGGAGTGAAGGACAGCTATCTCAATGACCTTCCCCTGCCTTGTGAGAGTTCTTACCACGCTCTATTATTCTGCTTAGATAATTAAAGCAAGGATAAAAGAGAAAAAGGTTGTAATAAAACTCAAAATCTCTCTTGCAATGAGTCACGAAGGGAATTAATCACGTTTTGTTTACTACAAAGCTATCAAGCAGGAAAATCACTTCAAGCTCTTAACATCAAACTGCTTTCAGCACAGAACGCTCCCGCTTCCACGATAATGGGGCACTTCAGGTCCTCCTCACACCGCTGCTGTTCCCAGATCCCACTCTGGTTCTCCAGTGGCTGAAGGAACCCCGGACCACTGAACAGAGTGCATCACTGGGTACAGATGCCCGAGCTCAGACATCCCCCACCTCGTGCTCAGGTGGAACCCAGTGGTTCACACCCTGCCCCAATGATGTGGCTTCCGCCGATGGTTTTTTTTTTTTTTGATGTTTGTTCACGTTCTTCTGAAGATACAACCAACCCATTAATTGCCATCTTGCATCCCTGTAACCAACCCGAGGTTCAGCCTCACATCACACAGAGATGGGACGCGTGCAGAAAGGCTGCACAGCCCGAGATCTCACTGCAGGGCAGATGGAGTGACGTGAAATAAAGGAAACGGGTCCTTAAAAATAGAAAGCATAATGGGGTTTGTCTTCTAATTTAAATACCAACAAAGCAGGTAGATGAAAACACACAGGAGCTGGCAAGAGGGTGAAGTAGGGCAAGGGAAGCTCATGTTTTGCATCCACTGTGCTGGAGAGGATGCTGGCACTGCCAGCACTTCAGTCTATGGGGCATACAGAACACAGACACCAAAAGAACCTCAGGATGGAACCATCCATCCACCACAGCCTCTTTCAAAACGCACTAAGAGCTCAAACTGTCTAATTCCTTCTGTGCAAAAGCTGCCAGGATACGCACACAACACCAAGTGAGGCAATGTCTGCAGGGGTTGGGGGCTACTTACTTACGTAATGCAGCGAGAATAAATAAGTGGCCCTGGGGCATGCAGGCAGCACAGAGCCTCTGCACACCCATCAGCCCACAAAGCTGCTGTGCCTGCCTGTGTCCTGCAACACACTGGGGCACAGCAAGCAGTGGGGACTGCACACAGCCCAACAGCACAACCACTGCCAACACACTGATAACTGCTTCAGCCTCAGACAGCAGCATCCAGAGAAGCACAGGAGAAAAGTGGAATAAAAGGATGCCTGAGGTCTCTGTGAGCTCAGGCGGCAAAGGAGGAGGGAGAAGGAGATGGGGATCCTCACATCTGCCAGCGTCTCCCAGCCGCTGGATTGCTTTCAGCCTGCTAACAATTTTCCCAAGCCATTCTCAAGATTTCTATGTATGAACCGGCCTAAACTCCACAGCTGCAGCAGATTATGCTGCCATAATGCAGATCAAAGTACAGGGAAAAAGCCCTGTCCCTCACTCACAGACAGGCAGGGGCTTGTGCATCTCTGATGTACCTCAACTGTCCTGTGTTAGGGCAGGGACCAGGAGGAAAAGGAACCTGAGGGCACAGGCAGCATAAGGGCGCACCAGCACTGGGAGAACCCCCTATGATACCTCCTATCATTTGGACCCAGACTGAAAGCATCACACATGGAGCGTCTGGGGCAGGCACTAAGCCGAGTTTGGGATCCCACTGCAGACCCCACCCCTTCAGCTGCCACCTGTAAGCAAAAGAAAAGGAAAAAAGGGAAGTGGCCCTTCCTCAGCTCAGTGCAGCCCAAAGCATTCAGCTTCTAAAGCCCATGGTTGAGATTGAGCCCCACAGATCAGTCAGATTGGGGTGGGAGCTGAATTAGGAACAAGCCTCGTGTCTCAGTGCATTAAGGCACATTGGAGGCAATGCCTGTGACAAAGACCAGGACTTTAACAAAGGGTTTCTCCAGCACTTGGAGGCCATTTTTTGAGAGCAGGATCTGTCCAACACCCTCAAGGTACAAGAAAATTTATTTAGACAGCTCAGTAGCCTCAAACCCTTCTTGGCTGTATCTATCCCATTAACCTAAGAGCAATCTCAGACCTTGTTTTTTATTTGTTTGTTTTTTAAATAAAAATGAGGAAAAACTCTTATGGCATACCAGCTCCACCAAAGCCAAATTCAGCATCACGTCCCCTTCTATCCTCCCAGCTTTAATTTTCCCCCACGCTGTTCCAGCATCCCCAGATACCACATATATTTTGACACAGCACAAGCACTGACCCATTAGCTCTGCACTAATTACTTGTGGCTGGAGCCATCCATGCTCACAGGCAGGCACTAAGCAGAGTAGTTCCTTGCACAGCCTCTGTTAACCCCTGACAAGACAGTCCTGTGTGTGGGCTGAATTATTCTGAAATAAATAAAGATTTTCCTTTCAAGCTGACACACTTAGAAGTTCCCACATTTTGCTAGCAGAGCTTTATCTAAAAACTTGAATTTCTGCACCTATTTTGACATGGGATGGGAACCTAGTGGGGAAGAAGTAATGATTTCCAAAACATTTTTGAGTTTTCCCATCGGATTAAATAAAAAGGGGTACGTTGTGCTGGAGGGCAGGGACACAGCGTTCAAAGCTGCCTTGCTTTCCCCAGTGCTGGAGGTGAATGCACGCTCACCAACAGCCCCAGCACAGGAGGACACCCGCAGAAACACTGCTCTGTTTGCACACTGGGGGTGGGTGCAGGCACTTTCAAAGCCCTCTGTATCAGAAGAGAAAGGTATTTCAGTGATACAAATTAAATAGAAGCCAAAGGGAAGGAAACAGGTGGTGAACTGAACCAGCAATTGCCCTTTCGGCCCTGTGGCCTTGCTTTCAATCCAGTTCTAACTAGAATTATTAAATTCATACCAATGGGACGGGGCTGCACAGCCCCTCTGAGCAGCAGCAAGGCCCAGGAAGGGGGAGCTGAGATCCCATCGCTGATTTACTGCGCAGCCGCAGCACCTGCCCCTACCACAGCCCTGGCTGTGCAATCCAGGTGCATCACATCTTGAAGGAAAACTGCATTTAAGACTTCTTATTATTACTACTTACATTAATAGTATCAAATGAAATGCCTTTTTATTATTATTATTATTATTTATGGCTTTAATCACCAGAATCATCACCCTGCTGTCCTGTCCCATCCCTGCACAAACCCACAGTCAGGCTGGACGGGGCTCTGAGCACTGATGGAGCTGCTGGTGTCCCTGCAGGGAGTGGGACCTGATGGCCTTTAGAGCTCTCTCCCAACTCACACCACTCTTTGATTCTATAATAATAGAAAAAACATCTTGCCCAAGAAATTCTTAGCAGAACCCATGTTGAATAAATCCATGCTGGTGCCAGCCTGATGCAGGACTTGGACTGACCAGCATAACATCTACCTGGTTCAGTGCATGAAAGTCAATAAGCCTCCTGTAAACTGTAACCTTGTTATTTATGACCAGTACACTATTTCAGACCCAATGCATTCTATAGACCCCATCTGTGTGGATGGTCGAACACATTTGCTAAGTTTGCCAACTGGCAGCCAGGGCACTTTGGGAGTGGAAATCCAAATCAGCACACTTTGCTCCCAACGCATCAATTCCAGTCTCACTTCATTGAACACTTCACACACCTCTTCTTATTCCCCATCACCGGCAGAATACACAACAAAAAGGATTTCTGAGGAAATTAAGCCATAGAGAAGAAGTTTACCAACAGTTTTCCCACCCATTACAAGCAAGGCTGCTGCCCACCTCGCAGCAGGCTCTGCTGGTCAAATTGGACAGCTTCTGAAGGAGCAGAACACGACACAGATAGAGGAGTGATCCCATCTGCCCTTCTCTTCCCCCACTTGCAGACATAATCGACACAAACTCCACATTACCACCAACATGGGACGTGCACACAACCGTGCAGTGCATCCCTCAGCAGCATGTGGCTCCCTGCTCCCTCCTGCATTCACTCTTTCAATCCTCCTCCTAACGAGCCGATCCTCTCCTAATTAAACGCACCAGGCAATGGATGCTTTGCACAGCTCCGTGCTGCACGGCTGCCTTTGAGCACTGGGCTCTTCGGCAGTGCCAGGACAGATGCCAGCAACAACAGGCAGCCCCTTCCATCCCATAACCCACCCCACAGACAGCTCTGCCCTGCTGCACCCCTCTCCGGCTGCTGCACTTTGGTGATTCAAAATGAAAAAAAAAGCTGAAATAATTAAAATGTCATTCAAGCACTAAGCCGATATGAGTCACTGTTACAAAAAATATTTTAAAAATTCTTTCAGGAGTGGGGGATAATTATATTCCTCCCTATCTATTGATTTTTTCTCTACAATGCAGATGTCAGATTTTCCACGGTTTTTTTCCTTTTTTTCTTTTTTTTTTTCCCCCCCTTTTTTCCCTGGAGTGAGTGTCAATGAGGAACAAAGCGCTCTTTGAGACTTTTTCAGCCCAAAATTAATTCTGAAAAAAAAAAAAATAAAAAAAATGGTACAGACAGACCAATAGCACGGCAAGAGAAAGAGCCTGGTGACTGCAGCTATGTCTGCAACCCCTGCATTGATGCGGCGGGGAATGGGGCACCAGAGTTATAAATTTAGAGTCCACCCAAAGACCTCCATTCTGTGACTTCACGATTCAAATGCCGGCTGAAAAAGGAAAATATCTCAGAGGACGACCCTCAGTTCTGGGATTTTAGTTTTTCTTGCAATATTGATTGCTCCCAGAGAAAATCCAGTAGAGCACCTCACATCTCACACAACTGCCCACCAACCCATGCTCCATCCTACCCACAGATAACGTGGCTTCCACTTCTTTGAAATCCAAATCTATACAAACCCATTTTGAAGACAAACCAGTTGTAATTTAGACCCCAAACTTACGGAAGAAGAAGAGACGTTCCAAAGCCAATGCCTCAAAGCAACTCTGCTCCATGGCAGACACAGCTCTCCATCTCGGGATCCGACACGAGAGCACTGCACGCCTGCTGAGATTTTGCTCTGCATACAGAGCCCCTTCTTTGCTTTTAGAAATGCCACACACCGAGGATGTGACACAGGTATTAGGCTTTTAGGAAACCCTCTTCTACAACTCTGAGAACAGCAAGGTAAAGGCTCTGAAAAGAGCTGGTAGCTGATGCTCCTACCAACCTCTCCTTAAATTAGCAGCTGGTCATTCAAATCCCTCCTGTTTCTTCCATGCAAGGAGAGAAACAACGGGCTGGAACAGCACTTCCTTAGCCAGAGAATGACAAGCATGTGCTCCTCAGGTGGCACTGGTGTTTATAGCTTTGCTCTGCCAGCACCACTGAGGTTAGAGGTGATGGACTTCCCAACATCAGCAAGCTACTACAGGACAGGGCTCCACATTTAGAATCACAGAACCATTATGGCTGGAAAACTCTCAGATCACCAAGTCCAACCCCAATCCCACCATGTCCCTAAGTGTCACATCTCCGTGTTCTCAGGGACAGAAACCCCATCACCTCCCTGGGCTGCCTGTTCCAATGCCCCACAGCCAATTACACAGCCCACCTGTGAGTGAGCACAGGGCTGCTGCTATGCACAGAGCCAGTCCCAGGCGTGGGGCAGCTCCATGCAGACTGGGAGACCTGAGAGCACAACAGTGCTGAGTGGGAACTCAATTCCTGCACAAAGTGAGCAGAGTGCACGTGAGCAAATGGACAGTGCAATGAGACAAACAGATGATGCTCTGCGTGTGAAGTTTTTGATGCCTGTCACAGGTAAACTGGAGTCACTGAAGGCACAGCATCCCAATGGAGTGTTTCTGGTGTGTTTCTGGAAGAGAAGTCACCCGGCGTGGGCTCCTGCTCTGTTTGCTGTTGCTTTTTCCCCTCTGCTATCAGAAAGACCCTTAGAGAAAGCAGCACGGCTGCAGCAGCGTTTGATTGACTTTGAAGACGAGCTGTAAGCAGTGGGTGAAAGGGGTTCTGAAAAGTCCTTGGCATTAACGGCTCCATGCCTTTTAGAGGCACTGAAGGAACAACACGTCTTCCTGCCAAGGGCTATTACTAGACAAATGGAGAGAGATCAGAAGCACAAAGGAGGTTGCTAAGGAGTCAAGTGTGGGATCCCTGCAGAGAGGAGGAGGCTGCAGCTGGGACGGCAAAGGTCAGAACATTGCAGACATCATTTTCCAAAAATTCCCATGAAGCCCCAGCGCCCGAGTCAGGAGTCTGGCCCTTCCTCTGAATAATGAGAAAGCCATAAAAGAAAGCTCCCTTTCTTCCCTCCTACCCACGCTAATGTAATAAAACAAATTAGAATAATTATTCTCAATTTCAGAGCCATAATGCCCAGGATCAGGGCACGCTTGTCACTGAGATGACAACTACATCCGTTTGATTCTTCTTTTTTTTTTTTTTTTCCTCTTTATTTACAAAGATCTCCTAAATTCCAACTTTTATTTCATTACATCTAATGCAATTTTACCACAGGCATCCAGATTCTGTTTTCTTCAAAGTCTTCATTACTTCTGCCAGAAAGTTCATCTCCCTTATTAGCTAATCACATCCCCACCCTTTCCAGTAACCTTTAAAATGCCACCCACGTTATGACACTTTTCGAGGAATCCGGGCAAAAACAAGAGAAATGCAAAGAGATCAACACAAACCACTCTGTTTCTGCAATAAGCTGCTGCAGTGGGTTAAAAAGCCCTCGGTCTAACTGTGAAAAATAAAATGAAATGTAAGAGTTGCGATAGCGAACGGCGCCCTCATAATCTGGAGATAAGGGATCCCTTTCCTCTGAAAGCACATCTCAGTGCGAAGGATGGGCAACACTCAGCAGGAAACAGATGAGAATTTACGGGAAGAATTTATTGCTCGTTATTATAAACCTTTTGGCACCATTTCTTCCCTAAGACTCCCTGCCTTAAACGATCTTTCTCCCCTCCTCTATACAGGGAAAATACCTTGTGTGTGCACTTGAAACACAGAAGGATTTACATTACTTTGTGCCAGGAAATCCTCAGGATGGCTCTGCTCTGCAGCCCAAGGGTCTGAGCTGCCCAGGAGACACTGCTCTGATGAGCAAAGAGCAACACTGGACCTTATGGTCGTTTTGGTGCAGGCTGATTGCACCACAGCGCTGGGGAAAGGATGAGCATCGATCCAGCAGGCAGCAGCAAGAAGGGACAGGAATCCCACAAATGACAGATTTCTGCCTGTGTTCACACGTCTGTAATGTTGCATGGTGGCAACAGCTCCCTATGAAAGGCTCTCAAATACAAGGTGAGGGAAGAAAAGAAACCCTTCCCTGTGTCACCCCATCCCTGGGCACTGGGATGCTCCTGGAGATGGTGAAGCGCGGTGCTTTCGGCCAGGAGCATTCCCAGAATGGTGCAAGGGATCCTGAGGAGGGCATCAAGGACATGGGACACGGCAGCTTCTGTGACAAAAGGATGGGACTTTGCTGGGTGTGCATCATGTACATTTAAGTCCTGGGGCAAAGCTGAGACTACTCCTAAAACTGCCCCAAAGGTTCTGCCCCACTCTGGGGGGCTGAGCCTGCATGGCCCCGACCCATCTGCACACAGACCCCAGCTCCAACACCTGCGTGCACCAGTGATGGATTGGCAGCTTTAAATCTGAATTTCCTTGCTTTGGGCACTTTTAAATTAAAGTGGTAATGTGCTTTAAATCCTGTTTCCCTGCTTTTCCACTACACTCTTCAATCCCTTCCTCCAGAAACTAATCAAGATGTCTCAGACTCACTTATGCTCTGCTCCAGCCACCTTCCCCAGTAACTTATTCCATATGTCTGTGATCCTTTGCAAGACGCAGCTCCACCTTAATTCCCCATTTACTCCCAGCTTCCCAACATGCCGTTACACCTCACCACATTTCCAGTGCTGATAATCATTTGCACAGAACATCACCAAGCTCTGCAAACAGCACCCAATTAGTCCTAACATGAGCATCTCAGCAGCACCGTGTGCTCTCTGACATTGAGCACTGCAGGCTGATGCTGATGGAAAGTAAAATGTATATTAGAAAGCCCTGTGAAAAAGCCATTAACAGTGCAATGAAGCTGCTGCATGTGCATGGGCTCACCTTGCTTTGTGTCTATGAAGGGTCACTGCTCACGGAGTGCCCGCATCTCCTGACTGCAGCAATGGGAGAACAGCCCCAAGATCACACCAGCTCTGCTCTGTAGCTGCCCAAGGACTGGGATCTGACAGCAGACCCAAGTCCAGTGCAATCTGTCGGGGTTGGTGTTGCCATGAAACAGCAGGAAGAAGAAGTGAGGACCTTGGGGCACTGGACACTGTTCTGCCATATCCACACTGACACTTGTTCAGAGCACACATCTGGATGGGATTGGTGCTACAGCACAGCAGTCACAAGCTTGGCTGTATGTAACACAGGGAACTGCACGCTCCATGTCAGCATCCACCAAAGAAAAAGGCTGGGAGGGAAGAGGTGCAGGAGCTGCTTTAGTTGGAGATTATGAAAATCCACCTAAATTCAGGCACACTGCCTCTGACAGCAGCAAACCTCTGCTGTAAGGCTTGACAAGTGACGTGTAATGAACAGAGACAACTCTTGGGAATAACCAAGGTAAACATCACTGAAGCCACAAGTTGCACTGAAGGCATCAGCCTCCACTACAGATCTGTATGGCCCACGGTCCATCACCTCCATCCCTCCACACACGTTTCTGCAGTTACCAGCATGTATCAGTGTTACTATAGCTACACACACAGGTGCTGCTGAAAATTGAGTTCTCACATATCTGAGCAAGCGTGCACACATGCAGCCTTTCCCTGACACTCCAACTAACGAAGAAACAATTTTACAGCTTACAGATTAAATCCCTGATGGCTTTTCTGGCTCGAGGAGCTGCACGACATCCCAGCAGCGTGCTGTGCTGGTGGGCATGCATCAACTCAGGGCTGTGCAGGTGCACCAGCAACTCTGCCGCCTGTGAGAGAAAAAACAAAAACAAAACTTGCTCATCAAAAAGCCCGCAGCCTCACATAGTGCCTTGGCCTTGAAATGCTGGGAGGTGAGGACAGGGGCAACACTGCCCTGCTCTGCTTGCTTGCCTCGAGCCATCAGAGCACAGCCACACCAAGATGAGGATTTCGAGTCACACAGCACTTCTGAGACAAATTAGCAGCACGAATCTGTTTGCACCACTTATTTCCTACCACGCTGCTCACTCGCACAAAGGGACTGCTATTCTTTTGCCTCTACACGTTCCTAAGAAGCATCCGTCTTTACATCCTGCACTAATGGATTATTAGGAAAAATCAAACATATAGATTGAATCACATAATTATGCCTTTTAAAAAGCCAGCAATATTTGAGATCAGCCCAGCACTTGCTGCCAATCAAACTCCAGCAGCAGAGCCTGAACCCACTCCTTGCACAGAAAGGCAGAAGGGATGATTTTACCTCTCATCTCTCTTAATGAAGCCCAGCTGGAAGTCAGGCATGGTGCAGCAAGACCTGCCCTGAAGGCTTCTCCAGAAAACTCAGGGCTGCTTCCGCCCTGGGTTGCTTTAAGGCAACAGAACAGCTCCACAAGGCTCCCACCAGCTCTGTGGGTTTCTGTGGTCAGAAGTATAAAAGCAGATTTCTGCTGCAGTGGTTCTCAACTAGCAGGTTGTAAACAAGGGTGCGGGGTGGTAGGATATGGGAAGGTTTCAAGGGGATGATGGATGTTCCCTGGGGGCAACGATGACAACAGTCATGCCAATTTGGGTTGGGTGAAAGTCTTTCAGATCCAGCCTGTGTCCTTACAGTTGGATTTGGCATCCAGCAGCTATTGGGCTTGGTCTGTTCCTTTGGATGGGCTGAAATAAGTGTAGGCATATTGGCATTTACTCTGGTAGAAATCCCAAGTGTTTTAATGTGCTGGTTGCTAGAATTCTGAATGGAAAGAGTTCCTAAACATGATGCATTGAATGGGGAAAGAAAAAAGGGGGCGGGAGGGGGCTGAAATGTGAAATGCACACTCCTCTCCTGTTCCTGATACAGGAGCTGACTTCAGAAAAAGAGAGCGATGGGATGGGAAACTGAAGTCCTTTCCTGGGGTCCATCACACTGCCAAAGCCAGACAGGCCAGCACGTTTCAGATGCTGCACACAGCATTGCTCACCCACCCACCAGCACAGGGAGGGAGGAACAAAGCCAGCCCAAGGGAGGGCTGCAAGCTGGAAGATGGCATTTTGCAGGGAAATCCATGCCCAGCCTGCTCAGCAGCCCCCAGGGCACCGGTGCAGGAAAAGCCAAACTTCCTGTGTGAGACACAATCCCCACCAATCTCACCCCTGGGAACCCTCCTTCAGGCTGCATTTGTGCACATGTTTCAACCCCTGCTCAGATTAGTGAAGAAATCAAAGATTGCCTTGGAGCAGGTGCACCTGCACTGCAGGAGGATGCTTGGGTTTCACGCATTAAACTCTCGTCCCAGTGCCTGCAAGCATCATTACACCATCTGAGAAGGAAACGTACACGTGTTTGGGCCCCGAAACATTAAAGATACCATCAATCACTGATTTCCACTTGCTTGTATAGATCCCCCTTTAATGACCTTTCCATGTTTTCCTCTCCCATGCCTGTTAGTGCCATACCAGCAACCAGCACACACAAAGGACTTGAGGGGCAGCACTGACTGCAGAGTGCCCTCTCCAAAATAACTGCAGATTTATTACTGGGGAGCAGCACAGAGATAACGGAAACACAGACTTCATGAGCACGATTTTCCACTACAACAAGCCTGTCCCATAGTTCAGAATATATATTACAATTAGAAAGAGCAAAGTACAGTCTCATTTTGTAAGGAAAGTAGGATACAAACTTGGTAGTAACACAACGTAATTCAGCTGCAATTCCTTATGTTCAGAGCATCAGTTCTTTCTATAATCAGTGCCACAGTTGAGGAGCACTGAGGCCACAGGAACCAGACATCCTCTGCCTGAGATGGAAACTTCTGCAACCCTATTATTTTCACCACTGCTGATAAACAGACCAAATATTACACCCACAGTGAGGAAAAAACAACCTGCATTTGAGTAACTTACACTCAGGATTTCACCATTTCAGGAGTATCAGGTCACCTTAAGGGATCTTACTTTGCAGGATGGGGACCCCTCAGCCCCACTCAAACCACTGCAGAGGGTCCTTCAGGGTGGGCCCCTCTCCCCCAATTCCCTGCCCATTCCCCCCTCCCTACCCCATCTCCCCCACAACATGAGTCCCCAGGAGCATCACTAAGGGCAGCCATCCTGTTGGTGCACTTTGGGTCTGCAGTAACAACTACAACAGCTTTTGTGCCCTCAAAAACACAATGAAGACACCACAGCACACAGCTACCAAAAGTGCCCATCATTTTCTGCACAAAAGAGAGGACCAGAAATTTCAGTTAAGAAATATGGATGCATATGCCGCCTGCAGACCATACACTGTGCTTCCCTTGGTTATCACTGTTCCCTTCAAACATCCTTTGTTCTTATTATTAAGAAGAGAGGGATAATTAAGAGCTTATTGAATTTGACTACAGATTCAAGCACTTCAAGAGCTGGGCTGAGAGAAGGGCTTCAGAGAAAAGAGACCCAGGGATGTTCTACTGCCTGAAACACTTCTACAATGATCCTAAATGAAAATCTGAGGATGTTTTGAAGCGCCCACTGCTCAGCTCCAGATCACGGGGTAATGCTCTGCCACACCTCCAATTTAACAAGGATGTGTCAGTTCCTGATGGATTCTTTTACAAGTGACTTGGGAATTTCCACTGGCACTTGGACAGTAACGCAGCAATTGTTCTCTTTGAAATCACGGAGCAAAGAATGACATTTCAGTAAAGCACACACAAAGAAAAAAAAAAATAACTCAGCATAAAGCTCCTGGGAATTACCCGCTGCATTCCCAAGCATCTTATCAAAGAGCCACAATGGCCTTCAGCTTCACTTCCTTTGAAAGAGCCAATCCCAAGAGCAGCACCAACATATCGATGCACAGGAGTAAGCACATGTTTGTCTTTCTTTAAATAAGCACTAACAATAATGACTCTGCGAAACAGAGCAAGAAGCATTTCCTACTCCAAGCCCCTTCCTTCTAACAAGAAAAGTCTTGAACTGGAGGACTGCAGTGCTCTGCCCCAGGTACAGCTTCCTCATGGGATCAGACGTTCCCATTGCTGCCACCTCAGCAAAAACAAACAAACAAACAAAACCAACAACAATAAAACAACCCAAAGACAAAACCCAAAAGCCCAACCATAGAGCTCCACTCACTGCTCCCAGCATGATCCTGAAGATCAGCCAGCGGAAGCCCCAGATGACGATGCTGGATGGAGGTGTGGAACGGGGCAGCCGGGACAGGGTCCAGAGTGGGCAGAGGAACATCCCCAGGAAACCAGTCTCCAGGAGCTGCGACTCCCATCCTGCAGAGAAATGAAAAGGAGAATATTTGCTGTAGAAATCTTGTAAGTTATCATGCCACCAATTTTTAATTCACAAGTGCAAAAAACCCTTCTGAAACACAACCCAAGGGAAGGTGGCTCCCAGCTCTGCCCTCGTGTGCACATCACACACTGACCTACCTACATGAAATCAAGGTGCTTTACACAAGAACGTGAGCTTCAGAAAAATACACCCCTGTAAATGCATTTCCCTGCAGCTCTATCTCTAGTACCCAACACTGTTATCTTCGTGTGCTGCTTTGGGTTCTGCTGCATATGCCAACACTTGTGCTGTTTACATGGTTACTTCACTCAGCACAAAGCAAATGCATGGGTTGTTATGAAGCAAAGATATGCAATGTGAAAAGTGACCCAGGAAAATGACATGCTTTTATCATGCAAGCAAAAACTACGCTGAGCTCACTTTAAAATATCAGAAGCAGCAGTAGTGGAATCTCATTTAATATACACAAAGTTAATTTTTAATTACATTTTGATTTAAGGAAACACCGTTCTTCCTCCATCCATCCTGCGCTTCCTCAAACAGACCCTCCAAGTGCCAAAGCCAGCACTGCTGGGAGGAGAAGCGACGTGCATTGTTAAAAGCAGCTGCACCAGGAAGGCAATGGCTGACACATGAAGTGAAAGGTTAATTGTTACCCAGCCCGGCTGCAGACAGCAGTTGTGGATCGAACTGGCACCGCAGCTTTGCACTTCTGCCCATACAAGAACCCACTGTTGGCTGTGCTTTCATATGTTAATGCTGTACTCCTAGCAGACACCACTGTGTGTGCAGGACAGCGAGGATGGCATCTCCAGCAGCCTCTGACCTGCACACAAATGCAGTTTTTTCTGTTTAATTTTTCATCACAACTCCCAGGAAGGTGTTTGCAGGCATGGAGAAGCGCACCAAAGGACAGAGCAGCACACAGTGTGGGTCACACCCTAAATTCAGGATTCACGCATGCAAAGCAAAGCCACAGCCATCCTGCTAGGCAGCAGCCTCCAGGCACCATGAAGTTCAGCCTACACCTGTGCTTTGTGCCCCAAAGCAACGAGCTGGGGGCCTGGCACTGCCACATGGCACAGTGCTGTGCTGTGCTGTGCTGTGATGCCAGCAGGGAGGTGAGCACTGTGGTCCCGCAGTGAGCCAGGCTCCAGTTGCTGGTGGGGGCTGCAGACCCTCTGCTGGCAATGCAGGCTGGCAGTGGGCACAGCTGAGCTGGCACCAAGCAGGGTTTTGCTGCTTTGCCAAAGGCAAAGCACGGTCACAGCACCACTGCTGCAGACACCTCCATCTAAACCTCCTCCACTTGCAGCTAAATCCCATTCATCTTCAATTTCTCTGTGCCCATCAACAGCAACGGGCAGATTTGCTTCTGCAGATGGAGCTTTAGCATTGTGCTATGCTTTACTCTGCTGTTGACTGCCGTATCAGATTCCACCAAGCTCCTGCTAAAAAACAAGACTAGGACGCAGATAGGCACCAAGAGTCTCTGATTTATTAACAATCCTCTTCCTGATGCACTCAGATCCACTGCTGGCAGTGTGGTCACAGGGATTGATTTCCCATGCCAGCACACACGGAGCAGCCACACGCCTGCCCTGGCTCCTCCACAGCCTCCATCCCTCCCCTCCCAGCCTGCAGACCCTTGCCCACACTGCTCCAGCCTTGCAGCCACCCATCCACTGCTACTCCTCATCCCTTTCACAGCTTCCCCTCTTCTGTCACTGCCCCTCAATATTACATTTTCCCTTCCTGCTTCACTTCGCACACTGAGACCAAGCTGGCCCTCATCTCTCCCCAGTATGCATCCTCAATCCTGGCTGCATCCCCCTGCACAGCACCATTTCTTCCACTCTCCCCTGAAGTCCCTCTCCTACTTCTGCTGTGTTTTAGCTTAGAATCACCAACTGCTCTCTAAGCCTTCAGCTCAGACAGAGGAAAACATTCAACAAATGTGAGCCGTTTTTAGCAGGGACTCAGGAATGGCTGCAGCTTGTTATTCTTACAGCCATAATCACGTGCAAGTAAAACAGTGTTTGATGCCATTCCGCAAGCAATACACGTCCCTGTGATGGTAGGATTATCCCAGCAGCTATGAGCACTTTGTTTTCTACCAAAACTTATAGTTAAGCCATGAAGACCTCCAAGGGCAACCAAGCATGCTGCTCACCATCACTGCATGCACAGCTGCTGCTGAGTGCTGTTGCAGTTTGCACATTGCCACCTTTGAACTCCATTTCTTGAACCCCAGTCACAGCAGAGCCTACAAGGAATCTCCAAGTCTTGACAGAGATGTCCACAGGAGAAGTCCAACGCCACCCCATCCCACCATGCCCACTGACCACGTCTCTCAGTGCCACCTCTCCACTTGATGACCTCCAGGAACAGTGACCTCCCCGCCTCCCTGGGCAGGGACTCTTTTTTCCTAACATCCACTCACTCTTAACTCAACTTGAGACCGTCATCCCTCATTCTATAAAGAATTCATTTCTCTAACCTGTGAAGACCTAGGTGAAAAAAAACCATCGTTATTATGAAATCCAAATAATGCCATGCTTTGGGGAGCAGAAGGCACACACTGGGCACTTAAATGGAGCAGCATAAACCAGACACTGGCACAGCACGGGATCCAGGCACCAGTACTGAAGAGACACCAATGAACCATGCTGAGCAGAGTAAAACCCATTTTACAAGCAGCAGCAAAGCCCACAGCACTTACAGGCACTGAAGTCATCTCTGAAAGGCAACAAGGCAGCTCACACCCAAAGCCCAAACCAATGCCCCACTGATGCGGGGCTGAAATCAGGGCTCACCTTGGCCCCGTCCCTCTGGCCCTGGCGCACACTGATACTGCTGGGAACGAAGGGGTCACGTTGTTGACCCACCTGCTCCTGTTTTCTTCAGTTGGATCTAGTCAAATTTCAGCAGCTGCAGCGCGGCACAATGTGCCATTGTTATCTCCAGCACAGCAGGAGAGGGAGCCAATTTTTTTTTTTTCTCTTCAGGGAAAAAAAAAAAAAAAAAGAAACAAACTAAACTGCCAATGGTGGCTGCATTTGCCTCACACGCGTTTCGAATGTTTGTTCCATGCTCCTAACTTGATGCAGCATAAATCCATCCTCTGGCATTTTCGGAGGGCTGCGCTGGGGAGGGGAGATGGGGACAGGAGGACAGCAGGGAGGAAGAGAAACCACAAGAGGAGCCTCACCCCGATCCCCAGGACAGCAAACACTCTGGCAGGAGCGCATCATGCACTGTACAAAACCTTATTGGTACTTAACATGTAAAAATAAAAGGTAATTTGGTATGAATGGGCACCAGAAAAGTCCAAAGCAGCACCGTTATCTCCCTATAGAGAGTATTATTTCTAGTGGAACACAGATTATATAGCACTGTATCATTAGGGTTTCCAATTGTCACCTTTATAATTTACCATTTTACGCATGATGACAAAAAACACCCATAACAGCAAACTGCTTCTCTTTGTGTGTACATATCTGCACACAATTTATAGAGGCCGTGCCTGCACAGCACAGCCAAATGCTCCTGCCATGTACACACATTTTATGGCTCTCTTTGCAGCCAGCACACAGCAGAGCCGCACAGCGCAGCTGTCCCCAATGAATATTGGGTGTCACACTCACTGGCAGTCAAAGCAAGGAAGATACCCAATACTGACTTAGGCTGGAATTAGATTAACTGCTCCTGAGTCTCTCCTCCCTACCTCCCTGAAATTTAGTATGATATAATTTACGCTGCAGCATTAAAACACCTGTTGAACACGGCATGGGTTTGGCTGACGGCTTCAGGATATTCTGATTAAGGATGGCACGTGCAACAACCACGAGCAGCTCAACCAACAGGGCAGAGCTGTGCCCAGCACTGAGCAGGGCACCCCTCGGGCTGCTCCCACACCGCTCATCCCCAGGATCCTCCTTGTTGGTGCTTCTCCTGTCTCCCATCCACTCCCGACCTCCCATTTGCAGGAGCACAGAGACAAGGAAGGAATGCAAAAAAACAGGCTGACAAATATTAGCTAACTTTGAAGAGCTGCATCATTTCGAACTGCTTCGCCGATAGGCCCTCTAACAAGTTAAAGTGCTAATTACAAATGTCAGCCAAATGCCATTTTAACCTTTATTGTGCAATACCATCCACACTAAAACCCATCACGCCATTATCACCAGTTCCAGCTGGGTTTGGCTGTCACACAGGGCTCCCTCCACATGGCTCGACTCCCACCTGCTGAACATGCCCTTCTCAACACACAGAGAAGAACACCACCACCAAAGCCCTGGAGAGGATGGAGCAGAAAGCCACAGGAGCAGTGCTGTATAAGGCAGAGCATGTACGGTTCAATGCCGAGAGCTTGGGCTGCAAGAAGGAAGCCCTGGAGATGCAGCAGATGTTCAGAGAATCGCTCTAACTTTCTGTGCAGAAGTTCACACTACCGTTGTTCATGCTGTGCATGGCACTGTGAGCTCTGTCCCTCAATCTGCCTTCTCTGTGGTCATTTCTCTTTCTCCAGAAGGACTACAGATATACCAAAGGAGCACAGGCTCTGTCCCCTTGCTCTCTGGCTTTCCAACCACCACTGAAAAACTGAGTCACAAAAAGTGCTCAGAAGAAACATTGAAGTTTATGTCAGGCTTAAAAGGTTTCTCAGGGCTCCCTATGAAAAAGTTCACTGGCAATGCCTAATAGATACACCGCATCTCTCCACAGTTACAAAGCCACTCTATAAACATGGAAAACCTGCTGGTAATATCACAGAGCCGCCCTGGATCTCCTCCATCAGCAGCAGAGCATACACACAAGGCTCAGCTTTAACTTAATTTAGGTCTTCCAGCCACATTCAGGGCATCAAAACTGCATGCACATTCATACACAGGCATTTTCCAAAATCACAGCTTGCAACTCAAAGCTCTGAAAAGCCAGCTCATTACCACTACCTGTGTTTTCCTTTAAAACACTGTGTTTTCCTTTAAAATTCTCTGAAATCCCATGCACATGGATGTGTCCCAGGCAGTGAAACTCCAGCTCCAGGCAGCCATCCCTGCATCCCCTTCGCTATAGTGCAACACGGCAGAGCAAAAAGAACCCCTTCATTCTGTAGTTGCTCTCCTGCCCCCAAAAAAACCCAAGTGCAAAAGATGCTGACCTCAGAAGCCCATCTTAACCAGGATGAAGAAAGGAGGAAAGATGATTAAAAAAGGAAAAAAAAACAGTCCACCACAGTTCTGAAGAAAAGACAATGAGGAAAGAAAATGATTTATTGCTTCTCAGTCTGGTGGTGCCTTTCACTTAAAGCCCTCAGAACAAAGAATGAGCTCTCCCAGCCACCCGTCCCCTGGGGTCTCTTTTCAGAGCTGTGACAGCCCAGGCTCAGAGGGCTGCAGGACAATCCTTGGGCATCTCATCCCGCGTGAGGGCAGACAGTCCTGCTCCTGCCCCAGACATGCTGCAAACACCCCAAACCCAAGGCATGCACCAGCATCCCACAGCCAAACTCTGCCCCATTCATTTCTCAGAACACCATGGGTACGAAGTGTTTTGGAAGTGTTGCTTGCCACAGATCACAGAGTGGAGATGCTTCATGTTTCTGCAGGCAACAGAATAGTTTTCAATGTTGCTGGAAGATTTGGAAAAATGTTATCAATAACTTTTGTTCTTAAAAGTATAAACCACACGGAAAAAAAAAAATTTAGCATAAAAACTTTTAAAAGCTTCCAAGTGCTCTCCAGGGTAGTCATTAGAAACTACTTAGGTAACAGGAGGGTGATAACAGTGAGTTAATGCAGCGTTAAATTAGCCCTCCTTCCTTGCAGAACTTTAAGTGACAGAGGAATCAGTTGGGAAGATTTTTATTTTATTTTTTAAATAATGAAGTTAATGGATTTCCTGTTTTTAGCTCTGTGGGCGGCTGTCATTTTGAGGGATCTGTACATACTGTATTTAATTACTCTGTCTTAAAGTAACAAAAATACTTTCATGTGTTCCTATGAATCCACCAGCACCTCCCAGGCCACCTAGGCAAGAACACCCAGCACTGCCCAGCAATGAGGGTGGACTTCTCTCCTGCTCTTGGCCTTCCCAGCATCAAACCATCCTTCAAATCCCTCCTGTGGCCAGATGCCACAAGGCTGGGGCCACACAGTCTCATGAACTGAGAGCAATGAGCATCAGGAGGGGCTCACAGGGACTCCTCAGGGTTTCCCACTATCTTGCTGCAGGCATGGCTGAGGTTGGTGCTGGGTGACTCAACAGCAGCTTTGCCAGCTCTCCAGGACTCACCTCCTGCAGCAGGGGATTCTCCCCGTTTCCCCCTAACACACTACTTATTACAAAGAGGGGCAATGATGGGCAGCAATAAATCTGAGCAAAGATCACAGTGACTTGAGAAGGAAAGCTGATCATCCTGCAATGGTCCACAAGGCATGAGACACACAGAGAACTTTGTAAATGAAATGGGAAGGGACTGAGAGTGAAAGGAGATGCCAAAGAACAGAGCCGGAACAGCAGCAGAACAAAAAGAGAGGCCAGGAACAGTCAGTAGTTACTACACATTCCAGTTCTGTGACTGGAAAAGCCTGAAATCCATCATGCAGTGGATACTGAAACCCAGGAAATGAGAGTGCTCATCTCCTTGAGAGTAAGCTCACTCTTACTGTGCTTTTCCTTTTTAATTTGCATCAAGAAAGTCTTAATATGAATAGAAAGCCAGCAATTTCCACTCTCAAACAACCTGTTGAACACATTTTATTTGTTCCTTATACAGACAGGACCCCTGCAGTACTGTGCCATGTGCCTGCAGAGCTGAACTGCTAAAAACAGGTGTCTGTTGGGTGTTAAATCTATCTTCAGGCTGCTCTGGCAGCTTAAGAAACCATTAGCAGCTGTTAACATGGTTAGCATGGCAACACAGGAGCCTAACAGCTCAACCAGCCTGCTTTCTTCACCATCTCAAAACTATCATTTCCCGCTTGCACACTTCAAGCTAGAGCAAATTCAAACCAATACCAAGAAAGCACCTAGCAACCACTTCTGCCAGCAGACTTAAAGCAAGTCTTGAAATAAAAGTGTATTAGACAAACTTTTCCTGTTGTATCATGTGAGATTCCCACTGACCTTGAAAGCTCGCATCTTAGCCTTGTGTGAGCACATGTTCTAACATCAGCATTCACAGGAGATGACAAATACCCACTAAGGGACGACTCTCTCATCCAGCTTCCCTGTCAGCTTGAATTAGATCTCTCATTTAAGACTTCTAGCGAGCGTACCGCCTTTAAAATACCAAGTAGGAAAAATAACCTCAGTATCGAGCCCACTAACCTCAAACCAGAGCCACCCACTTCAACGTACGCTTCTCAACAGAGAGAATGAGAAGACCATGGTTAGGTTCAGGTCAAGCTGAACATGAAACGGAATCCTGGAAAGCCAGGTCTTGCTGGAAAGGGAGAGCCACAGAGGAGAGCAGAACACAGTGGCACTGCACACTGGTTTCCCACACGCTGCTCTTACTGCTGCTCAGGTCAGAGATAACTGCCATGGCCGAGGTACCCCACTGGCACAACCGATGCTTTCCCACCCAACCCACCTCCAGATGCCTACAGATCTCAAGGTTTGCTGCTCACACAGCCCTGCTCCTACTGAGGGTGAGCATCTAACCCAGCAGAGGCGGTGCTTGAGCCACCAGGAGGGGAAGGACCAAAAGGCTCATCCCCTTTGCAGCAATAAAGTCCAGGAACTACTTAAACCATACGTGGGGCTTTGTTACACTCCTTCCGCACCTTTTACACTTGTGACCTTTAAAGGCCAAACAAAAAACTAAAAACAACATAGGACAATATTTATACAAGACAGCATGACAAAAATCACTGCAATATCTGCAATATGAATTTTCTGATTCTAAAAGGGGAGAGGTTTTGCCCAGAGCTAAGCCTATTTCGAGGGATTACAGTTAGATAAGAAAACTGATACTGCTGCATCCTTTAGGACATCCCCTCAGCCCCAGCAAAAGAAATGCGGCTCTCCATTCAGCAACATCACTCTGAAGTAACTCAACTAATGAAACCCCAGTGATGTAAAGCTGCTGCAATTCAGGAATGGTTTGATCCAGGCATTTTTCAACATGAAGAGCTCAGAAACAGCCAAAATGACTAATGGGACCTCAACACCCACAGCTTTAACCTCGAAGAACAAAGGAAGAAAGAGGGAGCAGGAGGAAGGAAGACCGAACGCGGACCTCAGGAAATCAAAAAGCTGCTTTCAAAACCCATCTGACTTTAAAAAGATCTGATGGATACGTAGGAGGAAGCAGCAGTTTTTTAGCAATTATGGGACAAGTGCCAAAAAGTCAACGGTGTTAGGAAGTTGTTCTCTCCCTGCACAGTACAAAGGGATGAGCAAATACATAAACAAAGAGAAATGCTGATGTCCAGAGGCCTGAACTACGCGCCAAGCCTTCTGAGTGCCGAAATCCCACTGCTGACACAAAGAAAGGGGTGAACTACATCAGCAATCACTGAACCCAGTGCTGGAACAACTAAGCTGACATACAGGACATTGAAAATTATAAACAATAAAAGAAATCAGAAATACTTCAACGTAATTCTTTCCAGCCGCAGCGACGCTTGCACTGCGGGTCTGTAAGGGGCCAAGTGGAGCCGCCATTTTCAGCTTCAGCAGAGAAAAGCAAATCAAAACACTACAGGTCTGCAGCCAAGATTTCACATGATGACCTCTCCTCCATCCCGCAGAAAGAGTCGCAGGAATTCTCTGCCTCAATCATATGGCCCGTCAGTCTCCATCAGGACACACTGTGGGAAAATAAATAACTGCAGGAGTCTGAGGATCTCGGGTCATTTCGTTGGGCTCTTTTCTCAGTCTGTCAATATCTGACTTTGGCCCTGAGATGTGGGTGCACAGCATCCACCCAGAGACGCTTCCACGGGTGTCAAACATTGGCATGAAGAAGTTTGACTCGCTACTAACAAAATAACAGGAATCGGTGCCCAGTTATAACATGCATTTAAAACACAAGTTCTGACATCAGCTGATAAAAACGGTAAATGTAAGTCAGGTTTCTGCTGATTAACAACCAGATGCAGCATTCATTAAGGGTTGCTCTTAATAACAAGCCATTACGTTTCCTTGCAACACATGGAGATCTCAGATGCTGCAAAGAGCTGGGACAGACACCCTCATTAACAGAGCCAGCAGCTGCTAGCATCGCTGCAGATTCCATTTTTAGGAATAAGCAACTTTCAGCACCGTAAGAAAACAAAAAGACAAAGCAACACAGAGCACGGTTATTTATTTTGACAGCTGTGGTTTCGCTGCTTTAACTGTTTAGGATGGTTCTAAAGGGAACCTCAAAATGTACTTTGTAAAAGTAATGAAGCTTCGCTGAGCACAGCCCAGCTCTGAGCAAGGGCTGGGAGGCCCCAAGCAAAGGTTGTGGGGCTGGGGACACAGTGTGACCCCTGGGGCCAGTGGGAAGGTGACACAGAGCTCCTGTGGGGGGGGTCAGCACTGGGCAATCATGGCACAGGCATCCCATGCCACCACACAGGTGCCACCAGGCTGGTTGGAGCAATGCAGCACAACAATGGCTTCATCATTTTTTTGTTTTGTTTAACTAAATACAAGATCCTATGATAAGGGCTCCCTGCAGGCCCAGGAAGGAGGCAGAGCCTGCAGGGGCCCACCATGGCCACTGTACCATCACCCCCAGGGAAGGGAGCAGGGGGGCAGAGGCAGAGCATGGAAGAACCCAGCGGGGGAAGGGGAAGAGAAAAGCTTTCAAAAGTGTAGGCTGCCCCAGGCCCACGCAGCTCTGCCAGCCTTCCCCCACATGCCCCTGCAAGCAGTTGGTGAGCCCACATTCACCTGACACTGCAGCAGGTGCACTCAAGACCTGAGCTGTCACGCTCAACTGTCAAGAGAATAATTTGATAGAAGTATCAAGGGAGCGATCAAGAAAACCTTGGGAAGGAAATTAAAACATATATGTTCTCACAATTACAATCCACTTCAAACTTGTGCTAGCTGAAATCTGTATTTACCCAAGGCAAAGTGCATAATTGCACTCCTCAGAAATGCCTACAAGACTAAACACGTGCTGCATGCACTGCGGGAACAGCTGGTCCTCCACTGCTGCTTCAGGACGTCCACTGCCTCAGCTCACCGCCCCTCCTCTGTCCTCTCATAAGCACTGTGCATGGCACTGTAATTCTCCTTATTGAAAAGAGCAATTAGCATCAGTGTGCTCACCTGGACCCTTCCAGCTTTCCATTATGACCAGTGAGAATCCAGTCCCCCAGCTGGCACAGCTGGCTGTGATCCCAGCACACAGCCTTGGACCTGAAGGACCACACCTGAGCCCACTTTTCCCACTGCCACGGACTCTCCCTCAGCTGTGGCATCTCAGCAGTTGTCACCATCCCAGCAGTGCCTGAAATCCAGCCAAGGTGACTAGGTCCTCTCCAATGCAATGCCCACAGCTACATGCAAAAAATCCGCTTTCAGAATGCCTCTGCACAGCTTTACTGAGATGACCAAGGGGCACAGAGAGCGCACATCTGAGTTCAAAAGGAAGAGGAATTATCTGCAGAGTCTTAACTACCTTCCAGGAGTACAGCAATAGCTTTTCCTTGCCCTCTGTCTCCCACAAGACACAGGAGGTAAAGCTAACTAACTACTCACAGGTGCAGTGTGTGTTATGTTAGCAATCAGATGTGCCAGCCAGTGCTGGAATACTGCAGCAGCAAAGCCTCATCACCTGCCCACAAGTCACACACAGTGGCAGCACCAGCAGGTTCAGAACTGCAGGGCTCTTGGTTCCTTGTTTTCTGCCCCATCCATCAAATCAATTTCCCTTGGCAGGGAATTAAGCACACTAATTATTTCTGTCCCTGGGTATTCCACCCCGTCCAGCTGCAGCGTCCAGACAACTGTTGCCACTATGTTTGCAGAGCAGGAGAGAGCTATGGAGGAATCCTGAAACTCCTGACACAGTAATGTGATGAAGCAATAGCTAATGCTTTAAGCTTTACAGTTCTATTTTTAATCACATTTACATCCCATAGTCAGTAACAATACAGCAATAAAAGACAAGCCTAAACCCAGCCCCATCTCCCCTAGCCAAAAGATCATAAAAAAGCCCACAACAAAAACAAACAGAAACCAACCACCACCACCACGCTCACAGGATGCAATCTTACATTTCAAACTTTCTAACAATTCAGTTGGCAAGGCTTCCAGCCCCACTCCCCCCCCCAGGAATGCATTTTTCAAGTCATTAGTCCCTTCCCCACTTCGTACAGCTCTCAACAATCATTTATTCCTCGTGGTCTCTGCTACAAACGCAATCAATTGCACAGTAAATTTCTGGAGGCTTTCAGACCACAGATTTTGCTCCATTTGTAATCGCAAACTAAAACTGTAGGAGCACGAAGGCAGCTCACCCAAACTGACAGCTCTGGTTTAACCAACACTTGTTTGGTGCGAAAACCAAGCAGTGTTACGAGCGAGGGGTTTGCATGGACAGTGCAGTGACAAAGACGTCCCAGTGCCCACACAACTTCTGGTCACGGTTATCCCAGCAGAAAAACATCCTTGCTCCTCTAACACCCTATGTTGAAGTGCTCTGTAGCCATCTAACGAAGCACACGAGGCTGGGCATTCCCACACACATCCACCTCCTGCCAACCGTAGACCAAGGCCCTACTCTGGCCAAAGCTGCATGCATCACAAAGCCTTCCTGTTTAAAGGAGGGGAGAACAGTAACATGTTTTGCTGCAAATATTACCATTCGTCAAGTTCTGCTGAGAAGCTGCCAGCTGGAAGGATTCCGAGGTTGAACGATAACGTAACGCTGTGTGTAGCAACATTTTCCTTTCTCCCCTTGCCACCCCAGCACAGCGAGCTGTGATGGTGCTGCCTGCAGCCTGGGTGGTGAATTTCCCATGCGGGTGACATCAGATTCACTCAGGATATTCTGTAGCATGTAATTAGAATTTTTGCTTCTAATTTGAAAAAAAACAAAAACAAAAAAACCAAAAAAACTTTTTTTCCTTTTAATTTTTATATAAACCACTGAAATCAACCACATTAAAAAAAAATCACACGGGATAGTGACAGCTGATATTAAACAGCTATTCACATATGTCCCAATACCACAAGACTCATACACCCGCTCAGCTCTCCCTGCTGTAGGAAATCCAAATGACTTCAGTGCATAAAATGAAACATATGAATTAATCACTGCTTTTTCTGCCCTCAATCCACAACGTTATTAATTCAGGCTGAAAATACATGTGCTTCAGAACAAAGAGTTACCCAATAAGGGACTATGCAGCTCGTAAGCATTCAGCAATGCAAAGCCAACCTGGAAATGCAGAATCGCAGGTCCTGCTTGGAGGGTTATCACTGAAATGGTTATCAGTGCTTCAGCAAAGCAGGGCAAAATATCCTGCTTAAATGCTGACATTACAACTGAATGGAAACACCTCTCAAAGAGATGCTCCAAGAAAGCATTTCCTTTATGAACAGAAGTCATTACCCACTCTTTGATGTGAACCTTCAATAATTAAAGAGGGACTCATCAGTAGAGCTGAGGGCTGGAGCTTCCTAAGTGGAAACATATGGGAAGGTAGCCCGAACACAGGGAAAGCTTAGTGCAGTGATTTATCACACACCTGAGGCTCTGGTGTGCTCACACCAATAAGACCCTGGATGTAAGGGAGGGGAAAAAAAAAAAAAAAAAAAGCTTTATTTAAAAATCATTTCAAACACAGTTAGTGGACCAAGAGCAATTCTAAGGCATCTGCATTATTTGTCAAAATAATGACGCTATAAAATAGCCAGTGCTACATGTGGTAGTGTTTAAGAAAAGATGGTTTGCACACAAAGTTATTTTGCTCTAATAGATGCAGCACTGCTCAGCAGACTGGAGAGCCCTTTAAAGAGATCGATAGCTTTTTAGCATGACAGGGTGAATCACTGCAAATAACTACCAGAGAGGATAAGTACAGAGAGTAAAGATGAAACTTCTTAAAACCTCTGCAAGTGGGGAAATTAGTCCTGCAGCTCTTTGATATGCATTTACACCCATGGAAAGCGAAACGTTTTGCATTCAGCACGATACAGTGAGTTATTTCTATAGTAAGAAAAAACCAAACAAACAAACAATGAAATCCAATCTCTCGTGAGGTTGATTGGGCTTCCATTCCTGGGCTTTGGTTGCTTCCCAGGACAAGTGCTCCCACCTGGCACAGAGCTCAGATGGGCATTGCTTTGCAGGATGGATGCAGGTAGGAACGGGAGCACCTGTGGCTGATGCCAGGAGGGGCTGAGCACAGCCAGCACCAGCTCCAGGTCTGCACTACACCTGTCTGGAGTTCAAGGGGCTGCAAAGCCCTCCTGCAGCACCAGCCAGATTCTCCTCTAATAGATGCATGCTCAAAGCACTGATTTTTTGGCAGTCATCCTTGGTTGGCGGGGTCACCTCCAAAGCAGGGTGTAACAAAGCAGTGCCAGTGCACACAGCTCCCATGGGGCAGCAGCAGCCCAGGAGGCAGTGCCATATCCCAGCAGCTTTATACCTGCTGCTGCTGCCCTGAGGCCCCAGCAGCATGCTGATTATTCTGGCTTCCTTGTGAGCACTGCCAAGGACACAACTGAAAACCCCACGATTTCCAAGCACAGCTCCAGCAATAAAAGAAGCTGCTGGTAACCAGGATTTAGAAGTGAAATAAAACACTCAAGAAAGATATCCGTGTACAGGCTAATTTTCAAACCAGAAAGTGCTGACCCTTAAAGAGTGACACGTGTCGCGAGTCTAATTTCATTTGACTTTAAAGTCACGAAGGAGAAGTTCAAAAACATTGTTTGTAGCCATAAGTTAGAGTTAAAAGCTATTTAAAAAAAATAAAATACATACACTGATTTCTTCTGGATATAAATCCAAAAGGTAAGATTGCACAACATCAGTACTCTATATTTAATAATAACAAACAGATGGGAAAATATCATAATAAATTACTATAACCGTCCAAGCTGTGTGCCAAAATGTCTTGGCCAAATTCCCCTGCTTAACTATCTATATACCATGTGCAGATCTCAGAAGACTCCATATTCCCGTAGATTGAAACATATGCATCAAGCCACTTTCTTTAGAACAATAATAATAAAATCACTTCGAGCTCCGCTACAGCGCTGACAACACTGCAAAACACAAGCAAGGATTTAGCAGAGCTGTGCCACACCACAGCACGCAGGCAGCTGCAGGACAGATCACAAGCCCAGCACCCTGTGAGAAACTCCCAGAAACGTGGATTTCTCTCTGCTCTGAGGCTTGGTTCACTCCTGTATCAGGGGAATGTCTTAAAGCCCAAGTGATGCTTCAGATGGGACCTCACCCGCTGTGCGGTACGGACACAGGCAAGACAACTCTTCATGTTGAAAACCCTCCAACCTCCTTCCCAAGGGTTCAACAACTACCACAGCTGTGAATCCTAGAGCCTTCTAGGACAAAGAGCTCTGTGACAGGCCTGCAGATATGCACGAGTGTGGAAATCAGTGTGGAACAATGCTGGGCAGGCCTGGGCAGAGCTGAGCATCACAGACAGAGAGATGCAGAATCCCTGACATTCTTATCCTGCACAAGATTGCACATTGCTTATTATTGCACAAATCATCTTTCACCCCCTCTTTTGAGAATTCCAGCTCATCCCTGAGAAACATTTGCAATAAGTGGTAAATCAAGAAGTAACCTCAAACCTCTGCACCTCAGCTGCCTGCCCCTCTGTAACCCAGAGCTTTTAGTCCACTTTTAATGGTGGTTACATCACCCAAAAGCCCCAAAGCACAGAAATCTAAACCCCAGCAGTAAAATGTTATTCTAGGCACCATACCTTACCCAAACAGCAATCACTTGCTCTTCAGTAGCAGCTTTACATGTGGAAGCACCTTGGGGAAAGCCCTGTGCCCTGTCCTCATTTTATGTAAAGAGAAAAAGGATGCAGAAGACAAGGTGAGCACACAATGCAGAGCACACACCAGGTGCCACTGGCAGTGGGGTACTAAAGCACAGCATCCCCAGCCACTGCCCTTCTCAGCACCCAGCAGCATGTCTGCAGCTTCAGGGCCAGCTCTTACCTAGGCTTTGCTACCAGTTTCCCCGAAATGTGAGGTCTTTCAGTGAGGGATTATGACTCAGAGAACTTTGGCGTGCATGCAGGAACTCCACCACAAATGGAGATGAAAATACAAGAAAGCTGCAATAGAAATGTCAGCTGTTCTGAGCCGAGGTGCAAGAGCCAAGGTACTGCCAGCACTGCAGAGCTGGAAGCTGTGAGGTGGAGCTGACTTTGAAATCCTGACACTTATCTCTTTTGACTAACATAAAATATGTACCTTGGCTCGTGCTCGCTTCCTATATACGACTGGGAAGAGGATGGCTTCACACTGCGGTTTCACCCAGTTTAGAAACGGAAGAGAAACCCATGAGAAAATCATTTCTCTAGACTAAAAATAAATAAATCTTTTTTCTTTTCCTCTTTTAAAGAGTTTAAAGGAATATGGTGGATGTGATCAGGAGGCGGTCAAACGTACTCAGCTAGGTGGCATTCTACTTAAAGAAAAAGATTAATCCCATAAATTGTACAAAGATTTGAGTTCATACCTATGCACGGTCATTATTATGTTTTCTTCCCACAGATCAGTTTGCTCAACAAGGGACAAGGCAAGAAAATGCAGTTGCTAATAAGCCTAGGGATAAGATCTCAATTTGGTTTTGAGATGCTGCAGTTCTATCTTTTCTTGCATGCATTTTGCATGCATACATTTTGCCCTACATGGAACTGACTTCTACATTTCTACACACTGTCACTCTGCACTACAAAACTTCTCTTTTTAATTAAAAGACAAAAATATTAACTTAACTTTCCTGATCCAGAAATCTCTCCAAACCACCACATTCCCACAAAAAAATTTCCATCTCAAGGAAACAGCATTCTCAGACAAAGGAGCCTTAACAAGAAATCTCTGGGCAGCTCCTTTCATGTGGTTACTTACTTTTGCATCAGTTTCTGCAAAGACAGTGAGGAGTGACAGTCTGTTCCTGCCACGGGGAGATGAAGGGCTCCAGCACTTCAGGAGGAGATCAAACTTGACCTCTGTCTCTCATTTCATTACCCAATGCCAGCACATCTTTATACGTGGAGGGAACATAGGAAACGCAATGAACATCAAAACAGTTATGCAAAGAAACACACAGCACAGATACGTTTCTTCATTAGCACACAGTGCTAATTAACACACCACTGAGCAGCCAAACAAATACTCCTAGAAGAAATAAAGAACACAATCTTCCTCCCAGTAAGAAAAAGGGAGACAAAAGGAACAGAACAGAGCACACAAGGACACGTGTCCTGAAACCAGCCCTTAGTTCTATTGGTCAGTCGCTGGATTTAACTGGGTTTTAATGCTTGGCCAAAAAAAGTTCCTGCCAGCTACAAATGGACAGGAATCCTAAAGTGCTCTTCCTCCTTCAGAAATGGCATTTTTTCCATTTCAGCACTGTTAACAGTCCCTCTACACCTGTGGCTGTGCAGCTGAGATCTTGCAGAGACACTCAGATGTTGTAGTTTTGCCGATGATTCTCAAGAGTGAGGTTTTTTAGAGCCTATGCCAATCAAAAAAGACAGAAGATCTACATTGCTTAATCCAACCCCAACTACAGTGCATTTCTGGCCAAATATTCCTAGTAGAAAGCAACCAAAATCTATGGAATTCCAAAAAAAAAAAAAAAAAAAAAAAAAGCACCAAACTCCAGTATCAAATCCATAAAGGATCAGGAAGAACCCAACAGACGTGGTCTGCTTACAGAGAGTTGGTCCAAGAGTCAGGGCCCTGCTCTCACTGACCCTTCTCACAGGTCCTCACACAGCATCATTCCCAGCTCTGAGACACCAAGTCCCAAGGCCTCAATCCTTCCATTTGCAGTTCTGCCATATACCTGGGCCAAACCATCCCCAATGAGAACAGGGCTCAAAAACTTCCATTCAGAGCTATAATCATCCTCTATAAATTACTGCCATAAAACTTTCAGGTGGTGTAGATCAGGTCAGAGAAAGGGCATTTGAATGGTTAACCAGACACAGATAAATCAGGTGTATGTTAGAAATGACAGTGTGATTAATGAAAAAATAAAAACGCCAGCAGTCCCTTGGATGTCCTTTAGTTTATTATTATTATTATTACTCAGGGAATTATTCTGAACATCAAGGTTTATTTAACTTCAGAAAAAGATTAAAAAAATCAAAACAAAGCTTGTCCTGCCCTGCCAGGCTCAAACTTCTGATGAAGGCATGCCTTGAAGGCAGCTCTGCCCATCTCCCATCCTCCCGCCATCAAAAGCTTGGCAATACTGCAATGAGTTTAAGCAGCCCCTTGCTGAGAGGTGTCAGCTGCTGAAGCCAACAGTGTCATGAAGCTAAGCCATTGTTTTCCCTGGATTCCCCCCAGCTTGTCCTTCTTGCTAAAAACTTCACCATCTCCCACGTTTCAGGTGCATATTACCTTCAGTTGGCCATTTGGCTTGCAGCACAATCACAGCAGACCTGACTTTTTTCTAACAAGTAAAACCAAGAAGATGGCAATGCTTGGGGCTATCCCAACTCTTAGCATTTGTGACAACCAGCAAATATTGCAGGGAGAACAAGACTGCCATTTGTCCAAGTTGGCAGCAGGGAACAGAGTGGCTTGGACACGGTAACGCAGTGAGCACTACAGCCAGAAGAAAGGCACTGCTCAGGAGCAGGAAGAGCATCAGTAATTCATAATGAGGCAAAGAAAAAAAACCTGAGGTGCTCTGCAGTCACCTAAGCTCTTAAAGAAACCCCATTTCTAACAGCTGTCAGAGTTCTGTTATTTTAAAAACAGAGCAAAAGGAAAAATAATCCCATAGCAGAGTATTTACAAGAACAATTTTTGTGGCTGTGGTGTGAGGTTAGCCTTGCTGGAATACTTTGCTCCAGTTTTGCAGAGGGAAAATTCACAATCTTGTTCAATTAAATAGAAGCAATCAAAAAGAGATAGAAGGGAGGCCTCCCAGCAGTGGGTGCAACTGCTGCAGCCTCTCACTACCCCACAGTTTGAGCAAAGTCAGGGTGCTCCCTCCTGCCCCGTTACCTTTCCCAAACCCATCTGCAGCCCTGCACCACGCATCCACGTTGCTCCTTGGTGCTGGGTCAGTCCTGAAGGCGAGCAGAACAGTGCAGCAGCCAGGCTGGGCCAGGGAAGCTCTGCTGAGCCATGTGCAGAGCTGAGGAGCTGAGCGCTGAGGTCGTTAGCATTCCCAGAGGCTTTTCCAAGGGAGTAGGGAATTAATCACACTTGCCCGGCCACACTCCAACTGGGTAATTACATTTGACCTCCCTAAGCCCCCCAAACAAGTGGATATTGTGTTCAGGTTGCCCTGTTTAACGCGCTGCCCACGTGCATTATGAGGCCATGCTAACCCTCACCCGAGCAGTGGGAGGCTGTCAGCGGTGGGCAGCACTTCCCTCACCTGTTGTGAGCTTGGAACAGGCTTGGGATCCTTTGGCAAAGGAAATGCCTTCCTATTAGACAAACAAGTAGCAATCAGTCCAAGCTGGAATGTTTGGACATCAGTCAAATCCTCCTCAAAAACGCTGAGCAGGATCAGAGCCAGAGCTATTGTTCAGCTGCACCTCTCTGAACAGGATACTAAAAATAGGTATACCTATATATAAAGAACTGACACGTTCATCCCAGCCTTGGTTTTGCTTCTGCACAGGGAACTGTAACTAAGAAAACTGCACCAAGTCACAGGTTAACAGAAAGGCTGATGATGGGGATGCTGCCATGAGATAAGGAGAACCATCAGCTTCATGACACACACCAGGTCAGCTCCAGTACTGAGCTCAGGTGTGTGTTTGAGGAGATGCATTCTTAAATACACAGAACCAAACTGCATTGTCTTTCTCCTATCACTGAGATGCCCAGATTTAAAATAAAGACACACAGACATTTTCTTCAGCCAGCCTTGTTAGAAGAATAAAGATCTAAGGAGACATCAACGCCACTGCAGTGAGCACACTAAACCCTTTCCCTCATGGAAAAAAAGCTCCCAGAATGGGAGAATACATTTCAGAAGAAAAGGCAGAGGTTATGACGCCTTGAATATGGCTACCTGCACACACATTTGCAAAAGCAGATGCTGTGGTTATAATTGCCAGTCACTAAACCTGCTCCAGCCAAGCCGGGCGCTGCCATGGATCTGAGACAGATCTGTGCATGGGTCATGGCTGCTACGACACTGGACTCTTATCAACTGAAAGCACATTTAAGCTAAACAGCACAGACTCCAAAGTAGGATGCAGGTCTCTCAGCTACACCACAACACAGTAAGTACAGACAGTGTTTTCCCAAACCGTGGTGGACAAGGATCCGACTTCTCTGCTTTAAAACTAATATGGGAGTTTTAAAGTTTAATTTAGCTCAACCTCAGCAATGCTCTAAGGCAAGAGCCTGACTCGAGGAAAGCCCCATTCCTGCTCAGCACCCAAATCCAGCTTCACTTTTACTAAGGAAAACCTCTGCCTGCAGAAAGCATTTTTGTTTGTTTCCTTTTCATTAAAGCTGGGACAAAAGTCAGCCACGAGAGCTGCGGAGAAACAATCTGCTTAGGGAAAGGGCTTCCCAGTTTCTGCAAGACCAGCGTTCCCATTCCACCCACTTACATTCCTGGATCAAGAGAAAATAAAATCACATCCGCGGGCCGGCACTGCTTACACAGGTCGGCATCCAGACAACATGGCAAACCGCTGGGAGAGAATTACTTGTGCAGGGAAATGGTGCTTGGAGAAGTCACACATCGTTCCAGCATCGCCATTTCCATCAGTCCTCGTTAAGGAGTGTTTTATCCCTTAAAATCATTTGCATAATTGCCGCAATCAAAGGCAGTACTTTACAGTAATGACTTTAATGGCAGATTTTTCCTTAAACATTCTTTTAAAGAGGTGCCTCCCCAGGCTGGTGCACCCACATGTGGAGAAGTAAAGGCAGGAGGTGATGCTCAGGAAACGGAGGAGGGCTGAGCTGCTTTTTGGTTTGTGCTTTGTTTACAAATCGCTTTTTGATGCTCAAAATGTATCTCACACCAAAGTCTGTCATTTAATCAGCAATCTAGTGCATATATGGGAAACACCCCATTTTTTTTTGTTCATTTTGACAATATGTAATCATGTTAGGGGAGAATCTGGCTCCTTTCCAGGCTAAAAGGCTAAAATAAGGTCTTCTAAGTGTGTCCGTGTCTCACCCTCTATGCTTTCCCTGATTATATGTTAACAATAAAAAGTTACAGAAATACAAAGCCTGTCAAGCTTCATTCAATGCATACAGCAGTGACTCCTGGGCATTGGGATGTGCCATGAACACCAGCACAGGCACTGCAGCAGTCAAGCAACACAAACCCAGCAGTAAAACATTAAGTGCAGATTTCAAATTGTACACTATTTCATGCTGTTGGATCAGTAGCTGCTGACATCCACGAACAGACAAGATACCCCACCAAAAAGACATCTATGAAAAGAATTGGAGGTCCTTTCTCCAAGACACCATGTTTTTGGGGGAGGCACTGCATGAACGTGGATGAGTAGAGCAGCACAGGAGTGCAGAGGAACATGCACAAAGGTGACAGCTAGTCTGCATTTCTACAGCATAGGACTTGCTGCAGCAACTTTAATGAGCTGTTTCAGCGGAAGCCCTGCCTGATATTCTCAGCTGCACAGACACATCCACCTAAGAATACTCAGACAATAGCTGCAGAGCTTCAGTAGCATTGTAAATGTATATTTAAAACAGGCAAGCACCACTGGCCCAGCTTGGAAAATGAAGCCAGGCTTGGAGCTTATGTGATGGCTCCAAGGGGAAACCAGCAGCAGAAGCCAGCAGGGTTCCACTCTTGCTCCCATGTGCCATCCAGAGATGTGCACCTTCTGCATTACACGCTGCAATCCTCAGCATCACCAGTGGATGCTCTGCACGTGAAGCTCTCTTGAGGCCTCAGAGCATCCCAGCTCCAACCCTCATGCACAGACCTGTGAGGAGGATTCCTGCTTAATTGAGGTTCCCAAACGAGAGAGGCCCGGATGAAGGCACGCTGCCCTTTAATGCAGGTCTAATTACATTAAAACAAAACGCTCTCGTGAACATGGAGAAAGGCTGGGGAGAGAATCAGACAAGCTATAAATTAAAGCAGAGGATATGAATACCATGCAGGCTGCAGTGTTAGGGTTAACGTGGGTCTGGAAACAGTTTAGGGAAAACCTGGTGTGACTAGGGGCCAGCTCCGAGTTTAGTTGCTTTGGGCTAATCGTTTCCTTCAGGCAGGCTACTCCAGCACACTAATAGGTTTTAATAAAAACTTCCAATTGGGCCAGTAAACCCCTCATTAAGCTGTTTTTAAAGCATGAATTTAAGAGCGGCGAGGGTAAAAGGTCACGAGGAGTATTTAATTCACAACGGCTGGCAAAAGGTGCTGTTGTGATTGAAAACACCAGAGTTCAAGTGTCCAGGGCCACATAAACATCCGACTCTGTCACTAGACCTGGTTAAGTGACAGCTTGAAAAATAGATTTAATAAGACAGAGAGAAAAGTTTCCCACTCTTACACGAGAAATAGGAACAGCAGATCACGGTAATGGCCAGGAACAGGAACAGTCACTAAGCCAGCCCAGCCCTCACCTCGCAGCAGGGAAGGACGAGGAACAGCACTGCAGCTATCTGGGTGCCCAAACCATTGCTGCTCCCCAGGTCTCAGTGAGGCCTCGTGCTGCGACCAAACCAAATTCTCTAGGAATGCCACAGACCAGGGAGTGTTCAGCATCCCTGTGAATTTGCTCACCGTGATGCTTGGGTCATCTCAGCCCCACCAGCAGGCACTGCAGATAGGTCTACAAGCACGAGCAGCATCGCTTAGGGCACAGCTCAGCCCACACTCACCCATCTTCATGCCCTGTAAGCTAAGTTTTAGCCCTGCACAAGCAAGGTTTGACCCAAGTGCTCCCAACTCTCATTTTCCTCTGCAGCCACTTCTCTGCTCACGATGTAGTGCAACTCACAGGAAAACTTCACCCCTTCCTTGGAAACGCACGCTCACAAAGGAGAACATCTCAATCTCACGCTGCGAGAGCCAGAACCCCAGCTGTGCACTCTAACATTTCATTTTATGTCAATGCACATCTAAAATTCAAGATCCCTGAAGACCTTTTAAAAGAAAATTCTCTTCGGAACAATTTGCATTGAAGTACAGAGCGAGGATTTAACAAGTAATGGAGAATTACATACACTCCGCTCTCAACTTTTTATTCTACCTCTAATCAAAACACACTTTAGCTTAAATTTTGAGATAATAGATGCCACATAAAATTTGGGAGCAGGCAGAGATAGGGACTAGATTATTTGCTTATTCCATGTTTAGAGATGACAGAAAAAATTTGGAGTTGAATTCGACATTCAGAGAACCTCTAATTGTCTTCTCTCCACACCAAGATTAACAAGATATTTCACTGCAAAAGGAAAGAAACACTTATTTTTAAAATATGTCTCCAATTCTAAGCTATACGGTTGGCCTGCACAGAGTGTAGAAGCGAGGCTCTCTGGAACCATCCCCAAGGAAACATTTGCTTTGGCTCTGAATAGGACACTTTTGTGCATCGAGAGTCAAATAAGATCAGCTGTTTCCCAATCCTTTCTATTTAATGAGCCCATTGATAGCCCAAAGGTAAACAGGCACATTTCTGAATTTTTCTGCATGTTCCTTACTGGGAATTCAGACTGCTGCTCTAAGAGGTATCTGATGACCAGAGACACAGCCATGTGGAATCAGAATCTCCCTAAATGGTTGCATCATTTTCCCACACTACACCTACATTTCTGCTCTACAGGGAGACGTGGCAGCCTGCAACAAACTGAGATCTTTCAGCCTTTCTGCAGCTCTGCTCGGCTCTCTTCTGGTATCCCACAGCACCGCAGCACTGCTGCAGCACCTCAGACCATGCACTGCACTGCCAAGCTGTCTTCTGAATATCTGGAGTTACTTAAGGTAATAAGAGGCAGAACAAAAGAAAGAGGGCAAGGAACCCCGTACAGGAGCATCACCTTCTTCAAAGCCTCTGTGAGAGGAGATGATAAATCACTGCACAAACCAGGCCTGCATGTTGAAAAACCTCAGGGTATCTCAGACAGAAGCACCACCAGGAGCTCTTGCTCCGGAATAACAAACCCTTGCTCAGAAAGGGCCAGAAGTAGCCATGCTGTCAGCACCACAGATCGGCTGAAGCAGCTGTAGTCTTATTCTACACCAGAAGAAAAGATGCCCTTAATTTTCAGGAGGAGAGCAAAGACTTTAAGAAAAACAACAAGCTGGCCTTGCTGGTTGTAACACGATGGAAAACACACCAATGGCAGCAAAGCAGCAAAGTCCTAAGCTGTAGCAAGTGAGAATTTGCTCAGATGCAATGGCCATGGACACAGAAATAAAAGAAAAAAAATCCGCTTACCTCTGCAAGGCCTCAGATAAACAGGAATCTCCAGCAAGATACCCTTGCCTCCACTGCCAACCTTTAAATGAGGTCTGGGAAGGGGTGGATCCTATCTCCACGCCTTCTGGTCATTTAAGTGCTTTGCATACACCTGAACTCCCCTGGGTTGGCCCTGCCTTCCCATCAGGAGCTCAATCACTGTTCCAAGCTGTGACTTACAAATTCCACTATGCTGGTTCTCTAGCAGATCTCTAGGTACTGCAGCCCTCAGCCAGAACCAAACCTGGCTCTGAGGATAAGACTTAGGCTGCAAACGGTGCTGCCATAGGAGCCCAGCTCTCCTGAAACAGCCTGCAGGTGTGCTGTGCTGGGGGCAGGCAGCACCTCCACCCATCCTCAAGGCTCCAGCAGCCCCAGCTCAGGAAGGAGGAAGGACCAAAGCATCTCCAAGCACTGCAGCCAGCAAGTAGTCCATGCTCAACCTCCAGAGCACTGCATTGCAGAGAACAGTATGAGAAGGGGCCATTCCTACCTCCTGGCCAGGAGCATCACACACCCGAGCAGCACCGGCACATTGGGACAGACCCAGCATGTGCTCATGAAACACACCATGCTGCACCTAAAGTCAAATGTAGAACGACAACAAACAAAGCCAAGAAATTCCTGCAGCTCAGCTAATTTCAGACCAGCTCTATCCCTCAGGCTGGAGCCCACTCCAGGTTCCCAGCACAGAGCACCTCTCAGAAGCAAACAGCCCAACACGGCTGATGCTCTGCACTACAAAACCTCCAGCACGGCGCCTTGCAGCCCATTCCCCAAATGAGGTGTGTTTTTAATAACTGTTACCTGACAGCAGTAAGAGCAAAGAGCAGAACCTGTGGCAATACCAGTTGATCCCATTTGGCCTAAGAGCTTGTTGTTATTTCCAGACTCCAGAGTTCTTTAAAATTCATGGGGACAGCCTGCAGTTTTAATAGAGGCTACCAAAATCTATCCTAAGATGTATCAAAAAAAAAAGCATGCTTCCTGGAGGGGAATAGGAAACAGTCAGCATTTACAAAGATCTCTCCAGGAATTTTTATTTATTTATTTATTTATTTTAAGATCCTGCTTTGAAGTAGATGCTACCAAAGAAGAAGGCTTCCAGAGCTCAGCAATATTTAATGTACTTCTACAGCAATGGATGGCAGTGTTGTTGTTTCAGCTATATTATAACAAAAATATTGTGGTTTTCCTGTATTCTAACAAAAGTAGCTCGAGATTTACATCTCATTCATCTCACTCAGAAATAGTCCCTAAGCCAAAAACAAGGAAGGGAGAAACCCTACTGCGTACAAAGGGCTTCAGAAACCTTCATAGGGTGGCTCTCCAGTCAGGACACAAAGAAGGGACAAAAACACAGAACTCGGGAAAGGCAGCTTTTGTAAAACCATTGGTGAAAGCAGGAAGCATACAGAAGATAAATAATTTGGGTTAAAACTATAATGGGTGCACTCGCTAACACAATAGAAGTATGGATTCATATGGCAAAGTCCAGCTAGTTAAAATATCCACACCAATTTGGAGTGATTAGCTAAAATACACAGACAGGAGAGCAGTTCTCCATATTCCTCTGCTTCTCCATTTGGTGAAGCATCACCTCACTGGTACACACATGGTAAGTGCACTTGAAACTTGTTAATGACCTTTCAGAACAAGGAGAAGGATGAAAATCCCCTGAAGAGGATACAAAGAGGAAAAAAATAAAAGGCAGAGAGTAAAAACAATCTTAAACGTAAACATTTGACAGAGGGAGGAAGATTCGTAAAAACTACGTACCCACGAATGCACCAATAAATTATTACTGCAGATTTTTTTCTTGTTTTTATTCACTTACCAAAGGAATACCTGCAAAACAAAATGGAGAAAAAAGCAAAAATAATTAAAAACTCAGTTAATCGCTCATAGGGACTTACATTTCAGATTACTCTGAGTGCAAACTGTACACAGCTTTTGGATTTCAAACCATCTGCTAAGGAGGATGGTTGCATGTCTGCCCCATGCAACGCACAGCCCGGGGCACCATGTGGCCAACTGCTGCTCTGGCTGCCCTGTGGCCTGAAACACCAGAGCAAACTCAACTCCTTTTATGGGGGAGTGAAACCAAGCCTCACCTTTGCTTGGGCACGATGAACTGCTTGGTGTGCTGCAGGGCTGCAGGCTGCAAGGCTGCAGGCTGCAAGGCACGGGGCGCTGCAGGCTGCAAGGCACGGGGCGCTGCAGGCTGCAAGGCACGGGGCGCTGCAGGCTGCAAGGCACGGGGCGCTGCAGGCTGCAAGGCACGGGGCGCTGCAGGCTGCAAGGCACGGGGCGCTGCAGGCTGCAAGGCACGGGGCGCTGCAGGCTGCAAGGCACGGGGCGCTGCAGGCACTTCCCTGCAGGAGGCAACCCAGCTGCACCCACACTGTGAACACCACAAAACTCAATGCATCGCTGTTTGCAGAAAAATCATCTTCTTGCAAATGTTTTATTCAGGTGTGCAAACTTTACAGCTACATGCGCCTACTTTGAACCAACATCTACATAGCTGTAACTTTAAAATGCACAGCGAGTTTTCACTTTGTTAATAAACACAGCTCTTTATAAAGATATCTGTCATGAAGGGCAACCCAGCTTTGCTGCTCTCCACCACAGTTGTGGTGCACCGAAACAAACTCGCACGAACCATTCTTATTTCTTGGCAGAAGGAAAGAACCCCCCGAGGCTCATTTAAAACACACGCAGACACACACCAAATGAGGAATTAATAAAATATTGTATTCTTCTGAACCACAGTCAGTTTTCTGACGTGTGTCTGTTGCTGATTACATCAATCCAGGCTCCGGGACTTGTCATGTGATGACAGGCAAACACTTGTGAATTTACTTCTCTGAAGATGTTTGTGATGTAAACGCCAATGAGCCCAAAACAAATGGCCAACTCTGAACACTAACAGCAGCAGTGCTTCTTGCAGGGCTTTTTATAGGTATAAGCAAGCTAAATCCCCTAAACTTCAGATTTTGGCTTGGAACTGAATGACTGTTTTTCCTTCTCTTCCTTGCTTATATAAACAGAAGTGTTTCTTGCGTAGCATATAAGTCTATCTCATTACTTCGTGCCCTGAAGTCTGAAACATCACCTAGAGATAACAACAAGTGAAAATATGGATTTGACAGAGCTTGGGAAGGTGTCCATGCAGTGACTTTTGATCTGTGTATTGTTAACGCCCAAAGTTTTGCAAATTCAAAGTAAGTTCCATTCATATTTTCTAAATGAAAGAAAGGTGTAAAGCCATTCCTGTTCTGTGGTGAGAGAAACACTGTTAATCAGCCACAATTCGTCATTAGAGACAAATCTCATGTCACACTTGGAAAGGCTGTAAATATCAGCTGGGAATCATAAACACTATCAAATACTTGGGGTAAGTTGTTTTCATCACATTGTCACACTGATTAATTCTAGCTCTAGTGTAGATCTGCAGTGTATTCCTGGAAAGCAAAACCTCACAGCAAAGTGTGGTTTGAACTACAGGAAGCTGCATCCCTCCCCACCAACACATCCTCCTGCACGGAGCCTATTAATAAATAGCATTAAAGCAGACAGAAAATTCACATTTCCCAATGTTTGCTAGGAAAATGCAACCGTATTTACAACCAAAAAGTCGTCCTACCCACCACTCATATCCTGGCACTGCCCAGCCCCACAGGGCCCCTCCAACCAAAGGGATTTCCACAGGCAGGATAATTCACGGCTGCATCCCCAGCCTGCAGCTGGTGTTAACAGCTTCTCTCACTGCTCTCCACAGAGAACATCCTCTGCAGAAAGTGAACCCAGATGTCAACTTTCATCTCTATTATGAATCTCTTATTCTCCGGACTGCACAGCTTAGGATGGGGGAGAAGAGTTTTTGGGTAGTGCAGAGGCAGATTCTATTTTCCTCCAGGATACAGCTCCAAAACCTGAAGGCATGATGCTGCCACAGCAGCCCCTCTGCACAAGAGAAGCCAGGTAGAGCCTGCAGATGTAGTGCTGCTTCCCTGTAAGGGATGGAAGGTGACACTGCTGTCCCCACGTCCCCAGCATTGTCCAGGCATAGGAGGTGGCAGCAGGGACAACACGGCTCTGACACAGCTCAGAGCTTCCTTCCAAAGTTTCAGCAGAAGGGAACATTGGAGGAGCTCCTGTCACAAGTCCATACACTGCATTAGGGGAGAAAAAAGGGCGAAGTTATAGAACTCACCACTGCTATCCCACATGTGGCACTCCTAAAAGTGATGGGCTTATGAGCCCGAAAGTGCATTAGGTGATTGCAACACACCTGGCAAAATGAAGCCATAAACACTTCAGGACAAAACCCATATTTTCTCTATATGTTTATGTATATATATTCACACACAGTGCCTTGCACTTGGGAATCCACTTCTCTAGGGCAATACCTCCAAACAAAGCCCGTTGGCACACATCACTTCCAAGAGACCAACTGTCCATCAAAACGAGATGACAGAATTAATCCAGTGCACCATTAATTTCAGAACATCATTAACTTAAAAGTGTGGGGGTAGGAAACCTTATTGACAGCTGGTTTCAGTTGCTGCCAAGCCTTCAGCATTGCACAGCGGTTGCGGGGGGAGGAAATAAGCTAGAATGGCAGTAAATGAAACCACTCGTCTGGTTTCTGGATTCACTTTATTGTGGTCGCAGATCTCTAAAAACTGGGATCCTGTGCTCTGTAATTACAACATCCACATTTAAATGGAAGGAACGGGGATAACATTATAAAAGAGGGCTGGAAGGGGAGGATTATGCCTGGGTGTGCGCCTGGAGCTGGGAAAGGTGCCGAGCAGAGCCGGGGAGGAGCAGTGGATGAGAAACCAAGGGTGCCACGATCTGTCCCTCACAAGGCAGGGAGTGAGGCTGGTTACATGACCACACACACATTACCCAAGCCCCGGCCTTCGCCAAATTCACAGCCTGTGCTCATTTCCAAAGTTAAAGCCATTACACGTCCTTGCCTTGCATGACGGCAGAATTGGCCAAATTAAAGCAATGTTTGCTTTGGTTAAATCCTTCCAGTGCCAAAAGCAGATGCTGAAGCAGCAGCTTCAAGAAGCCCATTCTGAGCTGCTCCTTCCACCAGGATCAAAGCGGAAAACACAAGACCAGGAGCAGGAAGCAGCACTGCACCCAACCACTGCACACCCTGAGCAGAGCCAGCTCAAAGAACAGCACGTGCAGAGCCAGCACACACAGGCACTGATTGAAAATAGGAGCATCAGCATCAGCTTGGTGCATTCACATCCTGCGATGCCAGACAGCCGTGCTGCAGCACACTGATGCACAGGAGGTGCAACATAAAGCTGCAGGCCTGCTTTTCTGGGATGCTGCAGCAGACAGGATTTGTGTTTCAGCTCGCAGCACGCTGATAGGTAAAATCTGAGAACTGTATTTCAGTAACTCCGTTCCTTGAGGAAATAGATCATTTCATTGCATTAAGCTCCAAAGGTTGCCCCCCCAAATCTCCTCCCACCAGCCATTCTGCAAGTAAGATTCCCCATTAAAAGCAGCTTGCAGTAAGGTTACGGGTTTCAGTGAAAGCACAGTACCACACTCACAAAGACATGAGTTATTTCAGTTCAAGTTTCCATCTCCTTCCTACCACAGAGTCTTCCCCCAGGAGAGCTTTGTTTTTGCAGCCACTTTCCTCCCATTCCCCAGGACAGCACCACTGTTTATCCAGACCGATCTCGAAGCTCCCTCCAACAGCACAGCTCAGCCCTGGCCTCTCTGGTGCTTTGGGCAACTTCAGCCCAGCAGAGAGCCTGCACCACTGACAGCAAGCATTCTCAAGAGTAAATGTCTGGGTGAAGACCCTCAGGGAAGTCAGCAAACAGCTTTCACCAGGCCTGGACCCCTCCCTAACCCCTCGTCTCTTTTCAGCTTGCACCAAACTCTATATTCACATTCTTTCCAACCACAGCTGTTGGGGAACTTAGATGAGTGAAGCAACACAAACGTGTGCTGGACCAGGCTGGGTGCATGAAGCTATTTGGCTAGTTACAGCTTAAAAAAAAAAAATCATGAAAAAACATTGTTCATTCTTTTCCTAAATCTTTCAGCTGTGGAATCAATACCCGAGTCTGCATACTGGATACAGCTGGCAACTGGATATGCCAGATAATAAGCAATTAAAAAAATATTTGTCTCAGTCTCTGGCAAAGCCCCATGGTACATCCGACACCACACAGCCATGCCACCAACCACAGCATGATGATAATTCTGGACTCTTGTTTTCTCATCGGCTACAATTTGCAGAAGAGATTGCAAGCTAGAGACAGCTCTAGCAAAGGAAACAGAGCGATGTCATTAACTGCCCATACACGAGGCTCCCTGCACAGCTGCCCTATTCCACATCCCATTCCGATCACTCCTGAAGTTTTACATTTCTTCTCATGAAATCATGTTCAGTGCACGTTCAGACAGAAGCAATGGCTGCGACTCACTGGGAGGCTGAAGGTCGCAGCCAGACACTGAGGCTGCTGAACACAGAGCGCTGTGCACAGGGACACAGCACTGTGGCTGCACACATGCCTGCATGGGACCTTCAGCACAGCACCTGAGTGCACGGCGAGCTAACAGTGCTGTAAGACAGCCAAAGGTTTATTAATTAAAAATAAAATAAGAAATCATCCAGAGGTGCTCTTATTGAGCAAGGTAAAACCAGTAATTACAGCAAATCAAAACACTGTAAGCAACTGATTTCAAGGATTTAAATTCCTCTTCCACTTCCTTCTTTTTAAACTTATTTGAATTCCTACAAGTATTCACGTTATTTAAATAAGACTCACTGCAGAGACTCTGCTTGCTACAGAAATGCACGGCCTCAGTCGATGCTGCAATCTCCCATGCTGCAGTTGCTCAAGAAACCCTGGCATGCCATTCCACCAAAACCACTTCTCTTGTTTTCCAATGTGTCCCAATGGCAAGCTGACTTGCCACGGCTCAGTTCTCCTCCAAGAATCTATCCATGGAAGCAGACAGTGAGCAGAGCTGGTGCGGCCCAAGACTCCACTGAAGCATCTCATGACAGCCCGTGAGGCATTTGGCAGTGCTGCTCACAAGGAGTCCTCACATTCATGCCATTGCTGGACCTGTCTTCTCTATCTCTGCCTGTCTTTGCAGTCCTTTCTCACAGACCAACACATGTTTAGGAGAACATAAGGGCAGGGATGCTGTCAAGCCTCCTGGGACATCCTGCAGCACCTGCGCTCCTTACTCCAACCCAGGCACCCACCCTATGGCAACTAATCCAACCACTCCAAGCAAGGCAAGCAGCAGCCTCACCCCAGAACACACATTTATGGTCTCACAGATGGAGGAAGGAGAACAGCAAGTGCCAGGTGATTGAGCTGGCCCCTCGGGTGGCTGCTGAGCAAACGCCAGCCCAGGGCAGGGAGGGGAGACCTTAACGCGCTGGGGGGGATGCTAAATGATTCATTTCTGACATCAGCCATGATTAAATTTTAATCTCTCAAACAAAAATATGGTTCTCATTAGCCTCATTAGTTCCCAGTTGTACTGCAAGGCAACAGTGTCACATGGTATTAATCTTTGTTTTCATTAATATGTCATATCAACTGCCCGCGTCTGCTCACAGCATTCTTTGAAACTGATCCGCTCCCTCTCTTCTCTCGGAGTAGGAAGTGCCAAAAAGCAGCTTCCTCGACAGGAAGGATGACCCCCTGAGATCCTTCAGCTTCGGGTTTATGTTTCTAGAGATAATCTTTTCTTTCTGGGGAAAGAGGGAGGGAAGTTTGGAATGAAGGGATGCTAGGCTGTGAGCCACAATAACAAAGAAATTCCTGAGGTTTACGGCCAAGGCAAAGGCCAGATAAAGGAATGAGATATTCCACGTTTACTTGTTGTTGTTGTCATTGGGATGCTTGGGAGAGCTAGAAAAATAAAGCCAGGTTGCAGACAGTGTTACTTGCAAAGCCTTAAGTAAAGTCCAAACAGCTCCAACTCAGCGTACACATCAAGGTGATATTTGTTAACGTGATTTATCTGAAAACTTAGATGCCTTCATAAATACACAAAATGGCACAATTGCATTCAGGCACAATATTAATTTTTTGCCTGCATTTCAAATTTTAAAATCTGAAAAGCTGATGTTAATTAAGCCTCAGACCCTCAGTACAAGCCTTGTATTACTTCCAGACAGGCAGATAAAGCAGGAGAAAGACCAAGGTCACACAGCTAAGTACTAAGTACAGCCCAACACGTCCATTGCTGCCTATAGGAGTGGCCTCAGCAAACTCCCCAGCAGAACCAGGCACATCAGTGAAACCCAGGACACACAAGTCCCAGTCCCTGCTGGCACAAATTGTGATCCTTCAGCACTTGCTTGCTCAGGGGTAGCCAAGAAAGCATTAGTGAACTATTCATGCTGCTGAATATGCATCAGCCCATATCAAGTCCGTGCACGTACCTCCATTCACATGTGAGTGGCTCTGGTTTGCTGGACACTCAGTGGATAATTCTCCATCTGAATTCTGCATGACTGGTCTCTTCTTGTCATAAAACAACCATGCCTGCAAGCACTGTGCCTTCATCACGAGGGTCACAAACCAGCACACTTAAAAAGGCAAACAAAGTTTGCTAAATCCAGTCCATAATTCACACAATGGTTGATTGACATGCTGGAATAAGAAGTCTGTTTCTATCTTCTGTTAGACAAAAACGTAAGTGCTTTAGATTATTAAAAAAATAAGCTATAGAAAAGGAGAAGTCCATCTGATGGTACTAAAGCCCTCCCGGAGAGGGAACACCACAGCCCTGAGCATCTCATCAGCCCCCCAGCATTTAATGGAGTTCAACCTGAACCGCTCACCAGTTCATCTGCTTGAGACAGAAGATTGTGATTAAAGTCCTGCATAGGTCAAGTAGTTTTTAATGAGACCTATAAAACACAGAACCTCCACGACATACAAGTCGTTCTTCTTCCTCTATTGTAAATGAACTTCCGAGGATGGTAATTTAATTGCAATTAAATTACATGCCTCACAGACACGCTTTCCTGACCTGCAGTCTACCTGTCCCTCCATTAAGTATTTAACATCAGAAGACAAAAGCTATTAATATTATGCTCAGTCATCTAAACATGAGGAAAAACAGGCACCTGGGGCCAGAAAGACAGATGCCTGTCCTCTCCTCTGTGCTCCAGGAAAGCAGGGAAGCATCTGCAACTTCCTGGAACCCACCATGGCTTCAAAGGGCACCTGCACACAGCTCCAGCTGACTTGCCACCACGCTCTAGTTTTGTACAGTGGTGAAGCACTGCTCAGATTCATTTTCACTGCAGAAAAAAAAAAAAAAGAGCTTGTACAGCATTAATTTATCCTAGATATCTGTTAGCAGTAGCTCAACCAAGGTATTCCACAAGGGAAGAAGGCACTGAAAAGAGCACTGTAGCCACCTCAAGCTACAACATGTTATTTATTGGCTTGTTTAACATATTCCCTTGAGCTCCTGTAGCTCTACCAGAATCTCAGTTATGAGGGGAAAAAAAGGTAATAGGATTTAAAAACCCACAATTCTAGCTTTTGTATCAAGTGTCTCACACACTGTACCGCCCAACGCTAACAGTGGACAATGTTTTGTGCAGTGAAGCAAGGCAATGGCGATGGGAAAGGAAAGGGTTTTCAAACAACATCTGAATGTCAGTTGGGGGAGTGGTTTGCAGAGGAAAGAACAGACGAAGGAACAGGAGATCAGTGGCAGAGTAGTTTAAGAGTTTGTTTATATAAGAAAATGTAATAGCTCTCTGGAGACACCTTACTGTGGGATAAAAGTGATTTTATTCCAGAATTATGAATTCACTTTGGAAGTGCATTAGTTATTCTGGTACAAAAATGATTCAACTTCTGCTAGAACACCTCTCCCCAAGAGCCCATCCTGACAAAGGACCTGTTCTGCTGAGCCCATCCCTGCAGACAGCGGCTGCAGCAGAAGCCATGGGGAAGAAAACCACAAATGGAGGTTTTGTGAGGTCACCTGCAACACACACTTGTACTTTTAAGAAGGGACAGCTTTTCCCATTCCTGTTCAAATCTACTACAATCCATTAGATTCACATTAAGGAGGGAGAAAGGCAAAGACATTTAGAGTGGACCTGCAGAGCTCCATCATTCTTCCAGAGACTCAACCCAGACAAGCAGGACTAGCAGACAACAAAACACATAATTAAGTATGAGAGGCTCCCATAAAAACATTTACAGGCACCTCTAGATTCATTGAATAGGTTCTATTATTGCTGAACAGGGACCACTTTTTACTGTTGTTTTACTGAAATTAGGAATAGTCTGCAACAACTGCAAGAAAACAAATGCAGTTATCAAGCATTTCATCCAAGCTGTGGGTCAGACTTCAAATGTTCTTTTGTGCTATTTCAGTGTCTAGAAATCCCGATGAACCCCTCCTATCTCAAAAGCAAAAGTTCAGAATGGCAGAGGGGGAAATAAATCCAATATCTTAAGACAGACATACTAAGCCTGTGATAAACACATAGAACCATTACAAAGCCAGAGAATACATCCAGATTTAGTCTGAGAAGACTCTGAATATCACAGCTGGCTTGGGAACAGAGTGCTCGGAATTACAAAAGCTTCCCTGTGCACTTCACTGTAAGGTTTGGCATCTTGGTCCTGCATTTCACAGGTACCAAAATTAACATGCTTTTCTCTGAGAGTCGGCCTACATTTGAGCACAATCAAAGTGCATCTGAATTCATGCAATTCACCTGTGCTTTGGTGGAGACAACTGTGAAGTGGACAAATCAAGAGTTTAGGGCCAGGACAGAGTCTTGGCTCCAGTTCTCAGCATTTTCAAGTTCCCAAAGTAATCCTTATCACGGGAAATCTATCACAAGCATCTCACGCCAACCTGCTGCAGGAGCAGCTTCCTTCCCTGTGTACACACTAGCTTCTAAAACCCAACCTGCACTGAAAGTACCAGGCACCATCCAGAGGGGCAGCTTCATCCCCCAGCAATTGAACTTGACCCTTTTGGAGGCCACTGCCTCCAAGGATGGGACCCCCAGTGCTGGGACACAAGGAACCACATTCTCCCCCCCGACACCTCATTTCCCACAGTCAACAGCTAACCTTCTTCACCATCCAGGCAGGCGTCTTTCTCCTCCTGGATTTTAAATCCCAATTTTTTGTCTTTTCTTTTTGGTTGGTTAGCTTTTTTGTTTGTTTTTTAAGTCAGTAGGTGTTACAGCACACCCAAAGGCCCGAGCTGGTCCCTTGCAGTGCAATTGCAGCAGGCTTTGCTCCCCCCCAGCTCAGATGCAGCAGCACCAGGAGGCAGGCGACGTGCCCGGCCTTCCAAAGGGGACAGTTTGCTCTTCTAAAGCTTCCTCTGACTCTGAGCCCAAGCCAGCTGGGCAGCAGTTGAAAGACTTGATCCTTCAGCAGCGCCCGGCATCTGGAGCCTCCAGCCCAAAACAAATAGAAACATTTAAAATTAAAACAGAAAAAAAGAAAAGGCGATAAAAAGAATAAATTGTTCCTCACTGGCCTAAAGAGAACTCTTCCTCCCTGTTCCCCTGTATATCCTTGAACTGCTTTCCCAGTGTTTGCTGGACAGGAGCAGCCTGCAGTCTGTGCCCAGCAGTGCTGGCTTGCAGCAGAGCAGCACTACAACCAACCATGCAATAATGGGGCCACGAGAGGAGCTTCTTCCTTATTTCAAACACTTTCATTGAGCTGTCTCATAATTGCTACCAGGAAATTCTGGCAATGTTATCCCTTCCCCTTTTTTAAGAAGCTGCTGTGGTCTTCAATAGACCACCGAATCACTGAGGTTGGAAAAGATCTCTAAGATCCCAACTCCAGCCTCACCCCCATCTCACCATACCCACTGACCACATCCCTCAGTGCCACATCTCCATGGCTCTGAAACACCTTCAGGGATGGTGACCCCACCACTCTTCTGGTACAGCAGTTTTTCCACATGATTCAGGGAAGAATCACACCTCATCAAAACCTCTCAACTTGTCCAAATCTGTAAGACAAAGTTAGCAAGCCACATAATACCATCAATATTCCCATTGACATAGAGAGTTTCAAGGCTACTCCAATACCAAGCTCAATGCTGTTACCCACAACCCCAAAGTCTGTAAGACTTCAGGCACTGCCAGCCTGCACCAGGTGCCACCAAACCCTCTGCAGGGTGCCGAGGACAGACTTAACCCACCCCTTTCCCTCTCCCCACCTTCACTTGCACTGTAAGCACCCAGCCTCCAGCACCCCTTCTCCATGGAACTGAACGTCACACTGCATGCACAACAATAATGTGGTTTACACCACCCAGTGACCCATTTCAGAGGATCTAATGAAAAACTGTAACCACAAAAGAATGGACTGTACTGCTGGGTTGCTTTGATTCCTTTCTCCCACCCCTTTACACGAACCTAATTTCCTGTTTAATACATTCAATGCCACAACTAAGAGAAATTGGGGCAGCACTTCCCTTCCCCCCACCCTTTTCCCTCTCAGCCCTTCCCCCAGAAGAACCTGGCCCCTTCCCACACTACGTTATTGCTGGATACCAGGAGTAACCCCCTCATGACATTATCACTTTTAAATTCCAAATCTGAAGTAGGGAATGAAGCAAGCAAAGAAAAATAATAAAAAAAAGCCTTATCTCAAAAATCAACAGACAATTCCTTTCAACCACAGCATCCATAGAATGCAAACTCTGGCCTCTCTTGCATTCCTGTTGGTCAACCCATTGTCTTCAGAGCTGCAATGAGACCTAAAGCTGGGTCGTGAGCTTTAAAACCCCCCAGGAAGAGGCATTTGGACACGATCTGCTGGTTACTGGTGGTTCAGCTCCCCATGAAAGAGGCTCCCCTCATCCCCCTGCTCTTCACTGCACAGGCTTGGAAGACAACAGAATGGTCACTTAGAGTTAAAAAGGCACAGGTAGATTGCTTTTGGCCAAACCTTGGGAATTCTGCAGGACTGCCATCCCTCCAGCTCCTGCAGAGAAGAGGTTCACACCTCTGCCGCCAGCATGGAAAGCCACAGGGAGCAGAGGGGCAGTGCAGAACATGCCTGCCCAATGGAGGCTGAGAACACATCCCAACCAGGGTGTTTTTTTATTTGTTTTTTCTTTAATTAAAACTGTAATGAAGTTACACCACTGCTACAACCATGACACCAGAACACTGAGCGCTCCAGAGTTCTTTAAAAGCACTAAGTTCTTAGCTAGCCTGCTCCTCAAGGGCAAGATCAAACAACCTTCAGCCTCCTACAGCACTGCAGGTCCATCTTCCAGCTGCATACCTTGCAACGTGAATAACATTGGCAATAGACAGGTATTAGTCCCACCCAGAATCCTGTATCTGTGGAAATGAACAGGGTGATGCTTGAATCCTCACCCTGTAGAGAATCTAGAAAAATAGGCAAGCAATTTTGGAGTAACTTGGAAATGGGCAATAGAAAACTGTCTCCAAACTATTTTTCAAATTGTGGCTTTCTTTCGCAGTCTTAAGTTCATGCTGAGTTAAGAGCTCAGAAAATAGAGCTTTTCAGAAAACTGAAGCTGTTATCGTTCACCCACTTACATACCATTGGGAGTAGGATAGGAATGAATGGGATGGGACAAGACGCCGGGCTGCTCAACCACATACAAATCCCTAAAATTAAATTCATTGATTCCTTCTATAATGAGGGTGTCCAGTCACATGCTGTGGAGCCAGAACATTGCAGTGACACAGCTGGATCACATCCAACAGTACAGGCACTCTTCATGGCAGGGCCTTCCAGCTACTCCAAGTTAGCCTACTGCCTTTGCTCTTCTTAAAGAGGTGAATTAATGAAGTTTGGTTTCCCAAGACCCCATTATCTTAGTCAGCAACTCTAAGGCCTTAAAAAAAAAAGCATGAAGACCAGCTGAAACGCTTCCCCTGGCTGAAGCATGCTTTTCTTTAAACCAAAATCTGCACCATAGCTCTTCTCTGCAGCTAGGCAACATGCACTCATTCTTCTTCTTTCCTTTTTCCTTCCCACAGGTTTTGTATATTTATTTTGAGTGCTCCAGGTCTCTGGATAAAACTGGAAATTGATAAACCAATCTCAAGGGAATTCCCTTGCAAAAGACAACACGCAGCATGGTATTTTGTGCAGCCAGCTCTCTTGCAGAGAACAGTGGCAATCAGGACTGATTTTCTGAGTGAAAGAGAGCAGGAACATGCCCATAAGTCATTTCTGCTCAATGTCTTCCTTCTTTCACATGTATACATCATTCCTGACCAGATGACTAACCTCAAACAGTAATAGAAAGTCAATGGGTACAATAAACTGCAAGAAATTACAGAAAAAAGCAAAGGAGAGAGATTGTTAACCTACCAGATCTGTCCAACATTGACCAATGAGAGGTAGAGGATCCACAGGACAGCCATGAGGACCATGTTTGCACATCCAGTTATCAACACAAAGGCTGAAATCACCAGACCAAGCATGGAGATGTAGTCCAAGACGCTGTCCATATCTGACCAGTCCAGAAACCAGATGATTGTTGGGGCATAGCTGAGGGCATCCAGGTTTATCTTCCCTTTGAAATACTTTTTGACATTCTGCAGGTATAGTTTACATGGGAGCAGCCCCTTCTCTCCTATCAGCTGCTTGTTTTGATGGTACGCCACCAGGAAGGCCACAACTAGAGGGAAAACAAGGAGAAAAAAAGTATTAGAAATTATAATTATATATATAATTATATATATTACAGAATTATATTCATGTCTTGGGAAGGAATTTGTAACATGTTCTCATCTCCACTAAAACACAACACAGCCATTTCTATTTAGCATGATGTAAAAGGCAGAGGAATTCCGTCTACACTTTACACCAGGAAATGGCACAGCATCTGTTTTGAGATAATTTTCTCCCCAACTGCTGCAAGGGATGTGCCATTTGCTTCAGGCAAACTCAGTAACACACTTTGGGAAAAGCTGCCTGCAGCCAAGGGACCTGACCCACCAACAAACAGGAGGCTCAGCCCAACTGCTGGACTCAGCGTGACCCCCGGTTACTCACATATGCTATTCATCTCCTAATGCAGATGAAGAAAACAGCTTAATTGCATTGCAGATGCAGAGTGAAAGTAATGCATTAATTTCAAGACTTTCAGATGGAATTAGCTTTCCACAAAACAGTGTTTGTGTGGGATACGCCAGGAAGCCCTCAGCACAGATACTGAGGAGCACAGTTTAAGCTGCCAGACGAATGCACACAGTTCCTTTGCAGCAGCAAAGAGACAGCTGTACCTTCTGACCCTTTTTATTTCAGATTCCCCAAATACGTAGCAATGTCACAGCTCCATCGTGGATGCTGGCTCTGCTGATTTACTCTACCTGTCCTGTCCAGCACACACAGCCCGTGGCAGAAGCAGATTTTATCTGTGGTGTTATGTTTTGATTTCAGCAACCTACTTCCCATTTTTATAAAGCGTTATCTGTGCACCTATCAAGCACTGGAATTTGTCCTCATGCTGAATACACTTAATATTTCACAATTTAATGAGACCAAAACACACCATCATTCATCCAGCAGCGCTACAGTTAAGCATTGCAACTGCAGAAGATAGCAGCTGTGATATGGGTTGACCTTCTGGATCTGGTAGGCTGTAAATACAAAGACTTAATATTTTCCCATCCTCCAAATTGCTACTTTTTTTTTTTTTACAAGTTGCTGCAGCTCTCCCATGTTTCATATCTACACTCTCACACTGGACAATCTTAGAACAGCCAGATGCTTTTTTTTAACAGCACACAAGCAATTTAATTACAGATTGTAGACCTAGAATTTGATGTTCTACAGAGAAAGTTGGTCAGCTTCTAGGGATTATCTCATATTTTAGGAATCTCCTCCAGTTACCAATTTGCAGTTCACAAATGCAGTAATCTCCATTTCTCAGAAAAAAAAAATATATATGAAGGCCAACATTTCCTGATTAAGCTCCACGCATTTTGCTCCCAGCAGCTCACTCACCCTTGTCACAAACACTAACCAAACAGCAGCCACGTCACACACAGCAATAGCTGAGGTCTTGCAAAATGCCAGTTGGTTCCACCGCCCCCCACTCCCCTTTTGTTAATGATCAAATCCATTTCCTTCCTTATCTGAATACTGGCATTCTGCAAACAAAGATTTGGGTGCTCATCTGGTCGCTCTCTCTGGGAATGCCGGCAGAAATTCTGTGTGAAACTGTATCCCAAGTTCAGGCCTGGATCCCCATTTCCCAAAGTCAGATCTGCAACCCCAGGGAGCAAAGACAAACATCCCACTGCGCCCAGACACACAGCACACTCTCCAGTTCAGTTAATCCATCTCACGCTTGCTCCACCTTTTTGCACACACTGTATTTTGTTCTCATTTTAAACCACCACTAAGGCACAACCCAACACCCCTGAGGTCCCTGGGAAGGTTCCCACTGATGCCAACAGGTCCCGAATCCAAGTGTGAATGCAACCATGCCAGGGTATCATGGTCGCATCTTCTGCCCATCTTTTAGAAAGACCTCACAAGTGGAAAAAGACTCAGAATTTTTTACTCTGTTACTGACGAGAAAGAAAAAGCCTGCAACAGTAAAGAATAAGTTTAGGACAACAAAGCACATATTTTATATGTTAAAACACTCATTTTTTCTACCAGTACTTCTTTCTGATTTCTGCATAATCAGAGAGCCTATCACACCAAGCCAGTGAGAACATAATGTTTTTGAGCTTCAAACAACTTTATTGTCCACTTCGAGTTAAAAAAAAAATAAATAAAAAATTAAGACTACATCACAAACTCCACACCACTGAATGCTCCAGGAATTGCTGCCCCAACCCAGAACTGCTAAGCAGTTTAAAAAGAAAAATCTAAATTAGACCCCTGTGCAGCATGCAAGATAAACAAGGAAAGGGTAATTTAGGAAAAACAAACTATAGCATTCAAAGTACACATTGTATGTACAAAATACTGCAGTCTGAAAGCAGACAAGACTGCATTATAGGTTGGCACGAACTGCACATCTAAAGGCTGCACAGACTGGGCTCCGAAGTGGCCTCCCCTCAGAACACCAATTATTTGCTGCACCGATGACATTTTGCACGTAATGACTTCATAGCTAAATCCCATTGGTAACAGCCCTTTGATTCTGGCTTACTCAGACAAAAAGTCCCTTTTGCCCCCAGAGCCTCTGCTTTTGTTCCTCTTCTTAGCCCCTATTCTGAAACCTCTCCCCTTTGGCCTTGTGTTTGGGGGTTTTCCACTCCCCATCCTCCCACTCCCTCCAGGTAAACATGGTCAAGGGAGTTTGCTTCCACCTGGGGCTCTTGCTGGCACACCTGCTGCATGGCCGGGGCACGGGGGCAAGGTTAACTGCTGCCCTGACACAGCCATCCTTCCCCACACCACTGCTGGGAACAACACAAGGCTTTGGGAGGGCTCCCAAGGCAGTGCTGTCTCCTCAGCGCAGCTGAACACATCCCACATTCTCCAAAGCCAGAATAAAGCTCCATCACCTTTCCTATCAATGTTGCAGCTGCTCACTGCATGGACTTCTTTTTTCCCCCCTCACCAACACTGCCTGGATTTGGGCATCTTCATCCCACGCCCATCTCTTCTTTCCCCCAAAGCACTCTGCCTCACTTCTTTGCAGATTGGAGAACCCTCTGCTCCAGAGACTCCCATGCTCCCTCCCACTCAGGAGCCTCTGACAGCTCACATGGGAGCAACTCCCCTACCTGCTGCCAGCTGATCTTTACATAAGTAATGCATGTAAATTGTCACCAGCTGCTAATAGACCTTCACTACTTATCCTCACCCCAGAAGGTGCCTGACTGTACTTTTCCATTAACTCCCCCTCCACCTTCTCCTTCTGTGCTCCTCTCTCCCCCAAATGAAGGTGTTCCTTGTTCAAACCCACATGCTACCAATAAACACAACTGGAGCATGCAGCACAGGAATCACCCATCTGAAATGATTTGGTCTATCCACATTGCCCTGTCACCTCAGTTTCTTTCCCTCAGTCCAGGCTCAGCCTGTCATGGAAGGAGAAGGAGAGAATCCCATTCTTCATGCTCTGTAAAGATTTAAAGATGTGAAACCTAAGACTTTCTGGTCATATGGCTTTCTCTCCCCCCCCCCATTAAAAGAAGTCTCAACTTTTACCTCAAGCCCAAACCACAAGAAGAAATGAAGCAAAAGCACTAAGCTTTACATGAAAACCAAACTACCTTTTGCACACCAGAAAAGGCTGCCTGGAGCCATATATCAATTGCACCTTTGACCCAATGAGGCGTTCAAAAAAAGCCCTATGCTGGCTAATGGAGGTTGTACTGCTGACAAGAAAAAGGAGCAGAATGTTGTTCACGGTTTCCTAATTACTATTAGTTTTCAACTGATAAATTCCCCGGCAAAGTTCTGTAATACAAAAGCAAGAAACCCTAGCGATAAGCAAAGAGCCATAATGAAACTGAGCAGCTCCTTTTCATCCCGCAGCCTCACAGCCACGAGTAAACACAACCAGTCCCTTCTCAGCACTTTTTTGTTCCATTGCCATTAGCAGCAAAGCAAAGGACTTGGGGTGGCTGTGCATAGGGACTTTTTAAGTGCCTATCTCTCCATTGTCTCATTGAAATAATGTGAAAGCAAATACAAAAGGCTGTGGCACTGCTATGAAGTTCCCTCACCGGACCCTCGTTGTTCAGTGCTATGCAGGCAGCGGTGCAACCTCCAGCTCTGAGAAGATGCATCTGCTCCAGAACAGTTCATCTCTGCTGTTCCTGGGAGGCAGGCTCACTCCTTCCCACTTCTTGCTATAATTTCCCTCAAATTATCACTGCTTGCTGTCCATTCACTTTCCTACAGTGCAGTAATTTGTTCGGTACCAAACACACTTCTCTCACCTGGTCCTGTGCAGAGTTAAACAAGAGGCACAGAGCTCACTAGCAGACACAGCACTAACACGCTGCCTTTGCTGTGCAGCCTTGCTAACAAGCACCACACCAAAATCAAACCTTTTGGGGAGAAAAGACATCAGAAGATGTACCACAATACTGAGAAGGTTGTTTGAAAGCTACTGGGAGCCTTTTAAAATAACTGAGGGAAGAGCAGGGGAAAGCAAAGGAGATGGCAGAGAGAGGGGAGGAAGGACACCGGGGAGAGCCAGGAGCCCACAGGAAGCCCAACTCCCTCAGGAAGGCTTTGGATTTCAGAGCTGGGAAGAAGCAGCACAAACCTCCCGTAGCCCTGGCTCTGGGGAAAGAAAATACTACTATTAAACAATATATGAGGAGAAGGAAGATAAACTGCATTTACATACTAGCTTTTATTTCAAAGCACTCCACAAAGCATGGCTGAAATTGGGAAGGGTGGTATCTAATTACTGAAAACTTCTACATCTGCAATCTGATGACGGTAATCATCCAAAAAAGGGGCACTTAAAATCATTTAGAAAGAGGGCAAAGGGAGCAAATAACACACGTTTGTTGTCAGAAGCTTTGGGACCAGCTATTTACTTGTAACAGCACTTCCACCAGCACCTCAAATACTTTATGTACTTATCCTGTGATAGGGAACATACACGAAGCACAAGACCATAATGAAAAGACTTCAGAAGTCACAACTGCACTTCTCCAAGCCTCTGCTCCATGAATTACAGACTGCAATTAGCCATGGAAGATATGCGTTAACAGTGGAAGTCAGAGAAGGCAGCACCAGTAATATAAAGATGTCTCTACAGAATCAAGGAGAGGGATCTGGGCAGCATGGCACAGCACAAGACCTACAGAATAGTTCTCCTCAGTGTCCCATGCTGGAGCCTGCTTTACTTCCCACTTCTCCTCCAGAAGTGTTTTGCCACTGGGTCTGCCTATATTTAGTGCCTATATTGAAGTGGAGAAAGAGCTCCCAGCTATCAACACACCTGTGAGGGCTATCAGCTGTAAGAGCTCATACATCACCCAAATTACAAATACACCCTTTAAGGTACTATTCAAAACAGAACTGCACGGACAGGTGCTTTATTTACCTTAGTGCTCAGCTTGGAGAACCCCAACGGCCTACCCTAATGCAAAGAGTAAGCCTCCAAGCACGTTCAGCTCAGAGCCATCTTCCCCTTCCTTCCCATCCCTGAGCAGCAGGTGGGTTTGCTCACCAGCCTCCACAAATCAGATCCTTTCCACCTCCCCACCTCTAACCTGCCTCCCAAGCAGACTCCTTGCCAGGGACTTCCCAGGTCCTGGATGCTTCTGGAAACCCCCTTCAAATAAAAAAAAAATGAAGAGGAGAGCTGTTATAACCAAACAGAGCACACACAGGACACTTCATACCTGCCTGGCTCTGCCTGTCCTCCTTCCAGAGGTAAAGATCCAAAAGGAAGACATCTGACTTGCAGCAGGCAACCCAGCAGGCTCAGGAGTCCCCTTGTGCAGCCAAAAGGAGAAAGGGCAGAAGCACCATGGACGATATGAGGACCTGTCACCTCCACATCACTGTGCACATCAAATCATGCTTCTCTCTACTAATCCTCAGGGTCCTTCACTCTCTCGCCCTTCCCTTTGCGCTCACCAGGGATAATGAGCTCCCAGCTCCACAATTAACAGGAGCAACAATCAACAGGGGTGACCACTTTCCCCAGTACTTTACTGCAAAACTCTCCCCTCTCCCCTAAAAGTTTTGTTCCTGAACACAGCAGGAATGAAAGGGTTACATCTAAGAAGGTGAAATGAAAGAAGGGGAAAAACATCCCACAAGTGAGGAATGTCAAACTGTCACAACGCCATCAGCCGTTTCCTCAGCAAGTCTGAGTCTCGGTGTGCACAGGATTGCCATGTCTGGGAAAAAATAATCTGTCAGAGTAAATGGTTCCATCTTCAAAAGAGAGACTTGAAGAGGTGCTTGGCACAGGGGCTTAAAATTGTTTTCTGCTGTTTCTAAAGCCTGGCTCACAGAAAAGATCAGAAGGCAACTCCCCTTCCCTCGAGAGCATCCCACCACAGCCATGCCACAGCTCTGCAGCCTCTGACAGAGGAATCTGCCTGATGGCAAGTTCTCTCTCAGACATACCAGTTTCTGCCCCACCAACGTTTCAGCACAGCATCTCCCCCACACTGAGATCAGAGCTGGTGTCCCAGCAATGCTGGGGACGACCAGAATTAGACCTGTCTCAAACCTGCCCACTTTGGGTCAGGTGGCTGTTATTCAACCAGGACAAACAGCAGAACTCACTGTTACCTGACTGCAAACAAATGCAACAGAAGTTGCATAACTTGCAGGTAACTTTTCTTGTGCCTCTCCCATCATAGAGGACAGACTCCTATCCTGTTCCTTCCAGCCTCTGCTTCTGGCACCTGAAATTCTTCTGACAGCACCTCTCTAAAGGATCTCAACACTCTGCATTGTGGAAGCATTAGGGGATCATCTCTCACCACCTCCAGGCATTCCCACTTTTCTCCTCCAAAAAAAGAAACCCAGTTCTTCTGCCTCTATTTGCTCGCTGTGCTTTCAGACAGTAGCCTTCCATCTCAGCTTCATTCTCTCGCTTTCACTTTTCCTCTCTCCTTTTTTCCATGCTGTAACTCCCCTCACCCTGAAAGCGATGCTTGCTCTCCACCTCTCACCACTCCAGTTGTCCCAGGTGAGTTCCCCCATTCACCTGAACGCTCCATTCCTCTAACATGCTCCTTGCCATCCCCTGGCTCTTCACCCCCCACCTGCTCCCTTCCCATCCAACATACCACCAGCCTACAGGGCAGCATTTGTTCCAGGATGTGATGTATTTACAACCCCAAATCCACAGTCTGAAAGCAGCAGCCTCTGCAGAACACACAGCAGAGAACGCCGATCAGTTTTTCATAAGAAACTGCAAACTGAGCTATGGGAAACTCAGCAGTCTGGATTTACACACGGGAATATCAGAATCGCTTTCATTTTGACTGAAAGAGTCATAACCCCGCATTTCACCGAGAGCTGAAACCAAACTAGAAACAGAGCACGTGTCAAAACCATACAAAACTACAACTTCTGCATGGTTTTGATGCAAAATAATCTAAGCAGGCTGGCAGCCTACAAATCCTAACGATTTTGTGGACAAATCTGGGGCAAGTTTAGAATTTGTAACATAGTGTGTTACATGTCAGTTTAGGTTTCACTGCGAATATTTTTTCAGCGGAGCGGTAGCAGGCTCTGAGCACAGCGCTTGGTATAACTTGCCAAAACAAGAGCCAAATGCGTACAGCTGAGTCGGAAACCAGTTTCACCGTCTCAAGTGAATGGCAATTCTTGGACCCGAGGGGTCATCACAGAATCGCTGCGGTTGGAAGGCATCTCTGGGGACCATCCAGCCCAACCCTCTGCTAAGCAGATGCCCTACAGTAGGTTGCACAGGGCCCAAGATGCGGTCTTTCTCTGAGCCTACATGCAGAGCTCCTTTGCTTTAAGATCTTCGGATGAGATGAGAAGCTCCTCTAGCACCACTGCCTTGCAACACGTCTTGAGGATGGCCAGACCCAGCTCTGAGGACAGGTGTTGGCTTTGGGGCACCCCTTCCTCAGCGGGACAGGAGCCTCCAAGCCCCTTGAGCCCACCCAGCCACCAGTGCTGCTCACTGGGCATCGGGGCCTCGTCGCACAGTTGGGCACAAGAGGCGGAGCTGAAAACAAGCATCTCTCCCACAGCACACCATGGCATCACAGCACGGCGGGTTGGAAGGGCCCTCACAGCCCAACTCCTTCCACGGGCTGGCTGCCCACCAGCTCAGGCAGGAAGGGCCCATCCGCAGCCTCGGGCACCTCCAAGGAAGGGGCATGGGGCACACACCGCCCTCTGGGCGAAGGATTCCCCCAGCATCCTACGCGCCTCGCTCGGGCTTCGAACTCAAACCCGCCCCGGGAGCAACCAGCGCCGCGGTGGAGCTGAGCGCTGCGCCCGGGCGGGGTGTGAGCTCCGCACCGCACGGCCCCGATCCGCACCGACCCAACAGACAGCGACGGGTCGTGCAAACCTTCACACCGCCCCACCCGACCCCCGGCAGCGCGCAGAACCGCGAGAAGCCCCAAACCCTCAGGAATTCCCGCGGTTCTGCTTGGCGGCGAGCCGGGCCGCCCGCAGCGCCGGGCCGTCCCCCACCCGCTCCCGGGAGAGAGAACGCGGCGCGGCGGCAGCGCCCGGACACTCACGGTACAGCAGCGCTACGGCGCGCAGCAGCACGATGCGGGTGAGCCAGAAGGTACCCGGCGACAGCGGCGGCCCAACCCCGCCGCCCGCCGACTCCGGGCCCGCCGCCCGCCCCGGAGTCTCGGGGGCGCCGCCGCCGCTCGCCGCCGCCGCCGCCCGCCGCTGCCTCAGCGCCGCGCTGGGCGCCGCCATGTCGGGACCCGCAGCGAGCATGCGTGCGGCCGCCCCCCGCGGGCCGGGCAGGGCGGCGGGCGGGAAGCAGCGGCCGCCTCAGCGCGGCCGCGGCCGCTCGCGCTTGGCTGCGGGTCCGCGGAGAGCCGGGAGTCGCTCGTAAAACCGTTGCCGTAGGAAAAGCCCTCTCTGATCCTAAAGTCCAACCCGCCCCACTGTGCCCACCGTGTCCTCAAGAGCCACGTCTCCTCACTGGTTGTATGACTGTAGCCATCAAGCGCTTGGCCCCACGTTCAGCCGTGGGTATTGTTTGTAACCAAACCACGTTATTGTTTGTAACCAAACCACGTTTCAGCAAAGTGCCCCCGGCCGCTGTTCGGAAGGTTTTAGAAGCGCATCCCATCCAAATAAACAGCGCATTGCTGCGCTCTGAGAAGGTATCTGTTATCAGGTGTAACGCTATTCGGTGCTTCTCAGACCGTACGCCCGTCCCTTATAAATGCCCCTTTTGTTTTTTCAGTTTCCCATCACCACTGTTCTGCCAGAAGAAGAAAAAAAAAAGAAAGAAAGAAAAAAACACACGACATAATGGTGCATTGTATAGGCAAGGAAAAATAAGTTATTTGTTAAGGGCTGCGGGTGGACTGCAGTTTTGCTCTCCCTTTGGATTAGCCACGAGGTTTGGCTAGATAGATGTAAGGAGATGGAAGCTAATGGTTTCCTCTGTGGGGTCCGTATGAAACTTTTACAGCAAATTCCATGTTAAGTGGCAATGTCTGTAAAACAAACTGGATAATTGAGGAAATTGCTGAGGAAAAGTGGAAGGCTTAGGCTACAGATTTAGCAAAAAGGGAATAATTGGAGCTGGGGACGCGGAACTTGATCGGTTTTCATGGCGAGGGATTGCCCTGAGCTCTGCAGCCCAGGCTGAGACAGCAGCGTGCCAATGGTGCCTTGCAACGATACGAGCTGCAAGGTTTTAAGTATATTAAATAGCCTTAATGCGTTGTTACTCTAAGGGACTGATCCAGCACTCATAAAAGGCCGTAGGAGCCTTCCTTTAGCCCTTCTGGAAGATGGATCAAGCTATAAAGGAAAACGTGCCATAAAATGGTGGATTAGAATGCTGAATTACCTTCCCTCTGTTCCGCGGTTCGTGTTGGTGCCCAGCTTTGTGTGCACTGTCGTCTTGTGTTTGGTTTTCTGCTCACTTTTTTTGTTGTCAGCTTTCGTTTTCACGTTGTAATTTTTGTTGGCTTTCCCTCTTCTCAAACAAAAGTATCAGAAAAGAAAACAATGTAAGAACCCAGCAAGTAACACAAACGAGATATTTAAGAGCCAGGCTCCGCGTCTCAAAGGGAAAGCGATTCATAAATGTCAGGCCTGCAGGCAGCGCAGAGGCATCATTGATGCTGATCTTCATTCAACAAAATGCGAGCCGCCACGTCCCCCCGCCCGACCCTATTTTGCTGTGTTCCAAACAGCTGCAAAAGTGTCAGAGAAACAAGCATTTACTGTCACAGCACCCAGCAGCTGTCCCCATCAGCACCTCAGCCCTGCTGTCCCTGGCACCCTAAATTACTCTGTGTTCATTCAGGTCCAGACTTTTCCCCCCCTCTGGCTGCCAGGAATTGGGTTTAAATAAAACAGAGCGAGTGAATGTGTGCAGAAATAACTATTTTGTTAAGAAGCATTAACATTTGGGGACTCCTCTAAAGAAAACATACATTCACTTATGTATAATACAGTAATAGACAATCCCACGGAGCATTCAGCTGCGTCTGCTGAATGGGAGGTGGGATCTCACGAAGAATTTGGGAGCTTCCTTCTACTTGTTAACATTTTTCCAGCAGTAATACTTTTTCCATTAAAATCTCTGATCCTTCCCCATGGAAATCTGATCCTTAACTCCAGGGTTAGCAGGATTAGGACTGAAAAGGATTTTTGGAGGAAGAATTACTTTTTTCTTACAGTATTTGTACGGCGTCTATAACAAGGGGGGGAGATGTTGATTCAGAAGTGGTATTCCAAAGCAGTACCATAAGACAAACAATTAATAATCACAGAAATTACATGTAATAAAACTGTTGTTCTCCATTATTCTGAGAAAATAAAATAAAAATGCCATCCAGCCTGCATCGTGCAATGGGAAAAAACACATCTCTTGCCACTGCCTCACCTGGCCTTGAAAGTCTGATTGTGGTGTCATTCATCGCTCTACAGCAAATTTTGCTATGCTAATGGCATCTTGTAAAATTTGGATAGAAATAAGACCTTGACATATATTTTGCTTTCCCCTAGTTTTGGTCCCTACACACATTTTCTGAGACTGAAAAAGAAACTTGTTCAGGTTTGTAATTGCTTTCAGCTTCGGGTCCTTGGCTGCCAGCACTGCTGCTGCGAGCGCTGCAAGGCAAAAACTCCATGTGAGCCACGAGTTCACATCTTCCACTGGGATATTAAAAATTAATAATCAAAAAGGCATTTATCAGCGAGGGCTTTTTGATTTTATTTTAGCAGAAATTCCTCTCCAGGCCAAACGCGGCACATGAAGGTTTTCACAGAGTGCTCTTTGAAGTGAAACCTTCCTAAGAAGAGGTTCATTTTTTTACTGATATCTCCTGCCATGATGAAACCTAGAAAAGGACTCAGGATTCCTGCGCACTCCTCTCCATGTGCCTTTGCAACAAGGGAAGGTCAGCACAGCCCTGCCTGGTGCAGGTGTGCTGAGTTTCTTAATCTTGCCAGGTAAATATTCCATGGGTTGGAAAGGAGCTGCCAGGAGACACGTTCCTGCATTACATTTATCCTGCAGCTGTCCAGAAAAAGAAGGGATGCATGAGCTCAGAGCCCCATTAACGCAATAAAAACTAATATTAAACTAATACTTAAACCCCTCTTTCTTCACCCTGCTCTCAGCAAGCTGCAGCAGCTGTGCAATGGGTGCAGGTTTGCTTCCAATCATTGTGATGCAAGCCCCGAGCCTCAGCTCTTCACAGTCCATGGAAATGTCTCTAATAATGGGCTCTGGATGAGGCTATAACAATACAGACTTGTTCTTGCTGCGGTGGGAGCACCGTGTCTGGAACGCAGGAACTCTGATGGGAGCACATGGTTGTTTTTCACTCCTGCTGTGCAGGTGACACTGAGAATTTTAAGAGCACAGCTAAGCTTGGTGGTGGGAGCAGTGGAAATAAATGCTGGGGACTGAATACTCCAAGCGTTAAGTAAAATTTGCAAAAAACTTCTTTCATTTTCATCCTCCAAATGGATCCAACTCCTTAGGTTTCCAAACTGTGCAGAGCAGCAAGGCTCAGCTCATGTGCATGGATGACAGATTTCAGACCACAACTGATCAAGCAAGCAGCTGAGCGATGTAAATCCAATGTTAGATTTGTATGAGCAGACAGCGGTCTGTGCTGGAGCCTTTGCAAGCGCACACTGTAGGAATGGACCCAATACTATGGTTCATTCTGAGAGCAAAGCTTTTCTGCTCTTTTGCTGCTGTTTTAATTGAAATTAACTGAAAGCTACAGCGGATCTTTTCCTCCCTGTTAGAAATCAGTAGCTGTACTGAAAATGACTGAATTTTGTTTTGCAGAAATCCCTGAGCTGCCGCTGAAATGCCGTATCCTCTGGGCAGAGCATTAATCCTGCAGATGTCAGAGGCTTATTTTAACACGATGCATAGGTTACTCTTATCTGATTAGGGATTGTTTTTTCTTCTCCCTGTAAGGTTCTTTCTATTTGCTCTTTGAAATTCCCATGTAAAGTCTGCTCGCAGTTCAAAGGTAGCCAATTTTTGAAAAATGATAACCTCACCACTTGATCAGATTAAGCCGCAGAGCTCACTTTTGGCTGCAACCCCCCCAGCCAGAGAGGGAATGTGTGCTGCAGAGCATTTCCCATTGTGTGTTCTTGTATGCTCTGAAAATGCATATGAAAATGACTCTCCTGTTCGATGCTGAGATGAAATGTCCCTTTCCTGATGTTCACAGGGCACTGACAGCCCTGCAGCCAGGACATTGCCGTGCAGGACCAGGAGATGTGCTGGAGAGGAACTGGGAATGGGGTCAGAATTCCTCCACCCGTCAGTGATTCTGAGGGCTCCTAGAGACAAGTGACAATGTGATGGAGCCAGGCACACAGATGTGGGATTTACTGCTTGATTCTAAGCAATATTGGCCAGGAACTTTATCAGTGTCAGACTTCACAAAAAATGAAGCAACACTGTCAGTATTGGCAGGTGCCTGACAGACTCCTGCTGTACCCACCCTGTCAAGAACAGCTTATTTATCCCTCTGTTCCACCTCAAATCATCCCTAACCCTGCCCTGTTCAGCACACTGTTTAAGCCTCCACTGAATTACGTGAACCTCAGTGCTCCCCAAAGCAGACTGTGCAGTCTGTTTCTCCTTTGGCCTCTGAGGCTTGATGTAATAGGCATGGTTGAGGAAGTAACCCTTTTCTTCTGCTAAAGGCCAAAGGGTATCAACCAGGATATGGCATGAACCAAACAAACAAAATCACTAAGGAAGAAATACACTCAAACATTCTCCTACAGAAGTGGAACTGCAGCGTGGCTGTACCTGCCCCTTGTCTCAGCCCCTGATGCCCTTCCCTTTCAGATGTCTGTGCTCCTCCCAGCCAGCTGATAGCCTCGGATAAAACAACACATGGTGTGGAATCACCACAGGACCCGTCCTGCAGCTCCATCCTTTGCCCATCCCTGGGCAAACATCCTCGACTCTTCGTCAACCAGATATGGACCTGCAAGATCCCCAAAGCAGGTGTGAGGAAACGTGCCCTGCCCATCCGCAGCTCTCCCCTTCTCCTACCCATCTCCAGGATAAGAGGCAGCGGCTCCTGATGTTCTCCTATCTGCTTTTACATTTGGGCCAGGAGATGCATCTCACTGCCCCAGGCAGCACTGGGGAGCCAGGCAGGACAGCAGGATGTGAATGAGGAGAAAAGCAGAATCGCTGATCTCACATTCCTCAGGGCTGCAGGATGACCTGGCCTGAGGGCAGCAATGAGGGGAACACAGCTCTAGTTGCTATTCCTCACCCCACAGAGCCCTCCCAACCCTACAATGACAATGGGATCTTCCCAGGGCTGCTAGGAGAGGCTGACTGCAATCAGGGACTGAAAGCAGTGACTATTTCTTTGACTCAGCCATCATTCATTCAATGAATGAAATACAATTTACCTGACCACGCAACAAATTCAGTAAGGAGCCACGAGACCCCACAGTGACCGGCATCATTTCTCAGCTGACATGAAGAGTTCTGCTGCGTGTCCCACAGCACTGCTAAACCCACAGCACTGCTAAACCCACAGCCCCACGGAGCTTTGGAGTGGAAGAGATGTTCCTTCACCCCTTGCTCACATGGTTAACATCCAGATGCTGTCGGGAGTCTTTAAGACAGTATTATTTTAAGCGACGCTTTGTGAATTTACATTTAAAAAAGAAAAGCTTTGCCCAAAGGTAATTCATTTTGCAGCTCTGGAAACGGAAAGCTGAAATCTTGAGAAATGACATTAATAAGGAAATGAGAGAGTTTTTAAATAATACAAATTCCTGCTTTGCACTTCATTGAAATATACCCATTTTCCCATAGGACAGAGGTGCACACTGTGGCACACACACACACGAGTGAAAGCAGTTTGAATTCAGAGTGCATGCTTTATTTCAAGGTGAGAATACATTGCAGGAAACAAACGATGCTCACAGCCACACATCGCTGCTATTTCTAAGTGTTGGAGCACAATTCTTATTTTTCCCTGTAAATCTTATGCTTGACCCTATTTTTCCAGAGGGAAAGAGGAGCTGAGGAAGGAATAAAGCCGGAATTCGGGGCACTGCTTTCTTCCAGCCCCAATTACAGGGCTGGATTCCGCGGCTAATTAGAATCAAATGCTTCCAATGAGTTCTGGGGAAGCAGCGCTCGCACTGAACTCGGCCCGGAGGCTGCGGGGGGAGCGGGGCGGCACCGGGCCGCTCGGGACGCACAGAGCACCGCGTTCCTCTCCTGGTAATCACCGACTGAACAGCTAAAAAAACAGCGCAGGGAGCAAGAGCTCAGTGCACCCCAACCGCACCGAGACCCCATTACCCCCCGAATAAAAGGACCTTTGCGCACAGCCGGGGCTTTATCCGCAGCCCAGCCGCCGGGAATCCCCATCAGCCCCAGCGGTACGGCACAGCGGAGCGTCCACGGCGCATTACAGCCGCGCAGCGCGGAGAACAGAGCAGCGAACCGAACCGCTCCGAGCGGCAGCGGAGACTCCGGGCGGGAACGCGGCGCGAAAGCAGCGCGGCCCCGCACCGCACGCACCGCCCCGTATGGAAATGAGCCCCGCCCTCTCCGCCAATCGGGAGCGGCGCTGGGGGCGGAGCCTCACTCCCGCGCCTTAAAGGCGCCCGTTGCCGGGGGCCGCGTTTTGCACTGGATGTGGAGCGCGGCGGCGAACGAAGGGAGCGGTGCGGGGCGCCGGGACTGCTGAGCGAGAGTTTGATCGCAATTTTTTTTTTGTTGGGCTGATTTTGCTACCTTTGTGCCTTTTTCCTTTTCTTGAAATCGTATTCTGCTCAGTTTTTTTTTTTTATTATTTGTGTTTTGGTTTTTTTTTCCTCGCCTTCTGGGAGCCTGCGGAGGGCTGCACGGCACCGCTGCTCCTCTCGGGGCGGCTCAGCCCCGCGCCCCCTTCTCGCCTCCCCCATCCTTTTCCCCATCCCGCCCCGCTCGCGGCCACCAAATGCTCAACATGACCGAGGAGCACGACAAGGCGCTGGAGGCTCCGTGCAGCCCCGCGGGCACCACCAGCTCCATGTCCCACGTGGACTCGGACTCCGACTCCCCGCTGTCCCCCGCCGGCTCCGAGGGCCTGGGCTGCGCCCCCGCGCCCGCCCCGCGCCCCCCCGGTGCCGCCCCGCTGGGCGCTAAGGTGGATGCGGCCGAGGTGGACGAGCGCTTCCCCGCCTGCATCCGCGACGCCGTCTCGCAGGTGCTGAAGGGCTACGACTGGAGCCTGGTGCCCATGCCCGTGCGCGGCAACGGGTCGCTCAAGGCGAAGCCGCACGTCAAGCGGCCCATGAACGCCTTCATGGTGTGGGCGCAGGCCGCCCGCAGGAAGCTGGCGGACCAATACCCGCACCTGCACAACGCCGAGCTCAGCAAGACGCTGGGCAAGCTCTGGCGGTGAGTCCGCACCGCGCATCTCCGCGCCGCCCGGGGACGTTCCGGGGCTTCGCTGCCGTTCGCGCAGCTTTGCATCTCTCTCACCGCATCTTTCATACTGTTTTCTCCCTTTCTCTTTAACGTTTTCCCTTTCTTTAACTTTTTTCCCTGTCCGTCTTTACCCGCGGAGGGGTTCTCAGAGCACTTTGGACTCTCCAGCCCTTGCTCGTTCCTGTTCTTTCCAGCGCTTCCTACATCCCCGAGAAACTCCGCTTATTTTCTTATTGCTTCTTTTACAATGGCTTTTTCTCATGCGCTTTTTTTTTTTCTCAAGCCGGCTTGCTTGCTGCCTAACAATCTGTAAAACCAAGGAAGCCGATTTTTAGCTCTGATTTTGCACTGCTTTCTTACTTTCCCCACTATCAACACCATTACTACCGCTGATGCAAACTTTTCTTGCTGGGCCGTGCGCTGCAGCTGCACCCAACCCGCACTGCTGCTGCCTGCTTGGGCTCCTCGGCAGTGTACAAAGCAAGGTTGGGGCTGGGGGAAGATTTAAGAGAAAGAATCCCGTTGCTTTGCCTTTGGTTCCCACACAAAGCTGGACGTGGGCAGCGCTGCGGGTTGTGGCAGCAGGGTGGTATTTGTAGGGTGACTGTGGGAATTATATTTGGCGAAGGGATGAGAAGTGGCATTTTAAATGGGCTAGGGGGGATGTTTTGTCCGATTATCAATATTGGTAAGGATGTGCTTTTCTCTGCCTCTATAACTGATATTTTAACACATTTTTGCAGTAGGGTTTTGGTTTTTTTGCCGCTACGGCAAATTTGTATTGAACTCTTTGGTCAGTGCAGTGGGGATGTGAGTCAGAAAATAAACTGAAAACTTATAAAGAAAAGATATTAATTTTAGATTTTTCTTTTTCCTCCTTATTTAAAAAATATATATATATTAAAAAAAAAATCTCAAACCAGTTTGTTAAGTGAAAATGAGAAACGTCCCTTTGTGGAAGAAGCTGAGCGGCTCAGGGTCCAGCACAAAAAGGATCACCCGGATTATAAATACCAGCCCCGGAGGAGGAAAAGCGTGAAAGCTGGGCAGAGCGACTCTGACTCTGGGGCCGAGCTCAGCCATCACGCCGGCACCCAGATCTACAAGGCTGACAGCGGGCTGGGGGGCATGGCTGATGGCCACCACCATGGCGAGCACACAGGTAAAGGGTCTTGGGGGGGCTGAGAGCTGTTCATTGTGGGGGTGTTGCATTGTGACTTGAACCTACCAGTGGGAACAAGCCTGCCTGCATGCTCAGAGTCTGTGCTGTGTTGGACTGAGGGGCATCCAAAAGCAGAGCCATTGCTCTAAGAACTGTGGTTTTTGCATCAGGTTGTGAGTGTGGCCATGCATTTACTAAATGCAACTGGAAATGCCTGAAGTGCGAAAATGACTCAGATTTTGTTTTTAGAGAGGGGAATTAATTGTGAGCGAGTACAGGTTAATAATGCATTGGTAAACCTGAAGGGTTCGTGGGGGAGTGGTGCCCCCTGAAGCTCCCCATTTCTCGCAGTGCTGTGAATTGGCACAGGGTACGTGTTGACAGATTCCAGGAGGATTGCGAACGTCCTGCGGCTGCAGGCGTGTCTGCACTCTTGCCCAGCCTGGCTGGGACCTGGCCCCTTCCCGTGTGGCTGGAACAGCATCTCTGCTCAAGGGGAGCCACGCTGGCCTCAGGCCATCTGTGTAGAGGGGTCCTTCTACTGTGAGGGTGACCGCACAGGGATGCAGCACTCATTGGGTTGCTCTTCTCACTATGAAGTTTTGGCTTTGTGGGTATTGTACCCCAACTTGAGGAAATAATGGGGGATGAAGGGGAAACATCAGCCACCTCCAACATGGGGCTCTATTTTAAAGTTGCCCCTTCCCTTTTTGCCTTATGGACGGGGAGAAACATGTGGTTCTTGACTTCCTTGAGAGATGTTTTGTGGTTGCTCTCTTTAAAACTTTCCTGTCCCTTTGTCCCCAGGCCAGCCCCATGGGCCACCCACACCACCCACGACCCCCAAAACCGACCTGCACCACGGCAGCAAGCAGGAGCTGAAGCACGAGGGCCGCCGCCTCGTGGAGAGCGGTCGCCAGAACATCGACTTCAGCAACGTGGACATCTCAGAGCTGAGCAGCGAGGTCATCAACAACATGGAGACCTTTGATGTGCACGAGTTTGACCAGTACCTGCCGCTCAATGGCCATACCGCCATGCCGGCCGACCACGGCCCCAGTGCTGGCTCCTACAGCACGTCCTACTCCCACTCGGCAGCAGGCGCCGGCGGGGCTGGCCAGGTGTGGACTCACAAGAGCCCGGCCTCGGCATCGCCATCGTCGGCTGATTCGGGCCAGCAAAGGCCGCACATCAAAACGGAGCAGCTGAGCCCCAGCCACTACAGCGACCAGTCGCACGGCTCCCCTGCGCACTCCGACTACGGCTCCTACAGCACCCAGGCCTGTGCCACCACCGCCTCCACCGCCACAGCTGCCGCCTCCTTCTCCAGCTCGCAGTGCGACTACACGGACCTGCAGAGCTCCAACTACTACAACCCCTATCCCGGTTACCCCTCCAGCATCTATCAGTACCCTTACTTCCACTCCTCACGGCGTCCCTACGCGACGCCCATCCTCAACGGCTTGTCCATCCCGCCGGCCCACAGCCCCACCGCTAACTGGGACCAGCCGGTCTACACAACCCTGACAAGGCCTTAAAAAGGATGCGTGGAGCCCCCCCAGGGCTTCCCCGACGTATGCACTAATGAAGGAACGAAGAGGAAGAACGTGGAGTGCCGCGATTGTTTCCCAAGTGCCTCCTGAGCCGCTGGGAACTCTGCTCGTTGCGACTGGGTGTCCCCTTGCTTTGAAACTCTCCAAAAGGACAGAGCTCTATTTTTCTTTAATTAATAAAATTAAATAAAAAAAAAAAAGAAGAGTTAAAACGAAATAATGAAAAGGACCGGTGATTCCTTTTGAATAAATGAAGGACAAAACCATTCGACTCCTCTGTGAGGACTGAACTTATTCATTGTGGAAGCTGACAAGTGCAAAATGGGGTGGGGAGGGGGGTGGTGGGGGGAAGGAAGAGATGTTGGAGACTTTCAGGGTCTATTGCAATGTGGGAGACGGACCAACCTTGAGAGCAAGAACTCACCCGGACCAAGGCGTACAGAAAGCAAAACCCCAGCGATTCTGCGTAACAATCTTGTGGGAACAAGCGAGTGTGGTGGGACCAACCAATTACGTGTCTGAAGTGTTTGTTTTGTAGTCGAGAGTTCTTCTAAGCAAGGTTTGGCTGTAATTAACATTTTGTTTTGGGTTTTTTTTTGTTTTTTTTTTTGAAGCTTAAAGTGTTTTTTTTTTTAATCTGTTAAATATGTATTTATGTTCTGTATTATTTTGTCTTTTAATTAATGAAGTAATTTTGTGCAAAAAAAAAAAAGTAGAATTTTAAAAGATTTTTAAAGATGGGGTGGGGAGGGAGCATAAAAATAGTGGAGATGATACAATAAAACGGTGTTATGAGTCTATAGATACTCCTTGGTTTTCGGGTTCTTTTTGTTTTGAACCGCTCGAGGGAGGCTGAAGGCTGCAGCCTCACACAGACCTGGTCATGAGCAGGGAACTCCAATGGGAGCTGCAGCACATTGCTGAGGGGTGCTGCAGGAGTTGCTCCCTAAATTCGGAGGCTCACACGACCGGCCGGCAGCAGACAGCGCCATGTTTTCCTGCCTACCTACTTTCAGGCTCTAACATTGGATTGAAGGCATTGCGAATAGTTGTACACTTTCAGAACCAGGACTACTTTATAGGAAGATGTAATTTAATGAGGAATTATCAACTTCTGCTTTGATTTTTTTTTTTTTATTTTTTTTTAATTTTTTTGGGCTTCTAGGGACCAGGTATCATCCATCAAGCTGTGAAACTAAAATCTTCTCCACTAAAAAAAATGTTTAGGTACTTAGTTTTAGACTAATATTTCATTGATATATTTCTACTTCTTCCATTGTATGCTGAGCATATAATAACCATCTATTTTATGATAACTTGTGCCTTTAAAAACTTTGTAAATCTAAAAACACGTTTCAGATGTTATCATCTTTTTACCTTTTCTACGTTTCCTACTCTTTTTCTAAAAATATTTTTTGCATATTTCCTTTTGGGAACGTGGGGGTGGGGGAAAAATACAGAAAACTCGTTTTTATGCAATCTATTTTTCTGTATAAAGTTTGAAAGACTTTGGCTGTTACTTATCTGTTCTCTTCACTAGCTTCTGACTAAGCAATGCTAACTTTTGTACAGATCAATTTGATAAAATTAAAAGTGGCTTTTTATCAAGTCTGTGTTATGTTTTCTTTCTCCTTGAGCCCATTGCTGTGGAACTCGGAATATTTCTGAAAGAGGCTATTCAGAATAAAACGTTGACCGAGGCTTTCTGTTCTGATGTTTCCTTTTTATCTTGTTTTGTTTTCTCCTTGTTGCTCCCTTTCCCTGTACCTAAACTGTGCCTTACTGCGAGATTGCCTTTATTTTTTTTATACTTCCTCAAGGAGTGTATTTCCATGCAAGTAATCCCAAGGATTTCGTAGGATTTTGTTGAGACTGCTCACGTGAGAAAGGCTTTGCAAGGTCAGACTGCATGGTTTTAGCCCGAGTTCATTCTGTTCTGCACAGCACGGAGGAATTTTACAGTAACAGATTCTGTTTTCTGGTTAGTGAACCCATGTAAATACCTCTTAATTATGATAGCAACAAAATTATACGTTACACGTGGTGCGTGTGTGTGTTCTGTTTTTAATCCAGCCATTAAAATAGTTACGTTTGTGACTTTTTTTGGTTATGTAGATGACGTTGCAGTTTGTTTTCTGCAGTTCAGACAAACGGGTGTGAGGTTCCCAAGCTGGGCCCAAACTGGGAAGAAGGGGCTGGGATTAGATCTGCAAAGAAGTGCACACCGGGCCTGGCTGTGGTGCAGTGCTGTGGAAAATGTTTGAGCATGAGGATAATAAATGTGATGACAATTAACGAAGCTCAAGAACATTAACAAAGTCTGAACAACAGAGTCCCACAGCAAATCTGCTTGCAGCCTCGCCAAGACCTATCGTGCCAGAGTGTCTGTAACTGGACACCATTTTCTCTGTGCTCGTTTACAAAACTTCTGGCAAAATGACTTTATTACACCGTAAGCCAAAGCTGCAGAGTAACTTTCAGAGCAGACTTTCTTTTCTCCTTTATCCTCCCTCCAGTTGCAATGTAAGCTTCAAGTCTCATTCTAGTTCATGTGAGAAAAATTGATGCCCTTTGGCTTTGCCTGCTCTGTACGTTGTTGTGGGACTTCCACTCCGAAGTGCCATGCGTGGGGAAGGAAAAAAGAAGAGTGAGATAGGAATGTAAGTGCTTATCTTTACAGTCCCCTTGATGTTCAGTAGCGGAGCTCACAGTGACTTCACTGATGTCTGCGTTACTCTTTGAGGCAGAGTCAGAATGTCTGCATTGAGTAGCAGTGCACATCACCGAAAATACTGACACTGATTGTTGGCTGACACCCACTGCAAACCTATGGAGTAAAACTCAAAGACGTTACCAGATGTCACAGAGATGACAGGCAGGGAAAGCTCCTTGCCCTGAGCATTCTCAGTGACTCTGACTTCAAAGCATGCTGGAAATCTCCTGATGTTCATTTCCCATGCTTAGTTTTGCACTTACAACCTCCGAGGAGAACACTGATCTGTGGTACAGGTTATAAATGGAGAAGAGCATTTTGCTTTGAAATCTTTGCTGTTTGTACAAATGCGTTTTCATGCATTGTTCCTTTTTTCCATGTGCTGTGTGGATGAAGCCTGCAGAATGAGACGTGATTTTCCCCGAGCTGAATTCCCAGTGTGAATGGCTGCATTGTGTGCTCCCAGCCTGGGCTGGTGGCTCTGTGCTGGCGCGGATCTGGAATGTCTCTGCACAAGTCAATGAGATCAGGTGAAACCAAGGCCAGCTTTTGACCCCCGGCTGTCAACAAAAAAGGGTTCTCAAGATAATTACAGGAATATACAAGTGATAATAGTTCCTCTTTTATTTTGATGCAAGGAGTTATAATTGTTGCTATTTATCTGGATTGCTCGGAAGGCGCTGTTTATTAAGGAAGAGGAAATTAATTTTATAGCCCGTATCCACATTCCTTCTATATGGTGGAAAAAGTCCCTTCCCATCCTCCTTGTTGTAATTTTTCCTGGAGTGATATCAACTTTTGTTACACTTTTTTTACAGTTAGTTATTCGATTTATGGCAAACAAATTCTTATATGGTGTCCCCATGGCAGTGCTCAGCTTTAATAAACCTCATGCAGGGCCATTGCACTCCTTGCACTTCCCGGCTGCAGCCCACAGCTCTTGCAAGAGCAAGAGGAGCTCTCAGGGGTTTGTTTTTCCCATTTGTTCCATGGGGAGGGCTGAGCTCAGCTGCAGTACAAAGCTGGAGAGATTTTGGGAGAAGGAAAGGGATGGAAGGACCGAGGATGAGGATGAATCAGTTCCTGGGGAAGGTGAGAGTGATGCTCCAGCATTTTCCTGCTTTCAGTCTTTGAGAGATTCAGTTTGGCTCCAATTGATACCAGGTTCTTTTAAGCCTTCAGGCTGATCTGTAAGCAGGAACTCAGCAGCAGAAAGGCTTCAAGCTCCCATTCCTGGGAGTGGAGGCAGGGACTTTTCCCACATACTCCTGACTCCGCTCTTCCTTGGAGGCTCTGTAGAGGCTCCACGAGGTTTTTGGGGGTTCCCCACATGGCACACGCCTGGATGATGCTTAGAGTGTCGTGTGAGCTGAGGAGAACCAAGCAGATCCTGGGTCCTTCTGCTGCACCACTGCCAGCTGAGCTGGACTGCCATCACCTTGAGAACCCTTCGTGCCCCTTAGAGGCAGGAATTAGGGACAGCACCAAGCAGCCAAGCACAAGGCTTGGTGAGGGAAAGACATTTCTCAGATGAGTCAGCAGGAGCTGAAAATAATCCCCCAGAGCCCAAACCACAGCAAGCAGTGCTGATGACAGCTTGCTTCATCCTCCTGTCGCCCTGCAGCCGGGTTCCCATCCGCTCTGGGTTCCCATTGTGGGGCTGAGGAGTGAAGGGTGAACACAGGTCACATCAGTGGGACTGTGGCCAGAGCTATGGTCTGAGTGGAAAGTGAATTCATTTTGTTTCAGAGCTGTGCTGCATGAGGAATGAAATGGAAGGCGATGCTTTCTGACAAAACCATGCAACCTGCTAAAAGAAAGGAGTTTTAACAGAGCTCGAGGAACCCGCATCTTCTCCTGCAGCCTGGGGGTGGTTGGGTCCTGCCCAGGAAGGATTTGGTGCTCGGGTGGCTGCAAGCAAGGCTTGGAAGAGTGTCTGGGCACTGCTGGTGACCTGTCAAGAGGTTTCCATATGGCTGTGGGCACAGGCAGACACGCTGTGTCACCGGCTTAACTGGAGTGTTGGTTTTGACCTGATTTAGTGAAGCCCGTGCAAAAAGCCCGTTGGACACACTTATTGAGGTCTAAAAGCCGCCTTCTTTCAGTTTATCTTAAACCAATTAGGAATGAAAAAACAAGCCGCTCCTAATCCAAACTCCGAGTGTGCCCCTCCTGCCTCCCACCACCCGCTGCCGGGGCCGTGTTGGTTTAGGGAAAGCGATGCAAAGCGCGGGTGGCTGCCCGGGCTCCAGCACAGGTTGGGGAGCGCCTGCTCTGCGTCTCCCGGCCGCGCTGGCACCAGTTCCTTCCCCGTATTTGTTTGTGGATGTGAACGCAGGCAATATTGTGACTGTCAGAGACGTGATATTAAAACATTTACCCAAAATACCTCCGCCTGCCTTTCTCCTCCCCTCGCTCTTCTCCCTCCTCCTCCTCCTCCTCCTTTTTTTTTTTGTGCGTCTGAATTCACGACGTAGTGATGGAGTCCTTCACCCAGGAAAGGGTTAAGCGTTTTGAAAGGTCTTGTTTGAGGTAGAGTGAATTTTAACCACCACACACATAACGAATGCGAAACAGCCTGAATTGCTGGTGAGGAGCCAAGAGCACAAGAGAGGAGCTGCTGAATTTTAATGATTCATTATTGCATGGAAGGCCTTTGTCTTCCTTTATCCGGTGCACAATAAAAGAATTAATTGGACAGAAAATGGCAGGGCAAAGAACTGACAAGTCATTAAGGGGCTCTGAATGGCTGATTAGGTGCACATTGGGGGTGGAATTTCAACTGCACTGTTTCAGCAAGGGCTCCAGAATAATAATGGCATGGCACAGTTTATATTTTGTATGCAGTACCAGAAAGGCCTTTATGTCGGCATTGTGGTGCTATTTATTATGCTGTCTATTTAGCCATTGTTGGCATTGTGTTTGCAATAAGAATGCACAAACAAAGTTGAGATTTTTTTTTTCATTTAACTTCGCAAAGGCAAAATAATTGGGAATCAAAATCTCGCTCCGCGGATAGTTTTATTAATTTTTGTGTGTGTGTGTGTCCAGAAATGGCAGTAAATATTTAGACTTGAGAGAAGCAGCTCCCTTTGCAGAAAGGAGAGGAAGGAATGGGCTCCTCCTGCTCCTGCTGGCCGGGGCAGCCTCGTGCAGCTGCAGCGCTGGGTGCCCATCGCTGGCTGGGAAGGACACAGACAACCATCCCACGTACGGCTCCTTCGAGCCGGCTTCTGCCAAGGTTTCCTTCTTGTTGTTGATGTTAAGCAGTTGCCTGTGAGTTGTAATAAAAGCCACACACACAGAAGGGAGGGAAAGAATAAAAAAATATTTCCAGGCGCACCGGGTAGGTGTGATTTTGATGAGGAATGCGCTGGTTTTTTTTAAGAAGAGGTTAGCAAATATTCAGCAGTTGAGTGTCAGCTGTGTTCACAGCTGGCTGAAAGTTTCATGGAGAAAAGGAACTTCACCAAAGATACGACATTGCTTTTCCTGAAAGTGAATTCATGGCAGCCTGATGAAAATAGAAAGCCATCAGCTTCATGTAACCTCGACATTTTTACACACTGAAGATTACTCTTTTAATCTTTCTCAGAAGCTCACAGAGGATAACTCCACTTCTGGCAAGGTCCTTCCTGTGCTCAGGATCTGTCCCACATTGGTGATGCTTTGATAAAGAGATGCACACCCACCCTGCATCCTGCTCGCAGGCAGCAAGTGCCTCTCATGATAAACCACTGCTTCCCAAGCACAGAGGAGCAAAATCCCTGATGTGCCTCATCCAGCCCAGGGCCTGGCCCCTTCTCATGCTTCTCTCTCTGCTTTTTCTCCTGGGTATTATGGGCTAATAATGGGTTAACTATATATATATATATATTTGAAAACGTGAGAGCGGATTTGGGTGTCAGGGAGATGGATGAGCTGCAATCTGAAACTTTTTAGGTAAGAATAAGTGAAAAAGAAAATGGGGTTATTACAAAAAATGCCATTCTCAGTAGAATACAGCCCTCCTGCAATAATATTGTAAGAGGTAGTTAGCAGCAATCTTCATTTGGGAAAGTAAAGGTGTACATGTCAAACAAAACTAAAAAAAAAAAAGAGGTGGGAAGGTAGCCTGTTCCACTGGAAATTGTAATGTTCCTCCTGAGGTTTCTTTTTCTTAATACTGTGAAAGGAGAGGAAAGATCTCTGCCATTTGCAGTGTGGCTGGGAGGGAGGCAGAGGGGAAAGCTGCTCTTGGCTGATAGGGGCAGCTCTGCTGGTCACCAGATGGAGACGGGGATAGAGCTGAGCAAACCTGATGAGCAAACCCAAATGGACAAGGTTTGGGCTGGAATCCAGATATCCTCAACATTTGGAGAAATGTGGAGGAGGAGCTTGGAGCAATGTCTATCAGAATGAAGTCAGGTGAGGGTTTCAGAGCCAGATCCCGACCATCCCCGAAGATCCGTGTGTTTGAGCCCTGGAATAGTTGGCTGAACTCCACATCTGGTTATGGGATACAGAGAAGTTAAAAATGTATCTAAAACACTTAACAAAATTCCCAGATGGAAGCAGATTTGTTTTTTTAATGAAAATAACTTAACAAAACATCCGAGTAGTAGATGTTTGTGCTCTATTTCTGGAAATGCAGAGAATATGAACACCCCACCAAAAAATGCTAAAACAATCAGTCCCAAGTAAACATAGATGTTCGGATTTGCTTTAGAGTAGGAAGGAAGATAGAAATGTCTGCACTGGAGGAGAGCAAAGGTCTGTCTAAAACTGCATCCTCTAAAAGCACATGCAGGTTTGCCAGGCAGAAGCAAACAAAACCCCCCTCAGAACACAGAAAAAAACAGCTTTTACACAGTAGCCCTTCCTCTCTGCCAGCCTCCAGCCATCAACAGAGGATGAGGCACTGGTGTTGCCTGAATGTTATGGCCAGAAGTTTAATTATCTGCACCTGAAGATCTCTCTCTGGAGTGAATGGAGTCTGTTAAAAGCAGGGAATATAGTTGAGTTCCCAATCCAAAATGTCCTCTGTGGGCACAATTTTGTCCTGATTTCATGTTGGGGCCCTGTGTGCTCCTGGCGCTGGTGTTGGTGACATTTGTCTCATCCCAGTGTGAAAAATGGACTATAAACATGCTTTAAAAGTCAGGGTTTCCTGGTTTCTGAGCAATAAATCTTGCTGTTTGGGCTGTGCTTTCCAAGTGATAAATTTCTAGATCTCTGGGAAAATACACTCTGGTGAAAGCAGACAAAGCAGCATTGCCCAAAATGACATTTACATCTTGGATGGCAAAGCATCCCAGCCAGGACTGTTGTACAAATGCCTGCGGGGAGGAAGGATCGATGGTGTGGTGCAGGTCAGGCTTCCCTGGGAAAACCAGGCAGAGATGGGGGTTGGGGCCACTGCATCCCAAACCTGGTGATGTTTCCTATTCCTGTCCAAGCTCAGGGCACCCCAGTCACTGGGAACTGCCATTTCACAAGGCCATGACCTTGGTTCTGGGACCACCCAGACTTAACCCCAGGATGCAGGTTTTGAGCCCTAACTGGCTCAAATGGCATCTTTTGGATTTTCCCTTTTGCCTAATTACAGGGATTTATTTTTATTACTACTATAGGCTTGTTCCAAAATCCAGTTGGCTCAGCGGAAGCCTTTCATGGGCTTTTGGATCAGACCTATGCACTTGGTGTAGTTTTTGCTATGACAAATTATCAATTATTTGCTGGTTCACATTTAGTTATCAACAGAAGCTGTTGCCCTGGAATCAAGAACAAGGCTCCAGATTTCATTCCAGCTCCTGGTGCAGCGGTGAATTCACAACATGAGAGAAGTGAAACCATGTTGTGATGCTACAGGTCCAGCCTGCTGTGTCTCGAGCTGAATAATCACAACATCAGATGTGCCGAGATGGATTTGGGCCAAAATTTCTGCAGTCCAGCTCCAACTGAGAGCTTAGTGCACCTCTGTGTCTGACATCTGCTCTACCTGCACAGGAACGGTGCTCACTGTGCCTCTAATCACTTCAAACATTGCTGCTAAACACAGGGATTAGGAAGGATTTGAGGCATCTGTTCCCTTGTGGGCTGAGCTTGAGCTCTCTCAGGGTGTTTGACGAGGGTAAGAAATGAATGCTTTTACTTTGGTTGAAATCCTTGAATGTTCTTGAGAAGTGCAGAAAATGAAGATACTGCTTACCCTGTTATTCTGGTGGGGTTTTTCTTGACTGTGGCATGTCCCATGCAGCAGCTCAGGGGGAGCATGGGAGCACCCCGCAGGGCAGGGCTGCTGAGCAGGCCCCAGGGAGCAGAAATATTTTTATTCCTCCCACATGGAGGGATATGCTGCCACAAGTTATGCTGTGGACTTCATTGGAGTCTGCACTGCCTCTGGAAAGGGGTTTTGCTTTTTATTTAAGCAGGCAAGAATTTATTCTTAGGACATATCATCCTATCTGTACATCACACCATGAGCTCACCCCAGCCCAGAAATGTCTTTTCACCCAAGCCTTGGAGCAGGGCACGTAGGGATAATTTCCTCATAGCTTCTTCTTTTACAGTAGAGCACGCAGAGAGAAAAATTCTTACAGCTTTGTCCTCACTGCGGGCTGCTGCCTAGTTTCAGGTAGGCTCAGGTCTGATTTAGTCTCAGTGGAGCATGGGGAGGGACACAGAGTGCTGTGCTGCTGTGAGGCTGATGGTCTGATGGTCATTGAGCACACCGTGCTTTCTCACGCTGACAATAAGCCATTGAGAAGTGAAGCACTAACTCGCTCTCTGAATGGAATGCCTGAGTATTCTCCTGAGCAGGAAATGCTCGTATACAGGGATTTCAGAAGAGACCAAGTTCTGGAATAAAATCTTCACCCTCGGGACACCTGTCCCTCCCTCAAAAATGTAATTCAGTGCCATTTCTGTAGGTGTAAAGCTCCATAGCGGCAGTTAATATATGCATACTTCTGGGTTCCCTCATTACCATTTCAGTTGGCTCGTTTACATAATAACACAGAACAGAAGATCATTTGCATAAAATTAAAAAAAAATCAAATAACTGAATGTTGCTTTTATTTTGAAAGGCGCAGAGAATGAGCCTGTGAAGTTATTTATATCCCTGAAAGTACCAAGGAGGCTAATCGGCAGGGAACCATGCTTTCTGCACAAAATGGGACTTGACCACTTCAATTTATTCATGAAATATTAGCTCACTTAGTGGAGGAGTATTTTTAAGCAGCTGGGTTGGAGCTGACGGGAAATCCCCTCCCAGCTGCAGTGGAATCAGTGCGACGCAGAGCCAGACAAAAGTGAACTCCCCCAGCTCGGGTCCCTCACCGCACCTGAAGGGACTGGGCAATGAGGGCTCTCTCCTTGGTTACGGATGGCAGAGCAGAAATATGCCTTTCTCTTCTGCACTTCTACTTCATGGCCATTTACCTAAGCTGTGAGTTTCCACCCATCCCCTCCCCATGCTGTGATGCTCAAGCACCTTCAACCAGGAGATGGAGCAAAGCTCCTTACTGACTTCCCAGGCTCCTCGTTGCATCTTTATTTCTTCCCCTTCTCCTAGCTCAAGGGCTGAATGGGAGCATCTGTCCCATCTGATGGGCTGATACTGCTAGTGGTGCAGCAACAGCAACCTGATCTCACAGCAAGCATTCCCCACCCAGGCAGGGGAAGCCGCGTGCCTGGCCAACAATAAGGCTGTGGGTTACATGCGGGAAGTGTGAGCCTGCCCAAGCAGCATAGTGTGTGCCAATTTGGTATTCAAGGCGTGTGCAAAATGGGCATATTTGCATGAGAAAAGATTGTTGGGAGAAATCTTAGGCCAAATCCTATTTTCATTTATGAGTCTCCAAACATGCAGTATCTCCAGCGACACCAGGAATGTTACTTGAGTTTTGTACAAGCATGATGAGAGTGGATCCTGGCTGAGAGTCGATGTTCTCCTGGACACTTAGTACCCAAAGCTCAGTAAGCACTGAGCTCTTTAGTACAGTACTCCTGGAGAAACCATCACCAAAATGAAACTGTAACATCCTGTAGTAAGCCAGCCCCTACATTTTTAACAATGGTGCAAATCCTTCTGTAGGTTATTGGGGTGAGCAGTGCTGAGCTTGGAAAGTTCCCAGAGTGCAGATGGCCTCAGGGCTGGAAACACAACCCCAAAGCACCTCCTCTATCTGCTCTTTGGAGACCAGCTCTGAGCTGTGGGAGTACTGGGGCAGAGGGACAATGGGACAATGTTTGTGTTGGGATGTCCCCATTCCACAGCATGATGTTCTGAAACAAAGCGCTAGCACAAGCATGTGAGTGGCTGCCCTCTGCCCCCTGGTATGCCAAAAAGAATATGCATTGTTGGGTATGGGTGTGGTGGGTTTCAGCACACTGTGGCTGCCAGACTTGGATTTCTGCCCAAAATATTCACATAGCCTTAATAATTGAGCTCCACTTTTCTCATACTTTTCCACATTCTCACCAAGGCTGAGGTGGCTCCTCTGTATTGCTGGCAATGCAGGCTTGTCCTGGGGCCTCATGGAGCCCTGTGGTAGATCACAACCATGGGTGACACTTGGAAATTCTGCTCTAAGAAGGCTGCAAGAGCTTGCAACTGGGAAGGTAACACACAGCTTTGGGATGGGCATTCCTCTGATGTCCCGTCCAAATTTGGCAGCCTGAGCACAATGTCTGTGACTGCTCCCTCTTCCAGGTATCTGCTCCTGGGAGAGCAGAAGACTGCAGAGGCGTCCAAACCAAGGGTAATTGGAGGAAACAGTAAACTCACTCTTCCTGGGAAAAGCCACACGTGGAGCAGTGCCCAGCACTGGGATGCTGGAAACTGGGGTACTTGAGGAAAAGGGAGGTAATGCTCCAGAGATTCCCACAAGCATCCTTATTGTAGGGTCAGTAAAGTCCAGTTATTTATGATGTTTGCGTCCTGTATTGAATAATCAGGAAGAAAAAATTGTGGGATTTTTTTTGTCATATATTGCACTGAGACCTCTGTGAGAGGCTCCTATTAGCACCCAGCAAGGATGCCCCTGTGCAGGTTTGTGCTGGATTGGCCTTTTCCAGGTGATGCATCTCAGACACAAATTGTGCTGGGGGAAATCCATAACAGAATTTCACAGCTCACTGTTTTAATAAATGTATGGAAAATGCGGAGTGAAATTGAGTTAGGATCTTTCCAATACACTAATATTTTGGAACACATAGATCACGCATGTGGGAATAGTCCTGGCCCAGAAACAATGGGTATGACCCAAATAGCTCCAAGAGACAGCTCTCTGAACACTGCTTGGAAGCTGCATTCAGTAACAGGCGATCCCTCGGAGCTGAGGAAGTGGGACATCCAGCCTGCTGAGACTCTGTTCTTGCTGTGCAGGCTTTCAGGGTCATTGGCAAGTGCTGCTCTGTGATACAGGGCAGATGCTCTGCCCACTAATGATGAGAAAAATAGCTATGAACACTGTTAATTGCCAGAATATAAGCTCACTTCTGCGTCTTCCAAATCCCTTTTCAGCAGAGGCTGTGGATGACACTCACTGGTTTTCTTTATACACTCAGCACAGCCATAGAGATGTCTGCGAGGCACTCGACACAACCCTGCGGTGATGGGAGGATGTGCCCAACCTAGGGCCAGCGTGGACTTTTTTAGTGCAAAAAGCTGAGAGCATGGCACAGCACCTTGTGCTGCCCAGGCCCTGCATTGAAGGCAGTGCCCAGCCTCAGAGAGACATAGCTGAGCATTTGAGCAACTCCTGTGCTGCTGGTATTGGGAATGTACAGCTGAATTTGCAAGGGAAATCGTGTGTAAATAATCCTCATTACTGAGGAAGGCTGTCCCCTTACAGATCAAGTTCACTTGTTATTCTGATCAGTTGATAAGCCTCATTTGCATAATTTTTACTTTCTTCCACACTTCAGCTTTGCTATTACAGTTAGAGTGGGGTTTTATTACTCTTATTAATGTCATTACTGTGTGCGATCATCCCGGCTGGAGGTTCGCTGAATGTGCTCATGCCTGCTGATGGCTGTGGGTGGCCACGTGTGGGCTCTGGATGTAGGGCCAAACTCTTCCTCCTCTTAGTGCTGCCTAGAGCCCTTGGCACTCAGTTTGCAGCTCTGTAGCTCTGGAGGTGCCTTGTTCCTTTACTAGCGCAACAAGAGGTGAGCAGCTGGTTCTGAGGAACCTTTCCTTGGAGCCTTTCCTCGTTGCCTGACTGCTCTGAGAGTGAAGGGGCTTTTTCTCCACTGTGAGCATCTGCTTATTCTTTCCTCTGAGAAGGAATGATAGAGATAGCATTCAGTCATGAGCATGGGTGAGATGAAGTGATTGCTGCCTACCTTCCAGCTCTAGTCAGACTTAGGGATCTTCTGAAATCAGTTTTCCTCACAGCTTTCATTTACTTCTTCAAGATTAACAAAGCTAAATTGTGTGAATTGCTACAGAGGAGACAAGGAAGGAAAATAAAGGTTGATGGTGCTGGATCATTCCTTGGATGAGAAGGCACCAATGCCACATCTTTGCCCATGTTACTGTCCTCATTCTCTCCCACTTTCTCACCCCCAACATGCTCCCCATTTGCACTGGCTGTGTCCTCATGGCTGAAGTGCAGGCACAGTACAAGAGGAGGCATGTGGATGAGAAGCAAAAGTGAGGGGCATAGATTTGCATCGTTCATATAGAAGCATCATATAGAAGCTGCTTGGAGCTGTACCAAGGCAGGAGGGAATGGTTTCACAGCTCTTTTGGTGGATATAAATGCTTGCTATTGGGCCCACAAAGGGATTTCTGTGTGTAAAGTTTGGAGGATGAGGCCCTTAAAGCTCTGCCTTTTCAACCTTTTAAAATCCTGTTCCTCCTTGTGCAAACGCAGCAGCATCTGCTGCAAGCTAGATGGCTACTTTTTATCTATTAATTACACACACAGCCTCTATGAAACTACACATGCTTCCGCTCTTTCCTCTCACAGCAGCACTCTGAGTCCCTCCACTCCGGGTTGGGCTGGGGCTGAGGTAGAGCACATGAGGCCTGTGGGTGCCCAAAGGCCACAGCTGCCTGAGGCCCATTGCCACCAGAGGCCTGCTGCCACCTCAGGCCCACCACCACCCTTAGGCCACGGCCACTCGAGGCCTGCTGCTGTCTGAGGCTTGTGGCCATGCCACCAAAGGCCTGCAGCAGCTGGAGGCTGGGCTGTGGAGCCCACAGGCTGCGGTTGCCTTGCTGGTATCTCTCTGGCTCCTCCTGAAGGAGAGCCCCGTGCAGCTGTGATGTGAAAGTGTTGCTGCTGTGTGTTTGCATGTGGCCGCCAGGCAGGTCTCTGGGCAGGAGGCAGGGCTGGGCTCCGACCTGCAGATGCAGAACTCTCATTGCCCTAGACATGCTGCCTCTGCCCGACTCCCAGGCCCAGGCAGTGTGGCCGTGGTGACGTGTGTATCCCTCTGCTTCCTGCTCAGCACTGCAGCCTGGGCACAGAGCTGGCTCTAAGGGCGCTGCCTGAGAGGTGACTGTTCTCTGCCAAGGCACAGTCCTTTCATCTGGGACAAATATTTCATATTTTATTCTGTTTTTCTGTGAGGCAGGCAGGTATTAACTACAAGAAAAAGGATACAGCTCGGGGACAGAGCAGCTCCCAGAGGGCCAAAGGCCCCAGACCCACTCTCAGCTGGGGCTGAAGGCTGGGACATCAGTCAGCATTGGCACCAGGGCCATGGTGTCCATTCACCCATGGGAGAAGCTTGCTGTGCATTTAGGTGTCCACCACAGAGCTTTAAGTGTGACAGATTTCCTCCACTTCCTGGGGACAGACATGACGGACACTTATTTTACTGTTTGCATCTGTTTCTCCAAGTGAATCACATCCTTGGGCTCCAAAATAGCTGTGGAAATTTCTCTCTAGGGACTAGGTCACCCCAGAGAGGAGACAGGAAAACAACAAGCTAAATATTAAGTGTATGCTTTAGCCCAAAGGCAGTACGCAGGGTAACACATTTCCCCCATATACCCACCTATCATGGAATGAATGAAGTTATTTCCAGACATCCTCAGCAAACACAAGCCTACTCAGTAGTTAATTTTTCCCCCTAAACTTGTTAAGTCTTCTCAGTCGAAGGAGATGGACTTAATAGTTATGTAGACTGGTTTAAAGGACTGCATTTCCCTTAATGAAGTGAACTTAAATAGTGAATTATTATTAGGTATGTTACTGATTACTTCAGGGCACCATGTGTCCTGACTCTACCAGTCACATACCTACAATATCTTTCTTTCCCCTGAGCACCCCAGAACTCACTGCCCACTGTGAATCCAGCTCAGCAGATCTGCAGAACTCCTCTCCACCGCATGGTATGAATTCCAGCTTCCTCCAAGATGCTTCTTGGGTCTTTGTTGGGAAAGGGTTGAACTCAATCCCTACCAAGCAGCAGGGACTTCACATGGGAGGAAATATGATGATTCAGTTGCTGAAGGCACTGGTCAGAACACCAACCTCATCATATTCCAGTGACTTCAGATGCTAAGTCCTTTCTCGTAAAAACAATTTTGTGACATTCAGAAAATTTGGGGCAGCTTCCCCCAGTATCTGCATCCGTGGCTGGACAAACTCGCAGCTAAGTTAACGCATCACCCCTGCCACCACCCCTGGTACAAGTCTCTCTGTCCCTCCTGCCACGCAACAGTTAGCACAGTGGCTTCCCCTGTGCCAGTGTATCTGGAGGGAACATGGCCTCTCCCAGCCCCTTGGCTGCCCCCAGCACACTGCAGGGCTGCACACTGGTGTGCGAGCTCACTCTGTCCTCTGCTTTAGGAATACCTACATTTTATTCACACTGATTCCAGAAACCATCAGTTTGCTACAGACTTTCCCCAGGAGAGCATCGGCTTCAAGTCCCTCTTTCTCACTGAGAGCATATGGGGCCATCAGAGCTTTCCTGAATTCTTTCTTTCTGGACGCCCTTTTTCTCTTAGGTGACATTAATGGAGCACTCTGTCACTCCACCCCACTTTAATTATTTCCTCTGGAACATTTTGTGTTCAATAAACTAGTGTGCTCCCAATGTGAGGTGAATCTCCTGCAAAGAGAGTGAAAAAAACCAATCCTGTCCTGAGCAGACTGCGCGCTTGTCGCCAGCGCCTGCCACCCTAATTACACTGTGGAAGAATGCGCACATGGCAGAGGTCCCTGAACATTTCAGGCAGGATATTGCCTTCTGGATGCAGCCTCTTTCTCTGCTGCAATAACATTTGCTATAATAAGCCGTGACTCCATTTCGGGGAAGGCGTGAGCACAGCGTAGACATTTTGGCCAGGCTGTTTTCTTGCATGCTGAGGGACTGTAGACCTATCTCCTTGATGACACTGACCCAGAGTATTTATGGGGCTCTGCATAGGAACAGCCCTGTAATAGGGTGGTGTTTTGGGGGAAACATGGCCCCGAGGTTTCTATGGAAGGTGTTGCTCTCCTGCCTCCACCCATGGAGCTGGACAGCCAAGATGGCTCCAGGCAGCTGCTGGGGCTGCAAACCATCCCTTTGTCTCTAGTAGCCGTGCCAGAGCTTGGGCAGATGCCTTGTCCTCTGCCAGACACCAGCCCAGCCTCCTCCTCCAGCATTCTTCTCCTGTCTGTTCTATACCACTTTGGCATCTGGGCTGGCTCTGCTGGCCTGCAATTCTCTTTCCTTTGCAAAGCTGCTCCTCTCCCTACAAGGCTGCCCAGAGCCTTCTGGCTGTCACCCTTATCCCCACAGCTCCACTCCAGTCATGGGCACTAGAGGAGAGCAGCTGTCTGGAAGGCTTGGGAGCTGGAGCGCTGGCATGGTTTGCATGGATAGGCTTAGTCCATATGGGGGAAAGTTCATTGGGTTTGTAGAGCTAAAGTGTGGAATTAAGTTGGATCACCTTTGGGGCCATGAGATAACTTGGATTTTCTCTGTACTGAACCCAAAAGTGAGTACTTGGCTGGGGCACATCCCTGTATCCATCTGGAGAGGCTGAGTGCATCACTATTTCATGGGGTGTTAAAAAGCAACAAACATTTCTTGCCAGTACCTATTCCCAGTCTGTGCTTTATACAACTTCAATTTCTGGACCTTGGTCATTCCATGCTGGACGCTGATTGGTTTTGTAGGCAAGATCCTGCTCCCACCCTGCATTTTGGTTGTGGGGGTACATTTTTGTCCAACGTTCTCAGACTCCTTTGTTGTCCTTTGGTTACTTTACCTGAATTTACTGGGATAGCTGTCAGCTCCCACCTGATCTGCGATAGATGGGTTGGTACTATTCCAGCTTCAGGGAGCAAAGCACAATTTCAGGAGGAAACATAGTATGTGCTGCCATCCCATCACTGTCCAAACTTCTCCAGAGCGAGGGTGCTGCTGTCCCTGCACTCTTCCTGCCCCAGTGCTTTTCCTTCATCAAACAAAAAGCTTTCATAGGCAGATGAAGACCATGCTGTCTGCGAATAGTGTAAGAAGCTCTTTAAGCACTCTTGATTTATACAAAAAATCAGGTGAGAAAAAGCTGTTCCAAAGGGGGCTCAGTACCAAACTGGAGGAAAGGCTCCTGTGGACCCCTGTTAGCCTTGGGTCAGACTCTGCTTTCGGGAACCATAAATAGAAGCCTAGTCACTCAAATAATCTGGACATGTAAGAGCCATTCATAGCTGCAAATTAACAGCTACCACCAGGCCCATCTGTGCACGCCCAAGCCCGGGTCGGATTCCTGCTCCCTCTGTTTAACCTGATGACCATAATTACACACTCATTTATACACCCAGCGGCACCTGAATGCTTTACAAGACAAACACCTAATCCCGCGTGGAAATTATAGCCACATAATATCTCTTTTCATTATTTGCTGAGGTGTTGAGTCTGATTACAGCACACACTGTTTGCTTTGTACCAGGGCAAAGCCCCTGTAATTTCTCTGCAAGTCAACATCATTCCAGCAAGGAGGCTGAAAATCTACAGGCTACTGTGCAAACGAGCTAGCAAATATTAATCCAGAGTAAATGATCTGGGAGGTGGAGGCGGGGAAGGGGCAAGCAAGGTTATTTATGTCACCCCAGAGATTAATAATACCAAATCAAAAAAAAAAAAAAAAAAAAAAAAAGATGAGGAGGACAAGGGATGTGAAACATTCCTGATGCTGTCCCTGCAGGCACAGTGCTTTCCTGGGGACTGGTAGAGGAGAGAGACCTTGTCTTGATGTGTCTTGGAGAAGGTCACTTTGACTCAGTTTCCCCATCTTTAAATCTGGAACATCAATGTTTTTTACTTCCTCAGGGCAGCGTCCTGCATGGGTGAGAAGAATGGATCCTCAGTGCCACAGCTACAAGAGGCACAGGGTGTATTTAGACCAAAGAGGAACATCTTATTAAAGTGCTGTTTTCACAATGGAAAGGATGGGAGGACCATGACATGTGGGAGAGCATGGACCCTTTCCTCTTTATCAGGACAGCAACAATCGCTGTGGTGAGCTCCCTTTGCTGCACCTTTGCTCACATGAGGTGATTGGGAAACCTCATGTCTCCCTGCAACCCCCCCCAAAATCCACTTTCCCATCTCTGCATAGTGAAGCTTCCACCTCCCCAGTGCCCCGCTCAGGATCTGGCCTGCAGGCAGTCCTCAACAAACCTGAACCCCTCCTTCCCCAGCCTTGCACCCCCAGAACTGGGGAGATGGACTCCATAAAGTCTGCAGTTCTCTTCCAGCATTGCCCCTTGTCTCAGCACAGCGTCCTTGGTCTCCCCCCAGAAAAAACACCACCTCGGGCTGAGGTGCGACAGGAGTGACGTTGTCTGGAAAGAAAGAAGGATTTGCTTTAACCTGTGGTTCGTGGCTTCGCAACCAAAGCATACAGGAGGCCTTTGGGCCAGACCGTACTCTGGCCCCCTGCCAGGCGATGGACCGAGCACTGCTCTGCATCTCAGCCGTGAAAGCTCCTGCTCTGCAGCTCCCTGTGGGTTTGTGAGGCTGAGGTCAGGCTGCTGCCCTCTGCCCTGGGGCCAGCACAGAGCAGAAGGGGGCTTGCTGTGAAACCCAGCGATACCCGGCACCCCAGTGCGGCTTCGCCGGTGGCACAAGCAAGGGGTGACGTTATTGAAATCCATGTCAGCCGGGTGTTAATGAAGGAAAACCAGGCCTGCATATTGCATCCCCCTTAAATCTTTAGGAAAACGTGTTTGCATGCTGAAGGGAGGAGGGGAATTTTTGTTCCCAGAGGCAGATGGGGAAACGGGGAGCAGTGGGATCCTGAGGACCACAGGACCCACGCTATCTCAGCACTGCCTCCAGAGAGATGTTAATTAAATTACAAAAATCAAACGAATGCAGCTTGCAGCAATGTGGACTGAGCCATGCTGGCTTCATGCAGCAGCCCCACTCGTGCTCACACAGTGCCACGTGTGCTCCTGGTGCCCGCATGGGGACGGGGCTCGGTGCCCAGCTGAGGCTCAGCCTCCCCGAGACAGAGAGGCAGGAGCTGTGTCTCCAGTGCTCAAGTTTTTCTTACAGACTCCTAGCTGCCTTGCCAAGTGTTATAAAAATATATCAGTGTGAGCCAAAACATTTAGCACTCCACTTATTACTTTAAGGTTATAGGTTAAACAAATTCCTTCTCAGAATTTACTGTGTTCATTTTAGCTTCACAACACAGCCCTGCTAGCGGTAGATATATTTCACACTGTAATACCTCCCTTATGTATTGGAGGGGGGGAAAGGAGAAGAGGAAAGTAGCTTTCTAAATTTTTATGTGAACAAAAGCTACTATATAAACTAGCTGCAAACAAGTCCTTTGCAAGAGATAGTTTGTAAAACTTATTTTCCAGTAACTAATAAACCAAGAACGAAAGGTAAAATTTGTTTTTACCTAACCTAATAATTTTTGCCTCTATTTTTGAGTTTTGTGCATAATCAAGTCTAAAAAAACCCCAAAGAGGTCAATTCATGCCTTGGGCCAGCAGGTGCAATTATTGCGGTGAGCGTGCACCTCTCTGAGCCAGGCTTAAAGCTCTCCATGGACATGCACTGTCAGGGGATGTCTGCCTCCTGCACTGCTTCCATCCAGTTCTAGGCTGGGCAAAGAGATGGCCCGAGAGTGAAGACTTGTGGTTTCCAGTGGGAAAGAAGTGGTTTTGCCGCTGGGGTCCCCTCAGTCCAAAAATTTTCTCATCTGCTTCTCTGATTTATATAGATAATCGCATCTCTGCAGCGTGTCCTTGCTGTTAGTACCTCCTGTCACCTCTGGGCAAGTTACCTGCTCACCATTATTCTCTGGAGTGGAGCCAATGCTTTCCTCCAGGACTAGAGGGGTTATAGTGCAGCTGGAGACCCTTCCATGGAGGAAGGATGCAAAGAGCACAGATATCAAAACTACAAAAGTTGAGGCTGTAGGAAAAGAAAATCGAGGTTCTGGAGCTGCTCTGCTCTCGGTTGTCCCACAGCCCGGCTCCAGGGAGCTTATCCTGCCCATGCACATTACTTGCAGAGTGAATGGGCTCGACACTGCTGGCCTTGTTTCTATGGAACAGCCCTTAACAAAAGGGAAAAACAAAGTATTAAGTCCAGTTCATGTTTGGGGTTTGGATTTCATCTGGGAGGGGAGGGGAGCGGGAAATCAGACATTGAGGTGTCATGTATGCGAGCTCATAAAACTGGGCCAGCAGATTGAAGATGGAGGAGCTGGGGGACTGTTTAGAGGTATCCGTCACATAAATGAGGAGGTGGAGGAAGTCTGGATGATAGTAACCCCATATTAAAAAATTCTGCCCTGTCAACAAGCGAGGAACTACATGGTGGAAATACGCCTGTGCTTGTTGAACTGTGAAACCAGATGTCTTAGAGCAATAACGATCATGCAGGAGGAGGGGAGGGCCGAGTGGAACACGTTTGCGTATGATTCAGAAAAAAAAAAAATACATGCTGCTACAGCCGTGGTTTCAATTAAAATGGCTCAAACCAAATATTGTTCCTATTAATGGGATGTCCAGCTGTGACACCACCATGCAGTATCCTTGCATATTCAGAGCAGGCAACATCTGCAGTGCGATCCCAGCATCCGTGCTGTGAAGCTGCAGAGCTGAGAAGCAGCTCACAATTCTCCTGGTGGCTCAGCCTCAGTGAGAAGGCTCTTGTAGGAAAAGGAGGATACAGGGGCACAGGAGGGGCAACCAGAGCCTACTTCCTAAGCCTATTTCCTATCTTTGGGTGTGACGGGGAGTATTGCATAAAGTAAAATTTTGGACCCATGGAAATGAATTGTAGTTACTGAAACAGGAAGAAAGCACTGCATGTTCTCCCAAAGAAGCACTTTGATTCCTGGCAGCATTTAGGAGTTTCACTGCAACCTGTGTTTGAATGACCTCCGAGCTCCAGTGCTGGGATGGGAGATGATGAGTTGAGTTTTGCAGGATAGAAGCTGCTGCCACCCCTGTAGAAGCATGTTGTTCTTGTACCCTGGAAATGCATTACCCAACAAAGGGGACACTGAGCTGTGTATGGGATGTGGGAAGAAGATGTCTCCATGTCAGCCCTACATGAGGGGCCAGCAGGGCTTGCTGCAAGCATTTCACCCTACTACTGGCCCCAAGCAGCTCTGGAGCTTCTTGTTCTCTGCTGCAGAAATGGGCAGCAAGCAGACCAAATGCAGCCAGGGCTGGGGTTGGCCCACAGGACCCAGGGAAAGAAAGGTGTCCCTGAATGAGGACAGGCAGGCCAAAAAGGAGGCAAAGCACTGTTAAGAAGGTGCCAGTCCTGCCAAATGCAACTAGCTTGGCTTGACTCATGTGAATTGTCATCTTTCATATGATTTGTGTTTTGAAAATGAGACTCAGATGTATTTTTGAATGGCTGCACTTTGGTGAAAATGTCTTAAATGAGAATTACAAGCAAATGTTAGAATTATATAAAACAGGATTGGCATGCTGAGTTTGCAAGCTGGTTCTTTCTGAAATCCCTCTCATGAAGTTCTGTTCTTTAGAGATTACTACAAAATGTAAGCCATGCTTTGGTGGCAAAATCAGAGATAAAACCACAGCAAGACTTGGGAGACACATGGAAAAAAAGCTGCTGAGTTCCTCATGCTGCCAACATCCTGCCCAGCACTGCTCCCCTCCTGCGTTCACATCTACTTGCTTACATTTGACAAATGTCAGAGTGGGAAAATAAAATAAAAATGCATGCTAATACTTTTCTTCTGGATAAATTCAGCTCTCTCAATCCATTCCCAGAGGCAGGACCATCTCTCTCTGACTCTCATGAGGCAAAATATATTTCCTGCAGGGGACAACAGTGGTGAAAAACAGCAGGAGAAGGAGGGTTGGTGATGTGTGAGTGGAGGGTGGCTGAGATTTGTGTCCATCCAGGGGAACCTGAAATCAGGGACTGTGCCTGTGTGAAGAAGGCAGATAACACAGTGTGCTGCAGATGGATCCTGCTTGGGAGGATGAAGGGATACACAGGGAAGGAGAACTGAAAGCAGAGACAAGGCAAGGCAGAGGAGAGTAGGTGCAATTGGATACTGATATGAAACCTGTAAGAAGACAAACTGTCATGGGGAAAAAGAAAAGGCAGGGAAGGGTTGACTTTCAAGTGATTAAACATGAATAAGTTAACTTGGAAAGCATTGCACTTTTGTGCTTGGAAAAGCAGTGATTCCGGGGAGAAAAAGAAGAAGAGAGTGTGCAGGCATGTGAGAAGGCTCAGGCATGGGCTTTGAACTCTGGTTCCTCTCTCTGAGAGTGAAGGAAGCAGCAGAGGTGATGGAGGAGCAGTAATGGGATGGAAGTATGCATGAAAATTGCCCTTCAGCTGACAGCTCCTCAGATTTGTAACCCACAAATGTGAAACACTTGCAAAATGCAGTGAAACACAATAAATCACGGACTTTGTGATCCGCTGAGTCACAAATCTGAATTCTGAAGTCACAGCCTCCCAACGCTGCCAAGTGGCAACCCTGTGAAGCTGTCGATGTGTGACTGTGGGTTTTGCAGAGTACTGCTGTGGCTTCTGTAGACCTCTAGAGACCCGTAGATCCTGCAGCATTGCTGGAGCCTTCTCAGAGCTCCATGCGTCCTTTGTAAGAACTGTCCCAGACTTTTCCTGCAGCCTTTCCAGAGGAGGCAAACCAAACCCTCCCAAAACAGCCATCCCAGTATCAGGAGTACAAAGTCTCCCAGAACTGTTATTGAGAGCCCTTTCTAGAACTCTTGGAGTTTTCCAGACCCACACTAAACCCCGGCAGACCTCATCCCAGAGGCAGGTGGGAGCATCTCTGGACATACTCCGGAGCCATCTCAGACAGCCTCGCTCCCAATGAGACGTGTTAATGCTTTTCCAGAGCCATCACAGAGCTTCCCTGGAGCCTTTCCAACGCCTCTTGGATGATGAGAGTCGGTGCGATTCAAAGTCACAGCTTGGCAATTTCCTAAACTTGCAAGTCGGCAGTTTTGGAAGTCACCATATAAAGGAAACAGCTGTAAGTGACACGCAGTGAGGCTGTGTTACATTAGGAAACTTACAGAGACATGTTAACTCATGTCAAATTAGGTGTAAAATTGATCTTCACAATTTCCCTGTTGCTGTATGTGTCATCAGCAGAGAGCAGAGTACCCCAGGGCTGCCATCACATGTGTTTGTCTGCACGCGGGATATGATACCGGATCTAAACAGCTGCTTTTTTATCACAATAGCATGCACTGGGAGAGGATTTGAGCCTGGAGCATAGAAAGCCCGATGGTGCAGATAATGCAGAGTGCACAGATGTTAGCAGTGAGAGCCTGGATCGTTCTACACATCCATCAGCACATCAGTAATGCTTTGGGTTTGCTGGGACAGCTCTTCCCAAAGTCATTGCATGGACCTGTTCCTTCTGTGTGGGAAAGAATCAGCAATAGGGCCCAAATCCTCCTTTAAACCTAACTGGGTCACTCTTTTTTCTGCCTTAACTTCCACTTTTAGACTCCTTTGAACCTGCTTGTATCCTCAGCTGAAAGTTGTTCCCTTGTTTTGCAGCGGGGCCCTCATCTCCCCAGCAGTGAGGAAGGGAGAGATCAGGCTTCTCTGAAATGATACATTTCAAGAGGAGGATTTTTTATGGAGCTAATGATGGGATTTTGAAAGGCAAAATCTTAGTCACAAACCTGAGACATGAATGCAGAATTAGCTCTTCTGATTTCTCCTTGCAATTAAGGTTCTCCTGACACGTGAGCAGTGTGGCAGGTCACCTGGTGGGGCTTCCAAAAGGAGATATGATTTCCTCAACCTAGAGGCTGTTGGAAATGTCTCAGTTCATCCCTCACCTTCCCATAGCACAGAGATCTGTTTGTTGCTTCCTCAGTGCTATTCACACTGGGCACCTATGGGTGCTGATGTGTCAGCTCTGTGTTCACCAACTTATCCTCCACATGGGTCTCATGTCCAATCAGATTTATCCAGTTTAAGTTCCTCTTCCAGTGGCAAAGCACAAAAATCTGCAACCTTTTTCATTTAGCACCTGAGCCCTTGTCTCCCCAGGCACCTCCCTGCCTCCTGGAAACACCACTGCTTTGTCTCACAGCAACACTGCTTTCCCGTTCCTGGTGGTGGGGTGTTTCTGCAGGCATGGCTTGGATGACGTTTTTTCATCAGGACAAGAAGCACAGTAATGTCTGTCTGCTTTTCCTGCTTGTCTAGTTCTTAGAAACCACATGTTCCTCCTTCACCAGCAACTTCGTATTTATTAATCCGCAAAACAAGGCTGTACACTTTTTTGCAGCAGCAGTGGCGAGTTGGCCGGCATCCAGGGAGACCCTTAGTCACTTCATTTACGCAGGCTGCAATAAGAGGAGGGGGAACCCGTTGGGGAGTAATTCAAACATTCAGACGCCTGCACCGAACTCTCATTTCTACCTCATTAACTTTACAGTTTGACAACTTCACAAGCCAGGGACTTCTGTCGTGATTGCTGCTGTACAGCCAAGCTGCAGACACCTTCTTTCCTTGTGCAGACTTACTTCACCTATGGTTGCAATGGATTTTCCTGCCCGTGCAGGGAGTAACTCCCAGCTCCTGGCTGGTAGGGTCTTCCTGTGGGTCACAGCTCTGCAGTGCAATTGCCTGCATACTCTTGTCACAGCCTCTACTGCTCCAGGTGTATGCCTGGCAATGGTGTTACACACCATGAATGTGTCCATTCTTGCTGTTGTCTAGACAAAGGAAAAGTCAGACTTCTGTCAAAGTTAGTTAAAATGAATTAACTAAGCTTGACTTCTTTTTTTCTCTGGAGATGCTGCTTCAGCTCAATGTGATTGAAAGAATGTGGAGTGTGGAATACAGGGTCAATAACATGAGCTGGTTTGACAAGGATGCATTAGCACTGGATCAACCAGTAGATCTGGGATCAGGCTTGGCTAATTTATGTACATGTAAGTGCACGGTTCTCCTGCAAATAAGTCTTTGAGCAAGGCGTGGAGACCACTGTCCTCATGGGCTCTGGGATTTCATCTTCTTTCTGCTGCTGGCTGAGGGCTGTACCCACTGCTCACCCACCCACACAGTCCTGCAGGGAGCACCAAGCCCACCTGGGTGGGTGTGATGACCATAAGTAGTTCCTCTACTGTGTCCTTGAGATGTCCACTCCCTGCTTCTCCAGTGCAAGGCTGCAGCTCAGCATTAGTGCCAGGCACCAATTTCAGTGCATCTGGAAACTTATAGCCTGTCCCCACTGACAGAGTCTTCTAGAGGCATGCCCATGTGTGGGCATGAAGTGGAAGAGAGCCCAGTGCTCTCTTCCTAAAACAGAGCCAATCTCAGAACACGTCCAAATTAAAAGCTATAGGTTGCTGTTTTTTTTTTTTTTTTTTCCCCTTCTTTTTTTCCCTTTTTTTCTTCTTGTCTTTCAATAAAGAACATAGTTTAAAGGCCCCCAGGCAGAGGCCATCCTGATGGAGTATTGGAAATACAACTTTTGTGGATTTTTGTGGATTCTGTTTATAGGGATGCTTTAACATTTAAGAGCTTCCAAGAGCTTGCTGCACAGCTTCTGGTGGGCTCACCAGTGCCTTGTGGCATAGCAGGTGATCCTGAGCTATGGGGGAATGAAGCTGGAGCAGTGCTTTGTTTTACATCTTCATGCTTCAGTGCTCTGCAAAGCTCTAATTAATGGGGGTAGGGACAAAACTTCCCTTTTGGGCACGGTGGCCCCTGGCACTTTCTTCTCAAGCAGTTGTCCTGAGTCTGCTGAAGACGAGGGAGACCCGACCCGATTAAATTCCTCACTCAAACTCAGCGTGGGGATTCCTGCAGCTCCAAGGCAAGCTGTGCATCCGTCGCAGCCTGGGCTTCAGATCCAGCTCTGCTTGGTGGAGATAGAAAGCGATCATCTTCAGATGATAGCTCAGAGCCCTGCAAGGCAGCTTGGCTTTGTCCTCAGTGAGATGGATATCGCCAAGGCGGCAATGCAACAGTGCAATCACTGCACATTGACCTAGTTCAAGCTTTCAGACCCTTTCAGTAGCTCAGACTGATCTTGCACACACACAGAAAAATGTATAAAAACCAGGAGTATAACTGGAAAAACGTCTTTTGTATGACATTCCCTGGCCCACTCAACAATGAAGGCATAAGAGTATCTTTCCAGCAACCTTTCCAGGTCTCGTTCAACCCAAGTACCATCTCACGGAGCAATTACATTGGCAACGTGGAAAGGAAATTCGTTTGGTTGCAGTAGGATTGTTCCATGTGTTGAAACTGGTTTATCTGAGGGATCATGGGGAGGTCACGAGGGGGACTAAAGAGGAAGGTGAGAAGGAGAACATGGCTGAATGTCATACAGTGAAGCCTTTGTTTGGTGATAGGGGCTGAGAAGATGTGTCTGCCTGGTGACATAAGCAAATGACAGGATAAGATCCTACCTTAACCTGAGAGTTATGAAGTTGGGCTGAGTCTACCTAGTGGAATCTGCATAGCAGAATCTGTCTTGCACTCTACAACACTAAGAGCTGCAAGGCATCCTGCAGGTGCGGAGTTAATTGCTGCCTTTCCTAAAACATGTTTGCAATGTGTAGGTGGCTTCTCTTCTCATAGCAGATAACACAACAGAGATGTGTTCTGTAGGTTCAAGTCAGCGAGGTGATCCCTCAGCCTTGTACTGAGGGTCAGTGCAAGGCAGAGTCACCAGTGGGAGCCTGTAACCAGGAAGAATCGAAAGGGACAGCACAGTTGCACTTTGAAAGATTAAGAGACAGAAGAAGATAAAACACATGGCATAACCCCCTCTAGTTATAAAGTGCATCTATTTTCCCTTTCCTCTAATAGAAGATCAAAGAGGCCTTTGATGAAATTAAAGCTTTGGGCCAGCTCTTTTGATGGCATGAATTGACTTCAGTCCAACTTACTGCAGGTGAGAATCTGAGTTTATCTGTTTAAATAAAACTGTTGCTGTACAATAGGTTATAAACTTGTGGAACTTACTGATGCAAGATTATTGTTACAGCAAATAGCTTAACAGATGCCAAAATGCTTAGGCTTGTGTATATGAATTAGAACAGAAAAGGTCACGGCTATAACAAAAACTAGACTATCAAGCTGGATTAGTTTACCAGAAAATGAACAAAGAGAAGGTGCACTTGAAAAAATCCACGGAACCCCTCCAACACTTTGAAAGCAGCCCTCATTGCAGCCACAGTTCACTGTGTGGCGTTGGTTGGGCAGAGGGGTTGGGCACAAAATACCCACCAGGTGAATTTAATGGAAATTCTTGATCTTCCCTGAGCACGAGCAAATCGGTCTCCTTATTGAAGCTAGTTACTCCTTTGTTATTATTTACTGGGGGCCCAGCTGGGAGCTGAATCCAGCATTCCTGACTTTCAGTTCACCTTCTGTAGACTCCTGACTTCACCCCAAAGGGCTGCTCCCAACTCAGTGCAGCTGAGTTCATCTGATAAGAAGAGTGGGCACGATTCATCGCAGTCGCTTGTTAGCAGAAAACAGTGCTTTCTGATGAATTAATGCTCCATGTGCTGAGCAGCCTCTCTTGGCTGATAGCAAGCATGGCTTGGGGCATGTGGCTGTGCTAAAGTGGGCAGCAGGGTGCTCACTGGGTGCCCCTTTGCCTCCCAGCAATGGGGAAAGGACCTCAACAAGAGCCTCTGTTTCGATGGCTCGGTGCCATGCTCTTGCCTAGGGCGCTGCCCCTGTCCCACGTTAAATCATCACACAGGCAGTATCCACTCATGCAGCAAATTAAACCTGGAGAAAGATGTTTCCAGTTGTTCCAAATTAATTGGGTCACACGGGCTGAATCCTGGATGGCCTCCCCGTTCCCGGTAGTGATGGCACAGCGGTGTGCTTGGGACAGCCCCACTCCCAGCCCTGCTGTTGCACCCCAGTACTGCTCTGCCAGGTGCCCCTGTGGCTATAGGAGTGCCAAACATCCGGACACTTGTTGCAAAGCACAGAAATGGGATGAGATTTTTGTTAGCAGCAGAGGGTGGAGCAGTTCATTACACAGTGCAGGCACATCACTGTGTTTGTTCATCACTGTCTAAGTTATGCTGCAGCAAAGCAGAGTCTGGAATAAGGAGCACATTTACAGAAAGAGCATTTCACCTTAAAAACATGTCCACTAACAACAGTTTCAGCTCTGTTCATTAGTCAACATCTATCTTCTGTGGTCCAAGCAGGTGTCGTTAACCTGCAAGAGACTGGGGGCGATGTCCCTTTGTTCCAGGCACTCACTGAGCTCTCTGCAGTGCAGTGGCAGCCATCCCTGTGCCCGATGCTATGTGGGGCTGTGGCTGCTGCCTGCACTCAGCCTCTCGCTCAGGGACTCACCTGCTCCCATTGCACTGCCTTGCCAACTTCAGGTAACTGGGAGCCAGAGAGCAGGTCATACACAGACATCCTGTCTGTTCTGTTATTTATTTTGCACGATCCACCAAGAGTTAAAGGAGAAGAAAACATTTGGCTTTTAGTGGTTCACGAAGCCTCATTACAGCTGAAATAAAGTAACCACTAAATCTTGTGTGGTTACAGAGGTCAGTGGAGTCCTGGCACGGCGGCGCCGGTCCCGAGGCAGGAATTCCTCCTTCCTCCAAGGAGCAACATGTGGAGGTGATGGGATGGCAGAAGGCTCCATGCTGCTCGTCCCATGGCGACGGATGGCATGAGGGCTTTGAAGCTTCCCTGGCTGTTCTGTGACATAAGCAGATATTGCTTGGCTGTGTGCAAGGATGGAGGGGAACCAGGAAAAGGGCAAGGCTCATGATGATATTTTTCAAGATGTTCCATGCTGGGGTGTGTTTGGGTATGCGAATGCTGGGTGGGCATCACTCACCTCACACCTGGAGGCACTGGGAGAAAGGAGGATACCTGTCTGTGATGTGAGTGACAAACTCATGGTAGGAGTGATGGATGCCACTGTGCTCAGAGATCTGTGGTCTTCCCAGCGGCTGCCACTTGTAGAAGTCCCCAGCAGCTCTGCATGAATAGCTCTGCAGTGGATCTCCCATCGCAATGATCTGAAATATGGCATTTTCACAGCAGTCAGCACTGGGAGGGCAGTGCCATGGAGGCCATTCCCCACCCAGAGCATGGCAGATGGTGCATCCCATTGGGCTGGTGGCTCCCAGCACTGCACTGAGATGCTCGGGGGAAAATTAACAGGGAGAAAATTAACCCTTAGGAAGGGCTGGTGCTCACATTCATTCAGATTTAAAATGGCCTTAATTCAATTTCTTACAACACGCAGCCAGTGAATCAAGCTGAGCTGAATCAACGGCGCTTGAATTCTGAATGAAATGCTCTGCTAGGAGTTTTAGGGTGGCTGAACTGATCTGCTCTAAATTCACATCTTTAATTAACTGGAATTAATTTTCTTGAGTGCTGCTGCAAGCAAACAGAGCATTCGTTGACTTAAAAAGAAAATTCCAGACCCTTCTCTCCTATTCACTTCTGTTCAGCATGCCACCAGCATAGCAAATTCAATAAAGCTGATTTATTTAATAAGTGTACAATAACAAATTAAATCAAACACATTTAACACAAACAGATGATGCACCTCATTTAAATGTTAGATTCTTAATCAAAGCTCAGTGGATTGTGTTTTGTCCTTTTATTGGCTTCCCAGTGCAGCATGGTTGTAAAGTTGTTTGACACGTGCTCAATTACTGCTCCCAGTTTATATGGATTGCCACTTTTTCTCCTCCACATAGGCTCACAATGAGGTGGACTCCCCACACTGCCAACGTGCTGCAAGGCAGCTGCTGCTTTGGGTTCCTCAATAGTGGCTCTTATTGCTGATCCAAACAGTGCAGATTCAGGTTGAAGAGCAGTGGAGATGGGGCACTTAGGGACGTGGATTGGTGGGCATGATGGGGATGGGTTAAGGTTGGACTTGGAGGTCTTTTCCTTAATGAGTCTGTGATTCTATGATTTATTGGGGCAGCAGGAGCAGCATGAGCAGCTTGGAGAGCCTGATGTGAGCAGCCCCTGGACACGGTGCTCTAGCAGATGCAGCACCTTGCTCTGTGGAACAAAACTCCCCAATGCTGTAGATAATGCAGTTTTGCTATTAGCAACTGCTCTGCTCCTGTGCTTGCTTCCTGAACCATGCGTCAGTCAAAAAGGTGAATGAAAGGAGGAGATTGTTGAAAGGAAACCTCGCATGAGGAGCAGTGGTATTCCTTCATGCTGCTGACACGCTGTTGACACAGCCCCTGATTTACAGCCTTGGGAGCTGCTGTGAGTCCCATGCAAACTGCTTCAGCTTCTTACCAAGGACAGGGGACCAGCTAAGCCCCAGGAAGCCAGGCAGAGGCAGAGGACCATGCCAGGGTTCAGGCAAAGCACTGCCCACCCCCGAGATGCTTTGTTTTGAAAATAACCATCCGACTCTAATTGCCAATCTCATTTTTTCATTATTCGGAAGACATAACACTCTGTTCTCTTTGCTGTTTGCACTGGCAGCACTCCATATAACGCAAGGTTCAAGAAAGGAATATAATTTCTTGCCCTTCCGTCTCTCATTTGTTTGGGCATCATTTCTTACTAATCCCCAGTTAATTACTTGAAGATGATGGCTCCCAGGAATGAAAGAGCACCTTTGTGCTGGCCGTGTTTTAGCACTTGCATGTCTTCGTTTCTCCTGCTAGCAGACGAAGTACAGCAAGCAGCTCTGGCCTTGCCTTCCCCTGGGAGATGCTCTACCACCATAAGTAAGCCACTGATCTGTGGTGTGGTTGGGTCATTTTGGGTCTTTCTCTTCTTTGTGTGTTTATTTATTTATTTATTTATTTCCTCAAATAGTTTCCAAAAACATTGGTGGGGATTAAAAGGACTTACGAAACCTTGACATTCTGCATGATGAAGGAACACAGTTTTTTGGCTGGTCCCACACAGAATATGTCAGCTCTGCAAACTGAACTTCTGTTTAAGCTGCAGGGGTAATGCTATTAAGAAACAGCAACAGTACGTTCTTATTTTCTTTAGGAACCTGACTCTTGGGAATGGCACAATGCTTCACAGTACTCTTCCACTTGTTTCTCTCTCACTGCATTGTGGTAAGCAAATCCTAAATCCTGCCCAACTGCACCCATGTGCTAATTGCTGAGAAACTGAAAGAGGAATGATTTACTGAGGCTAAAAGGAGCACCACACAGCGTGAATAATAGAAATGAAGTGATGGAAGTGAAGTTAATTTTTAAAAGCTTTCGTTTTCAATTTGTTTACTTGAATTTACTTGAATTTACTTGAAACATGTTTACTCATCATGTTGTGGGAAAATGGTTCATTTGAGCTTGCAAACATGCTTCCATAGACACCTGGGACACTGCAGTTGCTCAGCCTGAGTGTCTGTCACTGTTAGAGCTAGCTACAGGACATTCATGGGTTACATAAAAAAGTCCTTTCTTGGCATGACAGCCTTTCTTTTTTAATATCTCACTTGTAATTTTGACCTTTTTTCTTTTTGGCAAAAGCTCAGAGCAATTATTTCAGAGCAATTTGAAGTTGTGCATTGCTCTTAAATATCACCTAACTGCTGCTGCAAGGATACTCAGATCAAGTTTCTGGCAATTGCCTAATATCCACAATGATATTTTGCTGCTCTAAATACCAGAAGGAAAACACACTCTGAAGCATGCAAAATCCTCTGATGAAGGTTTAACCTGTGCATTAAAGATGATTAAGAAAGAAGACAAGCAAATATTTCCCCAAATGCCAAATGAACCGTGCTTCAGGGATGTCTGAACATTGCAGCAACAAACCTGAACACTGCAGAACTGCATCTTCTCTCAGATCTTTCTAACCACGCAGATTTTTGCATTACTATTAATGTTTTCTGCAACTGGATTTTAACCTCTGCTTCAGAGCATGGGTCAGCATGAATGGTTTAATTCTGTATGAAAGCAAACTCCTTGCTTTATTATACACTGTGTTTATTTTCTTGTCTGACACAGAAAAAGCAAACTTTCTCTATTGGCTGGATGTCTCTAACCCTGTGTGACTCTCACTGATGCCACAGAGTGGATCATTCCATTTCCTGGGAGAATCCATTTGAGTTTTACTGGAGGACTCCAATTACCGTCTGCATACATTTTACCCAACCTTGGGGAGGAAATTTCCCCTCTGCATCGTCCTGGCAGAGAAGCTGGCCACACTGCCCTTGACATTTCCTCCTAGAACTCTGTACTGTCCTCCTTCCAATGAGGGCAATTAGCTCTGAAATGCAGCAGCACTGAGAAATGCCTGGGCCAGACCTGTTGCTGGGTGTGCACAGATACAGAGACACAAACACCTCATTTCTTTTTCACTGGCTTATTGCTCTAATGGTTATTAATTTTCCCTTTCTGAACCAGAGAGGTCACAGAGCAATGCTTTCCCTTCTGAAGGCATGGAGAGCCCTCAATGTCCCTAAGCACATGGTACCCTACTGGATCCCAACCTATATGTAGAAGAAGATAAAAAAAGAAGGATGTGAGGATGCACAGAGGATGAAATAATTACAAACAAAACTCAGAATATCCATTATGGGCATGGGAGAGTTGCTAGATGCCTAAGAAGTGGGATAAAATTATTATTATGGGGTTTAGTAGGAATTCTTCTTTAAATCTTCTGGATACTTGTGAGTCCCAGTGAGTTCAAACCTATGGCATCCCTGTAAAGAGCAAACTCAGCATCTAGGTGAGGAAGGCATACAGCAGAGCCCAGCCTCACAAAATGTGAGATGCATGTGACCAGACAACCATCCTTCCTCCCCTTGGGAGCCCCATTGGCAAAGTCGGACAGAAGGAGTGATTAATACTGGAAATGGAAGGCACATGAAATATTTCTGAGTAGGTGAAGGAAAAGGGAGAGATGACCTGGAGGTGCTGACTTGTTTCTTTGCCCCAGGAGATCAGCACTCCTCCACAGGCACAACCATCTTATAATGAGCAAATGGGCACATGGAGACTGACGAAGGAGAGGGTTGTGATGATGGAATACTAATGGCACAAAGGAGCAAAGAGTTGGGATTCTTGTATGTGACTCCCACTCTGTCTTTCAGCTCTCCTGGAGGAGAGCAGCCATGAGGTGCCGTTAATGGCGAGGAAGGATTTCTCTATTATTCCTTCAGACCACAGGGCTGGGAAGAGCACATGGAGTAATTAATTTTGACTTACAGAAGCTGTATTAAATTGGATAGAAATGGGTGAAAATAGGATTAGGAATGGAGTTTAGCCAAGAGCAAACAGAATTAAAACTCTCTAAGAGCAGGTCAACACAGCTGATATCACTGATGCAATGAAAGCAGACAGCCTGGGACATTTTTGAGTGGTAGTGTAATGTCAGAAATGGTAACCTGCCTACTGCCCTGCTGGATCAGGAGACGTAGAAAACAAAAAGTGATTTTATTTATGTATTTTTTTTATTTGATTTCTGGCTTCTCTATCTGGTTTGAGCTTACTAGCTTCCAAGGATTAATTTTGAAACAATTGTGCAGAACAAGCAAGAGCCTCCATAAACCCCAACCGATCTAAATGTGCAGTGTGCTTTCAACACATGCACCAAAATCTAATTAGTATGGGATTATGCTTGTCACAAATCATCAGAAATGGAAGAATTCTTAACATGAAAACCAGCTCCTTGCCCTGAAAGCCTTCTCCCAAAGACAAACCATGTCCAGAACCTTTTCTTCCACCAGCTGGGGCCACGTCCTTAGTGGTAGAGATTTATATGTCTCTGATGGCAGTGATCTTGATCTACTGCTGGATATAGAGAAATATTTGGGCTGGAGGGCTGGGATTAATCCAGAGTTGTTGTGAGGGAGCAAGGACCCACTGCTCTGGCAAGGTTCAAGATGGAAGCTTTCTTTACCTCCAGTTGGTAAAGGTCTTGGGTGCATTTTCCATCACTGCTTTATTCCAGTGTATAGAGTGATAGAATCACAAAGATTGGAAAAGCCCTGTCAGATCCCCGAGTCCAACCCCAACCACCCCACAATGCCCACTGACCACGTCTCTCATTGCCACATCTCCACAGTTCTTGAACACCCTCAGGGATGGTGATTCCACCACCTCCCTGGGCAGCCTGTTCCAAAATGCTACAGGCTAAACTAGAGCAGATCCTTCTCCCATGTCATTTCACAGGGCCAGTACTTGTATAACCCAGAGCTGTGCCACCCGAATTTGCTGAGTAACCTCTTCAAAGATGGATTCTTTGCTTCGGCTTCAAGCACCAAGTACTTTGCCAGCATTTAACCAACGGACACAGAGCTTCATGTTCCCCCTCTCTCCTGGCGTCCAGGAGCAGGGGCCAAGCAGGTGGCAGTGGGATGGGCGCTCTGCCCGCTCGGTGGCTGCTGTGGGGCCGCTTTCATGTGGGAATCCAATTTCTGCAGCTACCGGGAGCCATGCATAAACACGAATTTCAGTTGTTTTCTCTGGGGTTTCCATGGTTTCTGGCACTCGTTTTTGTCCTTGTTCTAAAGTGGATGCTCTCCTAATGTGTTTTCTTTGGTCTGAGGTAGTACATAGCATTGCTAGGAAACCTCAGATGCTGGCCAGAGGAGCTAGCTGTGCCGGGGGCTGCGTGGGCACAGCCATGGGTCTGCCCCCTTCCTCCCCTTTGCCCACTGTGGGAAGGGCAAGCAACAGAGCAGAGCCAAGGCGATGGGTTGTGCCTTGAAAAACAAACAAAACCACTTTAAACATCCTTCTGCCAACCAACTTCACAATCCTGAGCCATGCAGCGTGCTGTGCCGAGCCGGGGCGGTCAGACAGGTTCCACCCTTTGCTTTTGGTGCCTTTTCTTTGCCAGAAGCTTTCTTTTCTCTTGTTACTGTATAATTCTGCAGGTGTTACATCACATCCCAGGCTGAGAAGATCAAAGAATAGTGCTGGCAAGCTGGACCCATTCGGTGCAGCCGTGCATGCGGTGTGCCGGGGCATGGCATGGGCTCTGCAGGAAAAAAAACCGTAACAAAAAGACCTTCAAAGCTGCTGGGTTGGAAGGAGCACAGGGCCAGGGAGCTCTGGCTTGGCTGTCTTTGGCCGGGTGGTGCTCACTGGTGATGGTTTATGTCCGTAGGATGTTTGCCAGGTCATGTTTGCTTAGGTGCAGAGCCCTGACGTCTGCCTGCAATTGCTGGCTGCAAGTGAGAGGCAGGATTGTCCCAAAACTGTGCAGAGAGCAGACCTGCTTTGTGTGGGTGCTGCCAAATCTCTCAGCCTGGTGCTCTCCATGAGTCCCTTGCACGTGTTGTTGTAGGCACAGTGTGGCACAACGTACTATGGGACACATGGCTGAGCAGTGCACAGGGATGCACTGGGAGGACCATGAGCTTGCCAGTGCCGAAAACAATTTGCAGCCCCTCGATTTAAACCTGGGCTCAAGCACTGCAGAGCACTGCAGTGCACTGTCGAGGATTCCCCATGCTGCAGAGGCTCCTTGTGCTGTGCTGTGCAGCTGGGGATGGGTCAGGGACTCATCCTCACTTTCCAGCATCTCAGGAGCAAACTTGTGTCCTCCCCCAGCACAAGGTGCCAGAACCCAGCCCCTGTTTTGCTGCAGCAGCAGGGAGGGAGGCAATGTGATTTTTCATCTTGACAGCATCTCGTTACTGTAAGTCAATCTAGATCTCTGTCAGCTTGCTTTTCCTTCCTCTGTGCTGCATTTCACCTCCTCCCCCTTCCTCCTCTGAAGGTAACTGTGTCTCCTACTTAGGCATGCATTCCTTTATAATAAGGTATTATGCCTCTATTTATATGCATCTTAGGTGCAGTCTGAGGCAGCTGCTGCTCTCCAGGGCCCTGGGTGAAGAGCAGAAAATTGAATTCAGCCTGGAATGTGCGGGTGCAGTTGGCCATCTGTACCCAGCGAGGGGCAGCCCTTCCCCTCTGTGCAGATTTAGTAGCCAAGAGCCTGCTTGGAATCCTACCAGACCCAGGGCCTGGCATGTCCCCGGGGCTGGGAAGGTGCTGACAGAAAGCTGTCTCATTGGGCACGAACCTGGCTGCAAGGGATGCATAGGCTGAGGAGTGTAAGCACAGCAAGGTTGAGGCTGCCCAAGTGTTTGTCTGTGCAATGGATTTGGGATTTTGGCTGCTCCCAAATGACTGTGCATGGTCTGCGTGGCAGATGTCTGGAAGGCTGGGCTCTGCCCCCTCTCCCTGTGTCCTTGCCTTGCTCTGCCATCCAACACCACCATGACGAATGCAGCACAAGGACCCAGCTGGACGGAGCTGAAATGGTGCATTTCAGCAGCCCTTTTTGGATTAAGCTATTATGGGCTGGACAGTTTGACCACGCCAGCTCTCAGTAATGATTTTCAAAGCAGTAAAACCTTTTCCATTGAGGGGACCTTGGTCTGTCCTTAGCAGCAAGGAGCATTTGTGTGATGCTAATGTAGCTCTGTAAAGGCAATAGGAAATGCTCTGCTGTTTGGCTTCTCTCCAGGCTCAAATCCCAACCTTGGTGAAGCCAGTTATTGCCATGGAACACTGTGCTTCGGGTTCTGCAGAGACTGTTTCACTTGACAGATGACTTAGTTCATCAAGGAGCTAATTAATGGCTATGCTGCTGTGTGGGAAGCAGGCAGGGTGAGCGGGACTCTGACATCAGCCCTTCTGCCCTGATTAGCTCTCACTCAGCTTGCACTAATAAGCCTGAACTTTGAACCCTTCAGGAGAGGGGCATCTGCCTCTCTTGGGCCTGATATTGGGGGAATCTGCCTGGGAACAGCAGCTGAGTTATCTAGTGGCCTGACAGCCCTTCTTCTGCTTTCTTGCCATATTTATTTGCAGTCAGGATCATAACACAGCCCAGCTGGCAAAAGGGGGAGAGTGGCTGCTCTGATTACTGGGGCAGAGGAGCAGATGCTCCAACCTCTGCCAGGAACCAGCAGATAGCCCCAGCACCCTCCTGGCACCCAGTGCTGCTCTGCAATGCTGCATGGGAGGAGATGATAAGCTGCAGTGGGATGTGTTTTTTTGGGGTGTATGGGATGCTGTCCTGACCTGCGGCTGGTATTCGGGCTCTGTGGGTTCAGAGGGGGCTGGTTGGACAGCCTGGCACCAGAAGAGCCACGGTGGTGCTTCCAACATGGGGAATAGCCCCATGTTGTTCTGGTTCTTCTAAAACCATGGAGGTTTTTTTGAACGCTGAAGTTTAGGAGCCTGCTCTTTTTTCTAAGGAATTAATTTGCAAACAGCTCAGAAGGCTGTTTTTGTGTGATCAGTGATATGTGGCTTAGCAATGAGCCCAATCTTCTCATCTTTCCAGGAACGGAGGCTGCCTCTGTGCCCTTCAACTGGTTTAAACATTCCTGATGTGCAGGAGCGAGGGTTGGTTCCTGCCTTTTGTCCTTGCCCTCTGCAGGAGTCCCAAGCTGCAGTCTATAGTAGGAGTGAGCAGGGAATTATGGAGGTGTGTTGCAGATTCCCCATCACTTGAAGCCTTTAACCCCAGGTGTTTTTCGACAAGATCTGCTCTGGCTCACAGAGGAGCTATAAGCTCAGTGCAGAAAGGAATGTCCTGTATTATGTGTGAAGTCAGACTTGACGATCATAATGGCCCTGTCTGGCTGTAGGAGAATAATGTCCCATGTGGGTTTTCCTCCTCTTTCATGTAGAACTATTCTGGAGGAAGGCTCGTGGTGGAGGTGAAATAGCAGATCAACACCGAGACAGCAAGCTGAGGCTGCAGGGAAAGGCTCAGGGGGGAAATCAAAGGGAAGATGTCTTTGTTACCAACCCAGCTGCAACTTCCTGCTCCAGCCAGAAAATACCCGAGGAGGTGACTTGTCAGCGGACTGCATGCCTTTGCCTCGCCTCTCTTCCCCATAATAAATGAATAATGAACCTGTAGGGCAAACACTGAAGGGTAAGGGGAAGGTGGAATTCCCAGAAATTATTGTCCCTTGGTTAGCACAAAGAGAGCCTCTGTCCTTCACTACTCTGATTCCTATAGATAGAGCTTTACTGTGAAGGAAAGGGCTTCCCTCCACTGAGCACAAGTGATAAACCAGCATTTCTCATCCAGTGGCACTCCTCTCAGTTTGGAGCAATACCTTTGAATTCAATGGATGATCCACACCCCACCCAGGGGCAGTGAATTGGACTCCATCAAGGCTGTTCTTCATGGTTCCCCTTTCTGCTTCACCTGACTTTTGTCCTTCTGTTGCCCTAAGCCCTTTCCCCACAGGGTTTTGCCATACGTGATGTGCACCTTGTGTCTTCTGCTGTGCTGGAGAGTTTGTATTGTGGATCACTAGTGAGGAAGGCTGGTCACTCTGCCTTCCTCAGACCAAGTGGAATGTTTTTCCTGGCTATTTCTCCTTCATACACAAACTCTGCAACCAGAATGCTAATTTCACACCATCACCAAAGTGCAAAGCAGCTGGGCAGACTGTGCTCCTTCAGAGAAGAGTCTGCTGGGCCACCAGCTGAGCATGAATCACAGCCTGATGGAGAAAGGGTGAGGAGACGTGGTTTGGCCTCAGGAAGAGAAAACTGGAAAAGCAGACAAGAGCAATCTTCAAAAACTGCTGCAAAAGAGAAAGGGAATGATCAGTTCTCCACACGCACAGAAGAGAGGGCTTAAATTTCAGCAGAGAGAGGTTCAGCCTGAATTCTACTGAAAGCTGTGATGAGGGGAGGATGGCAGGGCAGAGCACAGCTCTGCTGTCAGGTTTGCCTACTGAAGCTCTCTGGCTGGGGATGCATCCTGCAGCAATGCATCAGGCAGCTTTGTTTCCATGGGGCTGTTGATTTCACCCAAGGGGTGTAGCAGAAAGCCCAGCTCCTTTCCTCTGGGCTGGAAATCACTTATTCTTGCACCCAGGTATGTGTTGATTACCTTCCAGCAGGTTACACAGCCTCGCTCTGCACTGTGATTCTGTTTCTCCCAACCTGAGGAAAGAGGATATGTGCTAACAAGTCAGAGTGGAGGAAGGCTTACATTTCAGCTTGCTGTGTGCTAATCCACATCCTCTTCCCCTAAATCCTCTTAACCTCCATGTATTTCCAATCACAAGCATTTGCACCAAACGCTACCGGAGCAGCAGAAGGCACCATAACTCGAACCCCGCGAGCTAACTGACCTGCTAAAACATTTACAAACAGACTAAACGGTGATAATTTGATCTCCAAGTATCTGGGTGCTGCTCTCTTTCTTGCCCCACCTATTGTTCGATTGTGCATTGTAATTTCAGGCTGTGCTCGGTGTACTCATCTTCTGAGAAGGCTGTGACCAAGTAATCGAGGCTGTCATCACGCAGAACCTGGCTCGGGAGGCAGAAATCTCCCCACTGCTCTTTTTCCATTTCCTGGCTCGACATCAGGGGAAGAGATTATGTGATCTGATAGGTAAAATTATCCCATCAGAGGTGAATGTCCTAATAAAAGGCTTTTGCAGGCCTGGTTGTATGATATCCCTGAGAAGGCTACATTCATTTGGAGTCCTTTATTGAAGGGAATGCTCAGTCCCTATGGAAACCCCGCAGGACAAAAGGTGATTCTAGCTGCTAAAACACCACAGCTACATACACACAGGTCAAGGATGCAAAACTGTTGCATTTGCCTGATTGGGAAAACAATAACAAAAAAGGAACAGCAACAAAACACTCTGATGTTGGCTGCTTGGCTCAAAACCGAGAACTGTATTTTCCCAGCTGGTGAAAATCTGGGGTGACCAGCACAGCTTGGCCCGTTTGTCCAAAATGAGAGGAAAAATTCTGGAAGTCTGTGTTGTTTTTTTGAACCTGATCGAGTAGGAGACTTGCTCAGGTTCAGTGAATCTGGAGAAAGAAAAATAAAAGTCTTTCTAGGCATCCTCCTTCAAGACCCCCGCCTCTCTCTTGCTGTTTGTTCACCTGTTTCCTTTTGTTGGTGGGATATGAAAGGGGCTCAAAAAAAAAAAAAAAAAAAAAAGCTGAAGAAAGGCTTTCTGAGATTTACTGTGCATGGTTGGTGGGCAGCTGGGGACTCCCTCCATCAGCATGGGGGACTAGGGGGTGGGAGAAAACGAGGAGAAGCAGCTCGGTGCTTGCACTGGAGGAGACATGGGTGATGGGTGGAGCCCTGCCTTTCCCTTTGTCATCTCAAATCCCCCAACTTCAAACCAAGCAAAGCCCTCTGCAAAGGTCTGGGTTTGTTCCTGCATCTTGGGGAGACAGGAGGAGATAAAGGCGAGCACATTGCATGGCTGAGAAGTGTGTTTTCAATTAAAAGAAGATAAAGCTCTAAAATGCACAGTGGGTTAAGCATTACAGTAAAAAGCATTCAAGCTGCTCTTCCATTGAGATGTAACCAACAGTTTATGTGTGTGATTGCAGGCAGGTGGTTCCTGTTCATATTAAAAATGTGTAATCCAAGCTCTCAGAGGATTTCTTCAGAGACAATCTGGACAGACCTGGAAGCCCAACGTGCCTTTTAAGCCCTAAGTGTTTTCCCTTCACATCCCAGCACTCTCCTTTCCAAGCACTTGGCTGCCAGGGCAGGATCATCCCACCGCGTTCAGGGAGGGGAAAACCTGATATCATAAATCCAGAGCCCCCCCATGTTCTGAAGCCTCCAGGAAAGCCCAAACTGATCCCCAGGGTGGTGGTCCTGCCTGGTGCTGTCTGCATGTGGCCCTCTTTTTCTCATGGCTTTCCTGGTGATGGGAGGACTCTCCCATGCCATCCCACGTCATGCCATGCCATGCCATGCCATCCCATCCCATGCCATGCTGTGCCATGCCATCCCCGGTGCCCATCCCTGGGTCACACAAGGGGATGCTTAGGACACTGAGCGTGGGTTTGGATGGAGCTGTTCTGCAGGTGCTCTCCATTGCCCTGCCCAGCTCCAGACATACCGACCCCTTCCACCGCTCCCTTCTGCTCTTGGGTTTGTTGTTTTGAGCTTCTCACCACCACAGCCCCAACCCCTCTCCCTGTCACACAAAGGAGAAGAAAAACACAATAATATTTCAGAAGAAGGCCTGAAGGCTCTATTGCAGTTGAACTTGATCACCCAGGGGAATAAAAGAATACCACATGCGGAGATCTTTTACTTAACATTGCGATGTTTAATCTTGCCCAGTCAGCAGTTTTTGAACATATTCCAGGAAAGCTTTTAAGCCTGATAAAGCCGGGGCTTTTGCATTTTCAAGTGATACTTTAGCTACAGATGACATGCTCTACTTGTCATTTGGCTTTAAAGGAAGGTAATTAAAATCTTCCTAAGAGTACAGTTACACCAGGGAAAGAAATAACATAAACTAAAATAAAAGGAGAGAGAGGAGCCCACAAAAATGCAATTTAGCAGATGAAAAATGTAAAGGAAAACTGTTAAAAGATAAAAGTATCAAATGCACAATAGCAATTTGCTGAAGGAGGACTGATGATAGGGGAGGTACTGAGACCTGCACAGGGCAAGGCTAGGGAATTTCCAGCATATTTTATTTGCAGTCTTTGGGCCACTGGAAGCCACAAGACAGACATACAGAAGACTGAAAGCTTCACAGCAGGTCTGGCTGCAGTAAACACATGCGGTTCTGGAAGGTGTGAAGAGAAGATAAAAGGCAGATCCAGATGTGATCTGGACCCACTAATCTGTGGGTGCAAGCAGAGCTTTTCAATGACTCTGAGGGCAGTGACTCCTACAATGGCTGCCTGCAATGAGTCAGGTTGGGTTGGAAGACATTGTCTCCTCTAGATTTTGGAACTGAGAGGTGATGGCTCCCAAATGAAGCCAAGCATGCCGGTGAATCCATGAGATCATTCCCCCGATGGGGGAAAAGATGCATGTCTGCAGAGGGGCTCCCAACATCCACTGCCAACACTTAGCAGATTTCTCCCCAGAAGGATCACAGCAAAACCCTCTTCCATTCTCCTTCCAAAAGGCCCGTGCTGTGCTATCACTGCTGGTTCAGATCTGTGGGGAGGAAAAGGAGCGTGGCTGGGGTGTATCATTCCCAAAGACCCCCCACTCCCAAACAGCTGGAATAGTTCAGAGACCTTCCAGTGTAAAAATGGGGAAATGAAATTTTCTCCTAGGATCACATCAAGCCTGAATCATTCAACAGCTTCTGGCATGCTCCGCCGTCAGGAGAGGCCTGCTGATGAGTTCAGCAAACAGTATCCATCTCTGCGGGATCAAATGTAAAACAAGAATCCTGTTTGTTCGGGTCGTGCTCTGATACCAGAGCAAACAGAGCAGCTGGTGGTTTGGAACCTATAACTTCCCTCATGACACCAGGTTCCCCCGAGCCCGTGTATTTATTGGTATCATTTGCTGCTATAAAATCGGCAATCCTTCTGCATGTTTGCCACATGTAGTAGTTTTCCTCTGTTAGTGATTATTATTCCCTGTTGTCTGTGTCTTCCTCCTGCAAATGTCAGCTGGGAAGAGAGGCTAACTTTGTCCTTGGACAGAAGAGCAAAAGAAGGAGTATTGTGACTAGCCCAACTGTGATATACTCAGTTTTTATGGTGATGAGTCTCATGTCTGTGCCAATAGTAGACCCTTTTCTGTGCTAATAGAACACTGTAGGTGCCATACTGATGGACATCACTTGAATCTGTTATCCAAAAGCCATGCTTCGTTTATTCTCACATTTAATGTGGACTTATAGCACTACAAGGGAAAAAGTAGAAATAGATTGTCTTCCTTCATGGCTGAACATGCACAAGGCACGTGAAGTTCCCATTCATGGTCCATCAATAAAATCCACCCTATCTTTTTTGTGAAACAGGACCTGTCCAACAACAGGCAAGTTTACCTGGTAGGGGAGTGATGGTGCTGAGATGCTCTGGACTGAATCCAACCCACATAGCATGGGGACAACCCGCCTCCTTGGGGTGGAGATGCCACCATCAAAGGCATTTCAGCCTGGTTTTTCCCTTCCTCCACCTTTGGCTCCAGATGGAGTTGTCTCCAGGGTTACATCTAACAAAAATTCCTCCCTGACCTAGAAATATTCAGAGAACTTGAAAGCTTTCATATCCCAACAGGCTCAATTTAGCACCTCGAAGCCTCTGCTGGCGAGTCCCAGCAGCAGGTGCAAAATGAAGAAAACCCAAACCCAGAAGCCGACATACCGTACTGCTCCCTCGGAGACTGAAGGAATGGGAGGAAAGCTGCGTGCAGTAGCTGAGATGAAAGATGCTGCAATGACTTTTTGCTGACGTGTACAAATGTGATCCTGACTATTAACTTTAATGACCTGCCATTATGTGAGGGAAAAAGAAGGAGGGATCTAATTTTTTTGTAATTGCTTTAATTGCCACCCTGTGGTCTTGTTTCGTGCTGCTGGTTTTGCAGTCAGGTGGGAAAAAAAAATAACAACTCCTCTCTGGTACCTCAGATTTGGGTTTTCTCCTGTTGCAGCTGTGCAAAATTCAGTCATCCATGGAACCTAGAAAACACTTCTGCACACTTAAATGCAACACATAAATGAGAGCTTCCTTCTTTAGTATGGATTAAAAATGACCAAACTGATGCTACAGATGAGCCTTGGTAGTTTAAATATAATTGAGCCCTTAAACAAACTGTGGCTTTGCTAAACTTGAGTTGCTGGAACTGTCAGAGGCCCTAAGCAGAGGAATGGATCACATTTCCTTGTGTGTGAGGAAGACATGACTGTGTGAGGGCTGTTTACTCCAGTTGAGTGCTCTATTAAAATTAATGAGACTAATTTGCTCCATGAAGTGGCTTACAAGGGTCAGAGCTGCAGGACTGGGGCTGAAGGAGGACTTGTGGGGCATGGCATCTGCTCTTGTCTCTCCTTTGGACTGGATGCATCAGGAGAGAGATTTGTTCTCTTTTCCTGAATCTTTATCTTTTTTTTTCATGGAAAATGCAAATTCCATCACTCTGAAATGTGTAATGAATTTCTGATCATTTTGCCCAATGATTAGCTTTCGGAAAAAAAAAAAAAAAAACAAAAAAAACAAAGAGATAATTCTGCAAAAGCACTCAAAGGTCTTGTTTTGACATTTTTCAAAAAGCACCATTTCATTTCTTGTTTCAAGCTTGCCTTTAATTGCATAAGTGGTTCCAAGACATTTACAAAAGATCAGTGAAAGGAATGGTTTCAATTTGATTGAAATGCAACATTTTACATGACCCATTCCACCTTTTCTTTCAGTTTGTGATTTGCCAGAAGATTAAAAACCAAAACAAAAAATAAGCCTGGTTTTGATTCAGCCCCAAATGATTTTTCCCTTCATTTTTCAAATGGGCAAGCAAAACCTCTAAGCACCTCTTTGCTTACAAAATCCTAACGCTCCCCTCAGTGCCCCCTACATGTAAAATATGGTTAATGTTCCCTGTCTAGCAGAAGGACTGAGAGAACCTTGGAGATCCCCAACTGGAAGAACCCTATGTGTCAATGGAGAGCTTCATCCTTCTGACCAGCTCTGAGAGAGGCAGAGGAGGAGCAGGGATCCTGCTGCATGGACACGCAGTGCATTGTGATGGCTGCACTCTGCCCTCAGACAGCTGCCTGTGGGGCTTGGTGAGTTTTATCCTGGCAATAGGCACAACCTGTACACAGGCTGCTGAGCGGCATTCGGGCTGCACGCCTGGGCTGTGAGATGTTTTGAAGTCTCAGCAAGCTTAGCTTTTGATTCGAGGCTGAGCTTTTATTGCCACGAGTTGGGGGAGGCCTTGGATGGAGGCGAGCGCTCGGCAGGTGCTAATCTTCAGCCTTTGACTTGTGCCCCGTGGGGTGGGAAGCATAGAGAATTGCAAAGTCAAGACCTATTGTTACGTGCACCTTTCTCCCCGCTGGTGCAACCTCTCTTTCCTCACTGTTTTACTTGAGTACTTGAAGCTACTCAAACAAAGTCAAAGAGAAAATGGATAGTATCTTCGGGAATCCATAGAAACAGCGCAGCTCCTCTGGGAGAAAGATCACATAGTTTGGAGGATTATGCTGGAAAGTGTTTAAAAGAAACTGCTAGAAGTAGGAGGTACCAGATATGACAACTCCCCCTTCTCACTTGCTATTTTCCTGCTCCATTTTGCAGAACCTTGTAATGTTTTACAGTGATCTTTGAATGAGAAAACAGGCATAGGGCTTAACCAAATCCAAGCAAGCAGGTGTACTGATCTCTCTTGCCCAGGGAGGTGATGAGGTCACCGTCCCTGGAGATGTTCAAGAATGTGGAGACGTGGCACTTGGGGAGATGGTCAGCGGGCATGGTGAGATGGGTTGGGGCTGGATTTGGTGATCTGAGAGGTCTTTTCCAACCTTAATGGTTCTCTAATGATATTCTGTGATCCTATTGTTTCTCTGCATTCCCAGGAGAGATGCCTGGATGCCTGCCCTTGCCCGCATAGAAGAGCAGCTCTGTCCTACTTTCTTCGTGTGACCCCAAAGCCCAGAGAAAAGCAATTCTCCACCTGCAAACACAAGCAATGAGCCCCCACCCAAATCTGACCTCCAGTTTCAGGTCTATAAGCCCACTTACAGCAGAATACAGAACTAGCTTTGGTCTGCAATGCAAGGCTGTGCCCAAACAGACCCAGCACTGAAACCCTGTGGAAGTATTGCAGGCCATGTTGTCTATTTCAGATGAACCAAATGAAAAATAGATGTGAATAATCCAAATGTACCGAAACAAGACCTACTGTCAAGAAAGAATCCATGTGCTGGACAATTCCTTAGCTGTGCTGCAATAGGGGATCACTAGGAGGCCCTCTACCACGACTTGTCTGTGCTCTTTGCAGGACAGTCTGAACATGGGGTGATGATATAAGCAGCACATGCATCTCCAAAGTGTCTGCCCTTCTCTGACAGGGCAGACAACATCAGCAGGGCTGTGCAGAGGGAGAAGGGGTGAATGAAAGACCTGGAGCTCTTGACATGAAAGTTTTCAAACGTCCCCAGGATCACCAGCTCCCTTGCTGCTAACTGGTGGACTCAACAAAGAAAGACAAAAAGGGCATGAGTCCTAAAAGCTGAGCGCTTCTGCTCAGGGTTGAAGCACACTGATAGGGAGCTCCTTTCATTTAGTCAGCGTTCAATATTATCAGCACTAGTGTACTGATTGCTATAATTGAGTAACCCCAGCAGAAGGGGAGTTTTGTCCTGCTTTCAGTCCAAACTGCTGGCCAACTGCAAAAAAACTCAGCCAGAAAAAGAATAAAAAGAGCTAAAAAAAAGGTGCTGCATGTGTAATTTATCCAAATGCCATTGGACACTTGGGAAGGGCAGCATAGAAACCAACATTCCTGTCTCCAGTGAGCATTCCACGGAAAATCACTGAGAAGAAGAGAAAAAGAAATGGCCAACACACAAATCTCCTCAAAAAGTTTCCAAAGGCTGAAATTTGCTCTTCAGAAAGGCAACGTTCTCCCCCAGCCTTCTTCCATATCATTACTTGGAGACGCCAAGTGACGTCTGATACTAAAGGTGGGAAGATAACATTGGGAAAGGTCCAGCATCTCAAGCTGTTGATTGTACTGAAAGTCACTGTCACAAATGTCACTTGTAGCAGCAGTAGGCAGTCTGCTGTTACATGGGTCCTCCTCCCTTTCCCAGATTCTGTCAGCACAGCAGCAGCAGCACTGGAGAATTGCAGTGACAGATCACCACAGTGTGTTACACTGCTGATGTCACGAAGGCTTGACCTCCAGCCCCTTATGAAGTAAATCCTAGCGGCCAGCAGGTGACTCACTGACAACGACTTCAAAGGAAATTTGATTCCTGAGAACCGGTTTTTTTTCCCTTAATCAAGGTACTTTCCATTTCTATTTATTAATTAATCACCAACCAGAGCTATTGTGATAGCCAGCCTAATGACTTTCTTTCTATTCTCATTCTTGTTTGCTCTAGTATGAAAAAAACTAATTTAGAAAGAAAACTTCAATGAGATTGTGTTGCAGTGTGACAAGGGAAGGAAAGCAGGTTGGAAACAGGCCCCTATACTGCTGGGTGCAGCAAGGACAGGAATTAAATCCGGAGCACATGGAGCCCATGCTGGGATCTGCAGAACCCAAGCTTGGCCAAAAGGATATTGTTTGACCAGTTTTGAGTTTACTTAGCTCAGGCAGTGAAACTTGTCTGGCCAGATTGTTTCTGTGTGCCCATCATGTAGAGGTTTGTACGCTTTAGAATTGAAAGACACAGCTTAGAGGAGCGCTGTTTCAGCAGCACAGAGACATTCCCTCAACCAGGAGAACTGGGTCTCTAATTTCTGTGTGCTTCACTATAGATCTGCATTTTCCAGGGATTCTCCATGAAAGATGTGCCTCTGAAAATCGGACTCTGTTAAGGTGTTTTGGTGGCAGAAGCTGGCAGCTCTCCCAGTGGTCTTGAACTCCGTGGTTCAGCAGAGCAGCAGCTGTCTGGTGTGCTCCTTTTTATGGATTTTGTGGCTGGCCCAGTTCTGACCTCCTCAGCTAAAGCTGGACCTGAATCAGGGATGATATTTTGGCTGCACTCACTTGCACCTTTGTGGAGGATGCTGCATGATGTGATAAACACCTGTGGGCTGTATGGGGGCACAGAGAGTGTTGGCAGAACTCAGGCTGCTTCTAAGCAAAAATTTCTGCTATGGTATGTTTTCTGTTGCAGAGGATCTTGAAATAAATAAATACAGTGTTGTCTGTGAGATGGGGCAGCAGCTGAGCTGCAATGCAGCTGCAGGAAGATGTGCAGGCAGCAGAGCCCCAGGTCAGAGCTAAATGTGATACTGGGTGAGAAACTTAAGGGAAGCACCTGTGTGTTAGCAGGACCTGGAATGGTGTCTGCAGGAAAATACACCAAATCTTTCTCTGTGGCAGAGTGACAAAGACTGAGCATCAGCTGAAGAAGCCACATCTGTCCTCACCAGAGCCCGTTCTGCTTCTCCTGCTCGCTGCCACAGCCCCATGGGGAGGAGAGCTGGCAGCTGGCCGGACCACCTGTGCGGGCAGCCCCTATCACCCATCACCCCCTCCCTGGGGACAGCATCCAGTTGTGGAGCAGGGCAGGGGGTGCTGGCTTGGGTCCGAGCAGCGGGGTCAGCCGGGGAGGCAAGGGGCCGCCCGGCCCCCAACACTGCGCCTGTTGTGGAGGGGGATTACCGCGGGAATTAGTGCCGGTGGGGAGAGACAAGCTCTCGGGCAACAACTGTGGGTGTCCTTTCCCCCATCCCTTCCCAGGGAATCTGCCAGCCCTGCCTGGCGGGAACGCAACCCCTGTGTGTCGGATCAGCACAGCTGTATGCGCGCCACTGCTAATCCGTCTGCACAACACGCCGCGCGCCAGCTGCCCGCCGTGGGGCTGGGGGCCAGGAAGGTGCCAGGGTGCATTGCAGAGCCACCTAGCCACATCTACAGCCCTTCACCCATGGGGAAGCCTGGCCGTAAGGGGAGTTTTTGGGTGCTGGGAGTTGCGGGAGCCTTCAGTACTTGTTGCTCATCGTGTTCCTCGCTTTTTCCTTTGGACATTCTCAGCACATCTTGCAGTGCAGCCTGGCCCTCTAAGAGTTGCAGCCTCACACTTGCAAGCAGGAGGCAGCGGCACTCCAACATCCTCCACTGTCACCTGGCTGCTTCCCATTGGTTTGCAGCAGCGCACACCGCTCCAGGATGGGCACAAGGGGATCAGCACTGAAATCGCTGATCCTCCTCCCAGGGCACTTTCAAGAAAACACTGCAAGAGCAGTGTGAGACATTTTCTTTCCTCCCGTTTCAGAGGTAATTAGTCCCTGTGAGTTAATTTCCCAGCCATTGGAGTCACAGATGGATTGCAGATCCGCATTGCTTGCACCGGATGAAGATCCGCTCACAGCGCCGCGCTCTCGGCTCCAGAACACGCAGCCTGTTTGCCTCTGATTAGGGCTGCTCTTGCTTTCCAGCTTTCTGTCACCACGCAATTGTTTTATAACTCGATACCTAATTTATTTTAATGACAACAAATTTGGCAAGTGTTCTCCATCCTTGTTCTGGCAAAACTGAGCTCTCAGATCGATCAAGCTGTTAATTTGGAAGGGTGGTTTTGCTTTATAGTATTGGTTTGGGGTTGGCGTTTTGCTGGTAGAAACCTAAAGACATCAAGGAAGTCTTTGAAAACTTCCCATTGACACCCCTGCCTTTTTTTCAGAGCTGCCAGAGGAGCTGCCCTGCCAACAGATTCTATTGGCCAAGGGATGGTTGATGAGCACAGCCCTGGATTGTGGCTCTCCCTGCCTCATGTGGGGAAATCATAGAATTGTAGAGATGTCTGTGTGGAAAGGGACCATTACAGGTCATCTGGTGCAACACTGCAGGCAGCAGAACCTGTAGGGTCTGCGTGGATCAGAAAAGAGCAAAGCCCTGAAGGGGGCAGGAATAGTATTTATATTATTTATAAGAGGTTTTCTCCCTTTGCTACAGGCTTTGACCATCTCCTGGCTGTGCTCTGGGCAGTAACAGTTTGCTCAACCTGCAGATAGGCTGATGGTCCACAGAGATTCCCTCTCCTGGAAAAACACACTCCTTATTTCTTCTGGGGTCCCGGAGAAGCATGAGCTTTTATTTCACCTGATAATCGAAAACAAAGAACTAAAGTGGAGCAAAACCAGATGCGTTAATTAAACAAACACAAACACTGTGGCCCCTGCACGTCCCCAGTGTGGAGTTGGCTCTGATTTATCAAGGCACATTTGACTTGCAAAGAATGAGGCCAAGTGCCTCAGCATTTCCAGCACTTGGCTTTGCTGTGCTGGCTCGTGGGCAGGGGCAGAAACACCAGCCATACAATTTCCCCTTGTCCTTGCTGGTATGCGAGCCCACGGACTGTGACCTGAGTGGGACACACTGGTGACACCACTGCTGAGCAGAAACCGGCTTCTTTGCGAAGCACGACGCCTTCACAGTGTTTCTTTTCTGTAGCTCTAAAAATAAAGCCACAAACAAACGTGGAGGGGACCTGGGAACGGAGGATGGCTGTCCGGAGGTCTGGCTATGCCTGCTCCTTCAGCTTCTTACAATTGGAAAATAGCCCTGGGGAACACTTGAAGGGGATGAGCACTAAGGACAGCATAGATCCCCGGCCAATGATAATAGTCATTATTAAGCTGATCCCCTGTAAGGCCAAAACAAGTTCACTCCTTTGTATTACTAAATCTTCCAGTGTTTAAGAGATTGCTGCAAGGAGAAGCAGCCCTTCCCTCCACATCCACTGGAGAGAGGTGTGGAAATGATGGGTTAAACCACAGTTAGTAGTGCATTGTAAGTCAGAATTCTGGCTGGAAGGGGCTAAGCACTGGGAGAAGTGGAGTCGTGGTGGTGGGAGTTCACTGAGGCAGGTTGGATGCAGAGCTGCCAGGGGCTGTTTTGGGGCTGCTGCTCCTGCCCGATGGGTGGGGGGAGGTGATGAGTTCTTCAGGTCCCCCTTGTGTTTTTCTCCATCCTTCGGTGACAACAGCAAATGTTCCGTTGTGTGGGGCTGGTTACACATCATCCAGCCCATGTGCCTGTCTTTGCTGTTACCAGGAGTACAGAAATTGCCATCAGTGGCCTCTGGAGTGTGGTTTTCTTCCCCCAGAGCCAACCCTTGCTTCAATCATACCTCACAGCAGAGCAGACATGCTCTGCTCCCGTCCAGAAACAGCTGCAGTGCCTTAGACTAAAAGCCTAAATAGTGCCTGATGTGTAAGCCAGTAATGCAATATTCAGGGACAGCCATCCAAGTCTGGGATTTGTCATGCAACTGCTAAAAGGTGCAATGGAGCATTTGGCCAAGACCAAAACATCCCCATCAAGCTGGAAACCTGCAGGTTTGCATCAGCAGTGCCCAAGGTAGAGGATTTTTTGCTGTGACCAATAGGGTAGATCCATAGGATGCATAACTTAGGCTATGGCCCTTGCTCACCAAATCCAGCTGCATGACACTGGTGGAAGTATCTGCTCAGAACTGGCCTCGTGCAGGGCATTACCCTAACACAGCTGCTGCTGAATTTGTAGTTAAGGTGGTAGCTCGTATTTAAATATATTCTGATATTTGGGAGGGCTCAGATCATGATGTACATCTTGCACTAGAATTTCGGCGATTCCTAAGGCCATGTGCTCTCTGAAGTGCGCCATACTTGTGGTTTATTCACAGGCAGAGCTAATAATTGCAGTTTCATATGGAAGGGAAGGCATCAGAATCCAATAACGAGTATTTAATGGAGAGAGAATACCAGTAAGACAGAGGTCATAAAAATACCATGCACAAACCCAGCTGTTTAGCCATTTCCTCCGTTGCTCATCATTGCGATGTCTGCTGGCTGAATTATTTCCTTTCTGTTCAGAGGCAGAGCAATGAGCAGGCAAACCAGAAGAAACGGAGCCCTATGGTGAATGAAAAAGGCTCTCAGCTGGGAGAACAGCTTTACTTTCCAGTGTAGCTCTGCGATGAATTGTGTAGACAGATTGTGCAGAGAAAGAGTAAAAAAATCATCCACATCTAATTGCAATGTGTGGCCTGCTTAGGCTTAGAGCAAATTGAGATGTTTTCATGCAGAATATTCTGTTGCCCTGATAAAGCAAGTCACAATTAGCTGAGGGCTTCTTCAATCAACTCCAAGTGTTACCACACCTCCGGGTGTGTTAATGGGGTCCTTCCCAGAGGAAGGACTGAACGTGCCTGCAGCCCCTTGACCTGCTTTGCAGCCAGGAATTTCCACACTGCTCCTCAGGCAGGGGCTGATCCAGAGCCCCTGAACGCTTCACAGGAAGGAAGACAATAATGATCCGAAGTGAAAATAGTTACAAGTGGGGAGCCGTCACGCCGAGACATAACTCACTTCAGTCTGCCTGTCGTGCAGCTATTTGCCAATTCCTTCAGCATGTAATCTTCCCATTTCCTACAGGCGAACTCTTTTTTGCACACTTATAATTAGGTGAGTTTTTTTCTCCTCTGTCTTGCTAACCTCAGGCTCCAGGCTTACGGCTTCCGAAAGTAGCTCATGTCCCATTAAAAAAAAAAAAAAAAAGAACACCACCACCATACATACAAATTATTACCCTGTTCTTTGGAAGGAGATAACGTCGGGTTGGGAGGGAAGCATTTTAGCCATGGTGTCCTGGAGCCGTTTGGGAAGGAGATGGGAGCTGTGACAGAAGGTTGGGGCTGGGCTGGGTGCACCCACGAGTGGGAGTGGGTGTCTGGGGGCTGCTGGGGGTCTTCTGTGGGAACAGCTTCATGGCACAGAAACCTCAAGCAGAGGTGGTTTATTGCTTTGGGGATTTGACATGATTACATACATTCACTTGTGGCTTTTCTCTTGCAATTGCTGTTTACTTCCTATAAATGTGTATGCATGGATATATGCACACACTCATGTACATATATGGATATATATATATATACATATATCTGTCTCCACATATATGAATACGGAAGTAGAGACGATGCTATCAGACTTCATCACATCTTAAGGTAAATCCCATCAGACACCACCATGGGGACTCAGAATGTACCCTGCATGTCCAAGCCAATGAAACTCTATTTGTATGCCTATCCCATTGCCCACCTCTGAGCTCCATGCCTGCAGGGAAGGCTGAAGTGCACTTACTAGCTGCTTGTTCAAATTTGTTTGCACTGCTTTTATGTTATACGCATCCTGTTCTCCAGGGATTCCCCTACTCATCCACAGGGGTAGGGGTTTATTTCTAACCCTTTTAGCAGGATTTAGCTTCTGGTTTTGAGATTTTTTTACTTAATTTTCTGTTTCCTCTGAAACCGTGGAAATTGGCCTCTGCTAGAAACAGGATGTGGAGCAGAACACTTATGCTCTGAGTGGTACTAAAACCTCTTGGACGCCTGCTGGATAGATCACTCCCCAAGCTCCAGGTTAAGCAAGCGGTCAGATTCAGGGTGCAAAAATCACCTCTCTCAGGTCAGAAAGCTGAAGACTTTGGGTTCCTTTGGAGCATGGGGATGGGTTACTGCACGGGGTCGCTGGGGATATTCCCCAACAAATTCCATGATACTGCAGGAGCCCTGAGCATCAGTGATCTGCCCACCTTGCACACAACTGTGGTTTCTGCATGTGAGAAGGTGCTGGGAGGTTTTTGCCACAGTGATGAATGGGAGATGTCGGGACTGGGTGCCCTGTGACCCTTCTTAGACTTGCAGCCAAAGATTTTGCCATATAATGTGAGATAAAGAAACTTATCAGCTAATTACAGCTGGGCTCAGAGCCTCTCAAAGAGCTGGCAGCGCTTCCCTCCCCCTCTACTCTTAGGGGGAAAAAAAAAAAAAAAAACAGTAAAAAGGACAATTCAGGCTAGAGTTGAATGAAAACTCACAGATCTCCTGATTTAATCTGTGTCACAGGATCTCTTGTTCTTTGCACAGCAACAGAGCCTTCGGGGAGCGACTGAGGTTCGTACCACGGCACGGCTTGGCTCCGCGAGGTTTGCCAGGCTCCGAGGATTAGCCAGCAGAGTTTGCCTTGGGGAGCTATTGCCACAGAGCGGGAGCACAGCATATCCTTCTGCTCCTTGTCTCTTTGCAAGGAAAGCAGTGCTGGCTGGTTGTAACCCTCGTGCCAGGGTACGGCTGGAAGGAAGCTGCTTCACAGCTGGAGGGAGCTGTGTGATGACCTGTAAAACAAAACCCTTTGCAACGCAAGTCCCTGTGCTTCTGGTTGGAGTTCTGCATGTGACTGGGGTCACAGTGGCTTTGGGTCACCCAGGGAAAATGCATCTCTGTGTGCTCTAGGAGCTTGGAAAAGCCTTCGTATGAAAACTGATGGCAGCAGCCAGTGAGGTAGAGGATTACACAGCTGCCAAAATGTTGTTGTTGTTCAAAACCTATTAAACCTTACTAGAAGAGATGCAGATTTCACAGCTGTATCTGCTCAGTGCCATGTAAACTGCAGGCCTTCATTTGGGTGGTCCCTTCCTATGGTATCTCATCATCTCATGCCGTCACTGCTTTGCCCCACTGAGCCACAGCAGAACCCCAGGGTTCTGCATCTCCTTTCCCTAACAGTGCAGGGCCTGTTTTGGTATCATTTGTTTATGTACCCTATTGATACCAGCCCTGGCATGGGCACAATCCCTTCTTCTAGGAAACTCAGCACAAAATCAGAGCCCATTTCCCAAGTAGTTTTTCCACCCTGGGAACCAATGCTTATCACAGCCTTTGCACTCACCGTGCTGCTGCCCAATAACCTCCACTCAGCTGCACAGGGATGGCTGTTTCCTCATGCTAAGACCAACATTGCCACCTGATAGCCTGACAAGCTAGCAGCTCTTAAAGAAAACACAGCCAAAGGTATTTTAATGTCATTCAGTTGGATGAACTACGCTTAGGTACCGTATTACATTTCAGTTGCTGTGTCTCTGCAAAAGACGGAGGGATTTTGGAGGGGGCCAATGATGGATGGTAGAAAGGGCTGGAGATGTGAAAAGCCTTAGAATGAGATTTTTTTTGGATCATGGAATATCCCAAGTTGGAAGGGACCCACACAGATCGGAGTCCAAGAAAGAAGAAAAGCAAGAGGTGCTTTGAATAGTGTGTATGAAACATGGAAAACGAGAGCTTGGGAGCACTGCATTCAATGCAGGTCATTGGTGCCAAGGAGAAAATGCACCTGGTGGGCAGCTTCCCACAATCCAGAGCACACTCAGCTCTGGAGCCACTCATACTGGGGTGAAATCCATCCTCCCCACTTGGCTGGGATGGCATGGACAGACTGTGGTCTCCAGTTCATGCAAAACAGCCCACAGCAGCTTCCAGCAGCACATCGGCACTCAAATCCCCTCATTCCTACAGGCTGAAATGGATACCAGTAATTATTAATGGACAATAAACTTTCAGACTGGAAAGGCAAAATTCATCCGACCATGGACAGACCAGTATTTACAAATATGTCAGCCCAGAGGAAAAATTCTGCTGAAGTAGTATTACTCCTTTTGTGTTTCATTTTTTAAGTAAATGCTCTGGAATATTGATTTAAAGAAAAGCCCGATCTGCTTACAGTAGGGAAGTTCCAGAGTTCTGGGTATCAAGAGGTCAACAAAAGTTGATTTTAGTTGCTGCTTCTTTGTAACACTTGATATACGCTCACTGAAACAGCGCTCTGAGAAAACTTAGGAATTCACTGACACAGCAATTTTCAAGTTAAAGTTGTGATTTTCCCAATTTCCCAACTCATTTTCCAACGAATAAATGAATCGGAATTTTTGTTGGTAGATATCAGTATTTCTGCAGTCAGGCTCCTAAACACATCTACTTAGAAGCTTTAACACCATTTATTCTGTTGTCCCCATTTTTTTCTTATTATAGTATTAAAGAACCCTCAAAAATACCAATATTTCCAGTGCACTGAAATCCTATTTTTGAGCCACGTGGGCTGATAGCTGCGTGCCTCCCCCAGCAGACAGCAGGTGGGCTGTGGGCAGGGCTGGCTGGGAGCTGTTCAAGCAAATTACAGGCCATCAGCAAATGGCTTGGTCAATGCTTTCATGACTTTGTTCCAAGGTTTCTGATCTCTACCATTGCGGATATTTCAAGGTCAGGTAAGTGCCTGGTTTGTGTTTAATTGCTGCAATGCCTTCTTTACAGCTGACCCATCTCAGGCCATCACCACATGCCAAGGAGGTGTCCCCACACCAGCTGTTACACAGGGATTTGAGAAGGAACATTTACCACTGCCTTCCTAGAAAGGAAGGAGATCTCTGTATGAATGCCAGAGAGGGTTCTGTCCTGCAGTTCTCATCTCCAGGATGGCCAATGACTGAGCCTGATCCATGCTGCTCTTTGCTGACAGATTCTTATGGGCAGAGAAGAGGGCAGATGGCTGAGAAGGGAAACCTTAAATACTATGGGATTCGTGTCCTCCAGCCAGCTGGCTGCTTGTGCGTACTTTATTCAGACAACTTTGAAATGTAGGATAATTTATGTGTTCAATGGACCAGAACTAACTCTAGGAGCCTTCAGGGTCTTCCATCACCCTGGGAATGAAATAACTAATGCAGGCATAAAAAAAAATACATAATAAAAATAATTTTTAAAAAATCTATTTCTCCAGAAACCTCCACTGTCAGTTCACACTGCATCTGAATGACCCTGGGGTCCAATTTTCCTCTCTACTCTTGACACTGCCACCGAAACCCTCTGCAGAATTCTGCTTATCTGGACTTGTACCAGCTCAAACACTTGCAGTGTTACTCCCAGGAGGGCTCTTCTTGTGCTCCGCTTGCTTGCATAGAGCAGAAAAGCCAATTCAGAATTTTCCTAAGAAAAAACAATTGTTGTGTGGTATCCAGCTAACATGTAGGACCTGGAGCTGAAGGGAAGAACAAGAAGCAGGCAGACATGTGGGTGCTCAATCAGTCCTGCAAATGATGAGCCAACCTGGTGAGAGTTGTCACTTCTGTGGAGCATTTTTAAAAACCATGTCATGTTCTTCCATCGCAGCAGTACCTCAGAGGAGCCCTTGTGCTGTAAGACTGTTTTACACCAAGCATTTAAAATTCAGCTCCAATATACGGCTCGACACGAAGAACTCAGCCCACGTAGGAGCCAGAGCAACCTCCTGGGGGGTGTTACAAGAGCCTTCCAGCTTTGCCAACCCACAGAGGTCACGAGTTGTTGCAGTCAGCAGCTGCAGAGCCTGCGTTCTTTGGTTCAAGCTGTTACAGCTTTTAACTGAGCATCGGATTTACTGGGGATGAGAAAAATGAGCTTTAACTCTCCCATTAACTATATCCTCTCGCTCCCTTGGCAGCTTGCAGAGTCAGCTGCTGCCCACTGGTCCCAGTGGTGAGGAGCTGCAGTGCCAGGACTGTGGTTTTTCTGCACCTATGAGCCCCACCACACGGGATGGTGTCCGAAGGAGCCGTCCATGTGCACTTACCCCATTAAACACAACAGCTTCCAAGCCCTGATGGTGACACTCCCATGCATGAGGTAACTCCACGATGATGAGGAGATATCTCAGCCAGATATCTCACCAGACTGGCTGGGTGCTTCCCTCCTGTCCTGGCAGTGCTGGGTGTTGCTGCTTCTGACAGAGCCCAGATCCCAGCCCTGTTGCTCCTGCATACCTCAAAGGTTCTGAAAATGGGAGAGAAGCAAATCCTAATTGTGAGCTTTGGCTGACCTCAGCCATGGCCACACAAGACCTTTTTCATGTGAAGTGGTAGTAGCTGCAACGCAAACACTGGGGCCAGTCCAGTTCCCATCACTGCTGACAGCAAATGTTTGTTGGCTTTGTTAAGCTCCAACTGGACACTTTTTGATGCACATGGCTGTTTTTGATACCATGTGTTTTGAATTTTTGCATTCTTCATGGAGGCTTCTGTCTGCTTCAACCTCCACCCTTCCAACATACAAGAAAGATAAAACAAAAATAGTACTGACTCTTCAAGTCCATCCCTCTGGCTATTTCCCTTAGCAAAGTGCTGATGCTGCTGCACTTCTGCCATTCTTCCTCCAGTAACTCAGTTGTTGCCAAGGCAGTTATTGTTATCAGGACACAGGTTTGGCCCAGGTACATTCTCCTCCTGCTGTACGTGCCTTAACACAACGACCCATAAATGACAGACCTAGAAGGAAGTTTTTTTTCCAATAGCCCTTTTCTGGGTTTCTCTGTGCTCTCACTGGCTCTGCTCACTGTCCCATCACTTGGAGCATCCTTGGGATGCAATGGGAGCCAGGCTCCCTCCAGCCCTTCTTACATCAGGATGAAGCAACAGTACTTCACATCCATTGGCATTTCAAGCGTTAATCCAGTCCACAAAACCGAGATGATTTTTTTTTTTTTTTGAGAATCATTTGGCCTTTTTTTTTTTTTTTTTTTTTTTGTGCGCTGTTAACTGACATCTGAATGGGAGATATGAATATAGAAATTATTCCTTGCTGAAAGCTGCAGAAAAGCCACAACCCTCAGATCAAACAAGTTTTTTGTGCCACAGCAAAATTAAATCCTTGTGATTTCCATATTCTTCAGTCAACAGGCTGGCGCCCAGCTCGTTGCTATAGCTACATGAGCATGGGCTGTCAGGAGCAGGGAGCCGCGCTGTCCGAGGGTTAAGTAGCTGCTTAATTATTCAGCCCAATATCTGGCAAGCACTTCACATTGACAAAGGGGGGTCTCCTGTGATCTCCGTCAGGATGGATCACTTTAACCATTTCTCCTTCCTCCAAACCCAGAACGGGTAGCAGCTCCCTGATGAAGGGACAAATAGGATTGCTTAGCTTTGTGTTTATTCCCACCTGTTTTGCTGATTTTCCTCTGTCAAACTTGCTGGATGCTCCATGGGACTCGGTAAGTATGCACTGAGCACCACGAAGCAGGAGAGCACACCTGTGCCTCAGTTTCCCCAGCTGCAGCGGGAAGCGATGCCATGTGGCAGCAGCCTTTGCTGCAGGGACCCCAGTACTGGAACGCATTGCCCTGTCCTGGGCTGCTCCATTTCTGCACAGGAACGTGCCCCAGTGGCATTAATCCTCCTACAGCACACACGTTGCTTGGCACCAAGGCTGCTGGAGAAGTGCAAAGTGCAGCTGCAGAGCATGGTTGCGCAAGGCAGGCTGAGCAGAAGGGGGTGATGTGAGCTGACTCGAGAGCCTCCCTGCCATGGATTTCCTCAGCTCTGCATGTACGGTGTATTGGGAACGTAGGCTGCTTTCCTTCCAATGGAACAAAACAATGAAAATACTTGGAAGAAGAACAACTATGCTGGTCAAGACTCTCTCATTAAGGAGGGCTGTGTTTTCGGATGACTCTCTCTCTTTTCAGCTCTCCCTTGTTATTTAACTCTGGAGAAACCTGGGCTCTTTCTTGCTCATACAAACTTGAGGGCTTTTTCTTTCTGGAAATCATATTAAAAGTGTAGCCTGACCAAGGTCCTTTGCCAAACTGATTATTGTGCTGTCCTGCAATCTGAAAACACTGGGGGTAAGGTAAGGTAACAGTGCAAAATCCACCACTTAGTCATTGCTGGACGCAAACCACTGCATTGGTTATCACAGAAATATGCTGAAAGTGGATGCTGAGAGCCCCTGGGGGTCTGAGTACCTGGCCGGTGCCAACAAAAAGAGACAGATTAATGAGCTCTATGGCCAGTTGCTTCTGTACTCTTTTCTTAACCTTTATTTTCCAGAGGACTTCCAGACAGATAAAGGACAGCGCCTGGTTAATCATTTATCCATCTGCATATCCAGCTTCTCTTTTCTTTCTCTTCCCTGGCCTCAGAGGAAAAATTAACGTATTTCTTTTCTGGTTTCTCCCCCACAATCCTACGGAAGCAATTTTGGTCACAATAGGAAATCATGTCCCATCCAATTCAGTTTAAAAAAATACAGAAAAAAGGAAAAAAGGAAGCACGCTAGAGTGATTGGAAAGGTCTGCAGAGGAGAGGGTGCTCCAGCGGCCCTGGCCTGCCTTGAAATGGTTTCTGCTCCAGCGTATTTTTAGCTACTGTCACTGATCTGCTTGAGGTTCATGTTGCATTGCTGAAAAGCTCACTTGCTCCAGTGCAGACCTCCAAGCTAGAGAGCTTTTGACCGCGGATTTTCATCTGGATGGTTTGCTATTGTCATGGGCCAAATAGTGGAGCTTTTCCTCAGCCTTTATTCAGAGAGCAGAGTCCCATTGGATTGGCTGCCTGACTCATCTCTGGGCACTTTCTCCCGAGCCCTTTGCTCTGTCGGCCTCTCACCACCACCCCTGCTTTGCCATGGGGTGCTTTGTCCTGGCCATGCACTGGCTCCAGGCTTGCCTGCAGCCTTAAGCCCTCACTCTTCAGTGATGAAGGAGTTGCACTGGGAGAGTGGAGGCAAGTTCTCATCTATCCTATGCCAGCATGTGGCATTCAACCATGCTGTGCCTCAGTTTCCCCATCTTTACCCTACAGAAGCTGTCTTTCTGTTGTCAGTTCATGTAATTATATTTAGTAAATAGTCTTCATTCTATAGCAGCATGGCACTGCAACACTCCCCATATAACATATCCTTTCTCTCTGCGTTTTCTTGAAAACCCATGTCCCAGAATGATCATGAAACATTCCAAGAAGAAATGCCAATAATTTTCTAGTAAATGTCTTGGTTTTTTTTTTTTTTTTTTTTTTTTTTTTTTGCTGTAACTTCTGAAAATGAGCCACCATTTACAATCTTTATTGAGTCTACAAAGCTGAGTTGGATTTCAGTGGCTTCTGTTTTCTTGGGAAGTCTGACAAAGCTCTGTCTAATTTCAGTCCACAGACCACGGTGGGATTGTCTGCTGTGAAGTTAAAGAGAGCAGATACTCATGCAGTAACATCTAATTCACCTGATAGCCTTGGTGGGCATCAGAATCCTTAGAAATTACCCAGGGGTCAGGGGATATTTATGTAATAACAGGGAACTTTGATTCAAAAAGCAGAAGTGGTACAGGTCACATGCAAACATCTCCAAAAGTCTTCCCATAGCTACCTGTGCACTGCTTCACTTTGCTTTGGTTGGTGGCTTCTCTTCGGATCTTGGTGACATGGGTGTTTTCAGAGTGATTTACTGGGCTTCAGCTGAGCTCTGTCAGCTGTGCTTCATTTGGTCTCGCTTAGGACCCAAATAAAATGACATTTTCATTCAGGATGTTGGTAGCAGGAAAGGTGATGGGATTATGGTGACCCTGGTGAATCCATGTGCTTCTTGTGCATCAGCAAAGGTGGAACCAGGCAGTTACTTTGTTCTGTGTTTTACCATTTTTAAAGTGACTCTAGTTTTGGGTTTATTGCAACCTAAACTCAGAGCCGTGAGAAGCCTCAATTACAGAGGTTGGGCAAAAACACTGCCTGCCAGGAATTGGGTTCTTTCTGAGGTTTTTACTGAGCATTGGATTTGCTGATAGCACCAATTCCTGCATTTTCTCCGATCCCAACCCCAGTGCCCACGTAGTTTTCTATGCCAGAAACACAACCAGCCCTTTGGCAGCACTTAAAACCTTTCTAAGGCAAATGTATGTCTCCCGGTGGCACAACAACAGCTTGCAAGGTGACCAACACCACCTTGGTATCTCCAGATCAGCTGCTGGGACCACCACGAAGGACAAGATCTCACATCCAAATCTCTGTCATTTCTCCCTTGTCTGCCAGCACAGGCTTTTTCCTATGGCACCTCAGGCTGTGAAGGTGCCTCAGCCAACCACTCACAGAATGTTTGAGTTCACACTTTGGTTGGAAAAAACAGCATCACTTAAGGAGGGAGGCAAAAGCCCTCCTCCTTTAAGAGGAGAAGCCAGACGAACAGGCCCACAAGCACTACAGCATGTGGCTGTGTTGAGATTAATTTGCTTAATTGTTGCACGCTGTTAGCAACAGTTACCATGTTTACCAGTTGAGTCAGTAATGCTTGTTAAAACTCCAATTCAAAGGACCTCATGTAATAAAAAAGCAGCCTGGGAATGGTCTTTCACATTAGCTACTGTTGCTTTGCTACAGCAAACATACATAACTCAGCCTTCTGCACCAAGCCCACTCCTGCTCCAAGACATCTCCACCCTTGACAGACAAGGTATTTCAAACTCCATGTTTTGAGAAGTGTGATGTTTTCTCCCCCTTCCAAGTGTTATCTCTGCAGGTTGTTTCCCTACCCATTGCCTTGGCAATGAAGGCAGCCATACAGCATCACAGAGGATCATCCCTGCTGAGGATTAATTCGGCTCCAGGGAAATGTAGTTTAAACTTCATTATCACCTTGATTCAACCTGGCTTTCAAGGATCTCCACTGTTGTAGGGAACAGCAATGACAGATAACCAGCTCTAAATTACCCCCAAAAGAGACAATGGTCACAATCCAGTTAAAGAAAAAAAGAAAGATTTACTTCTCTGCCCCAAGAATCAGGGCTCACCAAATACTCCCAGAGAAGGGCTCTCCAGCTAAAGAACCTTCCTTAGGTGCAGCCAGTGCTTACATAAAGCTTAGGGAGGGGTGAAAACTGGTTCCACCCCTTCCAGACACGCAGGTGAATTGCTGAATGGGAGCTGCTAAGTCACAGCCTGAACCACTGATTGAGCACCTGGGGAAAGGACCGGCTCAACCCTGGGAGCACAGGTGAAGGCAATTCAGCTGTGTGACTGGAAGGGGTGGAGCCTGCCTGCGGACAACCTGAAACAAAGGAGATAAGATTGGAAATTTCTCTGGTGATTAGAAATGGCTCAGAGCAAAGGCAATGCCCCAGGACCTGTAGCATCCTTCCAATGCAGCACTCAGAGCACAATGGGCTGCTGGTCAGGTGTGTACACTTTTCTGTTTGAATGACACTTGTTTCTGTGGGATCTGAGGGATGTTTTTCAGATGGAGAAAGTACTTCTTGTATTGGATTGTCAGGGAGTCAGGAACTACATTAATAACCCCCCACAGACCTCATAAAATCAGAGGGATGCTGCCAAAGGAAAAAGACTGCGCGAAGTTTACAGTTGCAAGAAGACTGGAGGACAAATCAAAGCTTATGATGCAATTTTGTGTGAATAAGGTCAGAACATTTTGTTTTGGCTGCATGAGTGGGACTTTCACAATGAGATGCAATGTTGAAATATTTTGACTATTTTTTGGTGAAGGAGGTAAATCTCAGTATCCAATTTCTCCATGACTTCCTGCTGATCTAAAGGGTGACTGAAACATTCTATTCCCATGAGGAATGGGTGAAGTTGCACTGTCACTCCCAGCTCTACCTGAGAAGAGATATTGATTTTGAATCCACTCTGTTCTCAGAGAAAATTGAGTGCTCCTTAAGCTCTGTCACTGATGGCCGCTCCATTGCTGTGTGCAACTAATGCTTCCTAAAGGCATTATTTAATCCGTGTTCATGACTGGGATAACATGATCTGGATGGGATGGTGAAAGTGGTGTCCTCAGGAGAGGAAGAGAAGGTCAATTCATAGGAAGCTCTTAATAGAAAAACTCTCCATAGGAAGCTGTTTGTGCAGAAGAGAAAATCCCTGCTCCTCGATGGGTGGAAGAGGAGGAGCTGTTATCACGTCTCTGGAGTCTTATCAAGAGGGATTAAAGTATAGCTGGGTATTCACAGGGAGTCCAGGCTTCCAGTTTGCATAGCCAGTTTTTTGGGGTCTTTTCACAAGCAATGACCAACTTATATACTAATGTGCCTGAATGTCCTACTCTGCCTTCCACACAGAATGGACATACCTCTCTGAAGGAGATGAAGACACAGCTCCAGGGCAGGCAAATCCTGAACATGGAGCTGCTCAGCCATGCATCACAGTGGGGAACTGATGGAAGAAATGAATGTGCTTCTTCACTCAGCAGTATGACTTATAACTCAGGAGGGAAAAATGAGCTCATGAGGACAGCCTGTTTCACCTTCTCTCCCACTCCTCATGGGTATAGAGATGGGTAGGAGAGTCAAAAGCTGCCAAAAGCATCAGCCAGAGGAGAACTGACAGGCTAGCAGCTCGTTATTACTCATCCTGGTGATTTTATGTCACACTTTTCACTAAGTGCTCTGATAAACATGCTCTAATTCCTTCAGTGCCTCTTGCAGCTCGAGTTTGAAGCAGTGGGATGACAGGAAGATTGAGGCTTTGCAGAAGGGCATTTGGGTCGGAGCCTCAGCTAGTGCAAGTCCTCCTGGCTGTGGGATTTCTGCATCCCTTTTCAGAACCAAAGCTGGTAAGCATCTTTTGAAGTGCAGATGTCTTGGAAAAGCAGTGATACACAATTCTATTTAAATGAGAGTAATAAAAGGAAAACAAATTTAGGAAATATATGTAAACCATCCCTAATCGCAACCAGGAAATCAACTTTGCTAGAGTGGGGCTGAGCGTGTGTCTAATCTGGGCTCGGGTGAGGAACAGAAGAAATGTAGAAGGAATCAATTTTTACTATGTTATGCTGAGCCTCTCACTGACAGACACAAGCCAGCTGTCAGCATCAGCACTTAAAGCATAACTTGACCAAACTGCCCTCAACTGAGGGAGCAAGATCAATTGGGGCATGTGCATGGCTCCAGGAAGCTTCATCCTCTTGGAAACAAGAAGCAAGTGAGGGTGGCATTAGTGGCATGGTGCGTGTAACCAAAAGGATGTCCTCAATATGAGTGTGCTTGGTGTTGGAAATCTTTTAGAATAACCTTCTGATTCTTCTCCCTTTGGTACCACCTCATTTGATGGCAAGATTGAGCTCTGGATCTTCCAGTCTGACCTCTGGTTAGATTCTTCATCCTCTCATGCAACAGTCGCCCTAGTGAATGCAGGATGCTCTCTCATCGACTCTTCTCTTGCTTGTTCCTCTTCATCTCAAGCCTTTACAATCTTCAGAAAGAGCAGAATGGAAAGAGCCCATACATTGTGGCTGCTAATAGGATCTCCAGAAAGTGCCAGGGCACCGCATTTGAGATATTGCTGTGATAGTGCCAGCAAAGTGACAGAATCCAAAGCAACCAGTGTGTGATAAAACCTGAAGCATTTAGCATACATCATGGCTTGGAAAAATGATTTGGTCAGAAAGTCTTCAAATTACTGTACGGTCTCAGAACAACAGAAAGAGCAAGAAGCTTGCTCTGAAAGCGGGGATCTAGTTCAGATATATTCTACATGGCTATAGGCACTCACACATATATAACCGTTGAGATCAGCACCGGATGGTGTTTTTTATTTAGTTTCATGCTTTGTTAACTTCTCTAAATTATGTGGAACGCTTTTTTTTTTTTTTTTAATACCCAAACTTCTGCCTGTTCCCAATTACCAAAAGAGAAGAAGAAGGGGAAAAAAAAAAAGAGGAAAAAAGAGCTGAGTCTGTGGAGCAAGCTGGCACCACTACGAAGCAATCTCCAACTACACAATGCATCCTTCTTGCAGGAACTATCAGAGGCAAGTTGGGGACTGGAGAGATGGAGGAGTTAAGGCACATGGTGGTAGGCTGCAGGGAAGACACTGACAGAGATTGAAAGAGGTCTTGAGCATTTCTAAAGCCCTGAAGGAAGTGTCAGAGAGATTTTGATGATACTCATCCCTGCCTTCTGGTTTGGGTACTCGGAGGACTTATATTAACTCAAAAATGCAGAAAGAAAATCCGCAGTGCTCCTTTTGAGTTGTCTGCTAAATCTTAATAGATACAAACCAAAGCCTGGGACTCTGTCTGAGGCTCACCTCTAACGGATCAACTGCAGCTAACCAGAACCTTGGGTGAATCTGGACATGCAGTTTGTTCTGCTATTGGGTCTTTATCCAGTGTTCAAGGTTGCTTTTTGATATGACAATTGAAGATAGTTTTTATTCAATTATTGCATTAGTGGGAGTCTGAAGCAGGCTCATGATCACCAGGGTTATTGCTGTATGAGTTAATGTTCACACCCCTTTTGGGTGTCCCAGAGGAGTGCTGCAGGCTTATGGCCAAATTTTATTTTGACTTGGATCCCAGTGTGCAAGCCAACTGTTTCTGCATTTCATTTCTGTCATATCCTGTACATTAAAACACCATTAATTCAAACCTTTTGTTTCTAAGAACAACTGTGCTGTAAAACAGCAATAAAAAGCTGCCAAAGTTCTCTTAAACCAGTGTAATATGTTCATTCATGCAAACTGGGACATAAAAAATAAAAAAAAAAAATACAAACACACTTTTGTCAAAAGCATACTACAAACAGTATTTCTTTCCTCCTCAGCTTTGCGAGAAGATGAGGGGATCAGTCCAAGAGCAGGTTTCTCCCCATGACCGTGGGCTTACCCAGGACCTTTCTCCCATTTTTACCATAAAGTAAAGAACAAACTGTTGAAAGATTTTCATGTGCTGTTGTGAAATACGTTACCTTCAGATCTGTGATGTCAGTTGCCTGGTTCTATTTGCACTGGTGTTGTGTTGGTGACCCAAGAGCCTGCTTCTCAATCCTTACCTAACGCAGCAGGCTGGGTTGGGTGAAACCCAACAGATGATTACACTGAGCTGAGACCTTCAGGGACATGACCCATGGCCACAACAAGGAGCCAGCAATCAGGAATCCAGCCATGAGCCCAACAGCTTCCCCATCACCATGTGGATCCCGTTACTTTTGTCTGACAATGCACTCGTCCTTGGGTTTAATTAGCTCATGCCTGCAAGGTGGAAAAGGCAGCGAGGAATGCTTTCTGAAAACGTGTGAGCTGAGCAGGGATTTGTACCAGGCTTATTCCCCTTTTCCTTGCAGCTCTGCTAAATGCCTGTGGCACAGCCTCATGCAGCACCTGCTGCTTCTCCTGGGCATGGGGCCATGTGTGCAGCCAGTGCTGGGCAGGGAGCACAGCATCACTTGTCCTTGTGTTCCTGGGGATAGAGGGGACAGCCACCACGGCCACATCCTTGTCCCAAATGCAATAGCTGAGATGAGAAGTGCGCACAGCTGTTGTATCCAGTGTCACGTAGGAGAGTTGCCAGCTTGTGCATGGCATTTATTATTCTTTCTCTGGGCTTGATATCCTTCTCTTGACTTTCTCCTGAAGAGATCTGAAGAGATCTCAGCTTCTACGTTTTTTTTACCAAACTCAGAGTTTTAAACAACATGATACTCTTGCCTATTGCACCCAAGCAGGATCTATTCCATAGCCTCTCTCCTTGTTCACACTGTTCACTTGGGATAATGAAGATGATAGCCAAGGGTCAGAGCACGACCAAACACACTTCTCTGAGACACAAGGGCTGTCGCTGAGCAACAAGTTGCCCCGCAGGAGTCCTTCATCTCTCCAGCAATGTCGTTTTCCCATCACAGATAAAAGATTCTTGGGGTTCCTCAGGTGCTGCCATCAGCTTTGGTGGATGGCAAATTTTTCTTGCACTTCCCTTCTTTCTCTCAAACTGGTGCCTTTTAGCATTCTGAATTGAATACTTATGAGGCAAGGAGAAGTTAGAATCTGGAAGGAGGAGCTGGGAAGCATTCCTGCAATGGCACTGGGATGGCATCACTGGGAGCCATGGAGGCCACAGGCAGAACACCAAGCCTCCCTCAGGTCTGGCTTTAGGGGTGCATTGAAGAAAGTTTAGAAGCTTTAAGAAAAAAGTAGACAGCAAAGCATCAAGAGTACATGACTCTGCCTGTGCCCTGAGTTCAACCTGCTGTTACCAACTAGGAGCAAACAGGTTGGGTTCCTTCATTGCACACTCTCTGTCTTTTGTTTTGGGGCTGGCCAGGGAATATTTTCAGTGGAACTAAAACCACTGTAAATCCAAGCCCCAAAGGCAGCTTAGAAAGAAAGAAAGAGGAAAAAAAATAAATCCAATACCACCAGGAGACAGGGAGAAATCTTTTCCCAGGACAGAAATTCAAAATATATCAGATGAATTTATGAACTGGTGGTTAAATCGATGCTCACAGAGTCCAAAATACGCCATGAAACAAGCTGCAATGCATAAATGAGCTATGTTTTGGGGAGGATATTTTGCCCCCATTTGCTCTAGCATTGTTTCTAAAATTTCCCAAATCACATCCTGATCATTCTCTCTCCTCTCCCTGGCTTAAAAGCCTTGTTTTGGCTCTTGCTGCAAGGAATAATATAACGAAGAAGGGGAGGGAAAAAGAATCTCCATCAGCTGCTAAACATATAAACCTGCAGATTTATTTAGTAGTAATAATCCCTGAAGGAGAAACTTATTCAGTACTTCATCATCGGTGAAACTGCCCACATCTGTTCAGAGGCAGCAACAGGCGGTCAGCAGCGTGTGCCAGCAGCAGCACAGAGGAAACCAACCTGTTGTATTGCCCTCCTCCTGTTTGAGCCCTCTGTGCTCACCTGGATTCTCAGTGCTATTTATGGTGGTTTTTCTCCTTTGTGGAAATGCTGGTGACCTCTTTCCAGGTTCAGTCAGTGAGCTCCCCTTTGGGAAGTACCCCAGGGCAGAGCCAGAAGCTCTGGCAGAAGCCCTCTCCATGCCATGTGCCCCACTCAGGGGTTTGTTGCACTGTGCCATGCTTTTTGGGATCCGTGCAGGATGGGTTGCAATTTGCTGGGTTCCTGGCTGTCTTCATTACAAAAGTCTTCCATTACTGTTTACACTTGGTCAGTGATTTGGGAGTGCTGGGGAGGCAGAGCCCTTGGCTCCTCGCAGTTTGGAGGGAAGTGACCTTTTCTTGGGCATGAGCCACTTCCAGATTTCAAGAAGGGATGTGAATGAAACCGGACGAATGCAACTGGTGCACATACATAGAATGAGCTGTGGGCCATGGCTGCTGGGAGTGGGATGGGGGCTGCTGGCCTCTGGAGTTAGTGTTAATGAGAGGTCTGGATTGCTCAGGAGAATTAAGGAGTGACCTTACAGGAGAGAGTGTGGTTTGCAGAGCTGGACCTTCATCTCTTATCTCCACCTCCAAGAGCTGCAGAAGGAGACAGAGGTACTGGAGATGATGCACAGTCCCATGCAGGATGCACTGCCCTGAGCCACCCCAGGATTTGGTGCACTCCAGCTCTTCTCAACACATATCACTTCTTCCAGAGGGCTTCCCTGCCAAGCTGCCCATTGTGTTGCAAGGAGCAATCCTTCAGAGACAGCAGAAATGTGAGATATGGCACTGAGATTTGGTACAAGGAGGGCTCAGTGGGGGGAGGGGAGGAAGGACGTGGCTTTGGACTGGGATCAAGCACTCACACATTTGCGTGTTCTTCACTCAGGTCTCAGATCAGACCCAGGAGCCACAGAAGGGCTGGAGATGCTGGTTGTCCTGCAGCCACCAGTGCATCTCTGGCACCAGAAAAAGGCCAAGTTCAGCCTGTAAGCTGCAGCAAACCAACTCTGGAGCTCGGGAGCTGCTGCTTCACCTCTGCAGCTCGAGAGTGCTGTTCCCAGCTTCTGAGCAGATGGAGCCAAATCACGCCTGGTTTGCTCTTTGGTTTCCAAAGCTGTGGCTGTCACAGCCTTCTACGCTGCTACAGTGTTATCTAAAACAAGGGCCACGTCCAAATGATATGTGTTATCCTGCAGAGCTGAGTTAGGCTATTTCCAGTGCGTCATTCATGGTGATTTTGTTTCCTCTAAACTTTTAATTTCTTCATCAACACATGCAGAGAAATAGTTTAAAATTGCTCTAATCCCAATTGCATTCAAGCTGAGTTCCTTTTGGCTTGCAAACTAATTTTGTTTTCGTTGGAAAAATGGATCCTGTTTATTTAATTTTCCTCACTGAAAACAAAATATGTGGGTGGAGGAAATGGGACAGATTGGAAAATACTTTGACTGATAAAAACAATCATTTCGACATTATAGGCTTTTATATCTGCAACAGAAGCCATAAGAAAGTCATTACCGAAGAGTTACTGCAGATATCTGCAACTCCAAGCATAGGTGGAAGTGCTGATAAAATGCTGATACTCTGTGCTAGCTGCTGGAAGAGGGAGGCTACAGGCTGGATTTTAATAGGCACCAGGGAAACTGCAGGTTGATTAAATGGATGTGATGATATACGCTCAACAGCTGGTGGGAAAACATGCTTCACCCAACTGCAGAAAGTTTCACCCCAAACTCGAAAGTCCTGAAAAATATGAATCATAAAGAATAGAATTTTCATCTTCAGATTAAATATAAATATATATACACACACACATATATATATACTCTGCCCTATGTACAAGTTTTCAGTAAAAAAAAGAAAAAAATCAACTGACTTTTTTTTTGTAAAAACATTTTGGCCTTAGATGGTGGTGGCCTTAGATTTGATTCCTTTGCTATAGGTTTTGCTCAAAGGGCTGCATCCTACAGATGGCACCTGGGACTGCTGCTGGGATCTGCTGTGTGGTGCCAGCTCCCTGGCAAGGGCCTCATCGGAGGAGGCTTGGGAAGCCTCAGCTTGGGAAGAGATCCTGACTCTTCACATCCAAGCTGGGATGAGTTCCTCCTTCCTAACGACTTACCCACATCTCAGGTTCAGGGAATTCTTGTGTGAGTCATAGTCTGCCGAAGAGTTTTTCCTTCTCTCCCCAGATACTAATATTTTTAACAAGTCTCACTCTTTATTATCATGGAGATATAAGGGAAATATCCCACAAGGACAGGGGTAGGTCTGAACTGCATGTCAGAAACTTTGCTGTTAAGATTACATGTGATGTGTGACCAGACTGTTTGGATCTGTGGTCGGGCCCCAGAAGATGTGTGTGGTGACTGACCACATCCCCTCCGGAAGGGGAATGTTTGAGTTCATTGTGTCGGTGAAATGCCGGGGTTTGATCGTGGCGTGGATTTAGTGGAGGTGGGAGAGGGGAAAGGGGCTACCGGGGCCGCGCTCCGCCCCGCACGCTCGGCCGCAGGGAGCAGCTCATTTGTCCAGGACGCACCGGACTCTGCCGTATGGTGGATGCATCATATTTCTGTCTGCGATTTCCTGCACGGAAAAATGAGAGCCAAGAGCAACTGCTCCTACCTCCCCTGGGGTGGTCCGAAGCTGGGGCTGAGGCTACAGATGTGCTCGCGCCTCCCCATCGCCGTCCCCTCCCAGATGGCAGAGCACCACGTTTCAGAGGCTGCTTGGCCACGTATCCACTTTCTTTGGAAATGTGTCAGGAGCAGTTTCTGGTTCATTTTTTATCTTAAGTTCATCAGATATTTCTCTGGTTGCCCTTAGCTCAGCTGCCAGGTCAAATGTAGGTAGATACCATTGGATCGGGTTGTGCCAGGAACCTGACCGTGCTCTCCTGCACCAAATCGCATCCAACAAAACTCCTACATACTCTGCACTGCATCTCTCGTCAGGAAGCCTGTGGTAGTTCGCAAATTTCTTTGCAAAGCTTTGCAAGCCCTTGATTTGGTGACCCAACACTGCTGTGGCAGCTCCTGGGAAAACTGCAAGCTGCATCAGTGATGCTGAAAACCTTACCTGTGGTGTTTACATGATGATGGTTTCATGTTTACTGTTTTTTAAATTGCAGCTTGATGTCAGGACTCCTACAGAGGTGTTTCATCTGCAGAAACTTCTTCTTGCTGTAGCCATCAGGTCTTGTACAAACTATTCTTGGAGCAGAATTGACTTTTGTTGCATAATGTATGTTTGCATAAGAGTTAGTGGACTGCTGCTGTTAATGGCGGTGGTAATAACTGTGTCTGCTCCCAACAGCAGCTGCTCAGCTGTGATAGTAAGGTAAGCAGCCTCAGGCAGATGCCAGTGGTGCAGCTGTCCTTACTGCTATCCTCGGGTTAGCTGGATTACAGCAAAACTGCTTTGCTACATGCCACAGAGATGCTCTCGAACATAACTTGGAGGATGCTACCAAATATCCCGCTTGTCTAATTGTAATGTGATGTTTCAATTGCTGCACGCACTGCACTGTTTTGCATTCAGCCATGTAAAACGCTCCCAGGTTCCAGTTCCTACAGATTTATGAGGTTGCTCACATTTTGTTGCTGGCGTGCTCTTTCTCCCCACTGGTGCAGCGGAAGCCACTTAAAACTTGAACCGAAACAACTGTAACATGTGGAAGGTTAACTCCCACCATCATATATTGCTGTGTGGGGAGATGGGGGTGGCTGATCTTAAGAATAAATTGTGTATTTTTATTAAAAATTGTGATACCTTGCCTGTGTTTTATTATTGTCGGCGTAGCTGCCTGTCAAGAGGCCATTTGGTAGAGCACGTCAAGCAGCATGTCAAGCATGATGAGTCAAGCAGCAGAGGCAGCCATGGAACAACCACTTTGGTTTGCCTTATATCCCCAGTTGTGCTTTGGTTAGAGATGAGGAGCTCCCTTTCCAGGGATGAGCAGGGCAACACATGCTTCAGACTCAGTAATGCAAACACTGGAGTATGGTGGAAATCCCCCCCAGAACTACACGCAAGCCACTTTAACCTGTAATTCTGTAGAATAAGTGCTAGTTGAAATGTTTCTTCGTGCCAGTGGGGCAATGTCAGCTTCTCTGAAGTCTGTGCCACTTCATTTGGGGAGTGCAGCCAGTGGGACCCTAATTCTGTCATTGAAATAGCGAGTCAGCTCTTTGGGAACCCTAAAATAGTGAATAACCCAGCATCTCAGTCTCCTGTACATGATCATGACCCTCCCAGTTGTACAGCAATACCGCAGGACCAAATTAACCTTCGCTCCAATTCTCAGAAAGAAAAGAGGCATTGAAATGCAGGGTAAAAAGAGTGATTTTGGTGGCTGAGATCCTTCAGCATAGAAACCTATTGAGGGTGGGACATAGACATCCTCAGCTGATGGGGGCTCCAGGATTTCCAGGCACGTGCTCTCCATGGTTTGCCATCAGCACGAGGGCAAGTAAGCCTGTCTTGTGACTGCAGCTTTGAAAGGGCAATTGTGTGGGATTCTGCAACGGTGCCATGGGGTGGGACGGAGCCATACATGGAGCAGCTCAGTCTCCTGCGAGAGCCATGCAGCTCCATTGGCTTTTCACACCTAGTTACAAAGGAGAATTCACCAGGCTCAAGGTTCCCCTTGGTGGGATCGTGGTACCAATCAGCAAACAGCGTCACTGTGTTCAGGCTGTCATTACTTTTGGGGCCCAGGGTCAGATGGAAAAAAAGCACTTGACGAAACTGTCTGTCTAGAGAAATATCCTCCCTGAAGAATTTCATTGTCCAAGTTAATGGTCCAATAAAATCCCTTCGTCTGGGCCCTTGGCTTTGCAGCGTGTTGTTACAATGCGCTGCGATCCGTTTCGGATGGATGTGAAAGTGCAGTGTGTTGGACATGGTTTGGAGCCCGCGGTGCTGAGGGTGGCTGTGCTGGATAAGGCAATGGGGACACAGCTTTGTACCAAATTTGGGGTTTCTGCCTGCAAAATGGTGCCTCCCACAGACCTATCTACAGCACTTTGTCAACTGCACTGAGCCCATAGAGCCCGGATCAGGGTGGGGATGGCAAAGTGGATGTCATCTGCTGGTGCTGTGATAAACCAAGCCTGGAATAAGCAATTAAAGGCAATTAAATGTGTGCAGAACCCATCACTGATGGTTGATACAAGGGAGCTCACTGTAGATTGACAATGCTTGCTGGTCTGCTGGGGGATCTCTGCTCTGTGCATTACCTGTAACATAATTTTGAAAAACTGAACTAAATTCAGATTCTGAGTCATTCTGCTTTCCCCTTCTATTTGGCCTGCAACACTCACCAATAAGTGCTACAGAGTGTACCAAAAAAAAGATGATTTGTGTGAGTGTGTTCTAGTAGCATAGAATGGACCATTTTATACTTGGCTACTTTTTGCTTACTAAGTTAGAGAACTGCAAAATGCAAAAGAAAACACACAGATCTCACCCCAGGAAGCTTTAATTCTCGGTCAAAAGCCACAGTTTATGTCACAAAACTCTTGGGAACAATAGCTGACGCATGGGGCAGAACAGATACCTTGGAAATCACGATAGAAGGGACTTGCATAGAAATTCAGAGTTGAGGAAATCCATTTTTTAGATGGAAAGCAGTTCTTTAAAAGAGTTGGATCCAATAGGAGAGACGTAGATTCCTGGGGGAGAGGTTGGAAACTAATTTTTTTTTATGTTGCAGGATCACATTACTGGTGGAAAAAATGACCTGCAGAGACTGATTTCCTTCTTTTTGTCACTGACCATCTGCCAAGCCCTGATTCTTTCTGGATATTAAGAGAAGGGCTCAAAATACACGTACTTAAAGCCCACATCTTCAAACCAAGCTTTCTGCCCTGTCCCATCTCCTACAAGCCCCACATTTGTGCATCCTAAAATGTTAACCCCTTCTGTGCCAGAACAGGCTCCCTTTATGAGGACAGCATTACCACATCTTCCAGACAATCCTCTCTCCAGGCAATGCACCTTTTACCCCTTCTCTCTCATCTTGTAAGGCACCAAGACCCAAACCACTCTTGCCTCTTTGCTACTACAATAGCTTCTGCACTCCAGGCCAATCTCAGCAGGGTTCCTTCTGTCTTGCCATACGGTACTTACAACATCATTTCACAGTGTCTCAAGCCATGCTAAAGGTCATGAGAGGCCTGGAGTTATTGCTTTGCATTTAAATAGCTCCAGCGTGAAGCATGTTGGTAGGGCAGAATCCAAGTCAGGTCTTGTCTGCCTTTCTCCGCTCTTCTTTTTGCCCTTCTCAGGAGCAAATTTAGGACCAAATTCTTCTCAGAAAAGGATGAAGTCAGCTGAGGTTTCTTCTTGTCACAATTTGATTAAAATGAACTTGGAGGAGAATTCTTCTCAGCAACCGCCTGGAATGTGTGGAGGAGGAGGCTGGATTTCAGGTTTGGTTTCTTTTTTTTTTTCTTATAAAGCCTTAGCTGGGTTTAGGTTTGGAAACCTCACATTCAAATGAAAGATTGGTGACTGAGATAAAGGAGATCTAAGATGCAAGTCAACCTGCTTTTGCTTTCGCAAACCCCAAACCATCTTGGTTTGCCCTTCATAGAAATGAAGAAGGAAACCCCCCAACCTTTTATCTGACCCCTCCTCAACATTCTTTTGATGCCAGAGATAAAGTGGAACCCAGATTCACACAAAGTCCTGAGGGAAGAAGAGGCCTCATAAGAAGAGGTTCTGGCCCTGCTAACCACCCTGGGTGGATGAGACACAGCACAGCTTGGCAACCCAAATTCTTCAGTCATTGATCCCAAGAAAAGCAATAAATCATGTTTGACAGCATAAAAAAAACCAGTCTGACCTTGTGCCTGATCTTGGTCCCACTGAGTTCAGCACTGAGGCAGCTGTAGACATCAATGAGCATTAAAATGGCAGCTCTGAGCCCATGGCCAACTAGAAAGTGTGCAGAAAACACCCTGCACACACTAATTATATGGGGAACACGGAAATGTCTGTCCAGGGTAGTGGCCATCCCTTCCAGACCAATTGTTAGTTTGAGTTGTTAAAAAGATGTAAAAGCAGACACTGAGAAACTGAGAGAATGGAACAGAATAGATGAAAGCATGACAAAGCCATTTCATAAAGAAATGGGGGCTATAACCAGAAGCACTTTGCAGTCAAAAAGAAAAGCATTTCTATATACAGCAGGCTGCAATATCACAAGACTCAGATAATGATGAGCCAGTCACTATGGAAAACGTGCTGTGACACCAGCTTAGCACCCACCTATGAGTAAATCCTCCTCTATTCAGGCCCTGTCCCAGGCTGCAGGAAGCCAAGCCCCTAGATGCAAAGTCTGAGCTTTCTGGAGGCAGAGAGAAGCTGAGGAAAGAGATTTATTTGTCGCCTGTCGGGAACCCACACAGCATCCAACTGGTTTCATTGGGATTGGAAGAGCAGCATCTCCCCACCAGAGATGTTTATCCTTACTCCCACCACCTTGCACACTTCACATCAGCCAGGTCAGGCTTTGGAAGTTCTCAGAAGCTTTGAAAGCTGCACACAGTTTAGGAATGATTCTTGCCAGGCCAAAAAGCTTGCAGCCCTCTGGGTCAAGCCCTTTTAAGATCTCTTTTATTGCGACTTTACCAAATCCTTTTTAAAAAAAACAACTCTCCTCCTGAAGACTTCACCTTTGAAACGACAGCTACCTACAAAGTTTTAACACAGTAGTTCAAAGTGTTGGAAAAGACACTTTTACATTTTGCAGAGAACAGCAGGTTTTAATCTATTGTGATTTTTTTTTTTTCTCCTCAGCATGTTTTGAGTCTGTTACATGAGTGTTATCTGTCCAGTTTCCAGGTTTCTGTAATCCACTGGGGCCTGTGTAAATCTCAGGATTTCCTCTGCAGACTCGGCTCATGTTCCACAGCTGTGCTTGAGCACATGTGTGAGGAAATTAGAAATGAAATCAGCTGATCCAGTGTGGATTAGGGCAAGAAGAGTGATCCGAGCCTGGCGGGTCGGTGCCACCCCCGAGAACATGCCCTTGGTTGGTGCTGAGCTCCTGCATGGGATGTGGAGCTTCTGCATCCCATGATCAGTGCTGAGCTCTGTATGGGAACTGGGGCTTCTGCATCCTGGGGTGATCCTCCTCGTCCCTCAAGGAAAACATTACATTTGCATTGGGCAGCTTAGTTCAGCACAACACAGTGGTGCCAGGAGGTCTTAGCTGAGAGAAGACTATGGCTGAGGGAGGGCACGGTGGAGGTGGCAGCCCATATTTCACAAATCTTTGCTTCATCTCACCCAACCAGCCTCAGTCTGCCCGCTCAGCTGCCCTGGCACTCTCACTGTCTGCCAACACCTCATCTGCCCACAGCAATGCCCGCAGCACACGGACCTCACCACCTGCTCCAAAAATCTCCCCACATCTCCATGCCAGCGCATAGCATAGCTCACCCAGGTGGGCTCCCACGCAGAGCCAGGCAAGGGGGTTTCATGCAATGCCCCATGTGCTGCTCATAGGATGCAGGGCCGTATCAAAGCACAGCAGCAGCGTGGGCTCGTGGTGCCATTCAAGGGTGAAGCGAGCCCTGGGGCTCCCACAGCTCAGGGCTGGCCCCCTGCCCAGCACCACATCCCACTTCAGAAAGCTTCACCCCACACGGTAACTTCTCACCCATGACACGGGTTCGCTGTGAAATCCCTGAGCCAGGTGAGTGCTTGCTGTGTGGTGCTGCTGAGCCAAACCTGCTCACTGCTTAGGGATTCTGCTCCTCCTGGTGAGGTCTGTGGCATCACGAGCAGCAGATCCCAACTGCTGGACCACTTTCCTCTCCTGTTAGATCTGATGTTCTGTTCTCAAACCTTCCAAAAGAAGGACACGGAGGAAAAGGGAACAATAATGATATCTCCTATAAATCAAGCTAATTGCAGGAGAAATGGTTCTCTGAGAAATTGTGGACAGATGTGGGTGAGCCCTGCAGTGCACTCGCCCAGGGCAGCCTCATGCTTTGTAAATGGAAATGCTCTTATACTGAATAAAGCTGCTTACCTGGACGGCGGTGCGTCCCGCTCATCAGCGCCTGTGTGATTACAAACATCCATTTAAGACTGTCTCATGTGGAAACAGCAGCTGGGGCTGCTTAAAGCGTCTGTGCAAAGTTTAAAGTCTTTAAAGACTTTTCAAGGGGCAAACATTGCATTCCATGGTCTGGCAACTATCTGCTCCATTCCTGGAACTGCAGACAAAAGGTAATGAGGCTGGGTGAGCAAGTTCCCTGAGATGCCTAACGAAATGCATGGCTGTGACACACATGTGGCTGGAAAACCCCATTCCTTTTCCTTTTAAAGTAGTTGAAGGAGCAGGAGAACGGGAATCTAGCCCAGGTTTCCTGCACATTCAAGCAGCATTTCTCCCTCTAGGCCACAAGCTTATGCGGAGGGAAGCAGAACAAAGGTAAAACACAACAGTTATGAACTGAGATGAACTTCCAGCCAGAGCTGGTGAAGGCTCCAGCTTTCCAGAGGTGTGCGGCGCTATGGCTGTGGGTCCGGACACCACAGGGTACTTAGTGAGCGCAGGCTCTGCAATCACTTTAATGGTTAATAAATTAATAACCTGGTTAATAAAAGCTTACCCCAAGGGTGGGCTCCCATGCCAGGTTTGGAGAAGGCAGTGTGTCAGGTCCTGCAGACCCTGGCTGACTTCAGAAATCCAGCCGTGTCTCATAGGGCTGGAAACTGGCTGCCAAAAGTCATCTTTGTGCCATCACCTGGGATCTGGGGTGCAAGGCCCCTCAAGGAAGAAATGTTTGGTTTCTCACTGAGAAAATCCAGCAGTTTGATGTCAATAATGTCACTGCTTTGCAGAAAGGAAACAGATCTGGACTTAAACCTGTAACCAGTGCTCCCGTTAGGGTAGAGGACTCCCAAGGGCATTTCCATCATCTTGGTAAGAAATAGCTCAGCAGTAAAACTCGGTTTCCTATGCTGATTTCTTACTCTTCTGAGGCTTTGATGTCTAAGACTTAATTTTCCCTGATGAAGCTCCTGCTGAGGCTGTCACTGATGGGATGTGCTGGTGTCTGATGTTGCAGGCTTTTCCCAAATGCTGTGATGTCACTCAAGGAAGTCAGAAGGGCGAAGGACTCAGCAGAGTGAGCTGAATGATCCAGAAGCAGCACTGCTTGGCAGAAGTGTTCAGCAAACAACTGCAGTGCAGAAATGAGACAGGTGCTTGTGTCACCTTGCATTGTAAGATCCAGGATGCCGGCCTCAGAGAAATGAAAATGCATAGGTGATTTCTTAAGTGTGAAAATGCAGAGTTAAGGATGTATATAGGAGGGGAATAACATCCTCATAATACAGGGCTATGTCCACACAGAAGGCAGCCTATGACAAGGTTTGTGCTCCGTGGACCAGGCAAATCTGGCTGGGTTGCAGAGCCAGCACTGAGCTTCATCTCCACCTGCTGTTGAAATCCAGAGCAAGGAGCTGGAAACCTGGTTCAAGTCTATCAGGTGCGTTGCTGGATGGTCTCATCATCTGCAAGGCTTAGGGCATGGCAATGGCACCAGTGGGATGTGGGCTTGACAGTCCCACCACCCCATGGGAAGAAACCCTCTTGGAGCTTCAGAAGCCTTCAGTGGATTAGCCAAACCCATCCTGGCAGCCATAGGAAAGGTTTGGATGTATTTAAGAGTTTCCTCCACCTGTTGCATTGTTGTTTGGCTCTTTGGCCCTGGAGAGTTCACATGCTGAGATTTATTGGATTTTGCTGGTTTGCACACAGCTTCAATCCAAAGCAGTCCCTGGACACCTGGAGAGGGCTGGGAGTGCACAGCCCCTAATGCAATTTATCCTTTCACCCCAGCACCGTGGGAGGCCCCATCCCCCTCCTCATGCACCCACGTTCCAGCAGCTCCTGCCTCCAGCACGGCACTGCTCGTGTTCTGCATCCTGAAGTCCCAGGTCTTCTGTGACTCAGTGGACGTTGTTTCATGCAAACCACCCAGAGCGCATCCAGATGTCCTCCCTCAGATCCAGCTGTTTCGGGGGAGGCCATTGTAACCACCAGCTGCTTGTCACTGCTGCGCTGCCAGCAGGGCCGCCTGGGTCAGCGCTCCCTCATCCATCTCTGTCCGAGGAGCCCCGTTAGCACAGAGCTGCTGCTTGCTGTCTTTTTGAGCTTGGCTCACTTCAGGCTGAGCTTGATCAGGAGGGAACCAACAAACTGACTTTGCTCTGCATTGCAAAACTCATTCCCTGCCTGCCATCCTGGGCATCCAAAATATCGCTGAGTTCTGAGCTCATCTTTTTGGTGCTTAAAATACCCATGCATTACTCATTACAGTGCATATTTTAGACTGGATATGAGGAAGAAGTTGTCTACAGTAAGGGCAGTAAGGAATGGCACAGGGTGCCCAGAGAGGTGGTGGTGCCCCATCCCTGCACATACCAAAGTCAGGCTAAACTCAGCACTGATGGAGCTCAGTGCAGGGAGCAGGACCAGACGGCCTTTAGAAGTCGTTTCCAACTCAAACCATTCTATGATTCTATATTCTGCACATCTCACCCTTTTCCCTTTCTCCCCTCTGCCGTTCTCATAGAAATGCATTTCCATCCCTGGGGAAACCTGGGCCAGTGGCTGGAGCCCTGATCCTGGGCCAAGAGCCAGCAGCTCCTTACCACTAATCCCATCTCTGCCATCGACGTGTTGTGTGGCCCTGGGCAACGCACATATCACCCCGTCTCAGTTTCGCCCCAGTTTGTAAAAATGAGGATAATGATGCTGACTGTTACCTACCTCACTGAGCTGCCTTGAGGATTATTAGATAGCGCTCACACAGTGCTTTGAAAACACTCAGGGTGTAAAAAAGGCCAGTTATTATAAAAATCAAAACAGCCCTCCTCGTGAGTGGGAACAGAGCAAATATGTTTCCCAACAGTTCCCAACAAAGCAGCAGCCGCTAAAATGTTACAAAACACAGCAAATGCACTGTGTGTGCATGTGTGTGTGTACATGTGTGTACAGAACAGCAGTCTGGACTCAGCTTGAATTGATTCATGTGGTTTTTGACTTAGATTATCCAAGCTTACAAGGAACGAGGCTCATATTTCTGCTCCCGATTCCTGGATTTTTTCCCCCTTCTTATTTTCTCTCACTGTTTCTTCCTCGAATGAACTCTTCTGGATCCTTCCTCACTGGGTTATTGGAAGGGCTGGTTTTCATCTTCTAGCCCAAAAATCATGGCCTACCTCACTTCACTTAAAACCAAAGGCCAGGAAGAGAGGAAAATTGCCTTTTTCTTTCCTTCTTTCCTTTTCTTTTTTTTTTTTTTTTTTTTGACATGCACAATGCATTCCCCCTGCAGAAAAACAGCAACACATCTGGATAGTGTTTCTCTGAGGCTGCTCAAGGAATTATCAGAACAGCATCCTTAGCTTCATATTATTATGTGGCGTGCATTAAAAAATGGTAGGGGGGAGGAACCCACAAGAACTATTAAAAATTTTTGAAGAAAAAAAAAAAAAGCAAATTAAAAAAAAAAAATCTAACCTTCTGCTATAAAGAAGAATTTCCATTTGGTCAGAACACAAAACAGCTTTGCCAAAAGCGACACAGTTTAGGAGTCAGCAGTTGCAGGACCTGCTCTGTGTTTAATCCCACTTTCCCCATCAAGAGGACAAGTGCTATGGATGGGGACCCAAACACAGGAGTCTCCCATTTGGGGACATGCATGGCAGGGAGGTGATGGGATGCTGGCGCAGAGCAGAGCAGGGACTCTCAGGGTTTTCAGCTGTTTGGGTTTTTACCCAGTTGGTGAAAGGTGGGTTGTGAGGCCACTGTGAATGCGCCTGTCTGTCTGCCTCTCCCGCAGTAACTCAGCCAACTTCAGCCCTGTTGGAGAGAGACGCCAAGACTGGCAAGATACTGAGCGCTTACAGGTCTGCTGAGAATAGACCTTTGGAAGATCTGGGTGATTTCAGAGGCTATTAAACCTCTGAAATTTCTGGGAAATACATATAATGGCCTTTGAAATTCCTCCGTTGAGAAATGTGGTTTATTGAGCCCCACTCGTGCCATCGTCGTAAAAGGGACCGCAGTGCTCACTTGGTGCCTGCACAGGGATGCACAGGTAGTCTCACTCAGTGGGAGTGCGTTTGTCCATCCCTGCATTGGGCACTGCAAGCACAAAGGTGCTATTTCACTAGGGAAAAGCGTTCTTGAAGAGACCAAATAAACTCCAAATCCAGGGCTGGTAAATAGCAGTTGTGACAAATATGTTGCTTCCTGCCCTTCCTTTCCATACATTTCTTGATGAGCTGCACTTGGCAGGTTAGAAAGCACCTGAAATCCTTTATTGGCGTCTTCTGAGGGGATATAAACCACTGCTGGGAACCAATAGAAAGCAGGTTACTAAAAGCCATGGTGACAGCTGCATACCAAAAGCAGACTAATAGCAGAGAGACAAAGGAATGGTAGAATAATCTGTAGTGAAATAAAGATTTTAATAGCAAAACCAAGTCTTCAGAGAGTGAACATGATCCAAAGCAAACCATACCTTTATGCATGGGGATCTGGGAGAGGGAAAAAAAAAGCCATCTTACTTTTTTCCCCCCTAAAACAAATTACTCCTCACGGAGCAGTTTCATATGTGCTGCTAAATTATTAAACTCCTTCTCTGGGGAAAAGAGATAAAATAAACATCCACCTTTCCATTTTTTTTCCCCCATAACCGAAGTAGGCTTGGGTGAGTGGAAAAGCAGGCTGGCCAGGAGTAACCAAAATAAAATCATCAGATGCTTGGTGATGCTGGGAAGATGTAGGACCTTAAATAAATCAACAGCTTAAAACTGCTTAGAATCACAGCAGAAACATCACCATGCTGCAGTGGGCTCATGGTGCTGAGTTTTCCCATCAGTGTCTGTGGCTGGAGGAAGCGATGCACGGCACGTTTGATGTAGGAGGTGAAAAATGTGTATTCGTCTGATTGAGGCTAGAAGGAACAAAAAGAAGGAAATAAGCAGTAACTGATCCAGGATTATGTCACACAGCACGGGGTATGGGCTGGAGTGTGTTGGGTTGCACATGTGAGAAGTAATTGCTGAGAAAGGCTGAGGAGCATCAGTGTGAGCGTAGAGCCAGCCAGGCTGCAAGGGGCCTTGACCAGAGTGGGATGATCTTCTTGTGCTGGGCAGCAAAACCAAGGGCTGAGGGAAAACCAAAAGGTAAGGGAACTATGACGTATCCTTCTGCAGTAACCCTGGGGTTCTCCAACCTTTCCCAAGCAGGCTCAGCTCTTCTTGTTCAAATTTAGAACTTGAAGGTCAGGAAAAAGATGTAGAAGTGCTGTAAACAGCCAGGAGAAGCAGTCTGCACAGATGAGATTGCCACTGCTGGGCAGAGGGGAACTGGCCTGGTTTGTCCCCTTTTTGCCTAAGTAGCCACCCTCATCTGTACCTTGGTGTCACTTCCAGGACAGAAGCCAGCCAGGCAACCCAGGGCTGTGCTGTCAGTGATGGAGAAGAGTAACAGCTGTTTTTCCACCTCTTTTTGTATCCTAAGTCATCATTGACTTCACGTGGAATCAGATTTGGGTCTCCCCATCCAACACCAAAGCAGATATACTGTCAGAGCACAGGGCTGGGATTAGCTCTTGCTGTAGCTTGAAAGCTGCCTGCACCTGCTCTGGCTCTGCAAAGCATCACTGTGCACCAGAGGTCAAACAGCAAAGGACACATTCTTCCCTTTGCTCATCACTTCTCTGCTGTGTGCACCAGAGATCTCCTAACCCCAAACTCCTCTGGGTTGTACCCTGGGTGTGGAAGCACTGAAGGTATCAGGCACTCCCTGGTTTTCTCAGTCACTTTGGGGTGTGTGAGTGTACAGGGCTTTGGAGAAGCCATTCTTGTCAGAGCCTGACCCCTAAGTAATATCATGGATTCAAAGTGGGACAGTTGTGATTTCAGCTAATGAATTCAAACAGCTCCTATAGAGGAAATCTTATCCTCCAGTCTGCAAGAAGAGCTCTTTGCAAGCACCATGCACTTCAGGTTTTCACAATTTTCATCTTCTTCAAAGTGCATTCAGTCCTTCATTGGGTGGTCCATGGTTACCACCAGCACCTTGCAAATTTTTGGATAAAATTTCTACCAAATGTACTTTGCCATTTTCCTTTCCCAACAATTTCAGCTGAAAAAAATTCTCTTTTCATGGGTGCACAAGTAGTAGGGCACAGAAAAAGAAATGCCAAGTGAAAATCCATTGCACTGAACAGAACCTTTGATTTCAAGTAGTATCTTTTGACTCCACAAGTGTTATACTTAACAAATCAGAGGGACTTGATGGAAAAGGAGATCTGACGCAGCTCCAGGGCTGCACTTACCAGATTGTGTGGAGGTGAGTGGTGCTGGGATAAAGCAACATTTTTCAATCTCTGGAATCAATACCATCAGGAAGTAGAAACATTTGCTGTGAAGTGAGAAACAACACATGGTTATTTCATTATATTTACCTAATAAAGTACCCTTCTTTCATGTAGCATTAAAAAAAGGTCTCAGGCGGTATTTAATAAAAGAAGGATGCTTGGAAATGTTGTGGCAGTTAAGGAAGAATAGATGAGTAATATTTCCCTCGATTTTTTTCACTGTGATACAGCCTGTATTTCCACAAGTAGGAAGTTATCCTTCCTGTGATGCCTTTATTGGAAAGATAAACAAATATTCTTCATTTTTTAACTGCGATTCTCTGCTGGGGGAAAAATTCCTCTTGCATCCTTGTTACACGTTCAGACTCAGCAGGCAGCATCCATCTGCCATGCCCACTATAGGAGTGAGCCCGGAGCCCCTCAGTGCTGCTGGGAGTGATGCAGAGGAGTGCTCACAGAGCTGCACATCCCCCAGCTCTGTGCCCCTGCCGTGTCCCCCCAGCAGCATCCTTTGGGCGGGCGAGAAAGCAGTGCGGAATGTTTGGAGAGTCAGGCTGCTTTCTGAGCTTTGATTGCCACGTGTGTGGGATCTCACAGGAGGAGCGTGGGCAGGGAAGCGATGGAAAGTGCACTTCCACCTCCACAAGGCATTTAGTGAGGAGTCAGCCCCTCCTTCGGAGCTGAAGTCCCACTGCCAAGACTTGGGGTTTTGTAACCGCGTGGCACCCACAAGCAACTGCACCCAGGGCTGAGATAGTGGTGGGATGGGGGCTTGGGACACAGCCAGCCTGCTCCTGGGCAGGGCTCTGCACTGGGGTCCTGGTGTCTCGTGCTGGTCAGGTAATGGTGACAGCATCTGATCCAGCTGATGAGCTCTGGTTACATCACGACAGGGCAAGCAGAAGGTCTGTCAGACCACGGCTGCTGTTATCTTTACTTTGTTCAGGAAGGGTTTCAGTACATCCTACATTTTTGTCTTCATTAATACACTGTTAATAACATGCACATGTTGCTCTATGTGGGCAGGGGATGAGCCTGTGCCTGTGCCAGAATGCTTTGTGTTCCTCAGGTTCGTCCACCTGAAAGCCCTGCCCTGCTCTGCACACCCAGAGCGGGGGGCAATGACAATTCCTTAATTGGCACTGCTCAGAGTGGGTGGGGACAGAAGCATGGCTAACACTGGGTGTGACAGAGGACCTTCTTCCCCCCCGCACTCTCTTCCACTCCTCATCACACTCCTTCAGTGTCTGACATGAATTCTGACAGCCCAGCACAGCCTGTACCTGCTGGGTGCCCAAGTATCTCCCAGGCTGACAGATCAGTTTCATATAGAACCACCACTAAGGGTGCACTGTTCTGCAGATGGGCAGGAGGAAAAGAAAGCCCCGACCCACGTCCAAACAACACTTGTGCATGTTCTTCATGATTCCTAACCTCAGCCCATTACTAGAAAACCCCATCAGGGTGCGCTGGGAAGGATGAGACAACTGCTGAACAGGAAAAAACAACTTTCATTTTCTCTGCGAGCCTGCAGCTGTCAGCTGAACTGATGCATACCCTCTCCATAACAACAGCTGGAGCGGCCAAAAATGGCATACCGACAGCGGGCTGCTGGTAATGAACGGCACAACTCCTGGCTGGATCGGTTACAGCCAGCACCTCGCAGATGCCACTTCCGTTAAAGAATAAAAAATGGGGGGAGAAAAACACAGATGGAAAAATTATTTGCCTGACACTGGAAATTCTTTTTGTTACATGAACCCTGACATATGTTACACCATAAAAGGCACGCAGGCAAGAGGGGGGGGGGGGGAAGAAAAGAGAAACTGGAGGAAGAAGAAATTCTCCATGAACTTGCTTTTCACCTGTTGTCTCGGGACGGGGTGTCTGGGGAGCAGTGTCTGCTCTGGCGGGGGCAGGACGGGGCCAGAGCTTCCACTCTGAGCACCCTTTTCCCCAACATATTTACAAAAGAATGGAGGGTTTTATTTTGTAAGGAAACAGCTTTTTGTTTGCTGGCTCACACGGCAACTACATTATATGTTTTTCTGTAGAAAATTTAGCTCCAGTTCTACTTGTTATCAAAAAAAGAATTGATAGCAGGCTCTGTTGGGAACCGGATTGAGGCAGTGCTTATGCTGACCCAAGGAAATCATTGAATTGTAGAATGGCTTAAGTTAGAGGGGACCTCAAAGACCACCCAGTTCCAACCTCCTGCCATGGGCAGAGCTGCCACCCTCCAGATCAGGCTGCCCAGGGCTCATCCATCCTAGCCTTGAGTGCCTGCAGAGATGGGGCATCCCCAAACCCTCTGGATAGCTCTTCCAGCACCTCAATGCCCTTAAGTCATCCTCTTGTTGGAGAAGGTGGTAGGAGGAGATGGTGGAGGTAACAGCAGTCCTGGCTGCAGCTGGTGTGCAAGAGGCACCCATGGACTGAGGTGCATGACAGCTGCCCTGTGTGCACCCATCATCTCCTGCAGTTTTGGGTGGGGTGGGGTGGAGGCATGAAAGGAGCCCTAGCCCCGGTGCATAGGGATCAAAGACATGGGGTGATGTGGTGTGCTCACATGGCGAATCCATCATTAAAATGTTCCTTCTGCCATTTCTGTGAAGATTTTGACATGATTTGTCAGCATTGTGCAGGAAATGTTCGCAGCAAACAGTTCTCAGCAGATGCTTTCCAGGTCCAAAGTGCTTGCAAACACTGATTAGTTACAGTACTGCAGCTTATTAATCACTGCCGTTTCTCATCGCTATAGCTCATGTCAACATTTCAGTGCTTTGTCTGGTGCTTATTTCCAGCATAATCCACTTAATCAGAGCTGCTCCCTTCCAGTGCGTGGCTCATCCCTGTGCCTCCACCAGTGGCTGCTGTGCTGTGTTGGCAGAGGGATTCAAGCTGCAGCCAGAACCTGACACAGCCACTGTATTGCAGGGTGCAAGTAGCCAAGAATACATGTGGGACAAATCACCACCATGCAGGGATGGTGCCCATGGTGGTGAAGCAAGTGTGGATGGTAACTGGAGAGGAAGGGGAGCAGGAGCTGCCCCAGCCAGCAGGCAATGGGCGCAGCTTGGAGCAGCACAAGGGGAGAACAGTGACAACTAATCAGCCATCAGGATCCATATGGCAGCCCTGTAACAGCACAGTCCTCGCTCCTTCCCCCTCTCACCTCTCCCTGCATCATTAGCATCTCCACAGGAGCCTGGCATTAATTCCCCTCAAACTCCGGACTGGAAGCTTTCTGTGCAGAGGGGTGCAAAAAGGCAGTGGGCGGGAAGGAGTAGGTGCAGAGGTAACTTTTGCTTCGAACTTCAGCCTCTCCATTAGCGCTAGCTGGAAGCATTTGCTGGTGGGAGAACATTCCTGGTGACAGGTCCTAAAATAATTGTGGAGGTGACATGAGTGAGCGACACTGATAATGAACGCGAGTTGGTGGAGCTGGCATAATTTCCTGCAGAGCTCTGCGGTCCCCAAGGATGCTTTTACGCCCCCGCTGGGCCTAATTTAAGAGAAAGTTTGGGAGTTTGACTTCACCCTGAATCTCGCCGCTTGCTCGAACTTTTCCCATTACTCTGATAAAAGATCAACATTAACTCTCGGCTGATTTCTATTGAGATTTAGTGTCCAACTGTTGTTCAGCCCTCTGGGGAAACATAACTCTGCGTTGAATCACTCTTAGTGTCAGTGTGGAGGGGATGAGATGTGCCCTGCCCTCACCCACCAGGGTGACATCAGAGCAGGAAGGCATCACTTTGATGGGTCATTTTGCTTATCGCTTTTTGGCAGCTGTGATAGAAATGCTGGAGAGGAATTCAGCCTCCAAAAAACTCACTGTGGCCACAGGGCTGTATTTTTGAGAGAATTTTAAGAGGTGTTTGTAGCACAGATGGAAACCTTGCTGTATTTACTGATGGATATATTCCAGCTCTGGAGGTTTAGATAAAGCCACTGAAGTGCTTTGGGAGGAACAAAGCTCTCTGGTTTTGGAGAAGAAATAGATCCTTTGTATGGATCCAAATAAATGGAGAAGACCTTTGGTGTGTGGCTGTGTAGGATTCAGAGGTAACACCAGATGCTGTGCTGGAATGGATCATTCCTAGTTTGGGAACCTCCCTGCCTACTGGGGTCTGGATCCAGGGGTGAGGTGCCCACACTGGAGCCATCTGTAGAGCTCATGATCCAATGTGGCACTCATTGCTTTATCATAGATAAACATATCTATGTTTATCTATGTTTATCTATAGATAAACCAGATAGACATAAATTCCAATCCCATTTGCACATCAAACACAAACCAAGCCCAGAAGGAGGTTGTGCCTGTTCCTACTCTCAGGACGTTCTGTTGGCTTCCAGTCCTTCTTCTGTGCAACTGGAAACAGGTTTCCCATGACACCGAGCAGGAAAGCACTTTGCATTTTGCTAAAGTGGTCAGCTGGTCCATAAGTGAATATCCCTCCAAGCTTTTGCATAACTTTTATGTCCAGACAAGCATCCATACTTCCCTTTTGTGCTAATCCCAGCAACGACACCCAGCCGTCTCCCTCCTGAACTCACCATTACATTTTGCAGTAAGCCAAAGTGAGAGGGAAATCCACGTTTCCTTTGAGTCCAGCCCTGTACCCAGCCCGGAGATCGTGCTGCACAGAGAGGTTTTACACGTGTGCACGTCTCACCTTCACACCTTCCCTTTGAATGGGTTCAAACAACTGAGGCAGCTCCATCCCCTCCTCATCTCCAAAGGGTTTCCATCACAGAAATCATTGCCAAAACTGAAGTTCTGTTGTGATTTTGCATTTTACAAACCCTCTCAGAGCATCAAAACTGCCCAACATCATTTTGCAAATAATTTAAAGTTCTTCCCTAAACTAATTAAAACCCTTACTAATTTTCTGACCCTCCTGTTTTCATCTAGGAGCTAATTTTATGATGAGAATTACAAGCTACCCCCTACTTTTCTTTTATGTATGTTTCCTCTAAAAGCATCATAATTAGAGATGCTCAGCTTTAACGCCTCCAGATTATTGCAAATGAGTGATGCCTCCGTAATGAATGACATAGTAATCACAATATCAGCCTTCATCATTTTTAGACAAGCTGCAAAGAAATGATCACATGCTCCATTTGTGGAGCCCTCGATGTAAAGTGTGGATGGCTTAGAACTAGATCATTTAGTTTTAGACATGAACATCCTGTATGTATCACAGATATCTGAAGTAGAGATAGTGCTATCAGAAAAAGTATTGCTGAGGGCTACGTTCTTCATTTTTCATCTACATATGTCAGTGCTTAATAGAATTCACAGAGCCTCAGGAGCCACTGCTTTTGCTCATCACTGGCTGGGATAAACGCAGTCAATACATATGATATTTTCTTGCTGTCTCATGGAATTCAGCAGCAAGAAGGAACAGCACTCACTTGGTGCCGACACAGGCGGCTCCAGGCGGGCACTGCAGCTCGTGGATTGCAGGAGGATTTCCTGCACTCCCTGCAAACCTCAGGAATATTATAGATCTTGGTTCCCCTCTAGTGGCATATCTAAAAAAAGACATTGCAGAGCCCAGCTGCTTGCACAGGGTCAGACCTATTTCCTGCATGGGTAAGGAGTTCAGGGTCTGCTTGTGCCAGAGGCAGTGACAGCTTGGCTGGGATGAGCTCAGAGGTCACGCCGCAGGGCTGGGAGAGATTCGCTGTTGTCCACTGTGACATGAAACCAGAAGTCATCTGGAGTCATAAAATCACAGAATCATAGAATCATTCAGGCTGAAAAAGACCTCTCTGATCCCAAGTCTGACCCCACCACCATGCCCACTGACCACGTCCTTCAGTGCCACATCTCCACAGTCCTTGAGCACCTCCAGGGACAGTGAACCCACCACCTCCCTGGGCAGCAGTGCCAGTGTCTGACTGCTCTTTTGGAGAAGAAACATTTCCCAATATCCAAGCTGAACCTCCCCTGATACAATGTGCAGCCATTCCCTCTCACTGTTTCTGTTACCTGGGAGCAGAGACTGACTCCCACCTCAACTCAGCCTCCTTTCAGGGAGTTGTAGAGAGCCATAACGTCTCTCCTGAGACTCATCTGCTCCAGAATCCTCTTCTTCAGTCCACGAAGAGGAGTTATTAATGGGGACACAGAAAATGAGCATCACCTGCATCACCTGGTGCTGGGAGGTAACAGAGTGCAACACTGCGTGGGAAAAATGGTCTGAGAAGCTCCTGGGGAATGCCAAAGGAAAACTACTCTGAAATGGAAGTAGGGATGTGTCCTCAGTACCATTCAGTTCAGCCCTGGGTCCCCAGTGCCAACGAGCAGGCACTTAACGCTGAATGCTTGGGACTTTCAAAACACACATCCCCAAATTTGTATCACCCTTCCTGCCAGCCCTCCGGGTGATGGCGCAAGCACTGTCTTTAAAGCTGCAGGGAGAAAAAACAAAAACAAAAACAAAACACAAAAAGAATCTCTTTCCTTGGCTCAGTGCTCTGTACCTATGGAATACTTCATCATCATCATCGTCATCATAGCTGGAGATTGTGCTTCAGCCTACAGTGTGCTGCTCCCTCCCAGCAGTGTCCCCTGGTGGTGCTGATATGGAAGGTGTCTGTCTGTCTTCCCAGCGTGCAAGAAAATGTAATTAAAAGGTAATTTAGGGCCTTCAAGAATTCTTCCAGGAACACATCCCACTCGTAGAGCATTGCCCAGCAGCTTTTCTGATCTTTGCCCGTCGTGAGCTTTCAAAGAGAACTTTTACATTAAAAATTAGGGAAGATTTAAGTCAGTATTGTTTGGGATGTTTCATGCTGCTAACATCTGCCAGTTATTATTACAACGGGAGATGAAGTTCATCCCGAATACGGTTTGTTATTATTTTTTGATAAATTTTTATTGGAAAAAAAAACATATATTAAAGAAACCCAGTTCTGATTTCTCCCATTTCTCCATCGCTTCTCACGCTCCTCGCCAGCAGCAGGCAGTCAGTGCATCCCTGCTCCCCCCGTCCCACTGGCGGCCGTTTCCTGCAATTACTGAGAAAAAAATAACGACATCAGTGTGGCAAAGGAGGAAATACACTGATACAGACAATATTAGATCAGAGAATTTGGGAAAAATGTTACGAGTGCCTTACCAAGTGATTATTACCCTGTTTTGGAAGAGAGTTTATTGTGCTTTATTACCACTGGTGGGACGGGGAACAGCTTAATGCCCTGCAGAGCTGTACGGGCTGGGAAAGCTGCAGGGCTGTGCGTTTTGAAGACAACCCAATCTCCCAGATGTGTGCATCCATTTTCAATATCTCAGTAGTGAAGGGTAGGTGGGAATGGCACGTGGCTGCTCTGGTCCTGTCTCCAGGGGTTGCTGTGGAGTGATTGTCTCAGCGCTTTGCTGAGGACGCTGTAAAGTCAGTGCAGTGCAGAATAAATCTTCATCACATTGCATCTCTGCCCTGTGAGAGGGAGGAGCACTTTCCCAAGGTCTGAGCTGAGGTCTCCTTCATCCATAAACAGCCTTTGATTTCCACCTAATGAGACAAACCTCAGCAGTCTGATGGAATTGCCTTAAAGCACTGAGAAACAAGCTTTAGGGAAGGCAATTGGTGTCCACTCTCTCAAGAGCTGTGCTAGTGACTCCAGGTGATTATTTTGATTATTTCCCCTTCTTGCTGCCAAATTCATCCCTCCTACTTTGTGCAAGTGCCTGGTAACTCACCATGATGCTCTCTTTCTCCAATTTGGTAAGAACTGAAATGATGATAAATAATGATGCTAAAGAAGACAGTGACAAGAACAGCACTGAAATTTTAGGCAGAGCAGTAAATCACACATTCCCTTTTGGAAATGAGAATGAATGACTGCACAAGGCTGGTGTTTCTTGGTGGGCTGGCAAGAGCTGATCAGAATCAGACATCTCACAAACAGCATCACTTATATCTGGTGTGAGTCATGGAAGAAAATTGAAAGTTTCGTAGCAGTCTTTCCCCATGTTGCTGGACTAACAGAAATATTAGATCTGTCTTTGGTGGCTGAAAGTTGTCCCTTTTTGTCTTGGGAATGAATCCTTACCAAGTGTGATCCCATCACAGTGTTGTTTCTTTGCGTGGCCTTGTGCTGTTGGGGAATAACTGCAAAAGGAGAGGGAAGGAAATTTCCCTCAGGAGGACCAACAGACCCACTGAAGAGGACCAACAGATCCATTGGGGAGGACCAGCAGGTCCCCTAAGGAGCAATGGGACCATTGAGGAGGACTAGCAGGCCCACTGACGAGAACCAGGGCTTGCTGGTGGCTGCAGGAAGGTCACCTTCACTGTCCTTCACTGATGGACAGGAGCATGGGAGGGAAGCCAGGGCTCTGCCCACTCTGCTGCTCACTTGTAACAGGGAAAGCTGTCCCCAGTCTGCACCTCACCGTGCAGGAGCCAGCTTGATTTTCCTCAGGTGAGCAGTGATCTTGCCCTGACCTTCAGGCACACAAGCTGTTCCCACAACAGAGGAGTTCCATCTACTTAGCAATGTCACTCCTGCACAGATTGTTGCAGCTGGGCTAGGAAATTTGCCTGTTAAATGCTTCTTCACCAGCTCTGGAGTCAGCCAGTCTGAGTCCACAGGGTCTTCCCCACTCAGATCATTAAAAATATCAAAACAGAGGATTAGGATCTTAGGATCTTTTGGTTTGTCAATTAAAACCAGCAGGATTTGAGCTGCAATCGCCAGTCCCATTTCACGTCCTCATATCTCCCTCAGAGATGGTGAAGTCATGTAAAATTCAATACGTGGCCACAGATTCAGGAGCCTGGACGTGAGTGCAGCTCGCGGGGGAATGAAACCCATTGTGATGCACTTGCAGCTGTGTGTCAGTCGGTTCTGCCCTGCAGCGTGTCTGTCTGGAGGCACATTACGGGAGGGACATGATGCAGGCGGGGGGAACCTGCAGTTATTAGCTGCGGGCACATCCTGTTCTGCTGTCTGGCTCTGGGTTTCTAATTAAATAATTGCAAGCCTTGTTTCCCCATCTGAAATAGTGTTCTCTTAATAAATGCAGCTCGCAGGAATTAATTCTGATTCAAGGCTTTCGCAATGTTAAATATAGAGTCAACCTTCATTATTGCACGGTATTGGAAGTGGGGACGGGGCAGAAAAAATATGGGCTTTACCTTTTTTAACATGCTGTGTTTTTTCTACCTGCCTGGAGGAGGTAAGAACATCGTATGTACCTGCCAGGGAGAAAGCACTTTGCACACTGTACTGCTGGGTGCTATGGGGAGCACAGGAGAGCATTACGTGCTTTGCCTTCCATTCTTGAGGACACCATTTGGTGAAGCACCCAAGATGCATGGACCCTGGAGCACAGTGGAGATGCTGCAAACTTTTCTAAACCATGAAGCCCATGAGTAGGCAAGGACTGAGTTTTTTCTCTCTGTCCTTGGCTCAACCCAGTTTCCCTACGCATCTTTGCCATTTTAGGCAGATTCCTGTAAGCTAGAAGCTTTTGCGTGTGGTGCAAATCAATACAAAGTGCATGTGACAGAGCCTGAGATTCAGAATAAGGCTCAGATCAGATGATAACTGACGTGGACTGAATAAAACATCACAGGCACAACAGCAAGCCCTGTGCTACCCATCTGCCTGCTACAGCCATCTGCTTGCTGTTGGTACAAACTGAGATTGTAACCTCTTTGGGAAAGGAGCCTGCCTTGGTTAGGCACTGGCACTGTGTTTATCGTTGCAGACTCCACTTGCTACGGAGTGCAAAAAATAATGAGTGAGGAGACAGGCAGGTTTTATAGCTCAGGCATGGGGCTGGAAGGCAGAAGATCAAAGTTCAGTTCCGTGTTGGATGTCAAGCAAATAATATCATCTGTCTGCAAAATATTGTTAATTCTATTTCTGTAACTCACAGGATAGAGAATAAATTCATTAATACACATGATACATGCCAGAGATAATGCGGGCACTTGGAAGACAAGGGTGAAAACATCAGAGGAACTGAGCAAGATCTCCTGAACCTCAGTTCCATCTCCAAAATCCTGCCCTTCAAAGTCATTGGGGTTCACATCCAGGCTGTTCTGGGTAAGTCAGAGCATCTCCACAATGTGTACAGGAATGTCCCCTGCTCGAAGACTGGAGAGGCAAAGCACCATTTTATTCTGGTCTATCTCCTTATGCTTATCACAACATGCTGCAGCATCAGTGATGTCCTTCAGACCCATCTTCACTCCTGGCCACCCGCACCACTGTGTAGGTGCAAAGAGGATGGGAAAAATCCCAGGAAATTCCAGTTTCTTAACCTCCACCTGGCAAGAGACTCAGAAGGGTTTCCTGGGTATCCATGCCTCAGTTTTATAAGTATCTGCTGCCACCAGTGGGCAATTTACTACTAAATGCTTTTTAATTTCATTCTGGGAAAAACAAACAAACAAACAAACAACAAAAAAAAAACAAAAACAACACAGGCAATCCTGGAAGGTGAAGCAAAAGATTGACTAATTTAATAAAAAACACTTTGATGAAACTGGCTGAGATGAAAAGCTGGTGGCAGCAGGGCTCACCCTGCCTCAGCAGCAGGTCTATTCTTAAACATGCAGCTGAAGGCATCCCTGTTCATTGCTGGGGAGTTGGACAAGACGACCTCTAAGAGTCCCTTCCAACTCAAGTGATTCTATCACTCTATGAAGTTTTAGCATCAGAGCAGAAAAGCGAGGTGTGTGATCCTAATTTGAGGCAAGGCAGGTAATTAGGGCTCTGCAAACTCAAAATTAGAGGATGCTAGTGAGTGGGTAAGCCTGACCTTGTGCTATCCTGACTCATAAAAATGGGAAAACTGACAGTATGGAGCTACACTTAGAGGATGTTGTGTGAAAGATGCTGCCATAAACACTAACAGAGATGGATGGAGCAGGTGCTGATCTTTAGAGATGAGTTAGTTGTGTTCAGTAATTAGGGAAAATGAGACATAGATTATAGTGCATGACATTTTAACTCCACTCCACTGAAATCAACTGCAGCCTTTAAGGATGTGGGTTTTTTTAGCCACAAGCCAACTGTTGGAGCTCACCATCCAGCAATGAGCGTGTTACTGCAGCCTCACAGAAATCCTCCTCATTCAGTGAGGAGCCCAGGGAATTCCTTCTAAAGCACAAGAACAGCTGAGAAAAGGTAACCGATAGCATTTTAATGGCACCTACAGTGTATTTTGTAGGCTAGGGTGGCACTAAGAACACCTGGCTACAAAGCGTACATGCCAAAATCTACTCTAATTTTTCCAATGCAATATGCTGTCTCTCCCAGGAGCTGAAATGGTCCTCTTTGCTGTAAACACTTCACACCATTGATAAAGACCCCCCCTTGGCAGGATGTGGGGGGATTATCCTCTTACATACTCCAAATAGAAATGAAATCACAGACAGACCATGAAAATTGGCTGCAGCCAATGTCATCATGGTCAATGTCACCACAGTGGAAGAAGGGCAACCTTCTGATGCCCTTTGCAGACAGCACATCAGTAACAGCATGCTGCAGCTGCAGTGCCAACGCCTGTATTCCCCAGCCATTTTCACCTCTTGGGGAAATGCTAATGGCCCAAGTCTGCCAATCTCTGTGCTGCTGATTCCATTGAGCAGGATGGGGCTGCTGTTTGGGCCACTCTGGAGTAAGGCAGGCAAGCATTAGCAAGCAACTGAAGGAAAGTTTACTCCAATGGGCAAAATCTAACAGGACCGCTACATCCATGCTTTGTATGCACCAAAAATATGAATATGAATCTTTCTGTCACCTCCTATTTCTTTGATGAATGAGTGCAACATAAAACCTTTTTTGTTGTTGTTGTTCCTGTTTATCCTCCCATTGCCTCTGTGCTGTTGGGCAGAGCTGTTGTATAGAGGTGAAGTGAGGCACAGGGGGATGAAGAAGTTTTTGCAGGGTGCATAAGACGATGCCTGTTGACTGTGTGTTACACTGGGCTGCAAGCATGAACCCAGCCTGCACATCATCCTTTTCTCTGCACCAGAAAAGAAGCGTGTGACACTGTTTAGTTTGCCTCTTAGCTCAAACCTCTGTATTAGGGAGAGCTGCCCTCTATAGGCATGGGATGGGTTTTTCCTCTTCCATCTGACCACTGAGTCATCCCAGGCAAAACTAAAACTCACTGAAGAAAAGTGAAGAAAGGGGAAACCCTGCAAGCTCACAGCACAGTTGGGACAGCATCACTGTCACAAGTGGTTATGGGGCTCTCAGCCACAGCATGTGCCAGCTCAGGAGAAAACATGTCGTAATCACAGTTATTTCAGGTGATTCTCATTGCAACTCTCTGGACACATCTTGTTACTACCTGCAGCGCTGTCTAACAAGAAAGTCAGTGCTCAGGTCCAACCCCTGGGTGTCATTGCACGACTCTGTATTGCTGCCAGCTCTCTGCAGGGACAGGATTTGTCCATCCTTTTGTCCTTTCACAGCGCCAGGACTGTTTTTAGGGAGTGCACTACACTCTCTGCATTACAAACCTTCAGCATAAAGCACAGACACTTCCCGGAGAGTGTAAGACACTCAGACATCTTCCTATTGACTCATTGTTCTCGCTCTGTGGAGCAAAATGTCAAGACAAGTATAAATGTCAGGCTCACGTGAAGCTTGTCAGTCCTGGGGTGAGCATCGTCTGTAGAGCAAGGATCAGCCGATGTCAGGAAGCAGAATGCCCTTTTGTGTGCATGCTTTGCAAGCCCCGGGGATCACGAGGCACTATCCATATCCTGAGACATCAAGATCTCAGAGTTTGACCAAACGTGTGCAGGGCTCAGCACAAGATACTTTGGAGCAGCTGCTTCTAAGCCTCAGCCCGTATGGAAAATGAAGGAAGATGCCCAAGTGCTTTAAAGCAAGGAGAAGGGTGTCCAAATCTGGGTGTCAGCAATTAAAAGACTGTTTATGATGTGTCTTTCTGAATGATGCTGTTTTGTTCTAAAGAAGAATAAAACTGGAACATGTTGATAAAATTTTCCCTGGAGATAAAGCCTGCGTACTGCTCCGGAACAGTACAAGCATGACAAACCTGTCTCTGTGTTCTTTCTTGCTAGCCGGCAGCCTCCCCTCTCCTAATCCAAAGTGGCATCTTGAAGCAAAGCAAAATCAGCAGCCAACATCAGAGATTAAGCGCTCTTATCAAAGTGATAAAGGCTGTGTTCTGCAGCAGCCCTACAGCTGGAGCAGCAGGAGGAGATGAGCAGGGCATGGCTCTGCAAATCTACTGCTGAACTTCTGTTCTGCTCCAGATTTCCAGAGCTTAAGGTAAGCTGCAGTATCCCTAAGGAAGGCTGCAGCAGGGATGTGCCATTGGAAAGTAGTTCCCCAGTGGTTGTGGCTGTGATCCTTGGGGTAATGAAATAACCTGGGAAGGAATGTTTGCATTGCTCATTCAGGATGTGCTGCTCCCCCTGAATGCTGAGAAGCATAAACACAGCCATGCACCATGCTGCTGCCTTTCCTTTGCTTCCCTTCTGCATGAGCTTGCTTGAGTAAAGATATCCTACTATGTGTCTGACACAAAAATAGAAAGCTAAATAAGGTGAAACCCAAGCAAATCAAATCAAGACTTTACTCTGAATGGTGAAATGCAAGGCAGCAGGGATCCTTGCTGTGACTGTATTATCAGGTTGCAGCGAACATCTGCTGCTGACAGGTAGTGGGATGGTGATATTCCACATGTGGAAAAAGGAGAGAATTAAATAATCACAACTGTTTGGGAATACATGAAACCTAATCTAGGATGATGTGGGCTACATTTATCTAATGGAGCATGAATAAAAATACAGTGGCAAAAATCTGCAAAGGTGGTAAACACGTTGTTCCCTGTTATATCTGTTTTGTTTGTAAGACCTGGTATTTTTAACCGAAGGGAAAAATCGTAATGCAGTTGAATGCAAGGTACAGAGACTGTCGTTTGCAGTGGAGCCTAAGGGATTCGGATCACTAGATCCCTTAATTCCTGTGGAAATCCCAGCTAATGTAGCCAGCTTACCATGCTATCTTATCTTGGAGGAGGGTTTAAAAGCACAAGATAAATGCCAGTGCCTCAAGACTGAAGGAAACAAGCAGCAACGTCTGGCAGGGCAAGGAAGGAACAACTAACCAGGAAGGCAGAGTATGCTCTCCTTGTCTCAGCAAGCGATTTTAAAATGTCTCTAACTGTGGTCAAGCACCAAAGCCAACAGAGTTCATGTTCTTGCTTAATCTGGGATTCTTTCATAAAACAGTGATTTTTCCTGGATAATTTCTATAGTTTGAATAAATATCCTGCTGAAGCTATTCCCATGGCAAGCCCTCAGCCTCGTTTAGTTATCACTGATTTAAATTAAGGGTCAATTTATAGAAACCAATTCTTAGAATTAAATTTCAACTCTCAGCGATTCAGTCACAACAACACAATCTGGTCCCTAAACAGCCAGGACAAATGCTGTGTGAGCAGAGTTCTCTTCTGCTTCATCCAGTTTCTTTGGCCATAAGGCTTCAATTCCAATTCCGAGCACATGCAGGAGTCAGACCAGCAAGATGGGGAATGGATGAGACCTCTCCTCCTGGCTCTCCAAGTAGCGTTGGTGATTGTTTTTGTGAGTAAATCTCCTCTAACAACAGAAAGAATTGAGATCTGCCCTTTACTTCCCCCTAAATGAATTCCTGGATTTTTATTTGTGCCTCTCTTCTGTGGAGATGATTATAAAGGGGCAATAATTTGTCAGGCATTGGGGCTGCAGTGGCACAGTCCAACTACACTTCTCATTACAGCATTTGTCTCAAGCACCAAAAGAACACATTTGGTGACAAGCAGTCTGAGCTGTCTTCAGTGGGGAGGGGACTGCAGTGGGAACCTCTGAAGCCCTGAGATGGAGACAGCTTGGTGCATCCAAACAACACACTGCAAGTAGCTCCTGCTTTCAGTGCTGGACAGCAGTGACACTGATGCATGTTTTACTCCAGGAAACAATTTTTAATAAACTTGCACAGTGCTTCTTTGAATGTCACTTGACAGCTGAAGCACAGAATGCTAATTCAAGGATTCACACATTGCTGTGGAGAGGCCAAAGTGCAGAGCTTGGATTTACATGAGTGCTGTATGATGTGATGCTTCCTCACATCAGCGAACCTCCATGATTTTTTATCCCTTTTGCTAAGTCTGACGTGTGATGAGATGAAATGCTGTTTTGCTTTGACCAGGATCATATTCTGGATAGCAGTTTAATTGCAGTTTAAATATTCTGCTCTTTAAAGCAGAGTAATTAGCCTGCTATGAATGTTGTAGCAAACAGGCAAACAGGAAAGATGCAAAGATCTTAAAATTCTGCTTCTAAAGCGAGAAAAGAGGTAAATACCAACAGTGGACATCTGAGAGCTCTTTAAACTGCCTGAAATCAGAGCCAGAGCAGGCAGACCTGTGCTTCCTTCATGGCTTTACAGCCTATCAGAAGGGGATCAAACCAAGAGTAAGTGAGGATTAAATTGTTGCTGAGAATGATCAGATGCTAGCAGTGTCTGCTGCACCACCAATGTTCATAGCAGCCCCCCAGACTTTTGAAACAAGACAGAGATTTTTTTTTACATGACAATGACAAAGATGATTCCTAAGCCACACTTTCCATTTGTATGGGAACTGTTGAGTCACAACCTGAACCACTGATGGAGCACCTGGGGAAAGGACCTGGTCAGCCCTGGGAGCACAGGTGAAAGCAATTCACTTGTGCAATGGGAAGGGTGGAGCCTGGCTGCACCTCTCAGACCTCATTTAAGGGTTGACTGCCACTAGGGTAGCTTCTCTTTCTGGAGATCTCTTCTGAGTGAAGCTCTTTCCTGCAAACCTAGAATCTTCTGATACAGGTGAGCAATCTTTTTCCCTTCCTTTGTAGCACCTTTCTATCGTGTCAGTCCTTCCATCATTGCATCTTTGTTGTAATGCCTTTCCCATTGTATTGATCTAATTGCTACATCATAGCTGAAGTGTCTGGTTAGCAATACAAAGACCAGGAACTTGGGCAGTAAACTCTACAGCCATACAAATTGGAACATATTGGTTCCATATCACTTACCTGGGAAGTTCATGAATGGCAAGTGAAACTTGCAGAAAACAGATGCAAGAAAGAATGGAAGGACTAGAGGGTTCAAATGCTATTATATTTCAGAAAACACATGGGAGGAAGTCATCATAAAGTGATCTCAAGTTTTCCAGCTCCTGATAGATCAACTTGTCTACATACATTTAGATAGATGTATACACAATGATATATAAGGATATGTGTTTATACCCACAGAGGGAAATCCCTCTATGTTTCATATATATGAGTTTTGTAAGGTTGCAAGTGCTCAGTGTAATAAGTAGAGATAGTTATGAAAACAATAGATACAGAAAAGTAGACTATAGCAATTCACTGTCAAAAACACAAGCCCTTTGAAATTTTGGTGTCCAATCTGCTTAGGAGAATGACTGAACTGAGACTACATCTGTTATTTAATTCAAGCATTGTGCTGCTGTCAAAGGAAACTGCTGGCAAGCTGCATTTCAGCCTGCCAAGATCCTTTTGTAAAAACACAATTCAGAGCTTAAGAGTAGGGAGGAGGGAAAAAAAAATCTAGAAAATAAAGACATAATAGCACAATCTTTGTGGGCAGAAAAAGTGCAGAAATAGTGTTCTCCTCAGTGCTCTTATCTTTCTATTTTCCCTCTGCTGTGATTGAGGGCCTGAGTTATTCACACACCCCAGACTGAAGGAAGATGTGCATCTCTCCATTCACCTCCACTTCATGCATTCTCAGAAGCATGAAGTGGATAGCTAGTAGCATTAATCCCTACTCTTGCTTACTCAGACTGGGGTGCTAAGACCAGAAAACGGGTAACTTTAAAGAAATGTGTAAATGTTGTACATGTGATCCTCAATGAGAGTATTACTGGAGTAAAATCTGAGCACAGGGACCTCATGATCTGACTCTAAATAGCTGATTTCCTTCAGTGTGAAGAATGACTCAGTACTATGATTCAGGCTTAATATATTACAGATCTGGTTCTCTCTGGCTAGACTTTGTTTTTGCACTCTTGGGGCCCTCAAATTTTCTCTTCTGTCAAAGAGAATGAATTTTACCATGAGCTCCAACTCTTTCAATGACATTTACTTTGCAAGGCTGGAAAACTCTCCAAGGAGGGCAGGGAGAATTTAAAACATTTTTTAGATACTTAATGAATGAGCGTCCATGAATTTTGGCAGCAATTCTGAGTTTTTAACCTCTTCAGGTTTTAAAAGAATGTTCTGAACGAGCCACTAATTTTCCTATCAAACGTGAGACTAGATAATGAGCCATTCTGGCAAGACTAGTCTGAATTTTACGCCAGAAAGGACTGTGATATTTTCAAAGACTTCTACCCTGAAAAGAATTATAAAACAGATTCACTTTCTCTTTCAAATGGAACTTTTGATGTGTTTTTGAATTGAATTGCATCATCACATCTTCTATTTTGACTGTCACATTCATATTGACTGCAAACCCTTCACGTCTACCTGCACTGATTTTAATAAAATTATGAAACAATTAGAGGAAGACTTCATAAAGTTGATGGCACCAGAAAGGGATATAGTGCTGAGAAAAGGAGGAAGTTAACTGTTTTGTGAAGATCCATTTAGGATTACTATTTTACAATGGCAGAATATATGCAGAAGCTTGATCCTAAAATTGGTTTCAGCAAAATCTGAAATATTGTTAGTTTTTGTATTTTAATTGCAGTCTAGCTTGAAATGATAATAGGGGAAGTTCAATTTGTCAGTTATGTTAATATCTTCATGTAAATGTCAACAGAAAATTCAGCCAAAAACCTTATATCAAAGTGCTTCTCTGAAGAACAACATATTGAATTTGTTATGAAGCAATAGAAGTCATTAGTACAAATATCAGGGCCATGTTTCCCCAAAGTCTATGCACGTACACATTGTCATTTTTGTTCTGTTTGAAATTCACCTTGTGTAGACAATTGGTAAGATGTAAAACACACTGAATCTCTATGGATCAAAGTTATTTCTGTACAAAGGGCTTCAGGACAATCTGAAGACCTTTTAAATCCCTCAGTGCTGTTTTGACAGCATAATGGCCTTGAATGACTGCATTGGTGGAATAGTCCTTCTGCATGAGACTAAATTTCTCCCTTTTATTCAGTTCAATCCAGTCTTGATTGCAGTAAAGATGCTGCTAAGTAGGTCTTCATGTTTAGGTAGAAGCAATGTGATGCATTTTCCTATTGGAGACAGCAGAGAACGAATTATCAATTTTATTTCTTTAAAACTAACTGTGATTAACAGCAGCAAATTTCAGACCAACTCATATTTAAAGAAACCTCTGTACTGTGTTTTCACAGAGGACTGTGCATAACTATTGTCTTTATCAACCATAGAATGGCATAGATTCCTACCTTGCAAGCAAGGGCAACTATCAATCCCAGATCCCCAAGGTGTTGAAAATTCAAACATATTTTATAGAATATTTATGTCTAACTGTTGTCCTAGATGGATGGAGTCCCTTTGTGTCCTTTCTACTTTTGAGAATTCCTGCACCAAACATCTTGTGACCACTTGAACATGTAGCAATCAACAACAGGAAAATTAAGTTTTAGAAAGGTTTCCCAGAACACAAATTCCAAGAGAAAAGAATGGGAACATTGAATTCCCTCATTTAAAGCACCTCATAGCCTATGACACCAAAGCCATTCACATATTTACATGGCTGACATACTTTGTGCTCAGGCTAATATACATGACTGTTTTTGTGTCAACTCCTAGGGCAAGTGCAAATAGCCCTCAGAAACTTGTGATCAGGATGTGACTCTGGTATTGCTAAATAAAATTGGATGAGCATTAGGTGGGATGGTTGGTGGCCCTGCGTGTGGCAGGGGGGTTGGAGATTCATGATCCTTGAGGTCCCTTCCAACCCTGGCAATTCTGTGATCCTGATTAAACTCAACTTGATGGAAGACATTAGTAATTTTCAGGGTGAAAAGATCTTTGTTCAGATCAGGTATATTTCGCCTGTGTCGGTCAGCCACTTGTTTTGGGTAATGTTTGGTTTTGTGTGCATTTTTGTTTGTAAGTTAATATCAGCCCCCAGACCTTGCCTGTATTCATATCTATGTATCATTAGAGACAAAAGCACTGGGGGAAGTCCTATAAATAATACATCTGGTAGGTGACTATAATCTTGTTGCTCTGAGTGGTTAATTTAAAATTGCCCCTTGGGCACTGCACAAATGGTAGCAAATTTGAAACAAAGCCTACGCCATCATTTGCTGTTCTTATTATAAGCCAGAATACCTAAAGTGCTTTTGACCACAAAATGAATTTAAAAATCCAGAGAGGAAAAACATTTATCACAGTGTTTTCATAGTCTCCTGTTGTCTCTCTCAAAGATGCCCACACACTTGTTTTCAGTAATCTGAATGACTATACTACCTTAAAATAGCACTAGATTTTCCATTTGAAGCTGAGATTTGAATTTAGAAAACTGCTCGAGTAAGAGTTTAAAATAGCTCCCAGGGCTTGAGATTATTTCTTCCTCAGTGAGGCAGACACACTGCAAATTTCAGAAGACCTCGCAGACCTGGATGTTCACGTGCTCTGAGAGCCTTTGCCAACCCCAGCACGGCATGCACAGGGATTTTGAGTAAGAACAGATTTCACATTACAACAGCTTGTAGGCGTATTCATATATAACTTCTGCCGAGGGGAATTATACAGAAATGCCAAGTGCAAGGATTTCCCAGAGTCTGGGAGGGTCACACAATTAATCTCTTAAATACATCTTAAGGGATTGACGGTTTCCACTACTGTGGTTTTAAGGAACCCTCGGGGTATCAGCTTCCACTCTGAAAATTTCAGTGAGATTATTTATTGCTGATAACGAAGTCACAACTACTCTCCGCCCCGGTACGCGGTGAGCAGCACCATGGAGAGCGGACGGGCTGCCCATGCAGTCCGATTTCCTCATTAAAACACAAAAAGCAAACCTCTTCCCATCTCCCAACGAACCCTTTGGGTCTCGGACCACCTCTATAGGAGTCGATAAAAATATAAATTAGCTAATGAATGTTTAATCCATCAATAAGCAGATGAGGTAGTTCTTGCTTTAAATATCCTATTGTCAGAGCAGCTGGGAGGTGAGTGAGACAACAAATGCTTGTTACTGAAATCTCACTGTATCTGTGCTGGGAAGCAGCACTAGATGGGTTTCATTCCATCTGAGCTTGCAGGGAGGGCACATAGTTGTTTTCCTGTTATTGTTTTTATTTGCTTTTGGCAAAAACAACTTGTTATTTTGTTATTCAAATTTGGCTTGAGCTCAGCTGCTTTTCAGCAAAATAGCATTTTTCTTCTGAAGCTTATTTGACCCTAAGGCATACATGGATAATATACTCTGGTCACCATGGTTCTAAAATTTAAAGAATATTGTTTGAGGAGTTGAAATATTATCATTTTTTCTCCTTCAAACTCCAAAACTTACACAGATAAGGGTAGTGACATCTAATCACAGTGTTGAATAAGAAGCTAAAGCTCAGGCCTTCTATGAGCATTTGCTTTCATGTTCTACAATATAATATTTTTAGCTTAGAGCATAAACACTAAACTCATCCTGGTAAGTGGAGAATAATATGAAAAGAAATGCAACAAAAACAAGCCTGAAGCCAGCACTGATGACTCAATTATTTACTTCACTGTAACTAGATAAGAACATAAGGAAGAATGACAGGTCTTGGACCCAAGTACCTACAAAAAGGTAGATGAGATGTGTGGTGAACAATAGACAACATAGCTTCACCCCCTCCTACATTGATCAGAAGAAACAAGATTTGATTCCCTCTTGACACATTCGGGTTAATGAACTCCTTTATACCTTTACTTTAAAAAGGACTTGCAGAGATGTTTATGCACCCTGTTCTCTGAGCATCACTGAGGGTGGGTGGACAGAAGGGCTCTATCCTACAAGAAGTGATCTGGAGCATCAGTGCAAGCTAGGTGCAAGAGAAGACTGTTAAAGGCTGAAGGCTGAAAGTCAGCTCAGCTCAGTCAGGATCATTTAGACATGACCATAACTTCCCCTTCCAATAAGCTCATGGTCTCTAATTGGCCAAATCACCATCTGTTTTAAACCAGCTGACTTCAGTCATCACTTATTGCCCCTAATTCCCATGGTTATCAGTGCCAAGAGTATCTTCATCTTTTAGCAGCTGCTGCAGGGGAAAGGTTTTCTTGGTAACATCAATTTGTGGATTCCCATGCCAAATTCAGAAGAAAGCTCCTTTTTGAACAATGCTGAGTGTAAACTATTAACATTTGAGAGTAAAATGGTTTTGCAGAATGATTTCCCTTACACAGAGCAGGACTGCAAATGACTTCTGTACTCTTGCTTTTATCCCCAGCAGTAGCAAATGCTGCTTGCTATGGATATCTTAAATTTGCAGACCCACTTACAATATATCTGTTGAATGTTTCTGCCTTGCAATGTCAACAATACCCTGGCTCTTATCAGTATCACTCAGACACTCATTTATGCAAGAAAGAAAAGGAGATGTGTGTATATATCCAAGGGCATAAGAACCCAGAGTGCTAGGATTTTTGAGTTATAGGACTATCAGTACATTGGCCTCTTTCTAACTACCCCCTGTGAGCTCCTGTGTGACTTTTCTCAAAATGATAAGATTGAATTTCAGACGTACTTGGGAAAGATCAACCTGCTGGAAAACAAAAACAGGAGCAAAAAGGTCATGTGCTTCTTTAGGAGGACTCAAGAGTACAATAAGGAATATTGTGAATATTCTGAAATCACCAATAGGACTGGGACTGCTTATCCCTTTCTTGTAAGCAGTGAATTTCTGGGATGCACTCATTCACTGCTATTGGAGTCTGCTTTAGAGAAGAATGGGGAAAATAAGGATGGAATCCTTCAACCAAATCTATGCCCATATACTGCAAATAATGCTTCAATTCTTTTTTAATTTTATCTACAGTTTTTGGATATTGATGAGAATAAGAGAAACTTAAAAGCGGAATAAGCATTGCAACAATTTTTCCTAACCAAGTGCAAAAGTGCATTTCAGCCTATAGAAACCTGTTGATCTTGCTATGTTCAGCTCATAAATTTAAAAATTCCCCCTTGTTTGAATGAGTTTGGTCTGAGTTTAAGAACTTCTGCATATCTTAAGAGAAAAAAAAATCTGTGTTAATGTCTGAATTTGATGGAGTATGTCTCATTCCTTGCTTCAATTGTGGCAGCAGAATGAGACATATGGTTCTTGAGTCAGCTGCCATGCACTCAAGCAATATCACTCAATCACAGGCTTTCTTGGCATCTCTAGCTCTTACCAAGAAACATCCTGAACAGTTTGTGAGTGTACAAGAAGAACCAGGTAGAATATGTACAGTTTTCATTGCTTTCTTTGAAATAAAACTTTCCTAAACCTTCAAATGACTCACTGAACAAAATAGTGTCCTTATGCAAGGAGAGAGATCAGATGGTCTTAAAACATGTAGAATGAAGAAAAAAATTATTTGCTCTTTTATAGAGCATGGCTATGGGACTGCCTGTACTTAGCTGGTCATCTTGCACTTTAAAAAATGATTTTAAAAAAGGGAATGGGCTTGTAAAAGATTTCTGCATTAACCAGTGTAATTCAACCTGTGTTACCCAGGTGCAATTATATGATAAGATTTCTGTAAAAGATATCCAAGATCTGCATGTAACCACTTTGTTAAAATTAGTCCAAGGTTTCTTAATGTTGGCAAAAATGCATACTGGGGGGGGTCAGGGTAAGACTATCATTCTTGCTCTCAATCTGGAGGGAGTGAAATTCAATTCTGCAGCTGTGGTGGTGGGATCTGGGAAGGTGAGGATGAAGTGCAGAGGAAGTACAAATGTTTGGAGAGCTGTTAGAGGGCATGGGGGCCTGGTGGTCTCCTCTTGAGGCTCTTCAGTGTCTCTTGATGTGGAAGTGACTGAGGATTTAGGGAATGTGAGGTGGTTGTGGGCAGGATTGATTACTTTCTTCTCTTTCTTCCCAAAGACTACTCTTGCCCAGCCACCTTACATACAATTTGAGGATTGCACTTATGTCTTTCCTCTGTCATTTATTTTTATTCTAATTCTAGATATTCTTTGTTGCTCTCATTTTTGGAACTCCCGTCTGTCTCTCTCTTGGATTCTCACCAATCAGTTCAAATCTCCCTTGAAAAGCAATACTCAAACTTTACGTACTATTTCAGATAAGGTTCTTCAATTTTACCTGCTGTATCTTCTCTTCACAGTTGTATGTGTAGACATTATAAATGCTTTTGTACTCAGATGGAGTTTGCTTTTCCATAACAACATAGCACTGCTGACTCACAATTTTCTTTTCTAATGGAAAACTCCTCAGTTAAATGCTATCAAAATCTCAGTATTCTGTGAGAGAATACAACTTAGTTTGTCTCTTTGCCAGCGAAAACTAAACGAAGTTGATTTCAAATTGAAGAAAGTGCACACAATCAGGTCAACTGACATTCAGCAATCTGATTTACCTGTGATTCAAGTTAGAGCCCAAGAAATCCTTCTCTGAAAACAAGTGAAGAGAATGCTACCATAAGCCTTGCACCAGAGGGAATAGATTGCATTTGAGAGTATAAGTTGAAACTTTTCTTAAGTTTTATTGAACTCAAAATCAAAAATCTTTGTTATATAAATGCATATTCATTTCTAACCCATTCTATGTTGCACAGTGTCTATCAAATATGCAGTGCTCCACAGTGGATGTTTACTGCAGGCCACAGGGACTCTGTATGACATTGAGGCTTTTTGCTGGGAATGGGCATCCTGTTTTTTTTCCAATTCAGATGCTAACACACCCCCCCCCCCCCCCCCCCATGGAGATATTTTCAGGCAGAGGTTTCCTGACAAGCTCACACCTTCCATCACCTATATTAATGTCTTCCTCTTGCCATAGGTTTCATGATGGCCCTGAGACAAGGAAGTTTCTTCATGAGCACAATTAAAACTTGCCATGGACCTGTTAGTCCATGTGGAATTGATGACTCATATTAAAACAAGATGAATGTTCAGAATGTCAGGTATCAATCAGGGCTTCCTCAGGGCTGCGTCCTGCCTGAACAGTTAACATCTGCATTACAGCTCAGGTAAGAAAAGCAGATAAGATAAGAAGTCAAATATTTCCTAGAAGAATCATTACTCACTCTCCCCTAGAAGGGCTTACTGTTGCTGCCTCATATCAGTTATATTCCTGAGGCTGATAGATAACCTAGCAGATGATGTTGCACACAAGCAGAAAAGTTTGGAATACCTTCATTTTGGAGTTTCTCTTTTCAACTGCATAATTGATGGAAGAGAAACTGGTTGGCAGCATAGCATTCCCAGAATGGGAGCTGTGTCATTGGCCACCACCAGAGGTCTGGTGCACTGGGTGTTGATTGTCCTCATTTTGTCCCTTTTTCTGTTTGAAGTTGGCATATCTAGTTCATAACGTGTCCAAATTGCCTCCTGGATTGGTATTAACAATGACAGGTGCAACCTTTAGTCACCTGGAGAGTGTCCTTCTTTTTATATCATTCCTCATTCTGCCGAATCGAGGCAAACCGTGCAGGGAGAAGTGAGATCTTTCATCAGAACAGCTGACGTGGTTGGCATGGGGAGCAGAAAACTTTCAGGCATGGAGATCTCCTGCAGAGCAAAAATGCTCGGGGCTCTGCCCATGTTTCCTGGCAAATCAATTCCCCTCAGTACCATTGAGACTGTCCGTATTATCTGCAGTTTATTTAGGATGGAATGTTTTATCTGCTGGGTTTGGTCTGCTTGCAAGTAACAGACTCAGTTGTGGGTTTGAAGCCTCGATCCCTTTTAAAACGTATTTTATTATGACAGATGTAGTGGCTGAATGGAGGAACATGAGATGTGTTTCATCCTCCTATTCAACACTATCAGCAAGACAGATGAAAGGAGCAGTGAGAGGTGCCTCATATTGGATATCATTCCCTTACCCTTTTGATGCTTTTGCATGTAGATACAGAGTAATTATACTGTGACTGATTATATCACAGTGCTACCCGGTGTGATATTTTATTAACAGAGCAGAGGCACATGGGTGTTGCATAACCAGCCAGCTCTCTATGCCAGCAATGATCCCATTCCTTCTGAGCTATAGCATTCAGGCAGTGTAATTCTTTTGTTGGCACTAGACTGTCATCTGAGTAACTGTATTCATTAGGAAGATCACAGAGAGGTGATGAGCAAATTTGTGTGGACTTTGAAATGCAGTGGTAGAAATGTAAATGGATCTAGGACGATGTGCATAAATGTGTGTGCTGTCCTCAGGAATTCTCATTTATACTGCACTGATATTGTAGCTTCTGGCCTTTACCATGGGCCTTAAATTCACTGCTCATTCTCAGGCAACAGTTTCTAAACTGTTATATATCTTCTTGGAACCTTTCTAGACTAATTGACTCTGAAAGCAGGGGAATAAATGTGATGTTCCCTTCCAGTCTCACAGGACTTGTGTTCCTATCTAGATGCAAACAACCAATATGTATAGAGGTGTGATGCAGGCGATGACTTCATTTATCTTCTGCAACTGCCCCCTCAACAGTAGGCACGAAGCACCTCTGCACCCCGAATGCAGCAGAGCTCTAAAAGCAGATGAGCAATGGTGCAGGGCAGACTTTTCCATTTTTACAGTGGCGGAGAAGTACTGATATTAAAAATCTTTGCATTCAAACGTAGTTTCCTACAGTTAAGCAAGGCTATACAAATCTGGGTAAAATCTTTGCAGCCAGAAGTCCTGTCCCAAGCAAGAGAGAAATATTTGGTGCTGAGTTTATTTTTCTGTAGTGTCTCTGTGAGAAAATACAGAAAACATTGAGTGGGGTTATCAGAAGACAGAAGTTACAGCATGAGGGAGCTACAGCCCAGTGCTCACCCCCTCTTGTCTCTCCACTTGTGCAGACCCCACTGTGCTTTTGACTAAGAACATCCGTCCCAGGTTTAATGGGCTTTGACTAAAATCTCTTCAGCACAAACCTCTATGCTAAGTGTCCTTACAGACATACCTGTGTTGAGACCCTCAAGCCAAGGCTATAAATCACCTAATAAGGCATGCTGCGATGCATTAGTTTCACTGTAATCTAATTTCACATCTAAGGTATTGAGAACTGGCTGCTGGCCACAAGATTGAGGCAGCATTCTTCATTAGGGCTTGATAAATCCTACAGATGTTTATGGCAGTGTTTGAGAAAGCAGAGTTAAGGGCTTTCCATGTTCATAAGAGGGTGCTTTTGCTGGGCTCTGTTTTTGAAATAAGAGTACATCTTCACATGCATAACACAAGCATTGAGGCTTGGAGTCTCAAGCAATTCATTTAGAAACAAAGATAAACAGAGATAAATAAAGTGCAGCTTGACTAAGCTTGATAGAAAGGAATCTAATGGTCTACAAAATTCATAAAGTTGATGTATGCTTCAGCATTTACTCATACCTATCTCACTCTTGAAGCCTATGTTATTAATCTTTGAGGTCAGCTTCCCAGAGAAAGATGGATTCCATGCAAGTGCTATAGAAATCTAGCACATCTGGGGGTAAATGCTTTTTATAGCAAATGAATGATGCAAAAAATGACCCAAATGAGAGAGAACTGAGTTGAAATAATGTAACAGGATATCACAAAGGGGTAATGGGATGGAAGTATTGGAAAATATTGAACACGGGATTTTTAAATTTAGAATGGACAAAGTGCTTATAAAAATAACCAGTGGGATATTCTTATACCACTGACTACACTGGATGAATTAAATATTAACTGTTATAAATGGAATATCTATAGAATATCACAGTCTGTTCTTTCGTGGCACAGAGATAGCTTGTGGTTCTCAAATGTTTTATTCATCCCAGTACAAAGCTCTGCAAATACCAAACCCAGGTGTGTGTTGAGCACTATGGAAGCTGAAGTTCAGGACAGGAACAAGGCATAGGTTCCTATTGTGGTTGGTGATCCTCTGAACTGCCAAAGGGGAGGTGGGTTCTCCAGCAGTAGGCAGTTTTAAGTTAAGATGGTTGGTTGGTGTTGTTTGGGGTATCTCCTTGCTTTGTGTCACTACAGTCCAGATAATTATGATGGCCTTTTGTACTCTGAAAAATCTGACTCTCCCTGGATCTGAATCCTTTGGTGTGAACTTTTCTTCTGCTTTGCTATCGATCAGAGCTGGGCTGACAGGGCTTTGGAACAGTGGAGGGTGATGACTCAGGTGATCAAATGGATTTCTTCTCATTGCTCCACTTTGCCTCCCTGCCCCCCCTCCAAATCCAATCCAGCTCATCAATATACCAAATAAAAACCAGGAAGAAAAGTGATACAGGTAATAATTGTGGCTGTCAAACATCTGTCCAGGCTGAAAGTGGAGAAAGTGAATGCATCCCTGTTTCCATCAGCTGATATTCACTTTCAGTCATCCAGCAAGCTGGGAACTCGGGATGAACCTCTGTGCGTTTATCTGCAACCTGACATTAAGAAAATTGAGTTAGCATTAGAATAGGTTGGTTTGCTAGCTTAGTGGTTGCGGTGCAGGAAGACTTTTGATGCAGGCTATAATTAAAATGGAGGAAGGAGGAAGATAGATCTGATATGGAACAAGAAGAAGCAGCTCAATAAGTGTCAAGAGCTCCACTCACTTCCCTGATGCAGTGGCATGCAGAGGACTCTGGGTGGAACACAGATACCAGTTGCTTTCAGATGTAACTTCGTTCCAGTCGTGGAGAGAAAAGATTCCAAATTGGAGAGCAAAGGAGAGAGAAGGAGCAGGTAAAACCAATGGAAGCTGGGAGAGTAGTTGATTCTTGAATTTGAGAGAGCTGAAAACATGAAAAATATTTCAAAGTTCTTTCTATTTTTGAAAATCTTACGAAAAAATGATTGATAGTGAGGTATTGCTGTCATGAAATGTACCTACAAAGACACCAGAAAGACAAACAGAAACAAGCAACAAAAAAAGTTATCTTCTTTCCTGTTTTTACAGGAAATACAATGGAATACAGTGCCTGTATTTAAAAAATCTATGTAGTTAAGTAGTTCCAGAATTCTCAGTTTTACGTAGCATTTCATCTGCATATGTCAAATACTCTATCAGGGTTTCTTCTCTCTAATTTCTAACCAAGGAGAATGTGAAAGCAGCATTAAGTCACAAAATTCTTGTGTGTCTTTGGAGAGAGAAATTAATTTACCCCATGCTTCGTAATTTCCCTATCTGTCAAAAAGAAGGATACTTGGCCAGACGTGTAAACAGCACTGAGATATTTGGATCCTGACATGCTGAGAGCCACAAAGACTTCTACGTTGTGTCCTCAGCTTCAGAAAATAAAGTGTAAGAAGAGGCTTCATGCAAAGTCTGGATACAGAAATAATATCCTGACTTGTTCATATCTTGACTTCCAAACAGTGATGGAAAACAGTTGTTGATAAAAGTTGCAGCACTCAGTAAGCTTATCATGATTGCATGTTCCTGAGAAGAAGCAGACATTATCAGAGCAGAATGGGAATGTTGTCTAAAATAGGCAAGTAAAATTACTATAGTAAGTCCACCGTCACTTGATGAAATACCCTATTGAAGGTTGCAAACAGAAGTATTTAAAGAAAATACTATTTTACAAGAAGTTGTTGTTGCCTTGACTGCATGTGAATCTCACTGGGAAATCTGTCATCTTGTTTCTGACATTTGTTCTGAGAAGGAAAGAAAAAAAATCTGTTAAGAACTGCACCAAGATAAGCAGTGGTAAAATTACCAACTAAGGAGCCTTCAGTGGAATGCTATAATAAGAAGGGAACAGAGAGAAGAAGACAAACTTATGTAAGTTATGAACCTCCATGGTCTAATAGAGGATGTTATAGCCACAAATTAAACATCTCTGACAAGAAGTCCTACTGGCCAAGAGCAATTCTTTTCTATTACAGGGAAAAGCTACTTTACTTCTCAAGCGTAGCAGCTGGGGGAAGTTTTACTAGTATAAAGTTGAAAAAGAGAGCAAAATAAAACTAATAAACTTTAAAGGAGGTCATAGGAAAGATATGTCCTCCTCTAGGTGCTCACATCTGCCACAAAGTCAATTTAATTCTTGTTTAAGGCTGTACCTTGAGCCCTAGGGCAGTGCTGCCCATCGTATCGCAGTGTGAAATATCTGTTATGTTACAGAGCATTATACCTGCAAATGAAAGAGGTTTTGAGGGTAAGAACTGCAGGTTTCTATGCAAAGAGCAGCCTTCATCCTGCATTGCACTCCTTTCACCCTGGCCTCTGAGCTGGAGGTCTCATTTTTGGGGGACTTGTAAACAAGTATGGTGTAAGTTAGCAGGAATTACACATGGTTGAAACTTCAAGCATGTTCTTGAGATGCCACAGCAAACAAACACAAATTAAAAATGCATCTAATTATCAAGGAAGAGCCAGGATGTATTGCAGTCTTATAGCAGCTAGTTCATCCATTGTCAGGAAAATAATAAGTGTTATATTTGCATTCAGGCAGAGGTGAAGGCTGAAAGCTCTCTGTACATCTGTATTACTACAGCCCAAATAATTTGCTTTAAGGTCATGGCTCTTCATGTTTTCATTAAGGTTCTCTTCAGTGCAAATGATTGTACTAATCATAATATTTGGCATGTATGCAGCATTTCCAATCCACAGAAATCAAAGCCTTGTAAGACTTGTACTACAAGGTAAGGCAGGCTGAGAACTGCCTGCAGACTGTCATAAAATGAAAGGAGGACAGTGTGTTCACAGCAAACAGTATCCAATCAACCCATCATGATCAAATCTCAGCTCTAGCTAACAGTTCCCTGATTGCGTGCGTCCTGTTGCTCGTGTCTACCAGCTGGACCCATGAGTCCCAGTGACAAGCTCTGGCTGGTTTCCATTTTGGTGCGGGGTAAATGATGTAGCCACGCACATTTTCTTCTGAAGAGAGCAGAGATCTCTCTGAAGTTCGCTAGCTGAACAGTTTTTAGTAATCACTTCAAATCTTGGTTACTCAGTGGAGTGATTACTAAAACTGACGAGGTGGATGCTTCACACCGGGCACAAACCTGGCAAAATAAACGTATTGCACTTCTCCATCTGCTACATTTCAGTGGAAATTATAATCAGTCGCTTAAAGATCAGTCCTCTGCCTATCAAACCTTTCGGTGTGTGTAGGTTCTGTTTTCCATGACTGAGTTTGTTTTTCAGTTTCCCTCAACTGGTTTTCCAAACACTTGAATCCATCTGCCAAGGCTGGTTATCAGCATGGGAGGAAAGAAATATTCTGAGTTTGCTGCAACCTAATCAGAAATATTCTGAACACCAGAATTAAGCTCTTTTCTTTTGCGCATTAGTAACAGTGGAAGTCACAGGTAACACATCCATGTGTGTTTGAAGTACTTTGGGAGTTGGGTTGTTCCTCCCCAAAAATGCCATTGAAAGTTGACCAGCCTGAGTCACAGTTTGAAATGCAGCATTGAAATAACAAATGCGTTCCTCTTTACCAAGTTTTATCTCCAAGTTTCTCAGATGAGAGCATTTACAATTCCCCAAAGCAGAAAATAAAGAGGCGAAACCAGAGCTGCAGGAATGAGGTTTCACTGCAAGCATCAAAACAAAACCTCGACAGAAATCGATATCACTTTGCAATTTAACAAGAAGCAAATATTTTGACTGGAGAAGAAGTAAATAAAAAGAAAATAGATCTGTTCTAAATGTTGGTCTCAAAACCCGTGGTCTCCTACAAACCCCAAACACTGAAGTGAAACCTGTTGGTCGCTGCCATAGCGTGTTTTTCAGCAAACATCTGGCGTTTGTTCTGCATGTGAGGAAAGCTATCGGCACTGCTCTTCCAGCATTGTTATCAACTCACGCTCCACGCTTTGCAGAACAAACTGTGCCAGCAAAACGGGCACGAGCCTCCCTGAGGAGAGGAATTGAATAAGTATTGATAGGGCATTTTTAAAGGGTGAATTAAAATATTTGAAGCACAAGACATTATAGTTGATTAAAAAAAAAAAAAAGACACAACAGTGTAATGTTTGTTCTTCATACGGCTAGGCATGCAAAGTGCCAGGAGGAATCCAAGGAGATGTATTCTGCCCATTAACTAAAAACTTACTAGCAATAGAGAGCCTGCTAATGAGACAGGCTCAGTTCAGCACTGAAGCAAATTTGACTGTTGAATTTAATAATGAGGCTATTATGTTCCACAAATTGGCACATGCGCATCGGGAGTGTTTTTAATATTTCATTTTTGTGTGTGTGTGTGTCTGCTTCTCATTAAAAGCAAAGCAATAAATTGAAGTGAATTTGTCTGCGGACTTAATTTCTTAACGGGACCAAAAGCTGCATGTCATTTCCATTAGAAGATGGCAAAAGTGCTAGCAGAGACCATGAGAAAGAATGCATGTAGAAAAAAATAGCCTGAATTGTATTATACTACAGATTTTATTATAGGCTTGGGACTTACAGACTTGTTCCCCCATGAGGAATTTCCCAAATGAGAGCCTGCGTGAGCTGTTCGGAGTATGGAAAATCTTTCTGGTCTGCACTGAGACAGGAACAAAAGTCCAAACCTTGCATGTCTTTCTGGCTCTACCATTAAGAGAAAATGGTTTTGGTCATCGGAAATATTATGGTTGTGGTTATATCACACACTGGAGAATCTCGTTGCTTCTAGAGTCCGTGAGTTTTCATTGGAGAACACTTGGAAGCCAAAGGATCATCTTCCCACCCTTCTCCTTGGAGAGAGCAGCAAGTTCTGGATCTAAACCTAAAGCACATATTATTTACCAACTGCCTGATTCTACCGCGTTGTTGCCATTTCCACTTTCAATCCTGCAACAATTCTCCAGCCTTGTAAATATTCGTCATTAGGGCTCAGGAGCTTTCTATTTAATAACGCTTCTCTCCTTATTTAATAAAGACTGTTCTATTAAATGATTTGCCTGTGTTTACCTGTGCATAATGAGGAATCTGGCAGATAACCAAGCAAGTTTGGAGCCTCGAAATGCCGGATGTTGATCCCACTAATAACGACAAAACGAACAGTGAATCATTAAGTTACCTCATCACTTTGCTCCCCATTCACAATCACAACAGCGCAATCCACGGAGAGCACAAGAGACCTGTTGGATTCATCAGCTCCTCTTCTCACACAACAAAGCGAATTTCTGAAAATGACAGAACAAGTGCAATCTCCATTTCAGTTCTGAGCACTGACTTGACTAGAGGAGGAGGATATTTATGCAGGGTAATTGTGAAGAAATGTAGTGAACTTTCCTTTGAAGATACCTGTAAAGGGTTACATGCTTCTTAATAATTAATAATGAGGTTCTCTTCACTGCACTGTGAGAAGATAAGCAAGATTCAGGGTAAATCAGTCTGGTTCTGAGAGATCTGGGCTCCTGAAGTGTTTTGTGTGGTTCTGTCGCTTCTTTAGGATGGCCATGTAATGCTGAGTAATAGAACCTTTTACAGAAATGTTGCCTAAGGATCAAGTGCATAACACAGAACATTACCAGAATCCAGAGAAATTTCTTCACCTGCGTTACAGAGCTGTAAATCACCTGGTTTTCAGAAATACAGACTCCCTTTTCTCCTAACAGATGCATGCACAAGGTCAATGGAAGAAAGCCACATTCTGAAGAAAATATACAGTGTGGACCTCATCTCACTGAAAACAAAGTCTGTTAATTAAATGAAAATGCATCTAATCGTGTCTTATTACAGTCTTTCAGACTGAATCTCTGCAAACAATGCTAAACTCAATACAGAGAAGTACACTGGTATAAACAGGAAAAAAATTGCACATACAAACATTTTCCTATACATATTCTGCTTCCAAACATTGGTCACCTCTAATATTTTTCCCGTGTCATTCATTTGATGGAACCCAGCAATTCTTTGGAAAGGATTTGCTTTGCAGCTGAAAATCTTGCCATTTTCTTCTTCATTTCAATATGGTGTTGAAACTCTCTTCAGTTGTCTGTCTGAGAGGCCCTTCAGGAATGCCAGTTAAAGACTACAGAGAAGAGAGATGAAGGAAAAGTTATTTAAATTAATTTTTCTTCTCTAAAACCCGCTAATCACAGAAGATTAGAAAATCAGAGCTCCAGAACTCTTCCTGTCTGCTCAGTACCACTTGTGCCATTGGAGAGGGCTACATAAAGGACAGGAGCAGGGGGAGGGACAGGAGTGGTGGGGAATTACAGTGCATGACACCAATACGTGACACCATGGTCTCTTCAACCGAGGTCACCAATGAAGCTCATCATCACTGAACTGGGCAAAAAGTGATTCAAATAACTGCCAGTCAGGCCAGAAACAGGGACAGTTCATTCATTGCAATTATTGGTAAAAAAACACTTGAGGAAGAGCAACCTCAGCCCCTTGGGCCATGTTTTGTCCAGCCAGAGCACTTGCAAAAGTCAGAGCCACCCATGGGTGCACTGCCACTGTGGGGGATATCCTGGGCTGCTCAGCAGTGACCAACCAGGCAGATCTTTATGCATCTCTGCCACAGGCAATTCAACAATTCAGCAACAGATGGGCCTGTAATTACAGCCCATTTGAGAGATTTTTAATACGCTGATTTGAAAGCCATTGATTTTTCTTCCTCATAAGGAGAACAACAAAGAGGAGAGAAAACACCTCAACCTCCCTGCGATTCCCACTGCTTGGCTTTTCACAGCATGTTCTGCAGGCAAAGTGAAAACATTTGGCTTCAGCCAGCCAAACCATGACTGTAATTGAATGGAGTAACTGTCTTCCAGTCAGAAGCTGAGCTGAAGCACGTTTTCTGTGAGCTTTAAAGTGTTTAAGCTGAATGCAAACCAATCACCAAAAGAAAGAAAGACAAATCTCTGCTGCATGTGGAGTTTCTGGGAGAAGAAGAGATTGAAAACTCATGGCTGTGGCCTCAGGTTGGAGAGGTGATGGATGGGCTTCTGCAGACAGTGTAGTCTGAAGCTTTGAACAGCAAATGGCACAAAATGGATCCATCTATTTCTATGGTAACATGAATAGCTCAGGACTAAATTATAGCCCAAATCTCAGCTGGGTTTGAAAACTCAGAGAGCAGCCATTCTCATCCCACAGGCTTGATGGTCTTCTTCAATCCTCATGCATGTCCTTTTCCTCAAAACTGACAATATTAAGAAAATAAATATATATATATGTAAAAATCTTAGAATCTTCTGAAGAAAGTATATCTTATCCTCCAGGATGAGACAAATCGAGTCTCAGGAGCCACAGCTTCACTCCCCACAACTCCTGGTGTTGCAGATTGCCCCACTGCAGCTCCACTGTCCCATGCTCTGGGGAGTCTTGTGGGGGTGAGGAATGGATGAGGAACAACTTAGGATGGGTCACTTAGCCAAGAACATACTTGTCTCTTCACCATGGGGCAGATCCTTAGCATACAATCAGTTTTAGTGCAATGGCTCCAGAAATGAGCTGGGAGTAAAACACATTCTGTTCTTTCTCACTTCCTCTGTTCTCCGAATTTGGAAGACATCGCTATTGCACTGCCATGATTCTTCCAACCAGAGGCAATCCAGTCCCAAGTCTTCTGTTTCAGCACCTCCATTTAGTTCAGTTCTGGACCCAAGTCTAAGGCTGGGATGTCTTACGCACAGTTAATTTCTCCCTCGCCAGCAATCAGTCTCTGTTCCTCACTGTCAGGTTCAACGGGAGCGGCTGCTGACACGAGCTCTCCAGCAGTTCTTCCTTCTAAAAATATTGATCACAACTCATCTTTTCTGCTTCAGCTGAATTTTGACAAGCTGGTTCCAAAGGCACAGGAGGAGCTTCCCATGCAACCTGTCCCCACAGCTCCTCTGGAGCTGTCACCTCCTTCGTGTTACAAGAAGACACCGTTTTAAAATGTAGTACAACCATTTGTCAGCAGTTTCATCATCACTCAAGATCACAGTTGGAAAAGAAGTGTTGAGGGATCGCGTTATGACACTGAACTTTGGTATGCGACAAGGAACAGCTAAATAAATAGGCTTGTATCCAAATTATGGCTATTTGGGAAGTATTTTTGCAGAAAGACGAGGAAAAAAAAATAATAATGTGATTTGAGTTTCAGCTAGGGCAGCCCAGTCCTGCGTGCAGCCACATTTTTGTGCCAGGAGCTATTTTTCTTCCCATGTTTATAGGTCTGGCATCGCTGAACTTTGGTCTCTGATCAGGGCCATCAGCCACTGAAAGCATGGCAACAGGCAGTGTTCACAGATAGCCTTTGTGCTCCCTTCATTTAATCCAGAAATACAGTGCTGCCATTGTCTCAGGTGGGTAAAGAATTCCATGAGCCTTGAGAGCTTTTGGAAACGCTCTCTCTGTCACAGCACAGATCCTGCTAGGAATACTTCTGGCAAGGTGCAAAGGCAGCTGTTTTCATCAGGGAAAGTTGGTGACTTTCATGTTTTCTCGGCAACTTTTTTTTTTATGTCACAAACGCTAATAAAATGCTAATAAAATATATGAGGGAAATTCATTAAATTAGCCCTATTTTGATTCAAGCTGATATTCACAGTGGGGCTATTGTATCGCATTTTGCTTGGCACATTTTCAAAAAAGGTAATCAAAATCTCCTCTCCTCTTCTGTTTATCATCCCAAGTCTATTTTTATCAGATGATTCTCCCCATTGTCATGGCAAGAGCAGACTGGAGTCTTAGTTCAATTTAGCAATACATGACCATAAATACATCAGCAGATTGAATTAGAAAGTGACATGCCAAAAGCAGCTTTCTCCTCTCTTTTTTGCATTCACACATCTGACTCAATCACAGATCTCTAATTGAAAAGCCTCAGCAGTGGATTAAGATCATATACATTATTACGAAGCACGACATCCCGTGCATGCTGATGACAGCAGGAGTTGTTGGCAGGGCTGGGAGCCCCGGGTTTGCAGGGGGCACAGCTGCTGCTCTGACCCCATAACGTGTGCATGGGGACAGGCTGAGCTCTGAGTGGCACCGTTATGGGTCTTCACATGTGTGACAGTGAAGGGAGAGTGCAGGGTGGAATACAACTCGAATTCACTTGTTGCATTCAAAGAGCAAAATATCTCAGCAGAACCCCACTGAAGTCAGTGGGAGTTTGGGAGGGAGTAAAGCAAGCACCAAGTTTAGCTGACAGCCTGCATACCGAGCCCTGCATCTTTCTGCTAGCTGGCGATGTGAGATTCCAACCCCCCCCTCACATAGGACTGAAGCTCCTGCAGAGTACTGGCCGCGATCCTGTCGCTCATTCTGCCCCGCGCTCCGTGCTCAGGGACAGGCGTATAAAACAAAGGTGACGAACACGACGGTCCCGTCTCATCGCCCCACAAGGAGCGAGCACGGTCAGGTGCTGTGCGCTCGGGGGAGCAGCTGCGAGTTTCCTACGCTCCGGGAGGGGGCTCGCACCAAATGAGCCTGCGGGAGTCTTTAAAAGCACTTCTCGGAACTGGGAGAGAATTAAACCGGGGGAGGAAATGCAGCTCTCCTTCGGTGCCCCTTCTCTGTCGGCACGGCGTGGGTGCTGCCAGCCCCTCCCAGCTCCCCCCGCAAAGCGCAGAGCCCTCACCCGTGCCGGGGGGCTGCAGCCTCTCGGGGGCCGAGGGATGGAGCAGCGGGGGAGGCACAGCCAGGTAAAGGAGCTCGGGGAGGAGGTACGGGTATGCGGGGAGAGCGCGGAGCATCCCGACGGCTCCCCACCTCCAGCCCAACTTTCTGCGGCGGGGGCGGCCTCAGGCTGCCTCCTCCCGGGCTGTATCACCCTCCCCTGCCGCCACTCCGTTCCCTCCCTCCCTCCAGCCCCGGCCCGGAGCCCCGTCTCTCCTCCCCGGGGGAGCGGCCGCCGTCCCCGCCCGCCGCCGAGGGGGGGTGGGAAGCGGCGGAGCTCGGGGTGCGCTCCCGGCGCGGGGAGCGGCCCGGGTGGCTGCAACCGGAGCAGCGCGGCAGCCCCGGGGGGAGCGGAGCGGCTCCGCACCCGGCGGACAGCACTCCCTGCAGCTGCAGGTAAGCGGTATCGGGGGAGAAGGGGGGCAGGGAGAGCGGCTGGGGGCGCCGAAAGGGATGAAAGAGGCAGGGAGGGATGGGGACAGGACAGAAGGGAGCTTTGCACAGCGCACCTCGCTTTTTGGGCTCTCTGGGATGAAGGAAGAACCGGAGCGCTCGGTCTCATTTGCAGCTCTTCCGAAGCAAGCAGCGATCCCGAGTCTGCGCTCCGCACGGGGCTTTTGCTGCTGGAGAGTGGAGCGGCCCCATCCCGGTTGGAAGGATGGAGAGATGCAGTGTTTGAAGCAGGGCAACCCTTAGCGCTGCTTTAAAGCGGCTACTTGAAAGGCACCAGCGGTCGGGATGTTCAGAGACAGCCTGACACACCGCCTGCCCGGCGCTGCTTGAACCCCACTGTGACCCAAAAAGCTGCATAGCCTTGAGTGCTCTCAGCCAGGCACGTCGCGGGATGGGGCACGGAAAGCTGTGGGGAGCTATTGCTGAATGTGTGATTCTCCTTAATGATAAAAGAGAGAATAGCAGGGGGGGTCGGGAGTGCTCCGGGATGGTCACCAAGAGGCTGACAGTCAAGGTCAGAGTGGAGTCCTGGGAGTCATCATCAATCAGAGTTGGGAGCAACGCTGTGTCCCAGTGCCTCGGTGTCTGACAGCAGGTTCCAGCATCTGCAGTCACAGGCACAGCTTGTTCTTACTCTGCCCAGACCTCTGCACTGAAGAGCAGGGAAAGAACACCTCAGCTCAGGTGATTTGACCTTGCACACTTGTAAAGATAAACCAGAGGCTTCGAATGATACCAGGCAGTGAGGATGCCTGCAGGTCATACCATTACTTAGGGTGCTGGGATCAGCATGTTAGTGCCCATGTTGAAAACTTCAGCTCCTGAGGGACTCTGTGGCCGGGGCTTGGTGGCTGGAGCAGAACTGCACTGCTGGCATGGGGAGCATAGAAGCAGAGATGTCAAACTCAGGAGAGGGCACAGCACTGCTGGAGGGACAGGTGCTCCCAGGGCTCTCCTCCCAGAGGCAGTCCCTGTGCTGGGGCATCTCTGCTCTTTCCAACTCTCTCTCAGCCTGGGAGTAGGTAAAGGCTGCGGTTAATTGTTCCTTAGTTGAACTGTCTTTGATTCTGATATCAGCTCAGTTTCAATAGATTGCAAGGAAGAAAAATATTTTGGTGAAAATCCCTGTTGAGAGGGAGTTGAGCAGCAGTGGGAGTTCAGCCCCAAACACACCTGCCCAAGTGTGAACACGGATGTGTCAGCCTGTTCACCTTCCTCTGGCTCCAGCTGCTTAAATAACTGATCCAGAAGTCACATCAGCAGCATGTGACTTCACAGCTGTTCTGTGACAGGACCCCCTCAGCCAAAAGTGAGTAATCTCTGAGTATAACAGAGCCTGAAATTTGTTTTTCGGGGGAGAAAAAGTATATGGCAAAAGAAAAATTGCTTTATGGGCCATCTGCAAACTGAAAGTAAGATCAAGTTATCAGGTAGACTAACCACAGAGTGCTGTAGGAAATGCTGGGCTGGGCTGAGGAGAGCAGTAAAGTGGTGCTGACTTGAAAATATAGTTCCTAGAGAAACTGATAGTGCTAGAAGTGGCAAGACATTATTCAATTTTGACTTCAGTTTATCTCTGCTTAATACCTATACAGCTAGTCAAAACAGAAAACCAATTTAGCGCAAGAAAGTTGTTTTGATGTATCTTCTATAGAGAAAAATCAATCATTCCAGGGTTGGATTTTGTGTTTTTTTGTTTTTGGGTTTTTTTGTGGATTTTTTTTTTTTTTTTTTTTTTTGGATTGAAATAGACACCTGAGAAATACCAAACAGTAGAGCTAACAAGGAAGATGTTCCTGTCTGAACTGAACACGGTGGAATCCAGTGGGGGGAGACAGGGAAACCCAATAGTATTGCGTATGAAATGATGAGATTGATAAGCTGTTTCAGAGATGCTGGCTTTGTGCAGGTAAGCTACAGTTATCATAGCTGCAAGAAGTTGAAGCAGGTCTTGGCACAGCGCTGTATCCCTTCCCAACCCTCTCCCTGGGTATCAGGGTGATTTCAGAGCTGCCTCCACTGCTGCCTCCCCCCGTCTGTGCACCTACAGCTCACTGCCTGGCCTCTGCCTGCTCCACCCCTGCAAGTGTGGAGCGTGGGGCTGCATGGGCTGCATTCGAGGAAGCGGATAATGAACATTCATCCCCCAAAGGGCAGAGAACTAAGAAGCAGTAGAGGTTTTTCCCTCTCTGTTACACCAAGTAGCTCTATTAACATGATGCAGCCAAGTCTATGGGATGGGGGAAGACATGACTGTCAGATACTTCTTGGATAGATACTTCTTAGATACTTACCCAGCTGTGTTTCTTCTAATTACTACCAAGAACATCTGCTTTAAAAGCAGATCTAAGTTACCATTTCGTCTATTGCTGTTATTCTGAATCTGAAAGCAGTCGCCTGCTTTTCTGTTGTTGTAATTATCTTCACAGCAATTATGTTTGATGCTGAATAAGAGAGAGTTATGATTCCAGTGGTAAATAGGCAGCAAGATCAAATCTTGGCTCACCAAATTAGATTTCTTAGCGTAATTCCTTCTCGATCCTGGCTGTACCCAGTTCTGTCTTAGATGCAACGCACCTCATAGCATTATTTTGCTTTGCTATTGAAACCACAGCCAGGAGGAATTTCAACCTTGATCCGCTTGGACATTCAGGTTTGTTCTTCCTCATGTTACGATGATACTTCAGTCACTAATAGGCTTCTGCATGCTATTAGATGGAGAGTCCCTGTGCCTGGCAAAAGCATATTTGTTTAGAACAGAGAGGTTTTCACAGAGGCAAATACTTTTTATTCCAGATAGCATGGTCTGTACCATAGCATCTCTGCTATTTCTTCTCTCTTACTCTTCCTGGATGTGGACCCAGGCAGTCAGACTTGTTCAGGTGAAGTTGACACCTGGCTATTTTCAGGGTGCTGCTCTGTAGAAGCAGAAGTTGAATTATAGCAGTGTTTACTCTGGATCTATGTTCTTAGCTCCATTCTCCTCTTTGGTTTGTATATTTTAAGCAAAAAGCACTTCATTTATGAAGCCTATTTATGAATCTATTTGGTGATTCTGTGAAGTCTTCCAGTAGTACATCTTGGAGATCAAACACTAAAGGGAAAAAAATCTGGGTGAGAAAATGTCCCCTTGAGGTGTTTTTTATTAAACCATTAATAAAGAATACCAAAACAGGATATCATTCAGCATCTCTTAATTATATTTAGTCATCCTGTGTTGAGGTTCCTGGTCATTAAGTGCTGTAGTGGCAATATTAGTTGAGACAAAATTGTGCTGTTGAGGGGAAAGCTATCAGGCAGGGGAAAATTCACCTGTGTTGTTGTTGTCGTGCTCTAATGTATTCCAGGATATCAGTGGCTAAGATGTGTGGCATCATGGTATAACTGGCTTAGTTAGTGTTCACAATAAATGAAGAGCAGAACCCCCAGATACCAAAGAAATGGGGAGACCATCACAGCTGCTGCTGAAGGAGGCTGGAAGGGCTGATCCCTCCATGGAAGATGTACAAAGGTCCTTTCAGAAGATCTTTTATGTGATCAGGGCTACCAGCAGTTGGAAGAGCCTGAGGCTTTTGTCAAGCAGGGATGTTGTGCAGTAGGTTGTCTCCAGAGTGAGTAGGAATTTGAGGGCATCCACACAAAGAAACCTCTCTTCATTGCTGCCTCCCTTAAAACTTGAGCGCTAAATGTGGTGGAAGGTGCACCAGGCTTGAAGAAGATGCTGTGCAATTTCTATAGTCAATTATTTCAGTGATACATAGTGTGGGGAAAGAGGAAGCAAAGTTAGAAGAAACACATCCACCCTCATTTTCACAAGTGCTGGGATGGGAGCTGCACACTGCTGCACTTCCTGGCCTTCCCTTCCTGATCCTTTTGGAATTAGAAGGTCTTTAAGGTCCCAGACAGCATCGAGACCCCTGATACCATGGCAGCTTATTCAGAACTCGTAGATTCCCTCCCCATTTCTCATCTCCGACTCCAAGCCAGCATTTGTTTGCACTTTGGCAGCTCTCAGCTTTACTGTCCCTGCCGCCCTGGATTTCTGATTTCTCTGGTACATCTCCTCCTAGCCACAGAGTTACATGTGAGACACCTACTCCCCATCTGCACGTTTCCAAATCAGAACAGCATATTTATGATCGCTACTGGTAGCTGGAGGAACCTCTCACCCACTGCAGTTTTTCTCACCCAAAGAGAAAGCACAGTAAGCAGTTCATGGAGGTGTTTGCATTCCTCTTAGAGACAGACTTTTGCAAGTTTACATGATGCTGAATATTGCTTTTGCTTGAAAGCATGGACACAATGTAGGCTGGGTGTTTCTGGCTTAATCTTGGAGCCAGATTCAGGCCCCTTTATTATTATGGACACTCAACCATCAGACAAATGGGAGCAGAAGTTGCTGGTTGCATCTTCCTTGAGCACCTTAACCACTGTGCACTGCCCAAACTTGGGAGAGAACTTGGGCTGCGTTCTGCATTTTTTCCCACTCTTGTATCTTTTATGTTTCTCTTTAATAGCAAGAAGCTTTGACCCTTTTACAGCAGGAAGGTTTATAACCATCTACTTAGACCACGCTCAGACAAAGAACTAGTAAATATCCTTGTGAATCAAGCATGCCACAGAAACAAAGCTGGAGAAAATTTCAAGCCTTTTCAGACTGTCTGACAAAGAGCATATGCCTTCATCAAATCAGCTCCATGCTTTCAGAGGCTGCCCACAACATTTTGAATCTCATGTAGAAGAAATGAGCTTCTGAGATTAAAAAGCACATTTCTGGGTGAGAGGAGAGGGATTCAGAAACATTAATGGGAGCAAAATCTTGAGAGAGAGAAAGGAAACAGTTTGTTCCTTTTCTTTGGAGAATATTCTTATCTGTGTGTGGATGGCCTGACCTGGTGGAAAAGAGGTCCCAGAAGTGGTGCCTTCCATTTGGGCATTCATTGATTCTTTTTTTTTTATAGGGTTTTGTCAGTTGTTATGGAGGGTTTTGTCTCCCCACCTACACAGCTGCCCTGTGCTCTGGAGGCTTTCAATTGGCTCTGCCAGGCAGCAAGTGGCATTTCAATGTATCAACTGAGACTGTTTCTATGTAAACAGGGAGACCTGTGAAACATTGCAGCGGTGCTTCAGATGCAAAAAGCCAGGAGCTATCTTTGACCCTGGGTTGTGAAAGCCCCCCAAGCTGTGTAGGTGTGAGATGGGGCTGTTGGCTCCTCAACCTCTCCAGGCACTTCTGCCAAAGCAACAGCAAGAGAGCACCACGCTGGACTTTAAAGCTTTTGATGCTAGAGCTGGGGTGGTACTTTCAGATAGTCTTATGCGTACTCACTGTGTCATCTAAAATTACTTTCTAAGTTGTTTTCTATATCAGATTGTAGACAGAAAACTAAGAAGGGAGGGAGGCTTTGGGTTAGCGTGTTTTTGAAACCAGTTCACTGCAGGAAAGCTGCTATCTCTGATTGTAAATTGTGATGGCCATCACGCTCTCTCATCTCCCTTGCATTTCCCAGTGGGATGCTTTCTGTGTTACTGCATGCAGCTCCTTAAAATTAAACAGAAACCATCAACTGTGTATGATCACTTGGGCTCTCATTATGAGATTCCTTTGTCCTGGCCTTGCTATTATCACATGTGCTGAATGTCTAATTCAAACAGAATTCTGACTACAGCTAGGAAACTAAATGATGTGTAAATCTTTGAATTCACTTTTTCTTTCTCTTTCTTTCCCCTCCCTTTTTTTTTTTTTTTTTTTTTTTTTCCCCTCTTTTTAGGAACGAGATGCCCATGAAGTTTAATCTCTCTTAGCCTGAAAAGAAAAACTGGGGAATAAGAGTTATGGATCCTTTATACTTTTCCAATGCATTTAACATGGACTCAGGTTCCAGTGATTTGAACTCCTCGCTGCTGACAAATACAACAGAGAATGGGACGCTCTCAGAGCAGCTCCCATTCAAATACATCCACAAAGTCCTGATTCCCATCTTTTACATCCTCGTATGTGCAGTTGGACTCAGTGGCAACACATTGGTCATTTACGTGGTTTTGCGTTATGCCAAGATGAAAACTGTCACCAACATTTACATCTTGAATTTGGCTGTTGCTGATGTACTCTTCATGCTGGGCCTGCCCTTCCTGGCCACCCAGAATGCCATCTCCTACTGGCCTTTTGGCTCCTTTCTGTGCAGGCTGGTTATGACCGTAGATGGTATTAACCAATTCACAAGTATTTTCTGTTTGACTGTGATGAGCATGGACCGCTACTTGGCAGTAGTTCATCCCATTAAATCAACTAAGTGGAGACGTCCCAGGGTGGCCAAACTCATCAGTATGACTGTCTGGACGTTCTCATTCCTGGTGGTGCTTCCAGTCTTCATCTTTTCAGATGTGCAGGAAGACTTTCACACCTGCAACATGAACTGGCCAGAGCCTGTCAACATCTGGTCTGCAGCGTTCATCATTTACACGTCGGTCCTTGGGTTCTTCGGTCCTTTGTTGGTGATCTGTCTGTGCTACTTGTTGATTGTGATTAAAGTCAAGTCTTCAGGGATTCGTGTTGGGTCTACAAGGCGCAGGAGATCAGAGAGGAAAGTGACCAGGATGGTGGTGATCATTGTGGTTGTCTTTGTGTTCTGCTGGCTCCCATTTTACATGATGAACATTGTCAATTTGATATTTATACTGCCAGAAGACCCTGTGCTGGTGGGGGTGTATTTCTTCGTGGTGGTCCTGTCCTATGCGAACAGCTGTGCCAACCCTATTCTTTATGGATTTCTTTCTGACAACTTCAAGCAGAGTTTTCAGAAAGTCCTTTGCCTCCGGAAGGGCAATGGCGTAGAGGATGGAGATCCCGTTGAACATAGGCAAGAGAACAGCAGTCGCTTGCAGGAATCAATGTTAACCCAGAGGAATATTGAATTCAATGGACACATGCAGACTAGCAAGGTGTGAGGGCATGGTCTGGGACTGCCAAGAACTTGTAGACCTGGAGAACTTGAGACTTAAGGGAAGGATCAAATCACAACTAAAATCTGGAGGCCCACCAGCTCCAATTAATGTACAGAATTTTCTTTTCGCTCCCTTCCATTTCACGGCTAAAAGTGCTCTGGGTTATACTGAGCTGTGTGAAGTTCTTGTGGTGTTTTAACTAAGGCAGTCAGATGTATGTTACTGCTTCCTGTACTCTAGAGAACCGATCTACTGGTAGCCACTGCCAGCTTTGTCCTACTTCAGTAATCCAAAACAACACTGAACCTGTTCTAACTACATTGTTAAGCTGAGCTCATGGCTGGGGTCAGCTCAAAACAGAAAACAGCTCCAATAATTCCTGTGAAAATACCTTTGAAAGCCTTCAAGGGGATGTCTTAAAAGAAAATACACTATTTGTCAAGGGAAGTTCCACACAAAAAAGGTCACAGCACTGATCTTGAAATTATGTAAAATCCATCATTTTAGAGTGCTGTGTATTCCACTTGCATTGTTTTACTGTTATTAATCCATATGAGCCTCAAAGTATTTGGGAGTCTTTCAAATAGTAGTAAAGAATAATAAGGAAAAAAAAAAAAGTAGGAGAAAAACGTTGAAAGGATTCAACATGTTCATAATACTTTCACATTCTAAACCAGACTGCATATAAAATGTAATGTAACCACTTAATTATTATGTAAGTCAAAATGATCGTGAAGTGCTGGCAAACTGTTGTGTATATTTATTGGTTCTGAATGTAAGTATGGATGTGAATTTAAGCTGTATTTTCAGAAATTAAAACAAGTTCAACCCCTTTTTGACTTTCTGTTGCATAGCTTCTTCAAGCATTTTCTGGCAATGCAAACAAAAAGATACAGCTGAGGCTTACCTCATCGTGGATGCGATAGAGTTCATTTGGAGGGGATCAATATGGGAACCTCTGTCCTGCTCAGACACACCAAAGTCGCTGTGTCTTATGGTGCTTGAGATCTCAACAGATAAACAGAGACCAAGTGACTGATGTGAGGCCATACAGCAGGATGAGGAACAAGGAGCAGGATGCAGATCTGACTCCTGCCTCACAGCTGACCCACTGTTAAGTGAGGGATCTTCTACCGTGAAAGGACAAAAACAAATCACAGGTTTGTTTTAATGTAGGCAAAAGGTATTTAATCTCTTCAGAAATTGCTTTCTGCCACTGCTGTCACCCACGCAGGTCAAACAGTCCTGCAAGGAAATTTATTTGTGTGTAATAGAATGAAGGGCAGTGAGACAAAAGGAGAGAGCATCTCAGCTATTCCTTCCAACCTTTGGTGGCCTTTAGCATCTCTAGGGGACACGGCTGGGCCCCAGCACCAGCAGTAAATATCAGCCTGACAGTGAACAAATAAGGCAGGTTATTCATAAAAACTCCTAACAGAACATGAAACTGACACGGATCCCCTCAGGGCTGCAATACAGTGAAGGATGGGTGTGAATGGAGAGATGGAGAACCCCAGTGTTGAGCTTACTGCAGAATCTGGGGCAAGGACTGAGCACACCAGGCACACACTCATAGGATTCACTGATTCCTAGATTCTCACTCCTACCTAGTGCTGTTGGCTGCATATGCAGCATTTTCCTTCTTCGTGCTGTCATTCTCAGTCATACTTGCATTTCCCAAGCACAAGAATTTACTGGATGCCACAAGAGACAGCTGTGGGGTAAATGCAGAGCCTGCTGTGCCTCAGCACAGGGGCATTTGGGCTTCTTGCAATAGACCACCTTCCGTGCACCTGCACTATACCAGAAACTTTAATTCAAAATTACAGCACAACCAGGCATACACTGATTAATTAAGTCAAGCAAAATCTATTATTTCTGGAATTATCAGGCTGTTCAAGGTATAAATCAACTCTCTTATCAGTTCTTGAGACACATGGAGTAATTAGTGCAGGCCTTCATGTCATCTTTGCCAACTCCATCTGCCTCCAGTTGATTAGCCAGAAGTTCTTCTCCAGTGACAGAATTAGAAAACCCATTTTAGTTCACAGATCAGTTTGCAAGCAGCGGTAATAATTGATGCTCTCACAGAGGGAGGGTGCCTCACATGCACAACATCAGTATCTTGCTCGGTAGAAGTGCCGTTTGCACGGTACATCCATGCCATCCTTCGTCCATCGCAAGCTTCAGTCTATCAACAGTTGATCAACATCTGGCCATGAGCCAGCAGTGTGCCCTGGTGGCCAAGAAGGCCAATGGGACGCTGGGGGGCATTGCATAGTGAGGCCAGCAGGTGGGGGGAGGTGCTCCTCCCTTCTGTGTGACCTGGGGTGCTGCATCCAGTGCTGGGCTCCCCAGCCCCAGGCAGACAGGGAATTGCTGGAGGGTGTCACAAGGAGGGTTGAAGAGATGGTGGGAGCCTGGGGCATGTCCTGATGGGAAAGGCTGAGAGCCCTGGGCTGTGCATCTGGGTAAGGCTGAGTAGGGATCTCATCAATGCTTATAAGTATCTAAATGGTGAGGGTCCGGAGGATGGGGCCACGCTCTGTTTGGTGTCACCCAGTGACAGGACAAGGGGCACTGGGCACAAACTGGAGCAAGTGCCACACGAACATGAGGAAAAATTGTGAGAGTGGCAGAGCCCTGAAACAAACCACCCAGAGAGGAGAGGGAATTTCCTTCACTGGAGATACTCAAAACCCTCCTGGATGCATTCCTGTGCAACCTGCTCTGGAGCACCTACTTCAGGGGTTTCGACTCAGTGATCCCAGAGGTCCCTTCCAACACCTCTGATTCACTGATTCTGTGATTCTGTGACATGGCTCTCAAATGCATTTCCTCTGAGGATTGGATGCCTCTTTTAAACATCTTTCAAACCAAGGGTTTATGAGAGTGCTACTTTAAAAATAAAAACATATTACTGGAATGAATCACACACCTAGAGATTAAGCATTCTAACAACAAGTGGATGATAGAACAAACTTGAAAACCAAAGAAAATGTAAAAGTCCTCGGCAGATTAGGTAAGAACAGGGAAGAACTGAAGAATACTCACAAGACCAACACTTGAGCAAAAATTGGCAGCGTAGAAATATCAAAGATTTCTGGGTAGCTTCTTACTCACCCCTTAGGGAAAAGCTAATATTCATTTCAAACCTCTCTGATCACGGGAGAGAGCTAAAGAGGTGTGATAAATGAAGATGTAGAGTTTTATTGCTCCATCACATTAATACGGTGCAGTATCAGGTGATAGAACTGTAACAATAATCTGGTGCATTAGGGATGCTCTGTTTTTCTTTCCATGATGATTTTATAACATGCTGGAAAGAAAAGTCAACAGCGTTTCATGCCAAGATGCTTCATAAACATTAATATAGTGCTAACAAAAGCATCATCTTTTACCACAGAGGAAGAGTTTTAGTGCAAAATATAAGCACTTGGTGTACCCAGCAGAATTTCCCTGTTCTTTTCTCTGATTCCAAGTCAGTTCAGCATGTATTGCATGGAGTCACGGTGCACTGAATATATATAATCTACAATGTTCTTTAAGGTTATGCTAAAGAGACTGTCCTCATAGGTATAGAGCCACTCTGGACAAAATAAATGATTTGTACACTGAGTGAAACAAACTCCAAAATTGCTCACATCTTTTCTGGGTACATCACACATCCAGGCTGACCCGGAGCTCAGTCACTTCAGGGCTGAGCCAAAGTGAAGCAAATAAGCCTTGATTTCAGTGTGATGGCAGATCTGCAGGGCACGATGAAGGGCTGGACCTTGCTAATCTCCTGGGAGTCTTCAGTGACCCATTTGATGTTCTGACCACAAGCGATGAGCAGAAAGTCATTAACGATGCTGGGAAGCATGATCTCTGCTCATGGAGCCAGTGATCCTCTTGTCGCTGGTTTCAAAGGAAACACATTTTGGTGAAGCACTGAAGATTAACTCCTTGCAAGAATGGCATCAGAATGTGGAAAAACTCAAAGGTGTCTGAATTTCTTCCTAATTCTTCTCTTGACTCAGAGCGAGGACTGGGATTCTATTAATCTACCATAAAGAAGCGAAGAATACATTTTGTAAATGTGTGCAGCATTTACTCATGAGATTGAAAGAGCCTTTCCATTAGAGTAATGATTGATTTGTCTTCTAATTTAAAAAGAATCAAAACTAATTTTATTTACTAAGCAGAGAAATGGTCACAGTCCTGCGAATGAATAAATGTGCACTTCTGCAGAAATACTTGTTTTGCAAACACATTTAATTTAATGCAATATATTCCCATAAAAACATCAGAAGTAATGAGGAGGGGATGACTCTGCCTTGTTATGTACTCTCTGAAGAAAGGGTGGGCTTGAGCTTATGTGACAGCTTAGAGCTCCAGAGATCTTGGTTCAGTTCCTGGTTTTAAACTTACAGCCTTTTCCAATGTCATCTCCAATGTTTTCCACCTGTAAAGTAACCCAACACTTCTTTTGATAGAAATGCTTGGAAAAGCCCTCTCAGATCACCAAGTCCAACCCCAACCCATCCCACCATGGCCAATGACCTTGCCCCTCAGTGCCACTCTCCCACAGTCCTGTGCAGTTGGAATATTTCAAAGTCCCACCACAAGGGGCTTTTACACCATGAAGTGTGCATCTGTTTTTTGGAAGCTTACATCTCTTTTTTTTTTTTTCTTTTTTCTTTTTTTTTTTTTTTGGAAGCTTACATCTATTTTATCAAAGTCGTGCAGGAATAGTATCTTTTTTTTTTTGAAAATGAGAAGTTTTGCTGCATTGATTTTATGTCTCTTTGACATAGATCTCTTTCCTCTTATCCAAGTGGGGCTTTGCTGGTAAAAGCTGTGCTCAATGGGCAGTCAGGTGGCTCTCACCAACAATGCATCTCCAGAAAATGTGCAGCTGGCTCTGGGCACTGTAAGCACTCTAGTCATTACCTTCTCCAAGTGGGACCACTTTAGAAGGAAATTGGGTTTCGGTGTGGCACTCTTGGGGTGAGGAGGGTTGAGTAATGGCCCACCTGCTGCATTAACACAGAATCCGTTGGCTTTGTGGCTGACAACAAGTGATACCAAGCAACGCCCCCTGGGACCAGGGCAAGTACTCAGTGTTGCAGGTAGCAGATGTGGGCGATACTTGATGGCTACAATAAGGATTAAACAGTCTGGCATGAGCCAGATAACTTTTGTCAGCATTTAGGGATTATATATGTGTGTGTGGTATATAGGCTAGAAATAATATTCTCACATTCTGGGGAAAATGCAGGTGATTTGTACACAGCAACATAAATGGAGGAATAAAATCTGAGTGAGGCCTTGGGGAATCTCATCTCTAAAGCACTTGAAGGAGCATTCCAGCACACAGCATGAAACAGGAGCTTTGACATCCTGAATGCTGAAATTGGAACAAAACCTCTGTGTTGGTGTTCCTGTGTCCAGCCAGCTCACTGTGATGTACCTTATCTGCGTGCTGCCACGTCTGATCCCACTCAGCCCTGTCTCCATGCTGCAGGTGCTGCTGTGCTGCCCATGGTGGGGCCATGTGCTCTGCACTCCTGCAAACTCAACAACCCTCACCAGCACGACCACAGCCCCCAGCACCTTCTGTGGATGAATTACACAATGTCTGCCAGATTGTGCTGATGACTAAACTCAAAGCACAACCAGTGGAAGGATTCTGCTAGTGCTTTATAACCAGCTGTGTCTTATCTAAACGGTATTGACTGACTTTATTTTCTGTTTGTTGCTAGTGACTGGCAAACAAATGACTGCACTGCAAAAGTACTGAAAGGATTACAAAGTGGAGAAATATGTTGTCTCTTGCTAAAATAACATAAAACAGGCAGGGAACAATTTTTGCCAAATTATAGGCACTCAAAACGAGGCATGATTCTAATTCACATTAGAGCAAATCTCTGGCTAAACAGACCGAGCAGACAGAGTAGGGTTTTTTAGGTAGACTGTGTCAAACTGTGTCTTCTGCCCTTTGGACAGTTAATAGCAACTATGGTCACCCAGCAGTCCTCGGGGTGTCACTGTCTGGGTTTGACCAGGCTGAGCAAACATCATCAGCTCTTCTGGTCTACAGAGAGCGAGGAGCAGAGCTCCGCTTGGCCCCAACCATGCTTTGCTACCCTTCAGTGAGATAAATACACCAGCTGCAAACTGGCTCCAAATGTGGCACTGAGGTGAGTCAGCAAAATAGAAGCTGACAGCTGATCATGACCCTTCAGATGTCACAAAGCTGCAGATTTCAAACAACCGATGCTGTAAAGCTGAAGCAATCTAACTACCACCAGTGGCATCACTGGTACCTGGTTCTCTGCCTTCAGGCATCTGTGGTGAGTGCTGAAGGCACTAGGCGTAATCAATGGCTGTCCCCTTTCCTTTGGCAGAGCAGTGACAATGAATAAATACTACCTGCAACTAGGCCATCCCTTGAAGGAATTAAATCATTAAGGAAACAATTAAGAGTTGGAAGCTTGGTTTGAGGGGTGCAAGATGAATGGTAACTCAATGAAGGACAAAGAAACTTGCAAAAGTAAAGGGATGCTGTAGCAGAAATGCCAAGTCACAGCTTGAAACAGTGATTGAGCAGCTGGTAGGAAGGCAGGGCCAACCCAGGGGAGCTCAGGTGTATGCAATGCACCGGAGTAACCAGAAGGGGTGCAGCCAGCATCCACCCCTTCCCAGACCTTATTTAAGGGTTGGCAGTGGAGGTGAGAGTATCTTGTTGGAGATTCCTGCAAATCTGAGGCCTTCTGAAGGTAAGCAGCTTTTCTTTTTTCTTTTATTTCTGTGCCTATGGCTGTTGTATTTGAGCAAATGCTTGCTGCAGCCTAGGATCTTGCTGCTCTCATGTTATTGCTGTTCTTCCTGTCACTTTGTAGACACTATCAAAGGTCATATAGAATGACAGATGAATGGAAAAGGGTTTTTTGGGATGAATGGAAGGTGTTCGCAGATATTCTCAATTGCTGAAACCAAGTAGGATGTGTATTCAGATCCAATCCAATACTGGGATAGAACATGGATTTACACATTTTCCTCTTTCCCCATGAATTGTTTTCTAGACAGAAAATAAAGAGGACTTTGACCCAATCTAACTATTTTTCGCATTGGATGACAAGGTTCAGGACACCTTCTATAAGCTCAGGCATGGGAGATGTTTGTAAAAATTCAAGCCTGGGGCAGCCACATAAGCTATCAGCCAGGCTGCAGCACTACCTGCCAAAGCAAGCTTCCAAACTGACAGGAACGGATTATTAATTCTCCTTTTCTCCAATGATGACAGAACAAAAGAGAACACTTCTTTTCCTTGTCCACTGTTAATGTTTCAAGCTAAGCCCTAGCAATGAAATGCCCCTGTCCGGTCCAAAAGGCATTTATATGCAACCATTGTTGTATTCAGCCTTTCAGCTCACTGAGAGAGATTTATGCCCTGAAGGATGATAAGGGGCATATTATTAATCATGAAATCCATCATCTGTACAAAAACCTGATGGAAGAGGTCCCGCTGAGATACTAACTCTGCCAACTCCTGAGATTGTTCCTGGGCTCCAACCTGATTCACTTCTGAGTGGCAACATGTGGGCACACAAAGGCTCTGCCTGTGCTAAGCACGGCTGCCACATGCAACAGCAGAAAGAAAAGGCCATCCATGGGGACCCTGGCCCCCATAGCACCCATCCCAGCTCACCTGCCACTGGGGTGATCTGGCTCCCTGCTGCTGTAATAGTGTGAATGAGCCCTCCCTTAGCCATTTCAGTCCAAATCAGACCAGTTAACAAAGCTTTCATATTGAAACACTCATCTGGGTCAAATGGACTGGATGGTGGCTTTTGCACATTTTTTGTGTGTTACTTGCACTGTTCAGCAATTGATAAATCGGTGCTATCAGATCTTGTGTGATGCAGTAATGGTGATAGATAGCCACTCTCTTTCCTGTCCCCCCCTTCTTTTTTGCGTTTCTTTTTGAGCAAGTTTCTAAATATTTTCTTGTTTTCTTTCTGTTTTGAACATGGCCTGGGGTTTGGCTGAATGATCAAAGTAGTCAGAGCATGGTGAATTGAGTTCTGTCCTCGGGTTATGTCCATGCAAATCAAAAGCAGCAGGAAAACTGTCTTGAACTTTCAAGAAGGTGGCTGAAAGGAGAATTGGCGCTGAGGTCATTAAAGGGGAGTCGGTTGCAGGGATCTTAAAAAAAAAAAAACAAAACAAAAAAAAAAACCACATTGATTTTTGTGACAGGGAGTGAAGCTGGTATGGCACTAATGTGGGTGCCAAATCCATCCAGAACATGTAGGATCAATAAGGATGGGGCCATCCCATTAGACCTCAGCCCACATAGGCAACTTGATGGAACATGGATGAAAGTGTTACGGGAAAAGCTGCAGCCTGGTCTGGCATTATATAACCATGGTCTAAAGCCTACTTTTGCTGTCACACAAATCCATCCATGTAGATCCAGCCTAGCAGGCCCACGGCAGCTATTCAACCTTTTTGGTATGTATTGATGTAACCACTGATTTATTTTTTTTTCACTGATATTGGAGATAAGCCAGCTATTACCAGGTATGCTTATTGCTGTAGTGTGTAGGCACCCAGAACAGTGCTCCTTCATGCTTGAAGTTGCACATAGTCCCTCTGTGTGCCCGAAGCAGTAGTGGTGGAAGAAGCAGGGCATCCCAGGAGGGCAGAGTGGTGCTGGTATGCTTATGTGCTGTCTAAATATGAAAAAAGCAGTTGGTCTTCATCTGAAAAAGATGTAAATAAGGGAGTACTGGTGGAGAGATGGGGGAAGGCAGCAGGACAGGCAGTTCTGAGGGCTCCTGCAGCTTCTCTGCATTTCAGGTTTTTCATCTACCTCTTTCTCTGTCCCTGCTCAGCTTGTGATTAACATTAGCAGCTTTCTGTCATCACATTCTGTATGTGCATAGTTTATGGTGGGACGTGTCTTTAGCTTCCAGGTAACAAAACAAAAATGACGAAAGCCCTCTGCCTTACAACTCAGCAGAAAGGGGACTGTTTTCCACAGAAACTTTGGAAGTGGGAATCAATGCTTTAACAACTCCTGCTTCCTCAACAGAACAGTTGTGGACCTCAGGATCTGACTCATGGGGTGCAATTCAGCTGTCTTTCTGGGATGTGTCCCTCTTACTCCATCTTTAGTACATGCCTGCCTTCACCCATCATTCACTCCTTCTGCAGTGCTTCCTGCACTCCAAACCTACTTTCTTCCTCTCTCTTGTGCTGTTTTGTGATTACATATTTTGCTGCTCTGTAGGGAGAAGTTCTCCTGTTGATTTATTCTTTTTCCCCAGTTGCTGCTGCTACCATTGTTTGCTCCATGGCTGTGCTATCCTACACCTCATCTGCACTGCTCTCACCCAGGCTCCCCTGTCCCTCTGTTTTTCTCTGATCTTTGTCAGGAGAGGATATTTACAGCATCTAGGCACCAGATCTGGGGCAGGGAAGGCAATCTTCCTGTGTTGGTGCTGTAATAGTGAGTACTGGCTGATGGAGGCAGTGCTGGGTGGCTCTAGATGCTTCCAGATGTGAGCTGAGTTTGCAAACCTCTGAGTTTAGGGATGGTTTTGAGTGTAGATACTCAGATAGTGAAACACTGAACTGAAGAAATAAATGCTTGTAGATGTGTAAATGCTGGCCAGATGCTGCCTGGACACCCTGCTCAAAGGGAGAACTGGGGCTGGTCTGCTGGCATCAGCGTGTAACTGCTGGTGGATTTCACCACCCACTTATCCTGTCTTGATCTATGAAATCAGCCTGGAACATCTTCTGCTTTGGAAGGGAAAAGGTCTTTAATAAATGAAGATGTATGGGAAAGAATTAAAACATGACATCGCATTAGGAGAGCAAAGATTTTTCTCTCCTTCCTTTGTAAAATCATATGTGGAACTGGCCAAGAGAAGTTTTATCAGAAGAAACTAGTGCTGATAGAACTGGTAGCAGAGCAGGGAGCGCAGTAATAATGCTGTGCTTATGTGCCAGGGTTCTTTATTTGGCCATCCCCTCTATGGGCAATCAGAGACTCACACAAGCAGGGAAGCACCAGAAATCAATCTGCCAACAACCAGCTTGCTGCCCACCTGAAGTGTTTGGCTTCATTCCAAACCTGCTGCTGTCAGAGCTTGGAGCATGCAAAGCTGTGGTGGGATTTAGGGACGTGGTTCCTTTCAGCACAGCATTCCTCAGGTCAAGCCTGTGCCGGATACCACCCAATATTGCAAGGAGGAAACCTGTTCCTGCATTATCCTAATGCTGGAAACTGTCTGCTTGCCTTTGATTCACTTTCAGCCCTGTTTCCTCTGGTCCCAAGACAACATTAATCTTAATTATGTCTCAACTAACAAGGCTCTAAGAGTTTATTAAACAGGCTTTTGTGTTCCCTAATTGAAAATCTCAGCGCAAAGCGTTTCCACGTTGCTTCCGACTCTCGTGCTGTTTGACAAATGGCAATGGGAGGTGGGTGGAGGGGAGAGGGGTGGGGTACTGATGGCAGCACTGCTGTTTGGCTGTTTCATGCTGGCAGGAGTGGATGGGGAGAGCCAGGAAGTCTGCCTGCGGCACAGCAATCCTCTTGGGAGGATGGTGGTAACTAAAATGCCCATCATCAAATTGCCTGATGGATATATGGAGCATCATGTGGCACTAAATGTCTCTAAGAAGAGAAGGAAAGACTGCAGGGCACCATGTGTGGGTTGGAGTGCTCATCACATCCCTACCTGCGAGGAAGTGTTGATCTGCCTGAGGGCAGGGGGGGCCCGTATAGATGGATCTGGATAGGATGAATGGGATCAGCTTCAGGGAAGATGAGTGTCAGTTCCTGCGCTTTGGTCACAACAACCTTATAGAGGAGATGGGTGGGCAATTGGATTTGATGATCTTAAGTATTTTCCAACCTAAATGAGGTTGGCACCTTGCCAAGGCTCTTATTCTTCTCACCTCTGCTTTCTCCTATTACAACTCTTCTTCTCTCAGAGGGATTGGTGGGTCTGACCTAGCGACTCAGGCAGGATTGTCACAGCAGGAACTGCAGCCATGGGGTCACGTCATGTGCTACAAGAATTCGCAAAGGAAGTTGGTGTGGAAAGGCTTGGGGTCCTGGTTTTGAATAGGGGCCAGACCAGCCCCTCTGCTGGGACCACAGTTGCTGGAAAATAGATGTTCTGGCGAGCAGCCTGCCTGCCAACATTTTCGTTGATAATGTAGCGATGCATCATATTTAATGAGCAAATTTAGGAAAGCTTTCAATGCATCAATTTTCAGATAAGACAGCCAAATGACCTTTCCAACAAACAACTGTCTGGGGAATTTGGTTGCGTAACAAATGCCTGTCTCCAGCTGGGATCTGAGGAGGAAGAATAATGTTCAGCTGCAGCTGAGAGCACACATAGGTTCTGATTCCATTCCCAGGAAGAATCCAGCCTCAATTCAGCCCTGTTTGTGTCTGAGGCATTGCTTCCTCAGCATGGCCCAGTCAGTGTAGCTCAGAGTAAGCCTGGCAGCTCTTTCTGAGGCCCAGGCTTTGCTTTCTAGGAGCTGTTCTTCTCCTTGCATTTTTCCACAGCTCTTCTCCATCTTCCCCAGTGCTGTGCAGCTGCTGCTTCATGCAATCCTCTCCTCATCCCAAGACTTTTCCTGGGATGAAGCTGTATTTTCCAAAAGCTCCACTTGCTCTTTCCCTAAGTCCCATCTACATACTGTTCTCGAGGAGATGTGGGCTTCCCCCGCATCTTGGCAATGGGCTTCTGAGCAGCCAGGCAAGCTGAGAGCACCTCTGAACACATTTTGTCAAAACATGTCTTGCTTTGACAGAGACTGACAAATTCAGATGAAAATCTGTCCTCCCAGCCAGCTGTTCCCAGAATGCAAGAGGCAGAAGTGATGCTCCCAACATGCAGGGTTTTTTAACGCACTGCAAATCTAGTCACTAAGCCTGAGGGACTGACTGACATTTTTAATACCTCGACAGACAATTCATCAGATTAAAACTATCCAGCTTTAAATACTCCTTTCTTGGCCAACCCTCCTTTTCATTAAAGTATAACAAATACTGCACTGCTTAAAACAAATACTCATGTCCCCAAAGGTCAAGGAATCCCTGTCCTGTGCCTATTTGACTTTCACAATGGCAGCATATATTTGCTTGTTGCCACCTTTAAGTCCCCAGTTATGAATATTCATTGGCCATCATGTGGGTCAATCTATAAACAGATTTTCAACAGTTGGGAACAAAAAGGCTTCTGCTGGAATATGCATACAAAGGAAAACATGCAATAGTTAGGGTGAAGGAGCACCTTTTTTTAAACATATCACTTCTTCCAATAAAAGTGGCTATAGGTGAGGGGAAAAGTTGTGAATTGTATGTACTAGTGGTATTTGCAGAACATGACAATTCCAAATGGTGGAGATCAGAGGGGATGGAAGTGACATGAGGATTAATGTGCTTCACTGGAGGCTTTAGAGCTCCTGGATTTCAGCAGAGCCACAATGGACTCCACCAAAATCAGGACCTTTCTCTGGTTGCTCTCTAAGGTGATACCCAGGTTTGTGTAGAACTGGTGGATTTCCATTGAGTAAGAGCAAAGCCAAAGATGCTATTTTTTTATTCCTTCCCTCTTTGAACTGCAGCAAAACATAGTCTAATTTCATAGTCTAATTTCAAAGATCAATATTGCTTGAGTGCCTTAAGGCAACCCTCACTGCAAGTGCCACAGGTCTGGAGACCATCTGTCAGAACCACATCTGAGGTTTCATGCACCACCACCTTCAGGGACTGGGAGAGCACTGGGGCCCAAATTCAGACAGACAGCTTAAAACCTGCCAGAAGCTGGGTGCTCAAAGTATCAAGCATATCACTGGGGCTTGTGCTGCCGTAGTGGATCAAAACGTGGGGTTGGCCAGCAACCAATGAGCTACAACTTGTTGCTGCATCAGCTTGGTCCTGGCACAGCTGTGACACATGCAGTGTCATCCCTGATGTTGGAGGCTGCTCCCAGCGTGTCCATGCTTCTCCTTGGTGCAGTGAGAAGGAAAATTGAAGTCGCTCATTTCAGACCACTGTGCCTTCCTCCCTGGACTGCTTATCCAGCTCTCCTTGCTCATTTACCTGAATTGTCTCAGCTGATCGCCTCAGCATGAACTTTGTTTTCACACTGTGTTTACCTCTGGACTATTTTTTTGAATAACTCCATCTCAATCCAGCCTTGTTGCTATGAGATAGGTGATGCTCTGGGGTTTCTGTGTTCTCTCTCTCTTTCCTGCTGTAATCTCGTAACACTTAATCCTCTGTATCTCTTCATTTTTCCCTGAAAAGTCATTAAAGGTGAAAACTTTCCCTACTTGTTCTCTTACCATCTATATCTTGAGCTTTTAAGCCAGATCTTTGACCTTGAGCAATGAGGCATCCCAAACATCAGAAGTGGGCTCCCTTAGCCCACTCTCTGTTTGCCAGAGTGAGCCTACAGTGCTGCTGTAGTGCTTTGTTATCTATCCAGCACGGCTAATGGAAAAGTAATAGACCTTAAAATAAACAGGTGTACAGAGGATGTACAGTTCTGTCCTGAGGAGATGTGAGGTTATGTGATGTGAAGCTAGCAGGTAAGTTTGCATCTGAATTTACCTTCACAGCCCCAGTGCTGCAGCTGTATGCACAGCATGGTCCCAGACCAAAAGCACAGACACAGTCTGGGAATTACCACCAGGGACAAGCATTTCCCTTTAACTTTAGATAGTGAGGTTCTTCCTGCTGCCAAGTCGTTGCAGGTGCAGAAAGTGGGTTTGGGTTTTATATCCCCAATGCAAGAGAATAGCATTTAGATGGGAGCTACAGCTGGTCCAGGAGTGCCTGCTGCAGGCTTCCTTGTCTTGAAATGTCACTGGGAGATACTGGGCTCCATAGAATCATTAAGGCTGGAAAAGCCCTCTCGGATCCCTGAGTCCATTTCCAACCCATTCTACTGTGTACTGCTCTTTCTGAGAAGAAATTTCTCCTAGTATCCAACCTGGGACAAGGGACAAATCTTACCATGTCTCCACATGAAGTATCTGAAGAAAATACATTTTCCCTCTTGAGGACTCCAATGAATCATTCCCCACCCAGCTTTTCTCAGAATTACATCCTCCTGCTTCTTTAAATTTGAAATAAAATGACATGCTGTTTCTCTGTGCTGGGATTTAGCAGTGTGCCCAGGGCACACAGACAGCACTGAGGAGATGGAGGACTCCTGGCAACCCCATGTAGAAGGTCTGAGGCTTTAGGAACCTGAGGCCATCCTCAGAGCTCACCTTTCAGGCTGTGCTGGCTATGCTGCCTAGCCCATGAAAGTACTGCCCCCAGAAAAAAAAAGTGGGATCAACAGAAACAGATTCACTAAGATGGATAACACAATGCACTGCGTGGGCTCTCTGCCAGTCCCGGATTGATGCGGATGAGTCATGGCCATCACTGATACTTCAGGTCTGCAGCAGCTCTGCTGAACGGGAGAGGGTTTGCATGTCACGCTGACTGCTCCTCTGCAAAACTGAGGCTTGAACAAACAGAACAAAGGCAGCGAGCACAGCACAGCCTGGCCGCATCACCAGAACTGCTGCCTCTGATGGGATGTGATGACAGCCGCTCCCATGGGCAGAGGGAACTCATTGTGTGGCTCCCAGAATTAATGTGAGCGTTCTGCTTTGCTGTTTGCACCACTGCGAAGCCTCACACCACAGGCTGCACTTGCTTTCCACAGCCACATGTGTGAATCCAGTCCCATATGCCAGGTGACAGACAGAGGTCTGACGGGCCTCCCATCTCAGCCTCGCACACGTTCTGTTTGCTGGTATGCATGTGTCTGATGGCTCCAGGCAGCAATCAGTGTCATTTACATAGAATAAATTCATGTCACCAAACTGTATTTGGATTTTTCCTACACCCGTAAAATCTCATGTGAAGGAGTTTGCAATGCATCGCGTTTCAGACCCAGCGTGGCTGCGCTAGATGCATGGGGCTGAGCTGCACCATACAAGCAACGTTTGGAGGGCAGTTCTGTACCTTCCAATGGATGCATTTATCAGCACATGTGCTGAGTAGCACCTGCCCTGTCCTCCCCCTTCTTCTCTCATCTGGAACCCTTGACCAGGCTCTGCAAATCCAGAGGACAACATGAGAGACGCCGGGTAAACCGGCACTAATCTAATCTCAGCTCATTCCAGGCAGTTCATCCAAATGAAATCCTCTGCCATGCAAAAGGCCAGAGCGAGGGCTGTGAACCACTTCAGTCTCGCAAAGGGGGACCTGGTGCTGGCTGCTGCCTGGGGGAGGATTTCCTCCTTTGTGAATCACTCGAGAAATTTCCCAATCGGATATTAAAACACCTCCGTATCATTCAGCGAACAGGAGCCACCATTGTCAGAGATGCACTTAGCAAAGAGCATTTGCAATTTCCAGAGAGCACAAAAAGAGAGTGTGGAAAATGGAAGGTATGAAAAGCCCATCCACCAAGTTGTTTCTCTTCCCCTTTACAAACCACCCCCCTCCACAACACTTAAGAACAGTGATCTGAAAGCTGAGCCTGATCTTAATCATCTGATTAAAAAGCTGAAAGACTTCAAAGCACTGCACATTTGGCACATCACGATGGAAAAACCACAGGATGCTCAAGACTTTTGACCATGCAGTGCTAGCACTCTAGGACTGAGAAGATTATGAGAAGTCATAAAAGGGAACCATGCATAGCTGAGATGTCTGAATTCAGACTGGCAGAGACAGAGCAGAGCACACCTGATGCTGCAGCACTCAATCAGAGTCAGGGCAGCTCTGCAAGGATCTGCTCCATACCCACTGGTGCTGAGCTGAAAGGAGGGGCACAGACTGTGGATGTTCACACTGTGGATGTTCAGATTTGAACACTGGGGTATATTGATCTGTGGGGTATATTCACCATCAAATCAAAGTGTGGCCTCTTTTGGATCAATGGCACCGTTATGGGTGGAATAACATCTCCAGTTTGGCTGTACCACAGGTGTGGCTGCTAACAGTCCCACAGTGTGTTCTGCTATTGCTGAGTTCTCGTTGGCAGAGGCATTAAGGTGAGGAGTACAGGAGGCTGAACACATGGACTCCTACCAGTACTTTTCCAGTCAAATCAAATTTCACAGGGTAATGAAAACACAGGTTTGTGGCACTTGACAACTTGTCAAGTGTCATTTACAGTGACTAATGATCACAGCGAGTTCAAGAAGCCTGAAAGAAACTCTTCCTGGAGCTCAAGGCTCGGAAAGCTCTGCTTTGCTCTGCAGTTGTGACGTCCTGTCACACCTGTGGTTCTCTAAGTGCCTGCTTCAAGAAGCTCCTTGCATCAGGACTCGCTATGCACGAGGCACTTTGCACAGAAAGTGGCATTATATTTAATTTGGTTACGAATGGCAGCACACAAACAAACTTCCCTCACTCAGCCACCAGCTGAGGCTGCAGCTCAGGAGATGGGGATAAGGCAACGCAGACACTTCCCTACACATCCCACATCCAAACACATCCCAGGCAGAGGGAGAGAAATCAGCTTCAATAACAGCAGGATCGCATGCAACTCATAAATCGCCTGGAAACTGTATTTTATCCAGTGTCAGTGGGGATTGAGAGACTGAAAGCATTTGGGGAATTTGATATGAAGTGCTAGGGCTCTTTTTGCATGTTAAAAACCTAATACATGACTTGCAAGCAGCCTGCCTTCTGACCAACGTTGCCTAATGATGAAAAGCTTCCAGTACTTCTCTTCGTGCCGGCTTATCAGAGAGAGGCGCTGAGATGAGTCGGTGCAGCCATCCAGAGACTCACCATTGCCTTTGCAGCTGCACAACAGAGGAACAGGCCAAAGCACTGAGATAACAGCTCCTGCCACAAGCAAACAGGTCCCAGCAAACGCCCAGGACTCTGTAGATGTTGGGGACAGGCCACCTGGTTCTAATTTATCCCACTATCCTGAGATGCTCCAGCCTGAAATCAGTGTGTGCTGAGAACCTGGAGCTCTTAGCATGAGCAGAAGGCACCGGGGGCTGTGTGACACTGAATGCTCTGCCTGGAGCTTTGGTCAGGAGGAGTTTTTTGGCTCAGCAGAGCTCACAACACCCACTGCCTTCTTCCCCAAAGCCCCTAACAAATGATATTGCCGGTAATTAAGCAAATGTGGTTAGCAGTTTTATGGCTGATAAATTATAACTGCTATTCTTAATGAGCAGAGAGACTCAATTAGACGAGGTTAATATACCAAATAAAGGCTATTTGCTCCACTTCAGAGTCATCCAAAGCGGAACACCCCAGCACTGGGAGATGCTGAGCACAGCACGCAGAGCATAACCTCTCCAGAGGCTCTGATGACCAAACATTTGCTAATGTGCAAACCATTAGGAGACCTGTCACTAAACGGCTGAAATCCCCAGGACATGGAATTTGAATAGTCTCCAGTAACAGACTGGGGCTGACTCAGTGCAGGCAGTGCTGGCTCTGCACCCATCAAGTTGTTAAGCTCAGTACATGCTCTGTCTGTTTTACTTTGCTTCATTCTGATCCCAGGGCTGCATGCTAGGGGAATGTCTGAGGATTATATTAAATGGAGCCACAACCAGCATGAGCTGTTCAGCCATCACAAATGTGAGAGCATGGCTGGCCAGGAGTCATTGCCAACACCCCGTGTGCACAAATGTCCTTTCTCAGTTCTGATCCACTACTCCTTTGGGTCCTGATCGCACTGAACTCTGCCATTTCCTAATGAGATAACTTAGTGCATTAGCTGCTCAGGGCTGCTTTAAACCTTAGCATAATGGAGAGCAACTGAAGACATAGCTGCTGTTAGAGCAGAGGTTGTGCAAGGAGCCTCTATGACTCAATGTGGTTATTCTAGCATCCCAAATCAGTGTGCCTGGCAGGATTTCTTTCTATGTTTCCCGCATTGCATGCTCCTCCCAGCCATGTACTTCCATTCCCAGGAGAGCAGCGAGGCTCTCTGCAGCATATAATAAAGCCCAGTCATGCAGCCCTGCTGCCAAACTGGCACAGAAAGCACTGCACATCTGCATGGCAGGAGAACAAGGAGGAGCTGATATCCACACCACCTACCCCAACAATTCTTTGGATCTTATAACAGCAGGCATCACCACAGCAGCGTTCCGTTCTGCTGCTGGCAGCTTGGTTCTCCACCCTGGTGCTTGGCTGCCATCAGTGTGTGGTCTGAGGAGTACTTCTGACAGGAAGGAGCAGGCTTCAGGGTCAGACTCTGTGTCTACTCACAGTTCTGCACTTTCAAAGCTTTTAACTCGAGTTTAAGAGTGCTGACATTCTCATTTTCCCAGGAGTTCTTCCAAGCTCTTCCCACCTTGCCTTTAGCTGGGACTGGAAATGCAAGTGATGGGGACTCCAGTTTGGGTCACTGCAGCCTCAGAGAAATCCTCATCAGTGGGACCAAGGTTTGCAAACAGGAGTGGCAGATCCCAAAATCAGGCAGACCTGTCCCTGGCTGCTCGTGCCTGCCTGGACCCACTGTCCAACATTCATACCATAGGATGCAGTTTACACTTCGCTGTACAGCTGTCTTTTCAATCAATGGGAGATTCAGAGTTCTGCCTTGAAAGAGAACAGAAAGCACAGACAGAAAAAACAGAGGGGAGAACAGCCTTGCTGTAATTGATTTGCATTCTTCCCTTGTCAGAAAGAGGGGTGCACAATCCTCTGGACACCCCCAGCAGCTTCTCCGTGACCGTACAGCTCTGACATTTTGCAGTAACAAAATAATCCCAAATAGTGTGGCATTCTATTTCCTGCAACAGAAGTTTTGCTCCTTACAGGGCCTTTCAAAGGTGGGAGAAGGCCTGCAGCCATTGGGATGGATTGTGAGCTGACACAGAGGTGCTTGTTTTACCCTAATGGAGGAAGGAAGCAATTTGTGCGAGCTGGCTTTAATGCAATTCTCCTTGGAAGAAAGGAGTTGCAAACAGCATTAGGCTGTCTTGCCCAACGGATGGCAGCAATCATCGGGGTGCCCAGATTGTCTGCAGCAGCTTTTGGCTGGCACATGAAGTGCAGCTGCCAGCAAGAAGACTTCCTCTGATGTCAGAGAGAGGAAGAAGAGCCTCAAGAAGGGAAAAAGCTCTGTCCACATCCCTGGTTTGGCAGCTGCAACGCTACAAGGACAGAATTGCTCCTCTCCTCTATGAGACCTCACCTGAAGCATTATATCTAAATGTGCAATGATCAGTGCAAGAGAGATGTGGCCCTGTTAGAGGATGTCCAGAGAAAAGCCACAAAAATGGCTCCAGGGACAGAACACCTCCCTGTGAGGAGGTTTGTTGTGATAGGACAAGAGGCTAAAAAATGAGAGGTATTCACTGGATATAAGGAAAAATGCAAAAAGGTGTTTGTATGGGAACTGCTGAGTCACATCCTGAACCACTGATGGAGCACCTGGGGAAAGGACCTGGTCAGCCCTGGGAGCACAGGTGAAGGCAATTTGGTGGTGTGACCAGAAAGGGTGAAGCCTGGCTGCACCTCTCTTAGAATTCATTTAAGGACTGCCCCTGAGGAAGGATCTCTGGTTGTATATCTCTCCCTTGTGGAGTCCTTCCTGTGAGCCTAGATCTTCGGAGGCAGGTGAGCACCTTTCCTTTCTTTTTGTAGTACCATCCCATCTGCACCAATCTTTCTAATTATGACAGTGTTTATGCTAAGGGCAGTGAGGAGTGGCACAGGTTGCTCAGAGAGGTGGCAGTGCCCCATCCCTGCACACAGCCACAGTCAGGCTGGATGGAGCTCTGAGCACTGATGGAGCTGTGGGTGCCCCTGCTCAGTACAGGGAGTGGGACCAGACAGCATTCAGAGGTCCCTCATAACTCAAATATTTCTGTTATTCTATGAAAACTGCCTTCAAGCCTTCCTGCAAGTAGATAGCTCCTGTCCTATCATAGCCACATAGGGTGGAATTTAAGAGGAGGTTCTTCTACCAGGGGGCTTCCAACTAGGCAGATTTTGCTAGGCAGGAAGCATGTAAAGAATAAATAATAATAATTAAAAAAAAAGTGACACAAAGAAACAACACAGAAAGAACATTGGTTCACGGTTTCCAGGCGCTGCTGCTTGGAGCTTTGCTATTGAAAACTAAAATGAGAGGAAAATGGGTGTGCAGTAGAGGAAAGGCATCACCAGCTCTTGGCAGGGACAGGCGTGGAACACGGATAGGGGCAGGATGAGAGTCCCCAGCCCTCACGGCTGGGATGAAGGGCGAGGTAGGGACCGAGGGCTGCGGAGCATGTGCAAGCCAAAGGCTCAGCCTTTTAGCTCCCTATTGCTCCCTGGCTAAGTGGTTTCTATTTGTTTTAACACTTTCATCTTTTATCCGCTGCATTTTATCTGCTACTTTAAATCTTTGTAAGTGAATAGGTTCTTAGTAAAATCATTAAGTTCCATTCAACTCATCTAAACACAACCCATTAGCTTTATTTGTTGCCTGGTTGCCTTATCTGCATCGATGTTATCTGGCTGTTCCTGTTGTAAAACAAAAAGTTAGAGAGAGGAAGAAACCCTCTTGCCGAAGGCAGAGCTTACTTTTGTTCTTATCCTGATAGAAAGGGATCCTTCTAGAAAGCCAGGTGAGATGCGAACTCACCCGAAATTCTCGCCCCAAACCAGGCTGCAAGAAGAACCACAGGGCGATATTAAGGCTGGCAGCAGTGCTGTGACACGGAGCACTGCAGCAAGGCAGTTCCCGTCCGTAGGAGTGGGTTTGAGCCCCACGTGGCAGCGATGCTGCACACTCACAGCTGCTCCAGGTGTCCTCTCGTACCCTCGAATGTACTCAAGAAGAAGCATTCAAGTTTTAATTTGCGTTTGATCGTTGGTTTTAAGACTCTGTTGAGAAAAGAGATGAGGAGGGTAGTCAGACTGTAAAGCATGCAGCACCCTCACGGTAAGCTGCTCAGTGCTGGGTCAGGCTTGTAACTGGCTGAGTGCAGCAGTCCAACAGAGGTGCAGCACGGAACTGCTGCCAGGTCCCATCCTGAATACTGCCAGGAGAAAACACATGCAGAGAGCTGGAGTTCAGAGGAACTTACATCTGAAGCAAATCAGCAGAAAAGGGATTTTCTGTTCTTGCTTGGCTGGAAGAAGCCTGATACACACCGGCTCAGCCTTCACTGAGCTGGGAGAGAGCTGTGATCACTCAGTTACTGGGGAATGGCTTATTGCTGCAGGTTGAAATCAAACTAAGGAACTGGGCTACCTTCAAAGAGCACAGTTGAAAGGCTTCAGCACAGAGCAAAGGCTCCATGATCCCAAGTCCAGCTCAGAGACTTGCTGTACAGCAGGGAGCAGCAGCAGGAGCAGCGCATCTTCTCTGCAGGACAGCACAAGCTCACTGTGGGAGCAGCAGAAATGAGCCCTGCCCATGCAGGAGCTTAGCAGGAATCAAACTGCTTCAACAGTGAGCTCAGGGCACTGAGTCAGCTCTCCCAGGCTCTCCTCACCTGTTTTTCCTGCTCCTTACATCACGGATTCGCACCCGCTGCTGAGCCTACAGGAATGTGAAAAAGCTAATCTTCACTTGCTGCTCTATTCATTGACAAATAGAAGGCAGAAATAAGAAGAGGTATCTTAAATAAGATGATGTCTACTTTGCAGCTCACTATAATAGTCTCAGAGTCAATGAACTGCTTTAGTGGTTTAATCAACTTAGACGAGAACAACAGCACAGAACAGCAGGATTTAACTAGAAGCAAAGCATGTGTAATAGGAATAAATTGGAGAGAGAACTGGAACTACACAGAGGTTTTAGTTTCTTTGCTGCCACTTGGCATGGAGAGCACCAAGCTCTAGTCCAGCCAAGAGCTCTGCCAGGTGTAATGAGCATGAATAGCACTGTAAGCTATTTAACCAGATCCCAGTTGTTTATCACAGCCAGGACTATGAACTCTTCAATTAGCTCTTTCTAGAGAGTATTTCTGAGGGTTATTTGGAGGCTGCACCTGAAGGCACCAAATTCCTTAATGAGCAAAGAGTTGCTGGAGGGTCTGTGGGAGAGCAGCAGGACCAAGCAGAGCTGTGGTTCCACCTTCACACTCAGCACTGGTGCAGCTCATCACAGGCAATGGGAATGGGTGAGACATGAGTGCACTCAGAGCTCTGTACAACAAGCTATGGCATAAAGTAATATCACACCTAAATATCTACTAAATGCTAAAGCAAAGCTCTCACCTGCCATTTCTTCCTAACACCTCATTCATTAAACTCTCACCACAGAACTCACCTTTCCCAGCAAACCCAAACAACCCTGGACTTTACCACTTCAGGCCTTATGTGATCCCTCAGCTTGTTGTGGCAGACTCAGGTGTATCTTGAGCAATTTGCTGTGTCTATAGAAAGAAGAGCTCAAGAACCACATTCTGACACTGCTTTTAGCTGGGAATGAAAAGCAGAGAAGGGAGGGAAGCTGTAAGGAATGTGTATGTTGTTTTCAGCTCATAGGAAAGAGGATTAGGTTCTGTTGGAGTTCAGCTACTTCTGTGCTTGAACTAACAGAATTTTTTTGTCAAGCCCGTGAGTGTGAGGATTCTTTCCTGCCTTGTGCTTGCAGAGGTTAGTACCAAAAGCAAACCATGGAGTAATTGCATAGCTGAGCAAGGGCTCTGCAAGAATCCTATGAATATGATGCTTCATTTGGGGCAATCATGTAACAAAGGGTAAAGAATGAGTCTTTCTAGAAGTCACCAGATAAACTTGGGACTCAATAGGGCAGATATAGCCCCAGAAGTTACTGAGCTGCATTGCTGTTTTCCTCTGTGTGGGTCTGGGACGTTGGGAATTGCAGCTGGAGCTTCTGCCTGTGGGGCTTTTAGTAGGAATTACTTTCTTTGGCTTTTTTGAAGTTTCATTAGGCTAAAATGCTGAAACTTCAATCTGTAGAAGAGGAAGGTTAAAGAGACACTGAGCAGCAATCTGGTTTGTTCCTCTGTCCTGAGGCAGAGCTGTTCTTATCGTTCCCAGCAGATCCTGGGATGGAGCACTTGTCTTCCCTGCAGCAGCCACCACCTGCAGACTTTGCGTCTCCTTGAAGGGTTTGTTCCTAATGCTGACCATAAATCTTGCTCCATTCCCAGGTCGTTTGCTTGCTCTCTCCATTCATCACCTTCTCAGTAGAAGGAGAGATGCTGACCCAGCGTGCTCCTCCATGCGAGGTACTGCTCTGGGGCTTTGATGCTGAGGACATGAAGGAGAGGAGGATGTTACATGAGTTTATCTCCTTGCTGTTACCAAGGTCTGGGTCAGAAAGTGCAAACACAGGACTGCTTTGAGGTCAGAAAACAAAACAAAAAGGTATGTTGTCTTTGTCTGTTTTCATCTTCCCATATCAGAAAAAGGAGATTTCTGGGAGTAGCTGATCTGGCCCATTATCTGCTGCTGCAGAAGGCTCTGGTCCTGTCCTTACAGCTTCTTGTCCAGGCTTTCCATAGGTCTCTCTGCTGAAGCCATGGCGGCTTCATTTCCCATAAGATCTCTGGGGGGATGAGAACTGGAACTTTGAGTGAAACACACCTGAATTCAATGATGGTGGCTGAGGCAGTTTTGTCATTCCTCTTTTCATTTTAAAACCAAACAAACAGAAAGCCTGACCAACTCCCGATGTTTATTTCCAAGTGTGAAATTTAAGGAAAATTAAAGATAAAACAGAAATTGCCCAATTTCTTTATCATTTCATTTTGAGCACTTAACTCTTTTTTTTTTTTTCCCCTTCAAAGGAGAACTGAAAAAGCTTTTTTTGTCAAATTGTTGTGGATTGCTGGAAGGATTTAAATTCCATTCCTACAAAGAGGCTCTGGCAGGCTGCCTGTATGCTGATGAGCAGTTCTAAAATATTTGTGCTTTGGATTTGGCTCATTAAGCTGATCTAAATGGGGATGCTTTTCCCAGCCCTTGAAGTTGAAAAATGGAGGGATGTATTCTGAATGTGGCATAGGGATGTTTTTCTACATCTCTCTTTTTCAGGTATTTCCTTTTTTTTTTTTTCTTTTTTCCCTCCAGAGGTCTTGGCAGGCTGAAACTACAAGTTCTGTGATAATAAGAATGACTAATTTGAATAATGTGTGCAAACCAATAACCTTTTTCATTATTTGCAAGGCTATTCTGCACCAGCAACCAATGTGGCTTTAATGACTTGCCTGCTTATGGCGCTGGTATATCAGTCAAGAGCATTTTGAATGTGTCCTATCAGAGCTTCTCGAAATGTTATGGAGAGACATGTGGACAGAGATACAGATATATGGATTTTTTTTTGCTTCCTTCCTAGTAGAAAACAACTTTTCCCCAATCAGTGTGCATTGAACGTAAGTGTGCTCCAGGGATGTTTTTCCCAGTGCTGGATTAGGTGCTGTCAATAACTCCAGTTGGTTGTGACATTTTAAGAATGCTGGATCATTTATTTTTTTCTTTTTAATTAAAGTCAGCACAGCAAACAGTGGATGGTGTGAACTGGAGGTGCACAGAGCCACTCAATATGCAGGGGATGTTAGACTGCCCTGTTGGATAATTTCTGCAGCTGCAAAGTCGAGGTGGGGAGCAGTGCAGGAGGAGGGACAAAGGGGGAAAGGTGGTAATGATTGGGGAAAAAGCAAATGCCTTCAGTGAGTGCAGTAGAAAGGCTTCTGCTGGCACGTGTGTTTGTTCAGGGCTGGCACCTCTCTGTCAGTGCTCTCAGCACTAAATGGTGTGCTGCAAACAAGCAATGCACCATTAGGGCTTTTACCATCACCGTAATGGAAGCTGCTGATTAGGAAGCTTTTTTGGAAGGGAGTGGGGGGAGGAAAAAAAGAAAAGAGGCTGTCGGTGGCAGCTGGGATGTCTGACAGCAGGGCATGGGGGGTCTGCATGAGACACCCTTGGGAGGGATTTTAAAGCCCTGCAACTTTCCCACTTTTCCTGCTGAGGGTTGCAGCAGACTGTGCTGGAAGTGGGAGCAGATGTGATCTTTCAAGGCTGATAAAACCATTTTTCATCGTGCATTTACTTTCAGATATGCTACTTAAAAATTTCTATCTTTGCTAAAATTGAGACCTCAGAAAGCTTTGGTATTTAACTTCTGCATCCTGATACTCAGCTGGGAGCATCTTCTGACCAGTGAAGGAGAATTGAAGGTTTCAGTCTAGTTTCTGGAGTCCTTTGGTGCTTAAGTGAAAGTGCAGAACTGGGTGTTCAGTTGGTGCTTTTAGCCCTGTGCTGTGAAAAGCATATGGAAATAAACAAAACCAGTGCACTCAAAGCAATCTGTTTATTTCAGCTACTTTTCTGAACAGGTGTGGGTAGGTGAGGCACAGCAGTGAAGCAATTTGTCTTCACGTATCCTAAATACAACCGACTCAGGGTGCAAACAGGAGGGGATGGGCATGGAGGAACCGGAGGAAAATGAGGTTTCTTGCTGCTGCATGCACCTCTGTTTTGATGTGAGATCAAATTCCCTGTAATATCACTTCTGATAGTGAAGCACCTTTCTTCCTCCTGATTTTCTCTTCCAGTTACCAGAGGTGAGAGTGCTGGAGGACAGTAATTAATGCCATGATCATGTCTAGAAAACTCCAGCTTGGCAGTGAGTACTCACAAATTGGATCCTAAGCAATGCCTACTGTTTTTCTTAGAAATGGAAATGCCCATGGTACCCTGGTGTTGTGCAGGAAGTTTTGCTAGCAATACAGCAGTCTAGCAAAGTTATGGCATGTGGCTGCAACTGTACTTAAAACTATTGCTCTGAGAAAGTTTTCTGGGTCAATATGCTGCTATTTATGTAATTCTAGCATTTTGCTCTCAGAATGTATTATTATATGAAATGGAACAGAAATGTAATTCAGGGTAATTGTATTGTGCAAAATACTAACACTGTGTGTTCTTGCCCACCTGAGTGGAGCAGGCATGGTGTAGGTGCTGGCAGAAAGGGGGCTTTGCTAGCAATGCTGTGCACTGCTAAGCATTGTGGTAGACGTGTTCCTTAATTAGCACCTGGATAACAGGTATTTGATGACCTGTAGATCTAGTCAAAACATCTTTTTGGGCTAGCCAGGCTCCCCAAATCCCTTCCAGTCTATACAATCCCCTCTTTTCTGAGGAAAAGCAGAGATTAATTTTGTTGCTACCAACTTGGTAGACTCTTCAGGGATGT